>NC_137457.1:210601721-211801721 GCF_964235325.1 Thermobia domestica | reverse complement strand
CGGTTAGCGTACGCGCCTTTGGTGCGGGAGACCCGGATTCGATTCCCGGATGGAGCTCAAGTGGTTCGGATTCCACGTTAATCAGTAGGTCCACGTCTCACATAGCCTCGCTGCTGAACGGGACGTTAAAATCAAAATCAACTCAACTCAAGCTTCTCTGAAACTTGTCCTTACATCTAAATGCAGATCTAGAATTTTGTGTAGCGTGAAAAATACTTCTTCGGTCTTAATAAAACAAATCTGACTAAAGAACTAAATATACAGAGTGTTTCAAAACAACACCGACGTTTGAGATGATTCCTGACACCAAGATAACAAAAAGTATAGACCAACGTGGGTGAACAAATGTTTCCTTTCGGAGTTGTAGGCTGCCGAAAACATGAAAAAATGAACTTTAAAGGTTCATAGCTCCAAAACTATTCACTTCGGAAACCTCCAAAACTCCAAGATTTCACTTCGGAACTAATATGTGCGGTATCCAAAAATGCATGCTTCAGCATTCTGCGGTACTCACGCAGCAATTTTTATAGAGGGAGTTTGGCTGTGGGCATATAGTTTGAAGTACTCACCAACTACCTCTATAAAAATTATTGCAGAAGTGCCGCAGGTTCATGGAACTTGGATATTTGGATAGAACACACACTAGTTCCTAAGTGAAGTCTTGACCCGACTACAGTAGGTCCCATAGTTTTGGAGCTATGGATCTTTAAAGTTCATTTCTTCATGTTTTCGGTAGCCTATAACTTCGAAAGGGAGCATTTGTGCACCCAGGTTGGTCTATACTTTTTGTCTTATCTTGGTGTCAGAAATCACGTCCCAATCGTTGTCGGTGCTGTTTTAAAACACCATATAGATAACATCGTCTTAGATACGTTATGCTTTTCTTCGTTTTCTTCTTTTTTCGTAATTAAACAGCGATATATATCATATGCTACTTAATACTGTATTAAAAACAGGCCCGCAACTAGGGTTTCTGTCACCCGGGGCAAACACACAATTCGGCGCCCCCCCCCCCCCAAGGTTTAGTCGAAAAGTATCACTTATGGATTGCAACTGTAAATAACATTCTTAATGAAACCAGTTATATCGATTTTTAAGTACTTTAACCCTCCAATACGCGCGCGGGCTACCATTGTAGCCCAGCGTTTTTATTTTCCTTGCCGCAAAGTAATTCGAGATGATAACTCAAAGGGTGTCTGTGTACCTTTCTATCAACTATCATTCTGCGTGTTTAGGGTGTGGTCAAACGTAAAATCGAAAGGATCTCATTGTTATTCTGCTTGAAAGTTTCATGGGCTACATCTGTAGCCCGCGCGACTATTGATGTCACGGGTATTCCAAAGCGTCAAAGTTTTTTCATTATAGTTTGAGTGTTGATCAGATGGTCAATGAGTTTGCAAAATGCCAATTCTGATGAGAAATGTTTTTAAAACCAATATTTACGATCCAAAATCATTGAGAACATAACAATGCAACAATGAAAAGATTATTTTTATTTCTGTAAATTTTTCGGTGTAATCCTTTGATGTGGAGAAAAGAAGAAAACTTTCCATCAACAATGAAGCACACAAGAACTCCACACTATATTGTTATGTGTACCTCTCGAACTTGAGCACTTTCTGTACCTTTTGGGCACCTTTCTGTATACTTTCTCTTTCTGTATATATGCACCACTAAGGTGCATACAAGTGATAGAAAAAACTGATTCGAGCAAAGCATCTCTCTTTACAGTGCATTAACTAGAAAGTTCATTAAATATGAAAGAAATTGCTTCATAAAATATTAATAAATAGATCAAGATATTTAGATTATTTAATGTATAGTAAATATTATACATTATACACGATTAATGTAAAAAAATGATTGAAATTAATTTATTTTAACAAAAGAGACACTGACCAAAGCTTAAAACTTTACTTTATTTTAAATTATAATTTGTAACTGTTTCGGATATCTAGCATATCCTTCTTCAGACACGATCGAAATTAATGAAAATACAGACATATATATAAATGTTGTTATAACAGAGTTTAAATTCTTTAACCGTCATATATATATTCATTGTTATAAAAAATTTAAATTCTTTTAACAGTCATATATAGAGTCATTGTTGTACTTTTTTATTTTTATTTATTTATTTATTTTTCTTATTTACCGAGGCCTTCAGCCCATCCTGTAAGTCTTCGTGTTCACTTTCCAATTAATCACATCCTTTATTTTTGGTTCTTATAAGGGCCCTTTATTTTTATTTATTTATTTATTTATTTATTTTTCTTCTCTATGTTATTCAAACTTCCTTGCCATGATTCATTAATTGGTAAGCCCCCTGTCCAGTTCATCAGTTTATCTCTTCCTACCTTCTTTATCCAATCCGCTTCTTTCCACTTCCTTATTATCATTCTTTTCTCCATCTCCAATACTTCCGTCTTATCCCAATTAATTGCGTGATTCGTCTCCTTAACATGTTTGTATATGGCATTGGTATCTTTTTTCTTCCTAACATCATCTTCATGTTGTTTTATCCTTTCTTTCATTCTCTTTCCTGTCTCTCCTATATATGACATATCGCAGTCCTCACACCATACCCTGTAAATGACCCCTTCTTCCTCTTCATTAATCTTTTTAGTTCCTTTTCTATTCTTCTTTATTGATCTTAATAAAGTTTCTCCACTCTTTCTATAAGTTCTGACCCCTCCTTTCTTCAATAAATTCTTCAGTTTCTCCGTTTCTTCTCCCATACTTTCTATGCCATGCCATTTTCCACTCTCATCCTCTTCATTCTTCTTTCTCCCTCTCTTCCTCTTCCTGCGTTCTTCTTCCTTCTCTAACTCTTTCTTGCTGTAACCGTTCTTCTCTAACTGTCTGTAGAATTTCTGTATGCTCTCCTTCCTTCCTTCCTCTTCGTCCTCCAACATTTCTATTCTTCTTATCATATTTGTTATGAAATTTCTCTTTGTACTCCTATCCACGTCGCTCCTCTCATGGCAGTACACTCCCGCTGAGCACTCTTTCTGGTACCACCTCGTAACCAGGCCTTCTCCTTGTTTCATTATGGTCATGTCTAAAAAGTTTATTCTTCCATTTTCTTCCAACTCCATTTCCAAGCTTATGCCTTTTTCTTTATCTTCCACACTATCTTTGAAGTTCTCTAATTGTCTCCTAGTCCCTTTCCACAAGCCTAGACAGTCATCCACATACCTACAAAATATGATCAAGTTCTTACACCCTTCTTCTTTCACCTTTTTCTCCCATTTGTTCATAATTATTTCTGCCAGTACTGGGCTCAGCCTCGAACCTATACTGATTCCTTTTCTTATTTTTACCACTTTCTCACCGATTATACAATAACTGTTTTCCCATATTAACTTCAGAGCCTTAACTACTTTCTCTTTTGTCCATCCTTTTATACTTTTACTACCCATTTCTTCCTCTATGACACTTATTATTGCTTCTCTACTAAGGCTCGGGAACATAGCCTACAATTAACAATAAAGCATAATAAAGCATAAGTTGAACTGATAGATAACAATTCAAAATGCCTCGAAAAGCTCTCAAGCAAAACTATAGATAAAGCTTCATACAGCCTTCACTCGCAAAATCTCTTGGTAGGCGTACAAGAAACAATTAAATACACCGAGGCGTGTAAATTATCTTTTCCGCCACAAAACTGCCCTCTAGTTTAAAAACATTACAGCAATTGCGTAACATTACAGGGGGTGCGTCTGAGCTAAACTCTTCAACCACCAGCAAGCAACAAAAATCGGGAACTTTTCGCCCCCCGCCCCTATTGATACAGCGTTTTAAACTTCAGAGCTGTTCTCAATGGAATTATACAAACAAACAGCTCCTTGTGGTAGGAAAAGGAAAGGGGGGCGGATTCTCTGTGGTCGCCCAAGGGAACAAATGCATGCAATATTAGGTTTTTAATGTATGACATTACACCTATTTAGATGAGACTCTCTCTCTCTCTCTCTCTCTCTCTCTCTCTCTCTATATATATATATATATATATATATATAATCAACGAAAAGAGGTCCCATGGAAAGGCCAAGTAAACTTTTGATTTCTTTTAACCTCTAGAATAAGTTCCTCAAGGGAAAGGGTGTGATTTTTAAAACAATTGATATATCTTCTTTCCGGCGCCCCCTCCAACCACGCGCCCGGGGCGCGTGCCCCCTCTGCCCCCCCCCTAGTTGCGGCCCTGATTAAAAAGCTCGCAATACAATGTAAATAAACAATCCTTTCAGCAGAATAACTACTACTAAATGGCGTAGTTTTTGCGCCATATAAAATTCGTTTTTCTCGAAAATTACACATGAGAATTTACCCTCAAGCATGCCATTTTGTTCAGCTTGATGTGATTCATCAATTGATATATCTTTGAGTAATATAATAGTCGAACTAAAATTAAAGTTTTCGAGTTACTTATAAATTTGGGGTATACTACTCAGGAACTACCTTGTATACTATCGTGTTGTTACAGTCACAATGACGAGGGTGTTTGATGAGGGTACCCTCAATATCAGTTTCATCTTAATGGGTATCGTGTTTATCATACAGTATCAATTTTTAATTTACAATTTATTTTCTTCCGATTTTTCCGAAAATTATACGTATACTTACCCATATTCACTTACGTATACTTCAGTAATATCTATCAATCGGTAAATGTTTTATCTTCGGACATATTCTTTTTCGTTACACGTTAATAATATTGTAAAATTTATTTATGTACTTATTTGGAGTATAATGTCCCTTGGGCCTACAGTGAATGTGAGATCCAAACCACTCATACTTTCGCGGTTAATCAAACCGGGATCATCCACACAAAAGATAAGAACATAATCATTCAGCCACTATCTTCATGCTTGTGTTTGATGTATTATTATTCTACTACGCACTCACATACATATGTACTAAACGAACTCAAATAACCGTCGTGAAAGTTGGAAAAAGAATGTTGTAACGGATGTTTTAGTGGGAAAAGTAAAATAAACACGAAAATTCGTGAGAATCGCCATTTCACGATTTTGATCCTTCTCTATTGAATTACCTAAAGTTTCGCCGATCGCTTCTGCACGACATTGTGACGTAAGAAAATAAGGTAAAAACTCTCCACCTGGTAGATGTTAGCATACATCATATACAGTTTATTTGCTGCGTGCTCCCGCCACAACGTTTTAAAGTCATCTGAGCAAGACATAAAATACATGAAAGTTAATAACGACTATGTTGAAAAAAATATAAATCCGTATTTAGATGTTTATAATGCTTTGTTTTCTTTTATTAACGTATTTATATAACTACCAGAAGTACGCTTTCTTCTTACTGACTGAGTGCAACCTGCAACATAGTACAGGAGTTTGAGTTGTCAAATTTGAAGGTCTTCTGAGATACTCTATACTTGTTGACGAGATACTTCCGATGAGTTACTCCCCTCTCCCTCCCTCGAGATGAAAATAGAGAAAAAAAAATTCTCACGGAATTAGATCTATATATGTACAATATTTGGTAGCTCTAAATGACTCCTTCCTATGCGAAAATCTGATTACACCCACACCTTTTATCTATATTAGGTAGGAATGATGGTGTCCGCGAACCGCGGTGTTTCATCCGTGTTTTAATCAGGTAAAACATTATATGCGTTCCATGCTTTCTGTCATGTGCGTCTAATATACAAACATAATCCTTCGCAGAACTGTGGGGAAAATTTGTAGTTCTACGTCCCACGTATATATTTAGGCTAAAGGAGACGGAGTGATTAATGAAGATAAATAACATATGAAGTATTTGGTGGAATTAGAATGTGTAAGGAAACATGAGAATTCCGAGAAAACTCATAGATATATGTTGTCCACCACAGATTTGCATGGTCGGAGATCGATCAGGGAGCTCTCGCACCAGAGGTGAGCATTCTAGCACTGAGGTACCGTAAAAGTTCAAAACAGTTCGGAAAGTATGTAAAAATTCGGAAAATATGTTCAATGAAAACATATATTCCAGTTCTCTTTATATACACTGGAGAAAATATAATTGTGTCCAATGAGAGGCACTCCTTTTCGTCTCTCTATAAATAAGTTATGATTGTCGTTCATGTAATTAGTATTGCAAAGTAAGTTTGTCATTGAAAGGAAGCGATAGCGGGGTTTACTTTTGCCAAACCTTTTAGTGGGTGTTGTACATATGATGATCGCACAATCATCGAGTAGCATCGAGTATCGAAATCTTGGAACTCCAAGAAAAATTGGACAATAGTGTCGTCGAAAAGTCTGGCGTTAGTTTCAAATACTCGAAAGATTGCAGCATTGGGCATAGTGGACGTTTTGTGAGTTTGTGATCAATTTCATCAATCGTTAACCTTTTTCCTCTTTTACATCGAGAATTGATCATACACTTGAATTTACATAACTTATTATGGCGCTATACGAACACACACTCTACTTACTAAATTTGAAACAGAATACATGTCATCTAGTGTGATAACAAGTCTCTTTTATTTACATCTACGGTTCTGTTTTGCCGACTCAAAACAGTGGTGGAGAATCCCTAAACTATACCTCATAAGCATATCATGGGTGCGTTCCTTGGAACATTAGCGAGATAGGTACATAGAGAAAAGTCCGTTCTCCGGACAGCGATATATTGTACAAATATACGGTATCCTCTTGCTTACTACAGAAATCAGTACGGAGCATACGTTATCCGTATGCTACATAGGCACTGCCCTTAGATGTTACATTATGCCGTTGCAAGATGTTTGACATCTAACAGTTTTCCGCATATCACATACATATACTTATGTTACCTTCGTCAGCTATATGTTATATATGTACATTTGTATGTGAGATCCTGACCGCCTACATTATTTCATACAAAAAGTACGTATAGATGGAACACTTATACAGAAAGTATTATAAAACATGCGTTTTCAGTTAATTACAGGAGTTACGCATGTAACCTATCTTTTTAAGTACGCCACCTACAATTTTTTTTCTTAGTGTATTTTTAGGATGTACACTCATGTCCAAAATGTTGCATATCTATAACTATCTTCTTGTAAGAATATAATTTGATAATGATTTTGCAGGGTACTTTTAATACTGTTACTATGTATATAATCGGGGAAAATCTCAAAAGGGTTTCAAAGGTATACGTTAACTAACACTGCAATCTTTAATTTTATATATGATGTAGCAATGGGCATAAATAAAACAAAAGCATCGGGAAATTTATATTTGTGGTAAATTACATAGGAAAAGAATTATAAATACGAAAATTAGAATGAGTAAAATAAACTGTTGCTAAATGGATAAGAAAGTTTTATTTTCATTTTATTATTCTTATTTACTGCTCTTTTGACATGAAATTTGCCACATACATGTCTCTGCCGATTATACATATACTAACATTATAAGAAATACCGGGCGAATTCGTTATCGAATTATATTCCTACAACAACATATTTATAGACATGCGACAATAATTTTGGACATGAGTGTACCTTAAGCTAATGTCAACAATCTGGGTTAACTCAAATTTGCTCTATCAGAGAGAGATAAGGCTACATTCCACTCACGATTTTAAAGGAGTACCAACCCAGGTTGACAATATGATTTTGTTGGTTTCTCTATTCCTGCGTAGAACCTAAACGAACGACTTCTTAGACTTTGATAAACGACGTCTCAATATATTTGTCATCATCTCAGGAGTGGCACTGGGCGTATGGTGCCAAATAAAATTCAATATTGATAGCGCTAAACACTACATTGTTACAAAGAATATTTATTGAAATTAAGTGGTTTGCTGATTAAGCTATCAGAATATCGGTAGATTTGTCACAATCCCACAAATGACATGTGAGTATTTGGCTAATGAGATATGGTTAAAACAAAAACTTCACGATGAACCATGGGGTCCATACTTCGATCCAGCTCGCGCTAAGTGAGCTTTGTGGTGGACAAACGCCGTCTGCATCGGGGTTCTCCTGTTTGCTCACACTTTCTTCATTCCATCATTTCATTCATCTCCTTTAGCCTAGCGACATAAACGTGGGACATAAAACAAAGATTTCATTTTTTCTTCACGATGAACCTTAACGCCTTGGTAGAATTTGAGTTTAACTTTCCTTTCAGCAGCAAGTCTATATGAGACGAGACCTACTGATTAACGTGGAATCCGAACAACATGAGCTCCCGCTGGGAATCGAACTCAGATCTTCTACGCCAAAGGTTCATACGCTAACCACTTAGCCACTGATGAGCTGTTGGTAGAAGTTGATGCGTGAGCTATCGATATATTTGTCATGGTCTTGAAAGTGATATTGAATACATGGAGTCGTGGCAAATTTAATATGGCTCCCACTAATAGAGGTCCGTGGAACAAATTTAAGAGAGTTCTCACATTATTTGCATCTCATAAATTATAAAAGATATAAATAATGCCATGTAGGTGTGTACTGTATGTTGTATGCCTATACAGCAACATAAATAAACAACTGTAATCTAATTGTTATTAATATTGCTACCTACCTCAACTACTACTACTACGGACATAAAGGTGTGGGGTCCGTACCTTGCTTGAAAATGAAAAGGGAGTCCGCAACACTAATGGGAATCACTGTTATATTGTTAGAGCCTGTCTATCTCAGGTGTGCCCGCGGAAAATATTGTATGCGAAATATACTTCGGCCCCACCCCCGCCACCTTCTGACTGAGGAAACTCTCTCTTTGCTTAGGGAAAAGAAGTGAATGACTTCAGCTGTGTTGCCAATTTATCATTCAGTCGTTTGGTCTTGACGAGTGAAGATCGTAGGCTACTTAGAATGGCTAACAAAACAGAGCACAGAAGTCCGTGAAATAATTCATTGTGGCAACGCTTCTAAATCCAACAATTGAAAGATCCCGGTTGCAGCAACTTGTCCCTCCTCTTTCAAGGAAGGTACAGGAAAACACACATCGACGATAGCGCCAGAAGGGGCACAGTTGAAATAGAAAGACTCTAGATCGAAACTTTGTAGAACCGAAATAATTTGGTAGAAATTGATAGACGAGTTGTCGATAGATTACGTCATAATTTCGGGAGTAACACGTGGCGCTTTATAGGCTATGTGACATTTAATAAATTTGAATATGGTAGACGCGAAATTCCATATTGTTAAAAAAAAAAAAAAATCCACGCAGAAGCTAATAGAATTTAATAATACGGCAAAAAGTTCGTCATAATCTCAGTATTGACACTGAGCATACAGCGTATAGGCGATCGCTAAATACCAAATTATTGTTCAAAACACGCGTTCCCAAAAAGAACCTAAATCTTTATGAAATTTGATAAATTAGGTGTCAATAGATTTGTTGTAGTCTCGGGAATGGAATGTAGTCAGTGGCGTAGGGAAGGGGGGGCCCGGAGGGGCCGCTACCCCCCAAAGAGGTCCGACAATGTATTTTGGTACTTTGATGTTTGTAATTTTTTATATATTTTTATGTTTATAAATTTTTTTGTTTGTAATTTTTCTATATGTACCTATAACAGCACTTGGGCCCCCCCCCAAACACACATCCTGGCTACGCTACTGAATGTAGTAAATGGCGTTTAGGAAAGTTCAATGTGCTGGTGGTTGATAAACAGCATAGTGTAAAAACGCACGCAAAAATCTAAAATCAGTAGAACAACTAATGTTGGGTATAGACAAAAGGACTGGGCAAGATAATTTCAAGAGTATGTACTTACGGTGTTTTGCACAGGAAAAGAAATAATGAATAAAAACCATTTTATCTTCAAATATTTTTGAATACACTTGAGGAAATAGGAAGTATCTAAGATTTGCATGGTCCTTATTGTACAGAATAAATATGGTATGTTTTGTTAGTGTGATAGGATCTTGTTAAATCTGAGCCGAAATGTGTAACTCTTTATTCAATGTTCACTTGTTAGTTTTATCAAAGAAAAATGATTTAAGTACATAAATATCTGTGGATTCTTTATGCGTCCTAATAATATATTTTATTTTCCTTTTCTTTCCAGAGTGACAGCCCCTAATTCCCAGGGGATGCTTGGAGTGACGTACGTAACGCATTTGACAGCGTGGAAAGCTTTTGGGATGGAGTTCGTGCTGTCATTTATTGTTGTGTTTACCTATTTCGTCTCGATGGACACATATCGGAAGTGGTTAGGAAATGCTCCACTTGCAATTGGATCAGCGTATCTTGCTTGCTCTATTGTTGCGGTAAGTTTGATAATTCCATACAAATCACATTTTTCAAATCTCTTCTTTAATTAAATTCCATATAGTAGTTGTTAACGATGAAACAAGCAAATACACTGAGTTTTAACAAACGGTTACGATATATGTATGAATTAGAGGTTTTAATAGAGTAAGTAGGTTAATGTTTTTGAAACGCCAAAAATTAACGATAGGATAGTTCGAATGAAAAGCCAAGAGAAGTTATAGTAAATATTTTCATATTACACATCTTGAAACATTTCTTTCCAAGAAAGAAAAAAAAAATAGACTCGTATCTGGCAGTTTGCTTTCCGTATTTCTATTCGTAATACCTATACAGAATGTCCAAAAATAAGTATCTATTCTTAGGAAAATGTAGTGTTGCTACACGGCAGACTTTAAAAAAGATCATGTTTTGAATTTCACACACACACACACAGGCCCCCCATATATATATATATATATATATATATATATATATATATATATATATATATATATATATATATATATATATATATAATATATTACTTGGCAATCTCTTAAAATTATAGCTAGAACTGTAATTTATAGAATTAAATTTTTACACTACTGATTACGGAAATATTTGCTCCTGTACAGTAATATCGATTACAGGAAGTTTCTTTGCTTCACATTTGGATGCGTTGTATTCCCTTGGAAATTGTCATTGCAATATTAATATTAATGATCGTTTACGCGAATCTTGGAAGTATAAGCAGTTGTCTTTATCTCCTCCCAGAAGGAGGGCATTTCCTTAAAAACCCATCCAGACTATTTTATTGCTCGAAAAAGGAAGATATTCCAGGTAAGAGGGGACTCTAGTAACCCTAAGAATATATTGTACTAATAGATAGATAGATGTGCCATTGGAAATAACTTAATTCACTGTAACAGTGTTTCCCAATCTGTGGTACACGGATCTCGCAGCGGGGCGAGGGGAGAGAGTGAAAGGGGTCCGCGGGACATTTTATTTGTTGCTCACACCTAGAATATTTGTAATTTACATTACCTAAATTTCAATCAATTGAGAATAGAATACCAAAAGCTAAGAAGAAACAACAAAATTACCAAACTAGACTGTAAGATACAACAGTATTGCATTGTCATAAGTAACACATTTAATGTTGTAAAATTGTAATGTATCATTTCATTTTTATGACACGTAAATATATATATTTGAAAGAAGTCATTTTTTCTTTCATGGAGAGCCGTGGAAAATAACCAATCACTATAAAGGGTCCACGATATAAAAAGAAAAAAATTGGGAAAGTGCACTATAGTATTTACACCGTCGACACATTCCTTATCAGTGTTTCTATATAGTCCCCATCTATCCACTGTGGCACGAAATGCATTTCACAGAAGAAATGTGACACTGCATGGCGACTTCAAACTTTAATGCCATTATGGTATTAATATGATACACAGAAAATTGTAATGGAGTAAGGTCAGATGACCGTGCTGCTCTTGGTCTATTGTCTAATATTTTTTTTAGAGTTATAGTGTAGGGACAACATTGTGACCCGTAATGATCAACTTGTAAACAAAAGAAAGAGAAAATAAACAAACAAACACAAATGAGCCAGATAGTTGGTAATTCAAGCAGTTGTCCTCACACCTGTTGAGAAACAGAAACACAATTACTCAGTTAGCGAAACAGCACATCAGGTATTACATAGTTCCTTTCTTTCATGTTTCTCCTGCTTATGAATAGAGCGCAGAAACGCTGAATTCTGACCAACACTGTCACTGGACTTAAGCCCATTTCGAATGCTATACATATCACTCCGTTATTGCGTTTTCTTAAAATAGTTATTTTTGGAATACCCCACCAACTTGAAATTTGTACATATGATGTTCTAGCATCCTAGACTGTGAGAGACGGGATTTTGTAAAAATTTTCTCATGAAGACTGAAAGATTTAGAAAATTCATCAGTATTGCCACTCTTTTCATCTGCTAGATTTGCCTGCACGAAATGTGGTACTTTAGTTTCACATGAGTATCTCATTTACTTGTATGAATTTTGGAAATCCCACCCAAGTTTTTGAGGAAAAAGGAATTTTACTGTCATTAAATATTTTCTTTAAACGTGGGTATAAAGATATGAGAATTTACACGTTGGGGGTTATTGTTTCAGAAAATACGAATCTATAATTTATTCGCACGAATCCAGTATGTGCGACTCAGAGGAGGAGGACACAAAACATTGAGTTATGATATGAACAATCCAACTATACTACAAGCGAAAAGATTTTAGTACTGAGAGCTCACTTTTCTTGTGGTAAAATAAGGTGATAGTCTCCCGGCGATACAGTATAGCTTGATCAAAAGCGCCGAGTTTTGAAAAGCAGTGAGGGATGCTCTAATTATTCACAGCACACAACCGCGATTCTGGGGATATTTCCAGGGTTAGCGAGATCCTACTCCGAAAAAACTTTGAAAATTGCATTTCCTGAAATTACAGCTTTAAGTATTTTTGGATGAAAATTGAGTTTTCTTCATAGTGAAAATATTCCTGATTAAGAGTATGACGTCGTAACCAGGAAGCTTATATTACGCCAGCGGATCTTAAAACTTGTCACACCATTCTGAACTCTGGATTTATAGATTTTAAAAAGAAAGCCAATAAGGTTAGTTAAATAGGACAAAGTTTAATAACATATTTTGTATAACGACAATATGTACGTACAATGTAGCGAAGTGAAATGAAATTCTTGTCTAGTTCAAAAACTGAAGTCTTATACCCTTTTCGCTTTGTGAAAAAATCGGGCCTTACTGTCATTTCAGGAAACGGCGAAAGATTACAGTTTCCTCCCTTTTCTTTCTTTCTTCTTCCCCCTCCCCTCTTTTTTATTTTTTCTTCTCTTGTGTGGGTACTGTGCAACCTATCAAAAATTTTACAGCGCCCGGAATTTGATATTACATTGAATGATGCTCGTATGAAATTTTAAGAAAGCAGACACGCACCTAAGTCTTCTATTGTTCAAAGGCAAAACATATCTTTCGATTTGTTGTACCTAAAGAGTGAAGATTCTGACCTTAACATTACCTTACGAGATGCTGTTTTGTGAAGGTAGAACGATTTTCGTGAGGATGATCTGATTATGCTGACAGCGAAGAATTAATAGGAAGCAGGCTAGGGAAAAAATTGGTCTTCGTATTTTTTTCAACTCTTCAAAATCCATGCCGGCCTCTACTTATTGCTTCTTTTTTTCTGAATTATCCCCACCCCTTTCGCTTTATGATCCGTCCCAAGCTATCTTAACTATAACAATGGCCCCTAAAGACACACTTGGCAAGCAGCATAGTTTGAGGGTAGAAAGAGAATAGGCAGGTGGTCAGCGCGAAAAAAGCCTCTGTCCTATTGAAAGTATTATATGTGTTCGTGACGACTCCCTGCTAATCAAGATATTTTCAGAAGGGAGCAAAGCCAGAAGCAAGCAAGGAAAAGGAAGAAGTTTTTTCTGAGATAGAACTCGTGCGCTTGGTAGCCACGTTCTTTGCTACAGTTATAATTTTGTATTTTTCTTTCTTCTTCTTCTTGTCTTCACACAGTTTTAAGAGTTACTTCTTTTGTATCTCTACAAAAAAAAAAAAAAAAAAAAAGCATGAATACAGTGACTTTAAGGTTTTCTTGTACCAGCTGCCAATAAATTGGTTGCTAAAAGTAGTAAAAACGCAAAAAACAGACAAGTTTGCATATTTGATTTACTTACTCTTCATACACTTCAAAGCTGGGTTGTCCCTTTACAAGAATCTTGTAGCTGTCATTAAAAAAATCTTGCAACCCCATCTTTCTATTTACTGTTTACACTTTACAACTTTCTGAAAGCAAGAAAGATACCTCCAGCCATGCAGCACTGCACTCTAGTGGACAAATAGTGAACCTTCTCATTAAAAATGTGTACTTTGGCACGCTTCCCCTCCCGGGCAAAACCGTTTTTTTTTCTTTCTTTATGTCAGCGGGAGGGGGATAGCAGGTAGCAAGCAAGAAGACCCAGAAAGTTGCACATGGTTTGATTCCTTGCAAGATGAAAAAGAATGTTTATCTCTTTCAAGATTATGTTTACATGGAGGAATATTGTAGGGTTGAAAAAAAAAAATAGCTACAAAATTCTTGTAAAGTGGCAACCTAGCTTAAAACTATTGAATACCGTTGGCAGAAATATCCTGAGGTTAGGGATCAATTTTTAGATGCAGAAAGCTATACTTCTTTCTTACGTTTCATCGGCAGCTAGCACTTTCGTGTACATTTCATAATGTAGTATTATGGTTGAGGTTTACAGGACGGTTATTTGAAGCGATCGCAACGCGTTTTTATTGCTCATGCGTACGTTTGGAATTCGCTGACCATGTATTTAAATGTGGATGGGTAATCACAAACGCGAAAGCAATAAAACGCGGAGAAAACGTCAGCTCGAGCGTATTTGGTGCGTTTCGGAACAATAGACCGCCTGCTGTTTAAAAGATGTCAAAAGGAAAAAAAAAAGAAAAGATGTGTTGCCAGGCAAGGGGATTTTAGCAAGGAACAGCTGCTTTGAAGATGCTTTGGAACTCTGCTATCATAGACCTGGACTTGGCAAGAAAGACCTGGAAACTCTGACTGGCTCACAGTATGATTTATAGCTCTGGCAAAAGTAAGGCCACATTGTCGTAGCTGTCAAAAAAAAAAAAAAAAAAAAAAAAAATGCAACCCGATCTTTCTATTTACTGTGTACATATTACAACTTCTTGAAAGCAAGAAAGATATTTCCACCTATGCAGCACTGCACTTTAGTGGACAAACAGTGAACCTCCTCATTAAAAAGTGTACTTTGGCGCACTCCCCCTCCCTGTCCAAAAGAATCCGTTGTTTCGGAAGCGGTGAAACTGTTTTTTCCCTTTGTTAGCGGGAGGGCGATAGTAGGTAGCAAGCAAAATGTCCCAGAAAGTTGCACATTGTTCAACTCCTTGCAAGATGGAAAAAATGTTTTATGACTCTCTCAGGACTATGTGTACATGGTGAAAATATGATAGGGTTTCAAGATTTTTTTTTTTTTTTTTATGACAGCTACAAGTTGTTCTAACGTGGCAACCCCCTTTAAAGTTACCAAATAGCCATCTTGGTCACGTTCGCTCTAGGGGTTAACGCTTCGAAAACGCATTCTTAAATAGCCACAGACTAAGTGAGATCGAGGGGCCAAAAGATAATGTGATGTTGAGCGTGAGTGAGGTTTGAGAAGAGCAATAGGTGTGAGGTTTAGGGCCACCCACAAATGTTGTGAGGCTGAGGATCATGAAATGGCGTTTAGTTTAAATTTCAATAAATTGCCCAGCTATGCTATCAATATCACATTATCTAGTATGGAATAAGCAAAATTCTTTAAAAGTCATTCGTTCGTGGAGTGTTGTTCAGAAACATTATATGTAAACTTACAAAATGTTAATAAAGCTTAATATTATTATTGCCTGTTGCGTTTTAGTTTTTAAAATATTGTATTAAGTTTAGCTGATAAAAGAAACAGCACTTGAATATAAAAAGTGGATACTTGAAAGCTGCATAGTCTTTTCTGTCCCTAGTTTGATTCCGCGCTGAGTAAGTTTGTGGTAGACAACATCGTGTCCGGGGGTTTTGTCGGAGTACTCCCATTTCTTCCCAATTTCTCATTCCACCAATTATTCTAACATCATTCACATGCCTTCATCGTTGTCTCCCTACCTGAAGGACATAATCATTGAACATTAAAACTGAAAAAAATCATTTTATTTTTCTTTTATTTTTGTCATTTTTTACTTTCGAGCGACAGTAGGAAAGAAGTATCATAATCGCGAAAAAAACAGAAATCAAATTCCAGATTTCGAGATTTACACGTTTCATAGTCTCTACATGCTGGAAATATGATTTTTGAATGATTACGTATCTGTCCATGCCGATGTATGATCTGCCTAGAGGCCCAACTGTTCAACACATCCAGAGTAAATTCTGAACTTTTTTTTTTTTTTAATATAAGATTTTCCAGAGAAATTTTTCATTTTTGCCTATTGTCCCAAATTCTACAATGTTGTTAGCATTTAACGAAAAAGAAATCTCCGAAGACATATACCAATCGGGAGCACCTGGATTGCGCACACTCTAGATCCCGAATTGCGCACAAATCTCTGTTGGCCTCTTTTAACACATATTTTTGTCCAACGTTGCCACAATGTCAGCTTTAATATTGTGCGCAAACAAGGTTTTCTTTCAGACTAGGATAGAAACAGAAATTAGAAATAAAATACAAATTGGATTGAATAAATATAATTTGATCAATGAATACAATACATCTCCAAAACCAAGTATTTACATTTACAAGCCACATGTTAAAATTTTCTTTGTTCCAATTTTAAACCTACAATTTTTAGAAATGTAATCCTCCTTATCTCATACTCTGAATATGTATCACCTTTAAACATCTTTAGGCATGAACTAAATATAATTGGATCAGTAAATACAATACAAGATACCTCCAAAACCAGTTTCTCTATATTTATAATCTACATGTTAAAATTTTCTTGGTTGTAATTTTAAGCCTACAGTTTTTAGAAATTTAATTCTCCTTGTCTGATACTCTGAATATGCACCACTTTTAAGCATCTCATACTGCTTCAATATGAAATTATATCTCTTCACATCTTCCTTTCTTTGTGTATTGGTATCTCCATTAGTAATTGATCTTAATTTCAATTTTGTTTCGGATTGTGTCTTCAACGAAGATGAAATCACCTGATAAATATCCGGACTCGGTGAATAGAACTGTTCATTGTAGTGTTTATGGAATGCTTCCGCCCCATTCGTCGTTCGAGGAGCTACTGAGGGTTCTGAAGCCCATATTCTAGGTGGAAATCTAAATAAAACGAAGCAAACAATTATTAAAAACATAATAATAATAATAATAATAATAATATAGTACAGTAGGCATGCTTCTCACTATTATCCAAGTTTTATGGAAAAATTGACAATTGAAAATCAAAATGAATAATGTTCTCCCTTGTCGTAAAACTTTGCTTTTATAAATTTATTAACGTCTGTCCTTAACATCTTTTTTTTTCAGCCATATAATATACTTGTTACAATAATATACTATACAATAAACTTAGATTACAATATTATTAATACAAACATTGATGTTTATAATCGACTTCCTCATATAAATACTGATTATTCCAATATAATCCTTGCAATATTACACGATTTACTTATTAATAATATGGAATATGTCAATATATGTTAAATCACCTTCCTAAATCTAGTTAGAAACAGTATTTTGTACCTACCTGCTAGTTTCTTCAATGTAATTTTCGAGTACGTAGTCGGAGAAGTGAAGACCTTTATTGTCCGGTGCAACTGATATCAAATCTGCAAATGCATCGGATACTTCAGTTGGATGTAAATATGAAAGACCGAAAAACGACTTTAACCACATCCCTGTAAAATACAATTAAACCCCTCAATTACACTACTGTTTCGGTATTTTATGATTTCTAATGTAATTTAAAATATAACAAGTCTGATGATCATTATAGTTAATATTGACAATTTATTATATCATCGTCTGAGATTCAACACCGCGTAAGTAACCCTTCGCTAATTTTACAGGAGAAAAAAAAAGTTTACAAAAATAATTTTAGCCTTAATATAAGCAGGCTAAAATAATTTTAGCCTTTTAGGGAATAACAGAATCATCTATCGTTAACCAGATTGTGCACAACCTTATACTGATTCTAATAGTATCAAACACTCAAGTTCGCCAAAATTGGAGTCATACGAGCTGTTTAATCCCAGACAACGATATATTGTATTTCTTCTTTCTTATATGAGACAAGAGGGAATCCTTCTTATATAAGGAACCCCATAATTATTCAGAAGAATTTCTATTTAACTCAACGATATGTAGTTCACAAAAGTAGAATCGAATAGGAACGACTTAGTCTCTGAGTGCCAACGACGGTAAGATGTCACAATGTTGGAAGACTATTAACGAAATGTGTATAATAACAATTCAGATTGGAATTACTTTGAACAAGGTATAATCAATTGTTTTACTTGTTAACAATTAAAAGCTTTTATTATTTAAAAAATATATTATTACATGTCATCTTTATCTGGTACTAAAAGCAATGACATCTCAGAGGAATCAATTTTGTTTACTGAAAATTTATTAATTTCACTGTCTTGATTAGTTGGCTAACAAGCAAAACTTTATGAAGGAAAATCACTTACAGTACCTACCTAACTCAGACTGGGGATTCAAGTAGGCTCGATATAAGTGCTTGTTGCCCTGGATCTTTCTCCACCAAGATTGACCCAAATGGAATCGACATTAAATGATGTTACATTCTGGAAATATCTCCCTGATAGCTTCGTGAGCTGCAGTTTCAAAGTCTACATGGATCGTCTTCAAATTTATTTCAGGTTCTAAACTTCTTATCATTTCCCACATTGCCTTGTAAGTTTCCTTATCCTTCCCCGGCAAAAACGCATAATATAGAGGCAAATAAAATTGGTTTTTGTATGCGTGAATAGTATACAGCTGATGAAAATGACGAGGAGCATATTTAAATGTACCATCTGCGTATCTCAACATCATTTGTCTTAAATATAAATCTGAAAAGTGAGACGAGGAGAAATGTTACTTCAGTTGCATTAAATTTATTAACACTAATACTACAAATCTAACAATTCCTACTATTCAGCTTTTCATCATAATCAAGTCTAAAATGTCAAATGAAAAGCTTAAAGGAAAAAAACAGCCAACAATATTGAAATATTGAAACTATACTAAATATTATTACATACACTACGACTATGTACAGTAAATGTTATCATTATACGTACCTAATGTTACTCGCACAAGTTAGGACGTTAATCTTAGCTTCTTTATTTACAAATAGAAACTTTTCTCCATCATGACTGAACTCATCTTCTCTTTCAATCATTTGCTCAACAGCCTCTGTAATATTTCTTGGACGAACTGGTGTGTCTTTCTTTTTCGAATACAGTACATCGCTTCTCTACACCTCTTCATATCCTTATGCGTTAATTTCCCTGTATTTTCGGGTATACCGCTGCTCTTTTCTTACAGATTTTTCGTAACTCGTGACTTTGAACCCTTGAAAAATCGCTCAAGTGATTGTGCTGTCCTCTTTCTTCCAAAATAACAGTTCTGTCGCAATCAGTGATAATGACGGCACAACATGATTTTAACGTACATCTGGAAAATAAATTTGTCAAGAGTGTCAGATATATATGTGGTATATCGTTAGCAAATTTACTTTGCTATATAATATTAAAATTATACTGTATATACTGTAATACAAAAAAATATAATTATTTATAGTTATCCTATGCTCTTTTCCTCATCAAATAAATAATTAATAATTATACTTTACTTACCGTTACTGTGATCCTTTCTTATTCTCCCGAAATCGACGATACTTAAAACCATCTTTAATCACACAAGCAACTCCTTTTTCAGTAACACTTACTCGGAAATCCGCCATTCTCCAGTGTCAAAACAAGGCAGTCACAACACAAACCCAAAGAAGGTATAAAAAAATACATTCAACTTGTCAATAAAGTCATACATATATAAAAACATAACAGAAGAGGAAATATTTTCACTCTGACAACATTGCTTAATTTTTTTGTGCGCAATCCTGTACATTATGACAGGTTGTCAACGGCTTATCAGGTAAAACTGATAAAACCGGAAAAGTGTGCGCAATATCATTGCAGCCATACCAATCAGTAGATCTTATCCAACTTAACAAAGTGATATCCATGAGTATAATACATCACGCATAACTTTTGAAAAATTGAGAAAGACTAATTTCTTTGTAAATCTAAAAATTGATGCTGAACGAACACCGTGCAAGCTATTGGGGTGAAACTGATACTAAAATATACTCACATTAAATTCTTCATTACGACACTAGCAAGACTACGGTACATGGTATGGTTAATGAGATAGGTCTAAAGTTATTATTAATTCCTCAATTTTAATTTATGTTTAACTAGAATATTATCCAAAGATAAGACACATAGCTTATCAGTCGAAGGATCACATCGGGTTGAACAAATTAGCCTGCCTGAGGGTAAATTCTGAATGTGCAGTTTCCGAGAAAATTAAATAAAATAAATTATCTTCATGACCAAAGGTATTCTACCAGTATTGACAGGTCACTTGTTGCAACTGAGAAGCTTCCATGTTCAACGGTCTTCCGCTATCCTCTTCGTCTTCACGTACGATTTTTCTGTTTTGATATCGTTCACTAATTGTGGTCTCCTTCGCCGTCTCCCTCTCTTTCTCCTGCCACCATACCCTCTAGCACGTCCCTCATGATACAGTTCCTTCTTAGCCAATTCCCCAACCAGTTTCTCTTCCTCTTCTCAATAATATCCAAAACTGTTCTTTTCTTCCTCACCATTTCTAATAACCCCTTATTCGTTTTCTAATTCCTAATTCTCTTCATTCTTCTCTACACCCACATTTCGAAAGCTTCCAGTCGTTTTTAATCATTTTTGCGTAATGTCCATGTTTCTGACCCGTAGAGTAAATATTCCACACGAAGCAATTTATGTCTTTTTTCTTAACTCTTTATTCAAGGTCCACAAACCAGACTTTTCTTCCTCATAAATACTTCCTACGCCATTCCTATCCTTGCTTTTATGTCACGTTTGTACTTCATTTCGTCACTAATAATACTATTCAAGTGTCGAAAACTAGTCACCTGTTCTATTTTCTCCCCTCCTACTTCTATATTTGACACCGATAAATAAATAAAAAACGAACTTTTGTGACGCTAAAAGGTATGTTGTTGATTGCCAATTATGATTCATAGTCATTATTTTACTGGAAGAATTTGGTATTTAATTATTCATCTATGTTTGTATATGTAGCAAAATACGCTATTAACTCTCAGATTAAGTCTACTGTTCTTATTTTCCTAACGGTGACACACGCATTCCTTCATGCACACGTACTACTTGTACGAATAGTTTTACTGAAGAGTGAAAATCGAAAATTATGAATTTCTTAAACGGTTGTAACAAACTTATTTTTTCTTCTTTCTCACCTTAACTATAGGTTGGTGGGCAATGTGAAAATTTTAAAACTTTTCTCTTCCTTTGGAGAACTGTTTTATATTTTAATAAGGTCTCTTCTTCGTAACTGCATCTAGATATTCTATCCTTGGTCTTCCTCTTCCTGGTTTTCCCTCTGCCTTTCTCTCTGTCATTGCGGTGATCCAATCGGAGTGCCGAGTAAGATGGCCAAGTATGCCGTTTCTTCTTTTCCCTGTTATCTTCATGATCTGTCGTCCTTCCTTTAGTACGTTTTCATTCCTTTTCCTTTCGGTCCATGGTATACGCAGCATTCTGCGCCAACACCACATTTCAAATTCTTTCAGCTTGGATATTTCAGCTTTTCTCAATGTCCACATCTGTGATCCGTAAAGCACCACACTTCATACCAGAGTCTTAATAAACCGTTTTCGGACTTCCAACGACACAAATCAGTAATTCATTAACAACCCTGTAATACAACATTCATGTCATTTTTCTGGGTAAAATCCAGAAAGGGTAGTTTCGTCTTAGACGTAAGTCGTTTGCTGAGAACTTTCTTAAAAACAAATCAGTCGATTTTGTTTATCTTGCATAAATAAATGAATAGTTTTATAATTGCAACGTGACACGAATTAATTAAAGAAACGGTAGCGAGAAAATGTAGTGTGGAGGTCTTCATCTTCTATTCTCTTTGATTCTGAACGACCCGGGTCTCACATTTGATCTCTTTTCCTGTTAACAAGCAGGGTAAAAACAAGTGTTTCCTTCCACAAGCGTAGGAACAGCCCTCATTTTCTTCTTCCGTCCCTGGAGTACCACATATAACATACAGTATGTCACAATTATATTCGTACACATGGTGATCATAAAGAAAATGGAGAGACGCGCGTAAACAAATGAAGGACATTTATTTCTGCTTGAACATAAATACTTCTGAAACACTTCTTTGTTGTTACAAATACAAAGAAACAATCTACAAATCGATATAATATAAAATGCATGCGCAACTAAATTAAGATATGCAATATTTCGCCACATTGTTATTCGTACAGTTAGATATAAACATTAACATAAGAAATAATTTTATGAAAGAACAAAATAACTAATACTTTGTAGCGTAGCCTTTGGCTTTAATAACTGCCATACATTGCTGCTGTATAGAATAAGAAAAGTAGTACACGTAACAGGGCTGATATTGGTCCCATTCTTCCGTCACCACCCGTTTTAAGTCTTCTTTTGACTTAACGTTTTTATTGTGAGCCCTAGGTTTCAGATAAGCCCATAACTGTTCAATAGGGTTAAGGTAAGCGGATTGGTGAAGGGTGTGCAATTGTTTGCTTACATTCCAAATTAACCAGTCCCTATTTATACCTGCTGTATATTTGGAATCGTGATCATGTTGGAACATAAAAGTTGGTAGCATGCCCAATTTTTCCACACTTTGCTTAACATTCTTCCTCACAATGTCAAGATACATAACCTTGTCCATTGTACCATCAATAAACTACATTTTAGCAACCCGTTTTGCCGATATACACCCCCAAAACATAATAGAACCATCTCCATGTTTTACGTGGGTATGGTATTGACAATATTGTTGTCCAAATCGGGTTTTCGCATCACCCTGTGGGCCCCATCAGACTCAAAGAGATTAATTTTAGTCTCATCTGACCAAAAGACATTGTTCCAAAATTTCTGACTCTTGTTAACATGTTCTTTTGCAAACTGAAGTCGTAACTTAGAATTCTTACGACTTATGAATGGCCTCTTCCGAGATATCCGACCATGATAACCGTATTTGTGTAGCACTCGACGAATCGCCTCAGTGCTTACTTTGTTTCCTGTAGCACATTCTATTATCTTTTGGACTTTTGGAGCACTTAGTCAGGAATTTGTTTTCATCTGTCTCACAATTACTCTCTCGTCCTTGTCACTTAACTTCTTATTCATCGAATTTCTTGGTTTATTTCTCATTGAACCACTATACTTAAACTTATTTACTACACATTGAACTGTTGTGTGCCATTTTACTATTAATTGTCCTATTTTCTTAACGACCACCCCCGTAATGCTAGCGTTACGATTGTCTCTTTGACTTTCTCTCCTAGCTCTTTACTGTTCCCCATTCTTGAAGGTTTATTTACCTGTGTACATCGCGATTAACACCAGCAGTTAATATGTCCTTTTCCTGTACGCCACACTAGTTATGCTCGTGTTCTAATGCTGTTTTCTTTCCTTTTTAGTATATGAAATGTAAACCTGTGTACAAGTGTACGAATAACAATGTGGCGTAAATTCGGGAGTTCTCATATGTTTTCTTTTCTGCCTTTCTATGGTGTCCTTGTTCTGGCCCCTTTCTGTACTGGGTTTGTCTATCATTGTCCTACCTCACTCCTCCAGCAATCTGCTGTCAATTTTACCACCAATATGTTTAATACATAGTGGTTTTCTTTCAAATTAATATGTGTACGAATAAGAATGTGACATACTGTATATCTTAGCAAAGTGGTGATTTTTCTTAGTTCCTCATAGAATCTCTCTCATTATGAAGTTAACAAAGTTACCCCTCTAAGTTTAAAACCAGGCAGTTGATTTTAATTAAGTTGAAGCCGGAGTAATACAACAGTTAGGGTAGATACCATCATAATTATCATAATCGTTATCATAATCATAATAGAATCCCATTACAAGAGGAAAGATAAAGTGCTATTGGGAGTCCTCCTTGGTCGTTTTATGCCCAGTGCTTTCAAATGAGAAAGAGTTCGTATATTTAGCTGTACATTTACATATTTTAGTTGGCTTAAATCTAGACAACGTTGGACATCTAAGCATATTACCTAGGTATTATTATTATAGAAACACAATAAAGAAAAACGAACTATTTTGTTCATTTTCTTTTTGTAACAAATAATAATAATAATAATAATAATTTTCATTCAGGCGCATAAAATATTTTTTTCTTAAATTTTCTCAAATATGGAATTGCATAATGAATGCGTGTATAAACTCCTCATATCAGTGTGTCAATCTTACCTTGACATATCTCGATTTTTTAAGTACTATTACAATATAAGAAAGGTTACAATTCATAATGTACCGTTGCTGATGTTTATTTATATAAAGAATTGCATATGTGAAAACATTTATGATAGTAACGATTCTTTTTATTAATATTTTAGACACCATTTACGAGAGCTTCCCTGAATCCTGCGAGATCATTAGGTCCTGCTTTTGTTATGAATAGATGGGACGATCACTGGGTAAGTTACACTTGTGCATATTAACAATTAGTATGTAACTGAGTATTCATTACTAAATATGATTGATATTTAAGTGCTATGTACATGTAAAGCTGGTTCCTTTTTTTTAAATAAAAATAACAGTAATGATTACTTTTTAAAATAAAAATAGAAATAAAAATAACCGCAACATTACGATGAAATATTTTGTTTGCAATGCATAATTATATATTAAAATTAATTTAATTTATCCATATCACAAGCAAAGAAGCAAAGAATTGTTAATTCAGTTTTTAAAAATATATAATTTGTGTATGGCATGCTTGTGGTATGGCTATACTAAATTAATTTTATCTAAGAAGAATTAACGAAGACATCAGTGCTGAGTGGTAGGAGTGTTCACTCTCACTTCTAATTCGAGAAACCCCTGGTTCGATTTCAAACCATGTCAGTTTGTGGCGGACAACGTCGTGTTCGTAGGCTTTCTATGATTCTCCCGTTTTCTTGTGGGGAGGGGGTTTAATTTTGATTCTACTAACTTTTCCATTGTTATTCGATTTATTGATCTCCTGTCTCTTTTCGCCTATATGTCATATATGTGAGACGTTAAAGTAAAAATGTAATTTCATGTGAAGAACTAAGACCTGGAGTGAACCTTCTGATCTCAAGATCAAAATTTGAGAACACTATCATGCAACTGTGTTCTAAACATGTAAAAGACCTGTATCTTCAGAAATGTTTTCATCAATCTCCATGTGTTCTTTGTGTGAAGTTGAACTCTTAAAAACTTAAATTTCTTCTTTCTTATAAAAGTGGAGATGATTCTTTCTATGTGAAACTCAACCTTTCATGTGAGTTTATACAGAGCAGCAACAGTGCCGATTTCTTTGTGAGGAGTCGGGATTTGGACCCCTGAGTCGGCACCCCTGTACAATAGTGCGTAGAGTGGTTTTCTACTCATTGAGAAATGTTCTTTTAATGCATTATTCTGAATATTTAACACACTATTCTTAAGTCATTAGTATAGCATTTATTTTAATGCAATATCCTATTACGAAAGCATCGACTCCACAGCCTTCCATGGACGCTATACCACTATTGTACAGACCTATGAGCTTCAGACTATTTACAGAAATATGAAGTTATTGCAGCATTAAATTAGTTGAAAGAATAAACAATAGAAAACATAAAGTTTTTTCTTCTAAGTCTCAAGACTGTCAATTACGAAAGAAATCGAATTCGAGATTTCAACAAATTTTAAGATTTCTTATCTCCTCCTACATACTGAGAAAGTAACATTTCGATTTCCGTCTCTCCATCAGTTTTTATTATTATTATTATTATTATTATTATTATTATTATTATTATTATTATTATTATTATTTCGTCATTGGTATGTAATAGGCCTAGAAGCCACACTATTCAACACATGGAGGCTAATCCCTAAATTTAAGTAACCTACGAAATTTTCAAATTTTCTTACAGTGTAACCTAAGAATCATTTTTAAAAAAATCAGATCAGGTTGTTCTTATCAGTGTCTTTTTTTCTACAATTTTCTCGAGAACGGCTTAGATAATTTTGTTGCCATTTGATAAATACAAATTAGATTAACAACCCTACAGTATGGAATTACTCGTTTCTCATTAAAAAATTTAGAAAGGAGTTTCTTTTTGGTGCAATTTTCTCTCTAACTTCATGTCTACTATCAGCTCTTCCAGTTTATTGGTATATTATCTTACCACCCTGTATGTCTTAATAAGGATCAATTATAAGTAATTAATTAAAATTATCACTAAAATAATGAGAATTTAGCTGGAGAGGATTTCAGTTTCAAAACTTTCGAAAAAAGAATGAGATGAAATTGCATATTGTTTATACTTTGATTTATTTGTGTTCATGTATTTCATGAAAAAGCATTGTTTCTTAGTACGTAGTAAAAGAGGAAAAAAGCATAGTGTGTGTTTGATACTCCAACCAGTAAACACATCGTAAATATTAAATATTATGAGCAGTAGTAATATTTTGAGGTTGCTTTTGTACCTAATATATTTTGTTCATGAAATATTTATTAGCTTGAAAAAAGTTGCAAAGCGAGAATATTGTACATAAAACAGAACAAAGAAATTTCTTTCTATAATATAAAGCTAGTATTCTGTATATATATATATATATATATATATATATATAAAATATTAAAACATTGTCATGTAATATAGCAACCTGATTTTCGGATTACCCATCATATTAGTATACTCTGTTAGGCCTACCGCAGAGCTAAAATACAAAGCTTGTCTGCAGCTGACCCCTTTTTTGTGTGTGTTGTTCCAACAAGGAATAGTAGTGGCATTCCCTCTCCAACAGGGCGTGCAAAATGCTCGTAATCTCTAGTACGCAATTTATCTTCATTCTCTTTGCCGGCACATTAAACACACCTTTTCTCTCTCATGCATCCTCCCCTCTTTTTAATTTCCCTTTGGGAGAACTTGTCTAAAACCATGGTAGATCTTACAGTGGCATCTTGATTTCTAATGCACACTCTCATTTTTTTTTTAAACCATACATCACTGATGTAATCTGTCCTGTACTTTTAATTTCGTTCTTGAACTATGTTTGTATGCCAGAGGCTGAAATACTAGGCCTAAAGGGAGATGTATTGTTGTCACCTTAACTGAAATCCTCCCTAATTTGTCTTGCTCTGTAGGACTACTACTGTAGACTGTGGTGGAGGGTTTTGTTACTAATGATGATGAAAATTTATCGGAATTTGAACTCTCTAGGAACACTTTTATGAGT
This sequence comes from Thermobia domestica, assembly GCF_964235325.1. Lineage (NCBI taxonomy): Eukaryota > Metazoa > Arthropoda > Insecta > Zygentoma > Lepismatidae > Thermobia > Thermobia domestica. The sequence continues at coordinate 211,774,363 of NC_137457.1, read as the reverse complement.
TTGCTAGATGGAATGGTAGTAATTACTCGCAGCACGCAGATAATATCGTCATCAGTGTCAACTCATACGTAATAACTTTAGATTCTCTCTCTCTCTCTTTTTTTTTTTTAAGTAAGATACTTATGATCATTAAAATGGGTTTTCTTTGTACTCTAGATCAATGTTAGATGTAGCTTCATCAAATTTTAAGTGCTTGAGGAAGGAATTCTGTTTTCTGCTATGTCCGAAATGCTTTTAAATGTGTATTACTATGCTTTTAGATTATTTTTTTTTTTAAAAAAAGGAATTTTTAATAACTGATTATGACAGTTTTCACATATTTTCCCTTACTTCTGATTTTCTTCACAAAACCTGTCTTTGATACAACATTATCATAGTGATCTCCATATGCTTTTAAAGTTATTTAAACATATTGACCTCCCTTCTGTCCACTGAACATTTATGATTTTAAATGAATCATATGTCATGTATTTAGGCATAGATATAATTTTAATATTCGAGTACGAAAACACAATTATGCCTATTGTACTGGGTGGTTGCGAAACTTGGTCGCTTGCTTTGAGAGAGGAATGCAGACTGAAAGATTTGAGAATAATATCTCAAGGCAAGTATTGTGACTCAAGGGACAGGAGTGGTGAATTGGGGAAACTTCATAACGAAAAACTGCATAATTTATACTGTTTACCAAATTCTTAGGCCATCAAGTCTAAGGGAGATCATATAGTCGGAATAGAGGAAAGTAAATTTGAATTTACTTGAAAATTGTAGTTGGAAACCTAGTCGACAAAAAGACCGTTAGGAAGACCTATGCGCAAATAGCAGAACAGTATTAAGATGGATCTCGCAAAAATAGCAATACAAAGAAGATTCTTTATCTACTTGACTAAGGACAGAAATAAGTGAAAAGGTTTTGCAGCAGCAGTGAATGCAGCATTGAACCTCTTGGTTCCATAAGCTGTAAAGTTAGTTAGCGTAGTTAACACAAACACTTTTACGGAGTGAGTTAGTTAGTTTACAGAATATTTGGTAATTCATAAGAGACGAATTACCATTCTACTCGTACTAAAACTTACATACTCTAGCATAGCATAGGAAGTGACCACGAGAATTAGAAATGCAAACGGATTAAAACTTCTTTCTGATTCTCCATCCGTAAAAATGGCTAGAGCTTTTGAGACTTAGATGAAGAGAGATTTTCCACTGGCCGCTCTTGATGTACTTCAGCCTGATAGACTCCTCTGTTATCCTGCAGAGATTCCCCGCACCTTGTCACAAAGAGTGTAATAGTAAAGCTTTTTTTTTTTTTTTTGTTTTATCGATAATGAAACGGAAGAACAATAAAGGATCTCAAAATCGGGTGATACCTGGTATAAACGGATCATCTGGTTACCATATAAAAACAAAAAGAAAGAAGGAAAAAAAAAGAAAACTTGGGCACCCACTTTCACCAATGGTTATGGTATCTCATTTCTTCTTCCACTGTACCGTGTCGTATATTATTACGTCTCTTGTATCCAAACTGACTCTTTACCCTATTGTATTATCTTACCTTCCCTATTTGAGGCAATCTTTGCAATGAACTTTACACCCACTTATCCGTACTTTACGCTACTTCTGGAAAGTATTTTGTAGATATTACAGTAACACACGCTATAGGCAATAAAATGAGCCATTTACAAATGCTATGATGTGAACATTAAGAGGTCATAACTCTACCACAGAAAGACGCAATGGTTTTCCTGCATTTGCATAAAAGCACTTCTCCCAGAGACTTTGGCAAAGAACCTCTGTTTTTACTTCCACGAGAAACGGAAGCCATTTTGTCAAATGGAAACATTTAAAAGAAGAAATAGTTTGTTGGCTGTCTTCCAGAAACAAGCGTCTTCCGTCCTTCCCTGTTGTCTAAACCAACCCCTTGCATGTAAGTTAACGCAAAGCTAAAATTAATTCAATCTTTGTTTCTTTTTAATACAAAAAGGGGAGAAAAATTTTGTAGTAGACACTCAGCGATGAGGAAAATAACTCTTACAAGAGGGAAAAGCTATATGTCCTTCCTTAAGTTTCAAGGTTACAAGTGTAAAAAGCAAAAGAAATTTAAAATAAGCAAATACTCTGAAGATAGAAACGGTGAAAAGTGTCGTTTGTAAAAATTTCGAAGAACAGTGTTTACATGAGTGCTATATACACACATGGAGTTAGTTGTTGTTCTCCCTCTATCACTGAAAACATTTGTTTAAGTTTTATTTTTCTAACAAGTTTTTTCTACATCCGCGAGTGTAATTATTTAGTCTGAACTTCGTTCCTGTGATTGTGGAGTGAAGTATAGAGATGAAAAGTCTCTTCGTTTTAAATGGTGAAGTCGTTATGTCGTTCTCAAAACATGCAGAGAAAAGCTATCTCCGCAGACTCAAATCCAGAATCTCCCGATCATGACAATCTTCTGTAAAATAATATGTATTTCATCTTGAAAGTTTGTCAATTTATTTGATATGTAAAACTACACTACTAAATTTTTGCTACCCTTTACTGTTGGTTTAAGCAAATATGAAGTGAATATACGGGTGAAGGGAAGATTTGACAACTTGGAATTTGACAACATACCGAGTAGGGATGGCCACATTTTTTTCGAAAAATACTTTTTCGAAAAATGAAAAACGAAATTTTTTTTCGAAAAACGGAAAACGAATTTTTTTTTCGAGAAACGGAAAACGAAAACGGCCGAGAAACGGAAAAGGGATAATTTTCGTAAAACAAACTGAATTCATTTCATTTGTTAGTACTTCCAAACTATAGTATACTATGCATACGTATAGGATGTCTTATAGAACGACTATGTTCATCTGTCTGCCTATCCATCCGTTCGTCTGTCGGCTGGCATCAGAGCAAGAGCGGCAAGAAATAGCGAGAAGCATAGGTTTGCAACACGAACAGATTCATCTAATGCATTTGACTTTTATTTAATCCAGAAGTGGTAGAGATCTGTCGCTTTCTGTTACATTGTTGATCACCACAGAACACAAACGGTAATATATAGAAAGACGCGGTTTTCCAGAACCATTTCTGTGTCGCAAGAATATTTTCAATGTTCGCCCTTATTACACTTGCAGCTTAAGCTATGCGTAAGTGTCGGAAGTCTTTAGAATGGCTTTGTCCGTCTGTCTGTCGACAAGTGTCAGAGCAAAGACGGTAACAGATATTGAGAAGTCGTTTGTTGCGGTCGATTTAGAGCCCCTAAAATAAGTTCGATCTCCTCCATTAACCCTCCATTCAAACCGTAAGTGGTTCAAATACCCTTTTTTGCTTTCAACCTTTATCTTTACATTCAACCAAAACCAGAAATTGTTTATATTTACTATTATTTCCGGTTTCAATACTGAATTACGAGATGTCGGGATGTAGATTTTTGCAATCGATTCAGCTACCAAGAAATAGGTCTATCTTTTCCATTAATCCTCTATTCAGATCGGAAGTTGTTTAAAATAACCATTTTCGGTTTCAACATTGATCGATATAGAACAAAAATAGTAATAGATAGCCACAAGTGTTTTTTTTTTTTCAATCGAATTGATACAGCGTTTCAAGAGTATATAAGCTATATATCATCTCAACCCACAATACTATCGAAACCGAAAGTGGCTGAATTTACTAGTATATTGGTTTCAATACTAATTTTTATAAAGGAAAAACTTGGAGAAATCGTGATGCGGTTTTTCGCGATCGACTAAGCGTCCTAAGAATAGGCTCTACCTTCTTCCTTGATCTCTATTCACACCAGAAGTGGTTCAAATTAACGATTACAAGTTTCAACATTTATCGCCACAGAAGAAAATTGGTAATAGATAACGACAAGTGGTTCACCTACAATCGATTCAGGGTCTCAACAGGAAATACCATTACAATCCGCAACCCTGCACAAGGGCAAAAATGGTTGAAGTTTTTGATTTTATAGGTAATACTAATTTTCATAGAGCAAAATCGGTGAGAGATATCGAATTGCATTTTTTAAAAAAATCAATCCGGCATCCCATGTAGATTCCAACTTCTTCATTAACACTTTATTTGAACCGAAAGTGTTCAAATTAACCATTTCCAGTTTTAACACTTGTCGCGATAAAACAAAAATTGTAATAGATAGCGACAAGCAATTTTCTGAAATCGATTCAGGGTTTTAAGAGAACATATCGTCATAACCTGCTTCACTCTTTTGTAACCGGAAATACTTGAAATTTACTACTACTTTCGGTTCCAATACTTATATTCATAGAACAAAAACTATAAAAGATATCGAGAATAGGTTTTTCTGAAATCGATTTAGCGTCCTAAGAATAGATTTCATCTCCTCCGTTAACCCTCTATTCAAGCCGGAAGTGGTTCAAATTAACCATTCCTGCTTTCAATCTTTATCGCCATAGAACAAAAACGATAAGTGATAGCTAATAATGGCTTTTTGATACGGATTCAGCATCCGAGGAACAGATTCTATCTTTGATCTTATTAATCTATTCCAAGCAGGAGTTTTAGTTGTGCTGCTTGTACTGAAGTTTGAGTATTTAATTCGAATAGATTGGATGTCTACCGTAGTTTTACACTGTGAAACGAAACTCACTTGTTTCTCTACAAAAATAAGAAGTAGGAAAAATGTATCACAACCAGGGGCGGATTCAGGGGGGTGATCGGGGCGATCGTCCCCCCCAGAAGAGGACACTTTCTTATTTTATATATAAATGAAACCCGTCCCAGAATTTGGAGCTCTTAAAAGTATTTCCAAGAATCAGTATTACAACCCCCTGCCACCCCCCGCAGAAGTCCGTCCTGGATCCACCCCTGATCACAACTCCTGGTTTCAGTATTGATCACCATAGAGCAAAAATAATAAGAGATAACGGGATATGTTTATATATATATATATATATATATATATATATATATATATATATATATATATATATATATATATATATAATATGAATCCAGGATTCGAAGACTGTCATCTCGATCGCTATCCCTCTATGCAAACCGGAAATAGTGAGAAACTACCATTTCCGGTTTCATAGTAAAGAAAAGACGATAGCCGAAAGCAGTTTTTGATATGGATTTTGTGCCACAATTGTAGTTTCCATCTCTAAATTTAATGCAACAGAAAGTGATAAACACTCTGGTTAAAATATTTTTTTTATCATAGAATGAGAGAGATACTAGGAAGCGACAAACGTTTCTTTTAAATATATAATTTCACAATTCCAAGAAAAGATTTCAAGCCCTGCCCACTGGTCTAGTGGCTACCGCGTATTCCTTTGATGCACAGGGTCCCGGGTGGGAAAACATTGAACATGTTATGGTGGTTCTGATTCCACTTTAGAATGTAGGTCCACGTCTTGTATAGTCTCGCTCGATACTGAAAAGGGACGCTGAACTTCAACAAACAACCAAATAAAAAATATTTCATCTTAGTAGTATTCTTCTACTGAAGTTAGTAGCAGTAAAAGCTAATACGAGCCCCACCCGTTTAAAATTTAAATTCTCTTTTGATGAGATTATTATAGTCAGATACTTAGTTCTTTGCCCTACCGTATATAAAACATCTTTAGAACAAATAAACCATTCAATAGTATTTTGTTAGTATTAAATTGCCTATTTTTGAAAGCAATCAAATTGTTTTTGATACTGACTAAATTAGTTATAGAAAATAAGAGAAATGAATGGGGGATCTTAGTGAGAAGTCTTTAGGATCAGTATCTGTACATATAATCATTTCATGTTTCATATTTTGTTAAAATCAATTGTTAAAAGTCAATTTATTACAGAGTTGTCTGATACTATCACGATCAGTTTATACAGGATCCTTCTATTTGGTAATTTGTTAGCCTTTTTTCACATTATAAAATATATTGTCGGGTTAAGTGCTGTATCGCCGGACCAATTTTAGGAAATTCACCGGGTCAGTTGGAGAATTTATTTAAGTTTATGAGGAAGAGTGATTGAAAGTCAGGTAAGGGGAATAGTAAAAGTTAAGAAAGTGATTGTATTTGTTGGTTTTTTTTTTTTTTTAATAAGCGGCACTGTATGTGGAGGCGAATGGACTATTTCGCGGAGAGGTACATTTGTTTTACTATACGGATGCATAGATTGTAAAATGTACAGAAAAATTTGGGCAAATCTTTAATTTGCCCATTTCATGTGGAGAACAGAACCCAACCAACCCCTGCAGGGCTTCTAACCCGTTCCTCCTCCTCCTCCTCCTCCTACTACTACTACCACTACTGCTACTCCTCCTCCTACTACTACTTATACTATGGATCCGAATAGTAAAACTCCACACTTAATAACAATTTAACGTAATTTAATTTAATCCAACCAAATATAACCGAATGCAATATATTTTGCTCCATTTTTTCGATTTTCAAGTTGGTCCGGCGATACAGCAGTAATGCCAAATTGTCGATAACACATTAATAATCACTATTAGTAAATAATTATTTTTTTAATAATCTGTAAAATATAAATTTTACATTGTTTACCTTTGTGAATTATTATTTCTAATTGATTGATTGATTGATTGATTGATTTTGAATTTTACGTCCCGTTCAGCAGCTAGGCTATATGATACGTGGACCTACTGATTAACGTGGAATCCGAACCACATGAGCTCCCGCCGGGAATCGAACCCGGGTCTCCCGCGCCAAAGGCGCGTACGCTAACCGCTTAGCCACGGAGGAGCTCTATTTCTAATTTATATCCCTCAAGAACCGAGAACCAAAGGTCTGTACATCATAATATTTCGTGCTGAGCTCGCACGCGTACCACACTCGTTAAAGTCTATGACCATATCAACTTTGGCCAATATCGGACGAGTTTAACGCGTTTTAATGAAATTGCTTGATTTTACTAAGTTCAAGTCCAAATTTTCTGGACAGTATTTTGAGAAAAAATTCTGCTACCAGCTAGTCAGAGCATCAATGCAACTGTGTACTGTCAGCAGTTGAGCTGTGTTCAAGAAAAAAACTTAAGACTCTGGAGCCAGCACTTCTAAATCGCAAAAGGGTCCTCTTGTTACAGGACAACGCTAAGCCCCACGTGGCTAGGATGACCCGGGACACCATTCTACACTTTGGATGGGAAACACTATTTCATCCGCCATACTCCCCGGACATTGCACCATCCGATTATCACCTGTTCCATTCCTTGCACAATCAGCTTAGAGGGCACCAGTTCAAATCCCTAGTAGAGGTGCAAAATGCACTTGATATCTTCTTCGCTTCACGACCCACCAAGTTCTACCGCGATGGAATACATGTCCTTCCAAAACGTTGGCAGAAGGTCGTCGATGCTGATGGAGACTATTTTTGATCTTCCAGGTATGTCTTAGGTTACACAGCGATGTTTGAAGGTGTTGGGTGAAAAAGCGATAGATCTTGCTTGGTTACCTTTATAGTTACTAATCTCGTCAAGACCTACCACCTTGCCAAGTTTGATAAAAATTGAATGAGTTCCATTTTTCGCGCTTAATGAAATTTCAGCTAATAACTCAGGAACAAAAAGCCTGCATACCATAATATTTTATACTGAGCTTCCATGCATACTAAGCTTGTCAATATTTACGATCCTACCAACTCCGTCTCTAGAAATGTCATACTTACTTCGTCCTGGTGTTAGTATTACTTCTCCAGAAGTAATACTTTCTGGTAGAACGCTCAACATCTGGCCGAAGAGTTCCCTCGCTCAATCCTTGCCCATGTGAACTTGCTGTGAATACCGTGTTCATCGATTTACACAGGGTTCTTCTATTTCCACCCAGTCTTTTTAATTCCGTCAGCTCTCACATAATCATCAAATTATATTCTATCATCCTTCTTCTTGAGTCCTCAAAGCATAATTACATCCACAGGACGTTAAACTAAGAAATAAATCCATTTCATTTCAATTCCCATGACTAAGTACGGAAACGAACGAAAGTGTACAGAAAAGTAAACATTCATTTATATTTCGATCAGAGTATGCAGAACTAATAAAGCTAAACTTTTATATTTCAAACGAATTAAACTTTATTTGCGTAAGTTTAGTTTATACACTTTCGCAAATTTCCCGTCCTTGAGAGGAATAAAATTCAACGGTGCAATAAACGCCGTTTTAGGAATCGATACAAAACTGAACTCGTGTAGGAGGGGGGGGGGTAAAGGAAGTCAATTTAATTAGCGTTATGGTTGAAATAACAGCTTCAGCTACATGGTGACATCAAGCCTTCAGACGAAATTTTCTTTCATTTTCGTAAAAGCAAAACTATTTTCGAAGTGTGAATAGCTAAAATGCTTTCTGGTAACATCAAAACAACAAACTGAAGTAAAAAAACAAAATTAGTTCTTGTTTGGCAGGATTTCAAGTCGGAGATATTTTTAAACTTCTTCATCAAAGCAATACAGAAATAAGTTCACCGAAGTAGAAAATCGTCCCTAAAGACTAATTTCGTACGTTTTTCTCTTTACTAGAACTTAATCAGAATATAATATGTAAGATTCAAGGGTGATCAAGTGTTTCCAAAACATAACTTTGGGTAGCGTCAGGGAGCGGCATTTTGGGTTGCAGGGGGACAATTGCTCCCCCTTCCAGAGTTTGAAACACTTTTTAATCAACAGAGTAATAATATCCCAATGAAAAAGGTAAAAAAAAAAAACTACTTATATTGGAGGGGCTTGTCCGCCCCTTCCCACCCAAGCAAAATCTGAAATGGCATTGCTGTATCTGTTGTCTTGATGATAGTGAATTTCAGTAGATGCAGTGATACAATTCAGAAGCTTAAGTTATATATGTATTATTATTATTATTATTATTATTATTATTATTATTATTATTATTATTATTATTATTATTATTATTATTATTATTATTATTATTATTTATAAAATTGCCTGACTAGATGGCTTCCGGAAGAGTAAGATAATTTATTGCTGCAGCGTGGAAGTCCATCGGGTCTAGCAACTAATTCTTAAAAATACGACCTGGAAAATATCAGACCTTAGTACAGGGAGATAATTGTGTATTTAATGTGTTCGAAAATTACAAAATAGGCACAAGGCCAGGGCGGACTATGTAGTGGCCCTTTCTATTCATGGTCCATCAGGACATTTCCTCCTCTGTGTGCGATCTTCATAGATTCAACGATAAAAGCATCAGAGTGCTCTGACCAGCACAGCATGCGATTTACAACAAATTACTGAAGTTGCTGAAATGGTGTATGTAAGGGATACTACACGTTAGTAGGAAATTTTGCTCGTAATTCGCGGCAACGTCGTGGTACTATTGCAGCTGAGTAAGTAATATGGGAAGTTTTGTGTTTTGTCCTTCAGAATAAATAAGGTGTCCTGCTATAGTTTCTGGGAAGGAGCCCCGTATCAGGTATGGAAACTATGGGTCAACATATCGGCTTTCTAGACCGGAGTTCCTTCATTCAAATATCCTTTCGTCTCCGATGCTGGATCAGCACTGAAAATTGTATGCCCGTTTCGGGAACAGTGCGCATAGAAATCACGTGCGTAAACTATTCGGACTAAATGGGTGCACAAAGTTTTCCTAATGGCGACGCCAAATAGAAGAAGGAAATAAGCTAATCTAGATGGTTTGATTTTATTCACAGAATTCAATAGTCTTTATTTTTATTTACTATGCTGTATTTGGGAGCGTAATTCTGTTCGTACCATAATCCCAGGTATCTTGGAATTCTGCGTTTCCCAAATCAACTTAGAGCAGTGCTATTCAACGTTATTTTCTCGCGTACCCCTAGGCGCAATTCGCCATCCAATTGTACACCCCTAAAGCTGTTTAAAAGAAATTAAATCGAAATTAGCTTATCAAGCTTAATACGCATGTTCTTTTGATTGAAAGGGGGGGGGGGACAAATAGACCCCCAACAAAAGGACAATCAATGTACCAATCAGAAGACAATTTACAGGGGGATAAAGTGCACATAAAAAAGATGGTAAATTTCAAAATATATGAAAGACATCCAGCTATTCTGAGGGGGATTTTCTAAAACTATGAACATTCAATAGATATTGGAAATAGGCCCTATACTTATTTCAGGATTACGTTCCCCCAGAAACATCTTCGCGTACCCCACGTTGAATAGCACTGACTTATAGCACGTGTTGAATACTCGAGCACATGTTCAGGGCCACGGTGGCTCAGTGCTAGAGCGTTCACCTGTGGCACGCATGGGTATATGATATGATATATGAAATATGTATCAACATCTCTTAGCTGATAGTGAGACTCAGTGGCGGCTAATGTTAGTGTTGCAGCGTTGCGCAACGACCAAAGTATTTCAAGAAAAAAATATTATCAATAGTAGTAAAGAACAGAAAAAAATATTTTTTAATACTGGCATATATACACTTTAAATAACATATTATTTTACTTCTGTGATTGTCCGTTCCGTTAATCCGTTTTAAAAAGTGAAAAATAATCCGTCACAGAGTCTCTAATTTATATTGTGTTGCAGCGAGCACGCAACGCCAGATTCCTTCAGCGCGGCAATTGGAGCAAATGTTAAGTCTCCTTTCCCCAACACAGCACGGTTTCCAGTGAACGAGAATGTTTTTTGCGCTAAATAAGATTTCTGAATTTTATTTCACTAGCAATTAACAAATGGAATTTGTTTTTATGCATTCATATTTTTAAAATACGGGGCCATACTGAAGCAAATCAATATAATGACAATTTAAAAAAGTGATTGCAGAATTACAAAATAAGAAAGAAATATCTAGTAGAGGAGAAAACAAATGAAAGTAGACCCGCATTTACAAGTTAACTCTTAGCTTATATTGATAACGAAGGCTTCTTCTACAGTAATTTGTGAATCAAATATTTATAAGTCAGTATGTAGAATCGCTCCCACCCCTACTCTGTGGATAGTATTTTAGTATAAACATATTTCTTTTATAAAATAAGTATATTTTATACTCTTGATAATTTCCAAATGTATGATGGGGAACGCCACATTGAATTTGGGACTAGTTAGCAATGCTCAGGGGCGTAGCCACGAGGGGGGTTCACCGGGTCCGGACCTCCCAAAAATTTCGAAACTTGACTAACATTTGTAGACTTTCCTAACGAACTATACTTGTTTAACAGAGAAACGATTGATGTAGGCTAAATATCTTATTTTACGCCTCATCATGTACTCTTTGTTTTCTTATAAAAATAATCGTTCTATCATTTTTTCTAAAAATATAGGTGACAGTAAGTAAGAATTACTTATCGTCTTTTCAGACGCAGTATAAGACAGGTTCCATATTATGTAGACGTATTGGACCTCCCTCAAATACTTTGGACCCTTCCCAGTTAACATTTCTGGGTGCAGAATTGACAGTGCTGTTTGTTTTGATTTTTTTTTTTCTTCTGTTACATGCTGATCCTTCATCTGGCGGATTTCGAGGTTTCCTTTCCAGAACATACCACATTGGTAAGCATTGTTTCGCCTCATGTGGAAGCAGTGTTGCCAATTTGGGGGGAAAGTCGCTAAATCTAGGGGATTCCCCTTCCAGGATAGCGACAGAAAATAATTTTTCCGATTGGCGACTTTTTTGGTGATTTTTGAATGACGATTTGGCGACTTATTTACAAATCTAGCGACTTTTTTGCTGCGAACAATTTGTCCTAAAATAAGTACTATTAGCTCGAATCAGTTCAGATATATGTTTATTTTTCTTTTGCTTATTTGACCCAGTGTAGATGTTGACCTGGGAAAGTACATTACATTTATCTCTATATTCCCGCTTTGATTTTTGTTATCTCTTACCTTCTAACTGGAACTAACTCCAGCTTTTAATGTCCTTTAGTTTACAGAGCTTTTGTTTAGAGGCACAAATAACATTACCGATAGCAAACAGATTATCTGTAGAAGCGTGAGTAGAAGTGAAGTAAGATTCTTTCTAGATATTTAATGTAGTTCATTTTTCTAAACTCGTCTTTGATTTCGTTGAAGCAAAATTGAACATAAAGTTAAAAATATATAAAAAGGAAATTATTTTTAGTTACATATGAGTTTTCCATATACGTTCCTGTAGCGTAGATAGTACTATGGCTTGAATTGATCCCGTATATTACACACACACCCACACACACACACACACACACACACACACACACACACATATATATATATATATATATATATATATATATATATATATATATATATATATATATATATAAGGCAAAATTCCACGAAAAATTTTTTTAGCGACTTTTTGTATCAACTTGTTGGCAACACTGTGTGGAAGTATATTGTGTTCATCGTGCATTGCGTAACAACCAAGACGGATGATTTGGAATGTAGTTTTTTCTTTTACGCGATATGTGTGTGTTGATGTATGAATATGTGACATTCGGAATTCATATACCAGTACCTCTTTTGTATCAGCTGTTTGGTTTTTAATTATTAGGTTTTTTTTTATTGTGTGTGCTTTAATTCTGTAAATAACCTACAAATTCGGAATGAATTGTATACCATGACTTCTGTAAATAACTTACAAAAAACATTCACCAGCTTTCAACTGAGGAAAAATTTGCAATTACGGCTTAGACAAAACAAGCAATGGGCAATTCAGGAGAGTATTCGAAAAAAAAAATTCAGTTTAAATTTACAGGATATCTTATGGCAGTAGTGTTGTTTGCACCAGATACATTTCCTCAATTTATTTTAAATTTTCCTGGATAAACTGTGAATAAAGTGTGTTGAATGTTTTTTTTTTTTTTTTTTTTTTTTTTTTTTTTTTTTTTAATAACAGCAATCTCTGCTACTAACTCTCTGCAGTCAACGCTGAAGAGGAATTCGGATCACTGTCAGGGACTGAGTTTGCTAGAATGAATCGTTTGCAATAATCTAGAAAAAAAAAAAAATAGTGAATCTACAAAGCTTCTGAAATTAATATTAAGTGTACCTATGGCGTCAACAAAAGACGGAAAGTTTTTTTTTCCACATGAGAAAGAATTAACACTTTCAAGGAATTGAATGTCCCAAGAAAGGTTATCACCATTGGTTATGCTTTCCATCAAAAAAGACCTGACAATAAGAATACCAGAGTTTAATCAGCATGTATTAGACAGATTTGCTCCAATCAAAGAGAGGAGAATGAACACTAATTAATTAAGGTGATTAATCGGATAAAATGTTGTGCATTTTTTTATTTTCTAAAAACAGAATTTTATTTAATTTCACATGTCACATAGCATTTGCACCTAAAGTTATGCTAATTAGTTAATGAGTCCACTTTATATCTTCTCCGATATAAAGTGGACTCATGGACTGCAACACCCGAAACCACAATCCACCGGCCGCCACTGCCTTAAACAATGTTTAACGAGATCTTAAACTTAATATTGATTTATGTATGCACAAGGCCTGTCTGAGAAGTATCAGACCATAGACCCGAAAAAACATGTTTTCGTCGTCCTATATTAAATATTAGGACACAATAAATCCTATATTAAAACATATTTGGAAAGGATAGGTACGGATATCTGGCGATATAGGCTCTATTGTTAATTTAGTTAGACCTATTTCTAAATTTATTGTTTATTACTCACTGTTGTCACCAGCCGTTCTTTCAAAGAGTTCTGGGGGGGGGGGGGCACACATAGTATTCCGGGGGGGGGCACAGCTGGTACTATTTTATTTATTATATTATAGACGTATTATTTTGGTCTCGTCCGGGGGCGCACTCGCAGAGCTCCGCGGTGGCAGTATTCCCCCCCAAAAAACGTCTGGAAGAAACACTGGTTGTCACACAACCATACTTGTGTGTATTGCTGGGAGTGGCACTGCCTCATTTTGAATTATTGCACCTTCAGAGCTCAGTGTCCTGTTGGGCCTCAATTCTCCCTCCGCCCCCATAACAATAATCTAATTCGCACACTGGATACCTCAAACACTATTTAGACAAGAATGATTTTTTTTCTTCGTTAATGTTACCTGATGAATTAATTCATTTTCCCACGAGAATCAAACAGAAGAAAGAAAGGAAACATGAAAGGAAGGTAAACAGACTTGTTTTACTTTGCACAAGAGACAAATAACATGAAGAATCACTTTGGCACGCCAGTTGGAGAGGAGAAAAAAAAAAAAAAAAACAAGAAATGCTGGACGTAGTCGTTTTATTACTGGTTGAACAACAACAATGATAAGCACAACACAACGAGATAACTTCTTTATTGTTCTAAGCAAACCATTGTTATTTGGTTGTCTTCATTCACAATGTTAAAAAAAAAAAAGGAAGAAAGAAAACGTCTATTTAATCTGCGTGCACATCAGTTTTTTTTTCTTTCTTTCAGATGTTTTATTTGGTTACACAAAACGTAAGACAAGGTTTTTGGGAGTGTAACATAAAGGTACACATTTATGAAGGTTGTAAGATTAGGGAGAGAACAAGTATGACATCGGATCAATTACTATATTTAAATAAAAGTTAAACTATATATATTTATTTTGCACTATACTCGATTTAAGCCGATGCAGATTCTCATGTTGAATAAACAATAGATTCATATTTGAAATAATCAATAAATGTATAGTAAAAGGAATTGCGCCGTGTTACGCGAAAACGAACTATTGTATAAGCACCTTTTTAATAATTCTGACTGGAAACTGTAGCCTATATAAAGTTTGACATCCGGTAGTTAACCATAGCGATCATTGAGAAATAATGACTAGAGCTGTGTATCAACAAAATATCGAAACTTAATCGATATATACAAAATACCGAAAAACGTTGAAATATCGATATATCAGTCGGGAAGTTATCGACATTTCGATATTTAAAAATATCAAACGATATATCGCCCAGCCTTAGTAATGATCGTCAGTTTCGCTAACTCTCAAATTTCACTAGGGATTCCTGAAATGTGGCGTTCCCCATCATATAGTTTTATGTGGAAATTATCAAGAATATAAAATATACTTATTTTATAAAAAGAAATATGTATATATTAAAATATTATCCACAGAAGCGGGGATTCTACATATTGACTTATTAATATTTGGTTCACAAATTACGTGTATTCATTATTTATATAAGCTAAGAATTAACTTGTAA
The DNA here is from genome assembly GCF_964235325.1 of Thermobia domestica. Classification (NCBI taxonomy): domain Eukaryota; kingdom Metazoa; phylum Arthropoda; class Insecta; order Zygentoma; family Lepismatidae; genus Thermobia; species Thermobia domestica. Next base: position 211,759,277 of record NC_137457.1, on the reverse strand, counting down.
ATGCGGGTCTAGTTTCATTTGTTTTCTGCTCTACTACATATTTTTCTTTCTTATTTTGTAATTCTGCAATCACTTTTTTTTTTTTTAAATGTCATTATATTGATTTGCTTCAGTATAGTCCCGTAATTTAAAAATATGAATGCATAAAAACAAATTCCATTTGTTAATTGCTAGTGAAATAAAATGCAGAAACCTTATTTAGCGCGAGAAACCTCGTTCACTAGAAACCGTGCTGTGTTGCAGAAGCACTGCAACGACTAGAGCCTTTAACTTCTGAGATAGGGAAAGGAGACTTAACATACGCTCCAGTTGCCGCGCTGAAGGAATCTGGTCGTTGTATGCTCGCTCCAACGCAATATAAATTAGAGACTCTGTAACGGATTACTTTTCGCTTTTTAAAACGGATTAATGAAACGGACAATTACAGAAGTAAAAAATATGTTATGTAAAGTATATATGGGAGTATTAGAAAGTATTTGTTTTCTGTTCTTTACTACTATTGCTAATAATATTTTTTTCTGAAATACTTTGGTCGTTGCGCAACGCTGCAACACTAACATTAGCCGCCAATGGTTTAAGGTCTAGTTAATGTATCTTTATGGATATCTTTTAATACTAAATCATTACGTGTGAGTTTTTGTATTTTTATTCTTAATCCTACAACACCGAGCTTATGAAGAGCTGCAACTATCTATTAACGTGGACTCCGAATCACGAATTCGGTGCTGTTGGTGGGTGCAGAAACCATCCTGCAAGATCAACTTAACAGAATAGGCAGTTCCCTACCACACTATTTTGCCTCCAAGAGATATGGATCACAGGACTATGCAACCGACCTCGGTCGTGAGATCGTTATGCCTGTTGAAATTTGAGAGTTAGCGAAACTGACGATCATTACTAAGGCTGGGCGATATATCGTTTGATATTTTTAAATATCGAAATGTCGATAACTTCCCGACTGATATATCGATATTTCAACGTTTTTCGGTATTTTGTATATATCGATTAAGTTTCGATATTTTGTTGATACACAGCTCTAGTCATTATTTCTCAATGATCGCTATGGTTAACTTTCCGTTAAATACTGTGTAATGCCCTATTAAGAGAAATCTTTCTCGCATCAAAGTTTGTTAGTACATATCACTATTACTTGAAAATGTTCTTACTAGTCAATGCTATATAACATTTTTCCTTACTTAAAAATAAACAATTTTAGATAATCATTGTTATACACCTGGGAGACAACCTTGTTCCTTAGTAGCCTGCATAAAATAAGAAGTTACGGAATTTCTTTGCAATATTTTACTATTAATATAAGTACCGTAGTCATTGTTTTTATTTACTCTGTTAGTAGCATATACGTTTTATTTGTAACTGTGTATAGAGATAAAATTTCCTATTATTAAACATATTTATTTTATCTTTGAATCGCCAGGTGTATTGGTTTGGTCCTGTTTTCGGAGGTATGCTGTCTGGTTTAATCTACGAGTTTATCTTCAATCCCAAGAGGCACGTTCGAAGGCCCAAGGACTCCATCGATGGAGGTGAGTGAACGAAATTACATTAAACTCTCCGTGATCCCTGCACAACATTAGGAAGAAAAAAAAAAAGTTTCAGCCAGAGGTTAGAAACTAGCGATATTAAACTACATCTTTTTTCCTTCTCTAGTAGTATAAAGGAATTAAGTATTGATTCTAATATGATGGTACAGGGTGTTTCAGAATTCCAATTACAACGTTTTAGAGGTGTTCCTACTCACGTAACTAAGCAAAGAGTCCATATACAAACAAACAAGTAAATAAATTGGCCTCGTTTATTAGATATTAGCCTTTTCAGGACAAATAGTCTTCCATTCCAGAAAACGTTCCGAACATACATACTGCTCTATCTCCTTCCAGCACCATTTAAGTATCAGAAAACAATCGGTGACCATCAGTTGATAGAAGAAATAGATTACCAAATGTCTTATTTTCTTCAAAAGTAATTTTGCTTTTTTATTCTTCCACCTAATGTATTGCGAATCTGGCGACGTCCAACGACACCGTCTTAGCGAGGTTGGCTTAATGCGGAATATGGACTTCTGGTTCTGAAAATTCCACTAACCAGTGATGTAGTGAGGAAAGGATGTTTCTGGCCGTTTCTTCCTGACAGTTCTGCGGGAACTTTGTCATCATGGAGTCGGTTAACTCCTCGTCCGCCAGATCTAAGGTAAATTCAATTCCGATACATATCACCCTTGCACAGAGCATGTTCTTTAGCAAATACAGGGTGGTCCATAAGTCTTAGTACAGTGGATTACTTTGGAAAGAAACATGATTAAAGAAAATCTGACTAGCAGAGGGCGGACTTGGGTAAAGGAGCTACCATTGATGCATGCGTGGTGAATGGTGGCCATCAAGATCCAGGTTATTTTTGTCAAATGGGAAGGTAGGCATGTGACACATCAATTAACACAGTTTTTTGTAGGGGAATGCATCCCCGCAAGCAGAAATGCGTTATCATGTCCCGTTCCAAAGTTATAGCGCCCCAAATGATGTGCTCCACATGTTTCCCGTCCATTGCAACACACAACTGGAGTCTCTTAATCCAGTCTTCCTGAACCGGTAACAACACAGTGGGGGTGATGCTATCACAGGCGTCCTGAATACGTCCCTATAATGTGCAATATCCCAAATCTCCTCCTGATACATCGGGTGTTTTAAGTGTCCCCATGAAAAAAAAATCCAAGGGAGTGAGGTCCGGCGACCGAGCTGGCCACTTCACAGGGCCTCGGCGACCGATCCAACGTCCAGGAAAATGCAGATCCAAGCATTCCCGCACAGGCAGTGCATAGTGCGGTGGAGCACCATCTTGCTGAAAATATCGCTGCAAGGTGGCATCAGGGCGGAGAAGCAACTGAAACACCAACTCCTGTAACATGTCCAGATATCAGACACCATTTAGGGTACCAGGAATGAATAATAGTCCTATGTTCGACGTGTTCCATATGCCACACCACATCATGATATGAGCACAGGTAACCCTCTTGCAGGGATTGGTCGCATGTGGGTTTGCATCCGACCAATATCGCATGTTCTGCCGATTCACTTCTGCATTCAAATAAAAGTTTACCTCGTCTGTGAAGAGAACACTGGCTGGGAAATGCGGATCTCGGTCATATTGTGACAAAGCCAAATTGGCGAATCCCAGGCGCCGGTCTTGATAATCCTCTGAAAGGTTGTGGACAAGCTGCAGCTTGAAGGGATGCCACTTGTTCGTTAGGAGAATCCTCATCACGGAAGCACGTGGTACGCCTGTTATCACTGATAGTTGTCTTGTGCTGCGCTTCGGACTTTTCACACTCGCAGTAAGCACCATTGTGGATGTCTCCTCATCTGTCGCGGTTCGTGGGGGACCTGACCGTGGTCTGTCGGCAACATTACCAGTTACACTGAATTTCCTAATGAGGTAGTAAACGGTATTGTGGTTTATTGCAGGTCTTTCGGGGTGGCGCGCGTTGAAGTCCTGGGCAATCACACGACTGCTTCTTTCCCCAGACATTAGGATGATCTCAATTCTTTCCTGCTTCGTCAGTGCCATCTCGTTCTACGTGCAGCGAATCGAAAACCTGTCAAATTTGAGGAGTCACGTCTTCCTTGCAGCGTTAGTGCCATGTCGCTCTGCTCCAAGGAAACAGAAAACCGTCAACTTTGGGGCGTCATAACTTTGGAACGGGACATGATAACGCATTTCTGCTTGCGGGACTGCATTCCCCTACAAAAAACAGTGTTAACCTGGATCCAAGATGGCCGCCATTCACCACGCATGCACCAATCGGTAGCTCCTTTACGCAAGTCCACACTCCGCTAGTCAGATTTGCTTTAATCATGTTTGTTTCCAAAATAATTCACTGCACTAAGACTTGTGGACCGCCCTGTAGTGTCCCAGTGCAGCCCCTCGAACAAAATTAATTTGAAGAAAGCCTTTCTCCTAGTTCTAACCCGCTAGTTCAAACTTGAACGATCAAATTTTAAATATTGGCCATGTATAAAAATCTTCTAGAATTCTCTGTGTCGACCAAATTCAGAGTTTAGGTTGAGTGAGATTAGTTCAAAGTGGACATTTTTGGTCCTGATGATACGACATTTCCAAGCATCAAAACGCTTTTCATTGTGCTTGCATAATCTTTGTAAATAGCCCTACTTCGCTGACTCTCATGAAATTCATCATCATTTCATTATTTATTCAGGAACTCCCAATATATGCTTTTCTTTCCTCAATTTTTTTCATTTCTACTTTTAATTTATCTGCTTTTCTTTTATACTTCGTAAGTGCTAATATTACGAACAGACGTACAAGATGGATAGCATACATGATTCGTATAAGAAAGATATACAGGGTTCACAGGTTGGTTGGAATACGGCTCAGAAAAAGACGTGTGAGTAAATCAGGAAGAAGAAGAAGAGGATATTTTAAATTTTGTTGTAGGGAAGTGGATGAACAAATCCAGATTGAAGTGGCTTGGATATAATAATAATAATAATAATAATAATAATAATAATAATAATAATAATAATAATAATAATAATAATAATAATAATAATAATAATAATAATAATTATTATTATTATTATTATTATTATTATTATTATTATTATTATTATTATTATTATTATTATTATTATTATTATTATTATTATTATTATTTCAGTGTCATTGAACACTAGCCTCTTTAAACGATCAAATTTGAAAGTTATCTGTCTTGCTCTTAGAGAATTTAAATCTTTAACAATACTGTATTATATTTTCTGGACAGTTAGTTGGTTTTCTTTTATAATCATAATTTGGGTTGAATGTAAAAATAATTTTACGTCAAAATTTGATATAGTTTCAATTCAGTACGCAAAAAGCGATATAATTTTGTATAAAATAAATTTTTACTCCTTACAGAAAAAAAAAACAAAAATTAAACATGTGCAATAAATGAATGAAATCAAAATTCCTAAATTTACTGTTAGCTCAACCGGAAAAAAAAGAAAAAATAAATTATTAAATTTCTAGTACATAACCTTAATGGTGTAAGATTGTTACAAAATTTATTGAATACTCAAATCCAAAAATATAACCATTAAGATTACATTTTTAGGTTTTAGTATTCAATAAAGGAAAATGCTGGAAGCAGAAGTCACTTCGGTTAAACGTTACATTTTATCTCGACAAACTAAAGGATTGTGCACTTTCAGATACTTCGTAACGATACTGTCGCTAATAAATTTGTCAGAATTCTAATTTTCGGCCAATTGCAACGAAACTTACATTCTGAGAGTGCGAAGTTTTGAAATCGGTTCACAAGTTTGTTCTCTACATCCTGTCAAAGCTTACGTAATGCGTACCAATTCTTGAATACAACTTTTTGAAATTGTATGAAGCTTTTCTTTCTGTAGCTTGTTAGAATCAAAGGAAAACAGCATATATCTGATGAGTAATTCATTTTAATTTCTTACATTTTGTTGCGTCATGTTTATTGACGCAATATACACTTTTGTTTTACTGAAGTAAATATGTTTATCGCACACAATGTTTACCTCATGAAGAAATTGTTCTTTCCATAATTTGACCCTATGAAGATAGTTTTGAATTACTAGTAAGAGATTTTAAGTTTATTCACGTGTCAGAAGAAAAGGTCATATTATTTGGAAATATTTTCTGAAGATTATACACAATTTACCGCTTTCAATGTATTACGCATAGTGTGTAATTTGTGATACGTTAACATTTTCTTATTTGAGAATGCAAAGTTCAGTTAAATTAATTTTGTGTAAGTGGTATGTCGACTCAAAATATTCGAATTTTATTTTCTATACAGTGAAATCTCATTAATCTGGATAAGTTACTGGAGTAATGAAAGTCTGAATTAATTGGAATAACCTAAATGAACAGTAGAAAATGCATTAAAACTCTGTTTGTAGTGACAAAACATTTATTATGGTGATTGTAAAGGACGTAGGCCTAAATACATATAGTTCTATACAGTAGAATGTAAAGTTGTACAGTATATAGAGTGCAGTATTTACATACGTTATATCCTGTATTATGATGACCTGTCCGACGAGCCAGAGCCTAGTTTTGCTGGACTTCTTCGTGACTATATGGTTAGGTACAAATCTTCAGCACGAGAGGCGCGGATTCGGTTCCCGGCGGGTGCTCATGTGGTTCGGATCCCGTGTTAAACTGATTCATAGAGAGCGCGGTAGGGGCAACTTGTCCTAGGAACACTCAATCCATCTCAGAAAACTAGTTCCGCTATCTCTTTCCATTTTTCCCTCTGATGAAAATCAATGTATGAAAATGAAATTGAAACCAGAAATAACAGTATATTTCTACCACTTCCGGTTTTAGTAGAGAGCTAATAGTGCAGATAGAAACTATTCCTGGGACTATGAATGCATACAAAAATTCACTTCTCGGTATACATTACTGTTCTTAGTCTATGGTAGCAAATAGTAGATTATTACTCTACTATCCTTTCTGTTCTTCTTTGGGTTTAACGTCCCACGAATATACACCAAGGCTAAGGAAAACGGAATGAACGAAATAGTTGAATGAAGGAAACGGAAAAATAGTTGAATGAAGGAACGAGAAAACCCATGCACATGGTGTTGTTCCACCGTAAAGTCTACTTGGTGCGGGATGGAATTGAAGCCGGAACTTCACGCACCAGAAGTGAATGATATAAGTACTTGTCGCCGTCTTACCGTTTTCGCTGTGATTTCTATCGACAGATGTACGGATGAAGTAACCGTTCTGTAAGACTTCCAGTAGGCGTACTTATTTATAAAGTAGTTTGGAAGTCTCAACAATAGGCAATTATAATGGATTCCAAGACAAGAAAAATGGGTTGACTTGGAGTTTAACGTCCCTTTCAGTAGCAAGGCTATATGAGAGGGACTAGGGTTGCCAGACGTCCCGGTTTTCAATAAAATAATTAACTGTCCCGAAAAAGGTTTTCGGGACGCCTGTTTGTCCCGGTTTTCGTTCTTCAGATAAAAAAAATCAACCTGCAAGATGTCTCACCTATAAACTGAAGGTTTTTGAAAGATTTGTATAGCAAATTAATTTTACTAAACAAACAACAAGTAGTTTGAAAATCACATAAATTCTTTCGTCCTATAGGTTCTTTAGCTTTCAGAGGGGGGGGGGGAGGTAAAAAGATCTGAAAAGAAAATAATGAAGAGGGGCATATGTTATGGCAATAATTTCTTGAATATCACTTTCAATAGAAAGAAGACAATTTTGTTCCACTCTGCAATTCTTCTTAACAATAGAAAATGTGAACTTGAAATTTATGCGTTTAAAAAGGGAAATACCATACAAACAGAGTGCATGAATTCTATTTAGTTTAACGGACTCCTTGTTTAATGAAAACTATCAATTTTCACAATTGTATTGACATACTAGTTTTATATTCTACTAAATATGTACAGTATTTACATATGTAATAAATTTGGAGTACATATAATCCCGTTCTGGTCATTATCGTGTTAGTTCATTTTTTTTTAAGAAATCTTCAGAAATGAAAAATAAAATATTTCATTTTAACGTCCCACGATTATGCTCTTTAGGCCAAGGTAGGCGGATGATTAAGGCAAGCGAATGATGGAAGAATTGGTGGAATGAGAATATGGAAGGAAACAGGAGTACCCGGGGAAACCCACGGATACGACGATGTCCATACGAACTTGGCCGGGATCGAACCAGGGATTCCACGCACCAGATGTAAGCGCTCTACCACTGAGTCACTGTGCTCCTTGAAAATCGTCAGTGAGCATATTTTCCACACATTTACTACTAAACGAAGGTATTTTCGACTGCTGCTCGTGAAAAGCGGGAAGATGAATACGAAAAATGACTAAATTGTCGGAAGTGGAGATTAAATAGAACGTTTATTGGAAATTGTATCCCCAATAAATTTATATAAAAAATATGTTCTTCCTAGTTAGGATTACTTGATTCTTTTAGTGTGAGGTTTGTTTTACGATTTGCATGTAAGTAGAAGAGAAACACGAAGCAATTAATATTTTCATTTCTGTATTATCTTTAATTTGATACACTTTACATAAGATATAATATTAATATCGTTAGCTACTATTTCTTACTGAAGTTTGCTAGAAGATTTAGGATCAAATTACAAAATTCCATCTCAGTTTTTATTATTATTATTATTATTATTATTATTATTATTATTATTATTATTATTATTATTATTATTATTATTATGAGAGTGAAGTTTGTATGTAGGACACATGCGCTTCTCGATTTTCGGCAAGTTGTGTGAGAATATTTACGAAGATGTGATGATTATCTTCGTTTGTAAATATCGTGAAATGACAAGGTAGATTTTCTTTCTTTTCTTTTCTTTTTTTTTTTTTTTTTTTTTTTAACAGAAAATATACATTTAGAGAATTTAATTATAAAATTGTATACACTTAGCAATGAGACTAGAAACTGGATTACGCAATGTTGTTCAAGATCAATTAGAATATGCATCCTGACTAGGTTGTAGAGTTCTTTCTCTTCTTTTTTTTATTCAGATTATTAATTGAATTTTTGTATTTTTTTATTTAATGCACAAATGTTATTATTAAGAAAGAAAGTAAACTAATGTAAATAAGTAGCTAAATGAGGCGCGTTGTAATTTATAACTAAAACTTTTCTGTTACTATTATCAGAATTTTTTGTCACTTTTTTTTTCTCAAGATGTGTTTTTCATGTTTATGATGAGCCAAAACTCCTCCCCCAACCTCACACAGAATCCTGACCTCTTCCCAATAGAAAACCAGCTAAACGTGAGAGGGCCTAGCAGGTACCCGTCGTCTTCACAGCATCTATAAACTAAACTATTACGACTTTTCCGTGTGTTAAAATGATGTACCGAGTTTTATACTGGCGGGATTTCGGGTCACGATTTTGACCCTGTTGTAACCTCCGATTTTGGCCTCTTGTCTCATTTACATGGTTGCCAAGTTACGCATCTCCCTTTTCCCACCTCCCTGCTGTTTCCGATGGTTTCCCGGAGACTTCTTTTTCCTCGCTGGATTTAATGATGTTTTCTTGGCCAAATTAATGTGCGTCTTGGGAGAAGAAGATAGTTCAGTACGTAGGTTTGGCCAGTCTCCAACCGAGAGATTTCTCACGGCCCAACACGAGGAAAATTTGACCAGCGTGAGAAAGTGCTTACGTATACCGTCTTAAAGCTGTAGCAATGTTTATTGCAGGAGAAAAGATTATTAACTTTCCTTTCTTAATAATGAACAATATTTAAGAATTTCGTGAACCATATATAAGTTTTGTACTTATATAGCAACAGACTCCAATCTCTCTCTCTGACTTCAGTTAAATAAAATAATAATAATAATAAAAAACATATATAATCTGTTCAAAATTCCGATTAAAATTTTTCTCATGTTTGAGTAATAAATAGTGTATAAGTTTTCAGTTAACTTTGCAGATATTTAACTTGAAGGGTTTCATTAATCACTGCGGTTGTAAAAGTGTCAAGGGAATTTTTTAGCAATAAAATGTATATTGTGATGTAGATAAGCGTTGATGCTAAGCGTGTTTTCATTTGCATAAAAGCAAGAAGAAGTAATTTCGTTGCTTGTAGTACACTAGATATGCATGCATATTGTAGTTTACATTGTAATTTCGGCAAATATTAAAACACAATAGATATAATTTCTAGTAGACTGGTGACAATAGTATATACGATTTTCAGTTATTCATAAGGAAGATCGAACTTTGAATCTTCTACACATCGACCATCCAAATTAAGGTTTGTCCGAGTTTTGCCCTAATACTACGAAACAAGCACCAGAAATGCTTTTAAATAATTATAATTCATTTACCTGTTGAATTTCCGTAGAAGCCTTCGGAGGCGATGAACTAAGGAATGGAAATTCTAATTAAAAGTTTTTAAGTAATGGAGCGTATCGAATACGAGACAAAAATAGCACTAACCTTTTTATATTCCTAGTAGCTAAAATAATTTCCTATTAGGAATACAAAAGAGGCTAGTACTGTTTATATATTCTTTATTTAGAATGTTTACAAATCCACATTTGTTTCGTGACATGTACTTTCGATAGCTAATTGAAGGATAGAAACTAATGGTGCTAAAATTGTAGTCCTATTTGTTCTTTCGTGTGCTGCATCTATCATAGTAACTTTGAACAATACTGCAAACCAACTGGTCAGATATGGGTCACAGTGTAAAACAATTTTATGCTTTTTCAATATCCAACGTGCTTTATCATTATCATTATTATTATTATTATTATTATTATTATTATTATTATTATTATTATTATTATTATTATTATTATTATTATTATTATTATTATCGTTGCTATTCTATTGTTTGCATTGGTGTATTTGTTATTTTACCTTCAGAATTCGATCGTGACCTAAAGAACTGTAATTTTATCTGTTGGCAATGCTGACTTACTGAATCCAATTATATCTTTAATAAAAAAAAATAGATACCTACAGTTTGATTTAGATTTCTGTGGCTGTTTAATATACCTAGGTACCGTACTTCGCCGTTTCCCAACACTTGCCTACCGGTGAAACATCAGAAATATGAATTTAAATAACGCTATAAACAGAACAACAATAAAAGCGTGCAGCGATCTGAAACACTGCTGTTAACAGAATTTTCGTTATCCTAATAATGTTGTTCCCATTTTGAAATAATCATTATACGAAAAATATTCGAATTTTCGAATATGAGATTAATGATCTTTAACAGCAGCTTGCAGAGTGAACTGACATGGATTTTGATTTGTAACAGCGGTACTAGTGGTTTGTGTGTGTTATGTGGTTTTCCTTCAACTTTCATCTTCAGTTTATATAAGTTCAGTGCGATAAAAATTTATTATATGGTTCAGTTTCAAGAAATGTTTGTGTATTGTAGGTAGAAAAATAGCTGTAGTCATAATTGTTGTATTCCAGATATTTTAGTCGGTACTAATTTTGTAATGCAAGATGCATGTAGTTATACAAAATATAATTTTTAGTAAGCGGTCAACTTGAAAGTATAGTTGGGTTAATTTCTTTCAGCTGTTTGCCCATGTAGCAGAAGAACTTCTGTTGTGTTGAACAATTGCACTTATGTTTAAGGTACACACACTTAGACGTTAATTATGTGTTGTGTGATTTAGGATTTGTTTCCTTCTTATTACATGATTGGATTTCCTTAAAGAGGGTGTTTAACGCATGGAAATTTAGCATGATAAGTTTGTTTTCTTACTGATACTTTGAAATCTTATTTTATGTTCATACGAAGAAAAGTAATTCTTGCAATCAATGGCGTCGCTAGATAGCGTTCAAGATAGAATTGTGCTGACTCTTGTCCCCATAGCGGAGATATATTATAGTATTATTTTCATTTCTGAAATGTTTGAAAGTCATTGAAATACATAGGCATATTGAAAACCATAGGCATATATTTTAAGTTCTCACAAAAGATTTCAACTTTCTCAGTTTGTAGAAAAAGAACCAAACCAAAGAATGTAAACAGAAACACAGACCCTATTCTACATTTCGAAACACTTTTCCACACAATCATAGGCATAGTCAGATTTCCACGCAAACATAGATATAGTCAGAACTTTTCGTATAGAATTAACACAAGGGTGATTAACTTTTAGTATGGGTGTTTACAGAAGTAATGAACTTTTCGTAAGAGCGTGCAGTGTACAGAAGTAATTAAAGCATATCTATTCTCACACTAAAACATTCTCACGTGCCTTTTCATTGGGTTTTAAGTATTGTATATTAAAAATAAAATTAAATGTTATTTTAATAAATTAAGGAATTATAGATAAAACCATTTTAGAATGCCTGATGATTGAGGTAAAAGAAAGAATCAAACGATTTTTTATTAGTGTGTACGCAAACACCCTGTAGCTACGCCTATGTACATAATAAATAACTAAAAAATTTGCAAATGTGTGATAGAACACTTAGTTTTCAGCACTAACTGCTTTCTTCTGATAGGTAAGTTCTAAGAAAAGTAAAGTTTGTGGTATATAGGTTACGATCAGGAAGTTGGTAGGAAAACTTCTAGAATATACGGCAAAATTTCTGAACTCAGACTTGATGGCGAAATTTCGTCGAAACTGTTTTATTTTTCCCCCTCTAGTCGTTCAGTAAGATTAATCTTAAAAGTAATAATAATAATAATAATAATAATAATAATAATAATAATAATAATAATAATAATAATAATAATAATAATAATAATAATAATAACAGTACGTGATACTTATTATTTTTATGTACTATTTATATGGCGCCCTACGTAATTTTATAATTATGTGCAATCTTTCAGATTTAAGCGCACAAAAGCTGAATTTCTGGCGACGTCATTGTTTGTAATATACATGCATGATTAACACGTTGTCGCTGCGTATTGAGAAGAAGAATATATATATCAGTTTCTTAATGTTTTATGTATGTAAAATATCAAAATTAATTAACCTCTGAAATATAGACAAATGCTAGAGAAAGATCAGAAAACTAAAGAACCCCTTACAGTTATGTCTGTCTTCCTTCTCATGACACTTGACTATAGAGATTAGTTTCTAAAATGTATTTAATTTTGTGTCATCATAATTCAGATTGTCTTCCTTCGTTTTCCAATATTATTCTGCAGTGAGAGGCTCCAAGTAGTAATGTCATCTCGTAACCATCAAATCTACCTGTAGTGATCCTCAGTTATGGTAGATTAAAACAATAATACAATTTATGCTTAATGAAATCTACTTTTTAAACGTTATTGTATACTAGGCTGACGCAGGACTTACTTCTGGGAAGGGGGGCGGTGAGTTGTAATACTGCTACTTAGAGCTACTTTGAAGAGCTCCAAACTCTGGGATGATCTTATTTATATATAAAATAGTTTCCTCTTCTGGGAGAGCGATCGCCCTGATCGCCTTCCCCCAGATCCGCCCCTTGGCTGACGAACGAGAAGGGGCGAGAACCTGTTGAATCCAATAACTTCATATATATAATTTTTGGTATACAAAAATCGGAAATAAACAACTCTCCTTCAGGCTTTAGTCAAACAGTACGAAAGAATAATCACTCCTAAATTTCGAACCTCGTTGGGGTCTTTCTCAAAGATAAAAGGTTAAAAAACATACATATATAGAAAAGTAACAAAATTCTGGAACACAACCAAAAAGTTGTCAGAAGTTTAAAGAAATATTGAATCAGTCTTTGAATCTCTTCTTTGACAACATCATTTGGTACTGTGTTCCAGATTTTCGTACCTTTCTATTGATTTTTTCTTTACCTATGTATAGAGTTATCCAACGTCCTGTATATTTGGATTGTCCCATATTTGAGACATTATAGAGATCCTCGATGGTATTTTTCTTTATGTTGTATTTCAGCTTTCATATGCAAGTATGATTCATTGAGTGATGTACTTTTCCTCTCGTGAAAGAAAGAAAGAACTATCTTATATTTTATTATATTGCAGAGCGTATTTTAAGTAATCTTATTTGTATTCTTACTGCAGATCATAAAGTTATAAAGCGAAGAAACATTATCAAAATTCCCCCAAGGATTATGAAATCAGATGACCGTAGAATAAAATCTGCAGACAATTTGACAATATTAATCTATAACCAGTTGGAAGTCGAGCGTTCATTTCACATGTTTCTTAACTAACGTAATTCTTTTGCCTGAAATAAATCATATCAATCTCCAGGAACTTTTGGAAACAGTTGTACAAGTTTCGCAAGCTGAGGGTATCAGATTTAACTTCCGGAGCCGAACGCTATTAGGAGATTCTAAAAGAGAAAAAAGTAATTAACAAAATTTAACGATATGATAAAAATTTCAAAATACTCTGCATGTGGTCCTATCTGTGTATATTTTAACTCCTTTCTACGACAAACAATCCTGACAAGGTTGGAATTAAAAAAATAGAAGCTCTCTTTTGTTTAACTTTTAGTGATATTGTTTCCCTGCTCACAATATCTTAGTGAATACTTGATATCCAATTATTTGTGATGTCGACAATATGCAATAAGTTAAATTAAAACATGATAAGAAGATTAACACATGACATCATAATGTGCATGTTGGGAAAACTGCATGTACAAATACTACTGTGAATTATATTTTTCGTTACACTTTCAAATAAACGTCTTACTTGTTACTGGCAGAGTCAGCTTGACTGATTGACTAACAAAGAGATCAAAATCACACTTCAGTTATAGATGACTATAACAGTTCCTATTTTGTGATGCTGTTATTTTCTAGCTTAAAAAGAAATAATTTGAAGTAATACCCATGACAGTTTGAATCACGTTGATCTTGTAACTTGTTGAAGTTATGTAGTATTTAACAATGGCCCTATTAAGTAACCTTCAAAACATATCAGACAGAACAAAAATAAATAGATAGTTTCATAAATTAAGATAAAACTGTATTTAATGATAGATTGGTTTTTATGCAATATTTACTTTCTTTTAATTGTTTTTTTTTTTTTTTTTTCTCATTGTTTACCTAGATTCGTCAAGTATTCACAGTGATGAAGATCCCTATGATGAACTGGACAAAGGAGCTCCGAAGTTTCATGGTTCAACATATAACACGCTGCGATCCCAACCTCCTACCGACACTTATAGAGCATCTCTAAGTCCGGGCGGTCCACCAACTCCAGTTTCTCCAACAGGTAAATTTCAGTTGTGTAAGTGTATTCTCTAACTTTGAAGAGGGAGACGAGTAGTAATATTTTGGTAAATGGTAGTATGAATTATTCTCAGTAAGAAAGGTCCTACAAATAATACCCGATTATTCTCAACAGTTTAAAGGATACAAGATCTTAAATCTCCTCTGAAAAAAAGACGTTTAGGCAAATTCAATTTAAGGATTGTATCACCTGATCTTAGTAATGTTTATATGAAGACTGTATCTTCTGATGAAACAATATACAATCCTTTTAATTAAGAAAATTCCTGTAATAATGGAAGCTCGTAAGGGGGTGATGACTCAGTGGTAGAATGCTTATTTCAAGTGCAAAGATCCCAGCACATATGAATATGTAAGTAGTAGATTTGCATTCACTACCCTTACTAACATTGAGGCTATATCTGACGACATCTGGTTCAAAGTTGTAACTGCATCATTACAATGCATTCAATGCTTTCCCATCGGAAACCGAACCTGAGACCTCGTTCATCAAAGGCGCTAGTCACTATAGGAGTGAGAGGGCACACATGAATGTATGGACAATTACATACTCGTGTTTTATTTTTAAGTGTTGTCTTTTTCTCCCATCTTTCTTATCCACCATTTCATTTTGGTTAAAGTTTGCTAAGCGAAGCAAACATTGTATATAAATGAGACCTGCAAGATAATTTGTTAGTACAACATACACAGTCAAATGATTGTCGTCATGCCGTATCGCATTTTACAAACAATATTGAAGATTTATTTTTATATTGATGTATGACTTCCTGTCCTTTATTTATTCATTTGCTTATTTAATTTTATTCGCGTCTTTCAAATAGTATTATGCCCATAAGTACTTGCATTTTAGTTATTTGTCAATCACTTGTACTTTACATTAGTCAGACTCTCAATAAACAGTGCAAATCCAGCTTTTCGTAATTGTTTTTCACGCATCAAATTACTCAAACTCGTTTGTCCTCAGCTGTTGAGAATTAAATTCGTGCTTATGTTTTTTTTCCCTCCTCATTCCTGAGAATAGCGGATACTACGAACACCTAAAATGTCCCATATTTCTTCCCAAGTATCGTGTACAGAGCAACTCATTTTCGTTAGAATTTGATCATTTCTACAGTTTTAACCATATATTTTGATATTACTCATTGTATAGAGCAGTGATGTTAGATTTTACCATCACTCGAAGTTTCCCTTACATTTTTACACCTTCATATCAAGAATTACTATATGAGTTTCCAGTTTGAAGGGGTTTTTGGACACACACACACATAATATAGATGTAACCAACTCTCTCCATTATATCTTTACCTAAAAAAATCTTGTTTCTGCTTTTTTATAGGGCACAATAATTAGGCTGTTTTCTTGATCGTTGTGAGTTATTTTTTTTGTATGACATTTTGAATGCATTTTTATGCCTATAACAGTTATAAAATAGTATTTCCTTGTAGCGAAGTAGAATGATATGTACGAAGCCCATGCCAAAAATAAATAAATAAATAAAATCTGCCGCCTGAGAATGCAGGCAGTCCAGAACTGATGTCTTGAGCCCCTCACTGTTATCGGAACGCTTCGATGAAAGCCACTTTTCAGGTGGAGAGAAAGAAAGAAATAGCTGGGGCAAAGTCAGGGTTGTAAGGGAAATAATTGAAAGTTATCATCGAAATTTTTGTTTCGATTAATATTGTATAAACATACAAATTGGAAACAGTATGTTTTTTGTTACTGATTTTACAAAGCATCCAAGTAAAACCAATCCGTTTGTGTAGAATTTTCTGACGAAGATCTATATATCGCTATAAATGTAAGTAATTCTTGATTTATTATGGTGCAGTCGTCCATATAGCACGATCCACCTTTTTATTAATCAAAATTAAAATATCTTCTGCTTCCTTTATAGCCTTAAATTGAATTTTTCACATAAATTAAGTGTACCAATTAGATAAATACATAAACTTTCATTAGGTATTCCACAATGTATTTTGGTATTTGATATAATTGATTTTTTGTTTTATTTGTAAATGATGATTATGAAAACAACTGTAAATCATTACTGGATATAATACATTATAAAACCACGCTCCTCACTCTTCTTTTCTTCTAATTTTCTGTAAATAACCATCAGTTCTGGAAACCATGTTTCAAATAATAAATGTCATGTATTAAAACTAAGTATTTCTTAGAATTTTCTTGTACATCATACTACGATGTTGATAAACCCATATGCTATTGATGATGATACCATTAAGCAACTTGTTCTATGTATATAAATAATATATTCAGCAACAATATCAATATAGTACATATCAATAATTGTAAGTGAAACACTGAAATTATCATAACAGTTGCCATAACTTAAATTAACTATGAGCATTGTGAAGGTTGTAGGTGTCAAAGATTGTCTGTGCTTATATTTATATTTCATTGAATAAAAGTGATGATGATTATCATAACAATGAGTACAACACACCATGTTCCATAAATATTTGTTCTTTTCTTCAGTATCCATAGTACATAGCTGTTTTACACTTATGAGTGCATTGTTGTTATGGAAGAATATAGTAGTTTTATAGCTTATACGAAGTTTTCAATGAATCCTGGCAACATTGGAAATTGAATAACAATTACAAGACCATTTCACTTTTTGTCTTTGAAAGGATTTTCATTTCATTATCGTAACTAGATAGATATAATATAGATATAATATAAATAGATAGATAGATAATATGTTCAATTTTTGTATCTTGGCAAAATGAGGAGTAGTAGGAGTAGTAGCACTTGCGCTTTCTTTTGCAACTATGATTTCTACAAATCTATTAATAGTGATTAATGGCCCCCCTTTTTTATTTACAGGTCCTAACAATTATTGCCCTAGTTTGGCTTCAGCATCTCTTTACTCTGCGCCTCCATGTAAACTGGATCGAGTGGAATCCTTGTACGGTGGAACGAAGTCACTGTATGCCAAATCCCCGCCTCTGACGCGTGCCAACTTAAATCGTTCACAGTCCGTGTATACCAAGGTGCCAACAGGACCAAATGGACGAAATGATTCCGGACTTCCTCCAAGACCAGGACCGTTAGTTCCTGCCCAGTCTCTGTATCCATTAAGAACTGGTTGTAATGGAAATATCCAGAGAGCCGAAAGTATTTATGGTGTCCGTAATGTGGCAACGGTCAGTCGAGGTGATGGTGGTGGTGTTTATGGTGTAATACCGGTCAATGCGAAAAATCAGATTAATGGACAGGTAGCATCTAATGTCAATAACAGTGGAAACAACGCGAACTCTGTACCTCCTCCTCGACCAGAATCTATGTATGGAATAGTCATAAATCGCCGTCAAGATTCTGCAGATTCGTCATACGGGTCTTATCACAGTGGTGGCTCTGGCAACAGTGGCTCTTATCCTAACAGTAATGGCAGTAGTGCAGGTAGCAATGCTGGTAATGCTCGTATTTTGAAACAAAGAAACGATCTTCATTCGCCTCCCCAATCTTGCCCTAGTTCCATGTTGAATACTCCAAATTCCATTGCGTCATACCATTCTCCCACTCCACAGTACTGACAAAGGATGGAGTGTCTGAGGAAGAAGTGGTAAAATGTACAACTTTGATGGTACAAGAGAATAACGCCCAAAACCCATTGGAGGTTTTATGCGGAAATTTTTATCTGAATCACGTCAGATAATGCTGTTATATGAATTTGACAGTGTTTAATAAAATCCACTACAAACACTGAATCTATGTTTTGCAATAAAACAAGCTAGTTCAGTGTGGAAGAATGAACGACGAGGATTTTGTGTAAATTATTGTGATTGAGAGTTTATTTTGTATTGTGACAATTTGATAATTTGACACTACAATAATAATTAACAATTCCTTGAACGTCATATACTAAAATACTATTATTTAGACTTACTTCCTTTTAGTAAGATGTTTTACCCACAACCACAAGAAAAGCTTCATATAGATTTCGTGCATTTGAAAATGAACGTTCCTTTCGAAAAGACGGGCCTTCCATGTGAATTAATGTGAATTTTACTTATCTTGGACAAGAATTAGGGTACAGGAAAATGTTACAATATTTTTAGTCAGAAGATAAAATTATTCCATTTTAGAAAAATCCAACAAATGCAGAATCGTTGTAATCATATATCGCAGTACTTTCAGGAATTGAAAGAGCTGTAGCATAAACTACATTAAGGTTCGATGTAGCAAGCGAAGTGAGATGATATAAACTGGTATGAGATAGTTTTTTTTTTAATTATTATTTTTAATTTATTTTATTATTTTTATTTTTTTAATTAATCACATGTGTGAAGATGAACAAAATATACCACCTTTGTTTTTCTTTTGATCACTGATACACTTAGGGAGACCTTTGGGAAAATATAAGGCTTGAGTTTCTTTCCCAGTTCGAACCCTGGTGCAAGGTATTATTTTCGAAAAAAGCAAGAAGAGAAACTGCATACCTACTTTAAGGTATACCAAACAATGCTGTAAACCAAATGATAGATTTAAATGCCAGATGAATAAACATCTCAAAATTTGTTTACTTTAAATGTTGACACGTAGTTTGTTCTGTTGAACAAGGTAATAATAGTAATGATCATAATGCAAAATGTGTAAAATGACTGTGTAAAATTTCGTATGAAAATTATTTTAGTTTATATTTCCTTACTTAAGATATTGGAGTTTTTCCATTATTAGATTGAATATCCGGAAACCTATAGTGAAAATAAGATATGTATATTTGCCTTAACTATCATCAGACATTAAAATTAAGTACAATATTCAAAATTTAAAAACAATTAAGGAAAATGAATAGGTATTTATACATATTTGGTGATAAACGAATATATGAAAAAATGCTTTTATTATGTACTGCCCGTTAGCGCTATATAAATGTTGATGACTTAAAATCTATTTAACTTTTCATTGTTTTGACGTATTAAAAAATACAACCAACTTCTAGAACAATAAACAAGTACGTCGGTAGATAGTGTCAAATATACTTTTGTGCTGAGTAATCAAAGTATAGAAAATTGTATTTATAAATATATATGTATGTAGAGATAACTAAATCTGTGTATTGATGTGTTACATATGTGTATGTGTTATTTGAGAAATGTGTAGTAAGATGTAATCAATATTAGATATGTATATTGATTACTTAACTCTGATAAACAATGAATGTTTGTAAACTAAACTCATGAGCTATAGGTATATACATTGAATGTAAAGGTTATGTAAAGACAACCCGTTCAAAGTTCAAGTTTTTGATACTTTTTTGTAATTTTTACCTAATGATAATTTGTCAATAGTAATGTACCGAATTTTTTCAACGTTTTTGTACAAAGAATTTTCATGCCGAATATTTAATGATTTTCTGACCATACATTGTCATATTCTTTGTGATACTTATCAACTGCGTGTTTGTATCATAAATATACTTGTCATTTATCATTTCTAATATTTTCATTACAACCTGAAAATACCTAAGTAGTTCTTTATCAACAATCGATAACGTCTACAGTGCAATTTTCGTGGGGAATTTCTCCTAAAGCAAAACCTTATATTTAACTCGTCATGGTATCACAGAAGTCACTGTTTCAGATAAACTTGCTTTCCAGAATCAAGCGAAGCAAGTAGTTATATTTATTCCTACGGTAACAGTCACCAGCAAAAGTGAATTCCTACCTTCACAATTTATTTTCTCGAACTTTTGGATTGTGTAAAATGACACAAACAATTTGCTGTAAGTTGCAGAAAATGATGTCCTTTTTAAAATATAGAATTGTGTTATCTAACAGTTCTACTCATCCGCAGGTTGTTGACAGAAAACTTGGGTACACAAATAGTCACTTTTGCTGACGATTGCACTAAATATGTTGAACGTAACAGCATGGAGTTGAGCTAGTAATTCAATTTAGTGATGCGAAAGTCAAATATTTGGGCATAATAATTGATTCGGCAAGAAAAGAAAAAATACTAGTTCAAAAGTATGTTTTCGAGATAATTGCTATGTTGAAACATTAATTCTCGGTTCTTTTTATGCAGTGTCTGTGTATTTAGGTCTCCTTCTTCGGTCTACATTCCAATTACTGTTGTACTGGAATAACAAATTAGAAAAACAAAAGAAAACTTTTAAAAATAAGTGATTTTGTGAATGTGAACTATACAACAAAGTATCTTGATTACTTCAGGACAAAATATTATTACTAAAACTACCTTTCAGTGATATATAAATAGATGATACTAAAAAAGCACTTCCGTGCGGATAGATAGCTTGTAAACAGGTTATCAACGACCTTAGAAATGAAAGTTAAAAATTTATATTGCAAATGAACTTCCTGGAGCGGTTGCTATGATCGAAATATCAAATAAAGCTCTAACTGGATCATTGGATTCGAAAGATAGGGCGAGAAATGAGACCAGGCATCTTAGTTAGAACATTACATCGTTCATCTTGAATATTTCGGCACGCGTCTTTGATAGGAAGGGCTGCGCAACTTAACGGTGATTGATGAGGAAGAAGGAAAAAATATTTGACTGAAAAAATATTGTTTCACAAATTAAGAATACGTAAGTTGAACTATTTTCTTCATAATCTAACATATATCAAATGTAGTTTTTTTTTGGGTTGTAAGTGGATCCTCCCAACAGTCAAATTGTATTCTTTTAATTTTAGTTTTATCGTTTAATTCTCAGTACTATCTAGACTCAAGATTGACTAATGACAATAAATCTACACCCTGTTTCAAAAAGAATATACGTATTACGAAGAATTATTTTGTCCAAACTATCGATCGCTGCGCCTCGGTTCAGCTATTGGAGAAACGAATACATAGTCTAGTTTATATTAATAGCCGCTAGACGTCAGTTGTCTTCTGTTTTGCTTGGTAACCGTCATGTTTAAAATGGCTACTCCGCAGCAGAAATCATTATGTTCTCGAGTTTTCGAAGTGAAATTCCGTGATTACAGTGCAAAGACGTTCCAGGTTGAGGTATCAAATTGATCCTCCGAATGGGTGGAACATTCGCAGATATTATCGACAGTTTGTATATAGAGGATGTGTATATAAAGGAAAGAGTCCTGGCCGCCCTCGTGTTCCTGAAGAAAATGTTGCACGAATTCAAACTGCTTTCCAACGTAGTCCTTCAAAATCAATTCGTCATGCCAGTCGGGAGTTACAAGTGCCGACAACAACGATTTGGCTTGTTTTGAAACGCCGGTTGGTTATGAAGCCGTACAAGTTACAGCTGTTACAAACAATGCGTTCTGATGACAAACGCAAACGTATGGCATTTTGTAACGAGATTCAGGATGCCATTGACAATGATAACACTTTTGCACAACGCGTCGTGTTCAGTGATGAAGCGATTTTCCGTGTTAGTGGTCAGGTAAACAAAGAAAATGTTCGAATTTGGGGCCTACAGAACCCACATGCAGTCATTGAACATGTATCGCCCAAAGTCAATATGTTTTGTGCGATATCCCGATCATCTGTTTAGGGCCCATTCTTCTTTAACCCTTGTCTGCATGGTTCAGAAGATATACGCTAATGCATATGCTGGGCCTCTGAGGTCCTATATGTTATTTAAAGGGTTTAAATAATTTTATTTGGAATGTATGCAAATCATTACTTGCAGCCATGTCATGGCTTAATTTATTACACAGTAGACCAACAGTGGACATTTTCGAAGTATTCAAATTTTAAAACAATGTTTGCAATTTATATGTATTACAATTAGTAGAAAATACAAAGTAACGCAATGTAATAAAAAATCATCTTGAAATATACTATTTTTCAGTTTACTCATATACTTTATAATCTTGTACTTTATTTTAAAATTATTAACTCACCTATGTGAAATAAAACCATAATCATCAAAAGAGAAATATTTATGCAATTACAGATATTCTTGTATGCAAATGACATCGTTGTTTACCAGTTTTGAGAAAGTTTTTTTATATCTACAAAAGGCATGAATTGCAAATCATTTTACTGCGTTCTTTGCAAATGCTTTTGTCACACTTGAAGCACGCAATGCACTTTGTCTGTGAATACTATATGAGCAAACATTCAAATCTTCCTCTTTTTGCCATTGGTCCTAGTTTTTCCTCAATTGCTGATACTTTTTCAATTGCGCACATCTTCAAATTACTGATTTTTGCTAATAGCAAGTTGGGTATGTGAGATTTTAGAATCATCTGGGGTTTCATTAAATTTTCTGTCAGTTTCTGTAAGAATAATCGACGATTGTCTTTCTTGTTTTCATAGTAATTTGGAATCTGCATGCAGAAACGAATGTGGCTATTTATTGCTACTAAATGCATCTTATTTGACCAGAGAGCAAAGTGCCACCTTCTAGTTTGCCTTTTGCGTGTATAGTCTCTTAAGTTATGGTCCATAACATCAACTTCACACTTTGTTTTGTTATACAGGGTGAGCACAGAAACAGTCCCAGGTTTCAAATTAGGGTAAATTTAATATGCGAAGGAATATTTTGCTGAAATTTTGAACAGTGATACATAAGTTTTTGTAGCAATAATTGAAATCACAAACACTCGATGTGCGCGCCACCTGTAACGCGGGAAATATCGAGGCGGTAATCTAGCTCCAACCACACGTTGTGAAGCATATCCGGTGTGATGGAGTTGACAGCATCACTGATGCGTTCTTGGAGATCGTTCAGAGTTGCGGGTAGTGGAGGTGCATACACTTTGTCCTTCACAAATCCCCACAGAAAGAAGTCACAAACAGTGAGGTCAGGTGATCTTGGAGGCCACTTGTAAGAACTTGATCATTGACTCCAGAGCGCCCTATCCATCGGTTTGGGAGGTTCTCGTTTAGAAACCTGCGTACAGCACGATGCCAGTGTGGCGGCGCTCCATCTTGTTGTAGAACGAAGGCGTCTATCTCTGCATTACTAAGTTGCAGAATCAACCAGTTATGTAGCAATGCTAAGTAACTTTCACCTGTAATTGTTTGTTCCTGAAAGAAGAAGGGACCATGTACCCGACGCTCTGATACTGCACAAAAAACATTGATTTTCGGTGAGTCACGTCCCACATTTACAGTTGCATGAGGATTCTGGGTTCCCCATATCCTTACATTGTGTCTATTCACCTTTCCACTTAAGTGAAATGTCGCCTCATCGCTGAAAATGATCTTCGTCAGAAAGTTTTCGTCGTCCTCCATGAAATTTTGCATAGTCTCACAGAACTCACGGCGCTTTACCTTGTCTTGTGGGTATAACTTCTGAACCAACTGCAGTCGGTACAGGTAACACCGCAAACGCTTGCGTAAGATCTTGCTTACTGCTGTTTGTGGTATCTGCAACTCTCTGCTGGCTTTACGTGTAGACTTCTGTGGGCTCTGTACGAAGGCTGCTCTTACGCGCTCCACAGTTTCCTCGGAGACTGGGCGTCGCCCTGAATGTCCTTTTCTTTGATCACAAATGCACCCCGTCTCAATAAACGTTCTATGACACTTCATAATGGATTTGTGTGTGGGTGGATCAGCATTAAATTGTCGTTTGAAATCACGCTGCACTCTCACAAAACTGCTTGTTTTTGCAAATTGTAAAACACACCAGCTTCGTTGCTGTGGGGTGAACGCCAGTTTCGATGTTACTGCCCTCTAGCTGCCCTGGTCGGAACTAGGATTCTGAAAAGATAGATGGGAAAATACGTTGAGTTTACTGAACTCTGTACAAAATTTCATGTAAATATTCAATTAAATGTTAATTATATGGCACTTTAAAATCAGGTACTGTTTCTGTGCTCACGCTGTATAAGTTTATAATCTCTAGCTTTCTCTTGGGGCTATATTCATCAACTGCCTTATCATGATGCATAGTACTTATCAAAATCACTGTCTTCTTCTTCTTTGACACATAACTGACCATAGTGACAGATTGCTTGAAGACAAACATTGAAGAACCTACTTCTCTATGAAATGAGGTTTTCATTTGAGTTGGAATGTCGCGTTTATTTTGCCTTGGTGTTCCCACAATCGTAAGTTGTTGTTGTAGTATATACTCAGCCAGATCGACACTAGCAAAGAAATTATCCATAGTAATATTTCGTGAAGTTCCAGCAACAGTTTTGCAGAGATATTTGATCGCATTCATTCTCAGATTTCTTTCAACTGGTTCATTTGGTCTCATTCCTGCGTATACAGAACCATCAACGGCATATGACGATTGAGTGTTTCATAACCAAAATATTTTTATTCCGTACTTTGAAGGTTTTTTTTTTGGGGGGGGGGGGGGCATGTATTGGACGAACTCATTCCTTCCTTGAAATATCACTAGCTGTGCATCTACAGTAAGTTCTTCACTCAGAACAATCACTTTTCTGCAGTTTCCAAGAAATATTTCCCACCCAAAACAAATAGGCGCCTGTTTATCATTTTCAAGACGGATTTGCCTTCTGCGTTTATCGTCAAATCGTAAGGCTTTTTCGTGTCTTCAAACCTGTTGACAGACTACTGGCTTTGAACATTGGGTTTGAATTCATGTAGAGAAATAGTTCCCGAATTGGCATATCCCAGCTTTTTTTTCTACTCCAGCTAGTAACAAAATGTCAAAAAAGCACTCATTTCTTCCAGACTAACATTCATCCACTCATTTCGTTTCAACGAGCCTTCTTCCCTCAAGACTTGTATAGTGTAAAATTTTATCTACAATTTCCTTTGAAATGAAACAGTCAAATGTATCTTTTGGACACGTTCTTTTTACTCCCTTTGAAACTCCTGGAGAACACTTCACTACATTATGTGCTGGAGTCCGTAATGGAGGGGCTTTTTTGCTCCCATTGGACTAACAAGTGTTTCGGAATCACTGTTAGATGAATCTTGGTTAGCTTCATTCTCACTGGCACTTTCAGAGCCTGATGACTAGGGCCCGGATAATTATGTACTAAAAACAATGAAAATATGTACATATATATGTACATAAAATCTCAATAATATGTAATAAAACCCTTCCAGAAGAGCAAAATATGTAAAATGAAAATACCAGCATTTTCTATTACGTTTTCTACATTTGATGTGGTAAATACAATATTTATTCAATTACAATGTTTACTACCTGTTACTTTTCCAGCATGATCGCCGCAACACTGAGAAACAGAATGAGTTTGAAATTTTCAGTCAGAAAACTTATCTTGTTATCGCGTATAAAAGAGTTTCTATGCACTAAATGATCGTTTCACTTCACACAAAGTCTTGCTGCATATTTATACTTTCAGAAATCATCCAAAGGTCGTTCAACTGTACATTACGGAAGAATTCTAGAACACTGGCCCGCCTACCTGTACAACAGATAGTAACCTACCCTAACATAGTCTAACCTCTTTAATCTCTAATTAATCTTAATTAACCTTATTTAGGAAGGAATTTTTACGAAAACTTTGTTTATGCCATTGTACATCTAATGAGCGTCCAGCGTTATAGAACCTTCCCGTACATTACACACTCAAAACATTTTAGTAAAAAATATCGTGAAGAACAAAACATTCTCAATTAATCTTTTCACTATTTCAACAGTCGATCTCCGTAACAGTAAGGAACGAAAATGTGTTTCAAATTTTCAAACACAAAACCTCTCCTGGTATCACGCAACAGAGCTTTTTATTGACTGAACGATCGCTCAACATTACACGAATTAATTGGTGCATATTTAAACCTGCACAAATCAGAAGGTAAGTGTTCAATAGCCACGACATGGATTTAGCTTTACTTAACACTAGAGATGCAAGGGCTCGGAAAAAAACCGGCTTTTTTGGAAAAAAACTCGGTTTTTTCTGCTTTGCTTTTTTGCTTCGGAAATTTTGGGCTTTTTTCAAAATACTGCTTTAAATTGATAAAACAGACTTTGTATCGCTTCTCTATAACACAAAAAATCATTTAATTAGTGGTTGATGCTGATAATAATATAAAACATCGAAAATAAACTATGAATTTCGAAAAAATATTTCAAACAATTTTTCTTCAACATATTTACATTATGAATTCCACAGGATTAACCAATGTATATAATAAGAATTTTTTTAACCTCCTATATACAAAAGTAAGCAGAATTGGCAAGAACCGTGGTTGTTTTTTAAAATGCCAAAAACCCGTTTTTTGGGGGATGTTTAAACCAGGCTTTTTTGGTTTAAACCAGGCTTTTTTGTCTTAGATTTTTTGCTTTATGTATTTATATTATATATTCACAGAAATAGCCTAAGTTTGTTTCGCCTTGATGTTATTATGCAACAGCGGGGTTATGCCGGAAGAACTCCCATAAGCTTAAAGAAGTGCGGTCAGTAAATTTCTTAAGTTGAGAATCTCCCGCCCTAGCCATTGGGAAAATCCCGTCATTACTTGAAATGTAAGACAATAACGGGAAAATCCTGTTATTGCTTTGCATGTCAAATTTAAAGGTCAACGTACCATAATCAGTACGCTAAAACTGAGGTATTAAATTACAAATTTAGTACCGGTACGTAGATATCATTGAAAGTCCAATCCAAGCTAATGTTGGAAGCTACGTAGGCAATCGATAAATTTTGCCAATTTCTATCAATATATTTAAGCAATATTGGCTTTTTTATAAAACAACACGCATTTAGGCATGTAGAAATATACAATTTGGTTTGTTTCGTATATTTAGGCTTAACATCCTTACGAAATACCGAGGTTATCAAGGAGAAGACTTTCGCTTAAACTGACATCCGAACCGCTACTTGGGTTACGCATGAAAGAAGGATTGTGGTTCGACCGAGAATTGAACATGGGACACCTTGATTAAAAGGTGAAAGGGAAATAAAACTATTGCAGGTGGTTTGATATCTGGAAACGTTACCATGAAGTTCACACGATTCGCATTTTTCATTCTTTTTATTTTTGTGGTTTAAACCAGTTATTAAAAAAAAAAAAAAAAAAAAAAAAAAAAAAGTTGGTGTAAATCAGCCAACCCTAAAAGTAAACACTTCTTTTTAAAGAATACACAAATAACTAGCAAAATAGTATGTAGTATTTTTACTTCAAAATATTCCATACCCTCTTTTTGAAACAAAATAAAATTAAAATAAAACATAAGAGAAATACTTAGATTTATATGATACACTTAAAGACTGCACATCTAGAGCTTTTGGTTCTGTATATTCTTGAAATTCTACAGGTAAGTTTTATAGAACCACCATCACAGTTTACCCAATCCTCAAGTTTTCTGAATTTTTAACAAGATGGATTCAACATATCATTACGGATTCCCCCCCCCCCCCCCAAAAAAAAAAGACTACGGAATATATTTAAGTTAAGCTAAATACAACTGCACAACAAACATGACTGAGTGATTAGCTTTTGCGCTTCTATCGGGAAGTCCGGGATTCAACCAGCATTCGACCATTCTGACAAAGCTTTTCTTCATTCCATCTGTGAATGTAGAAATAGTGCGTGTACTGTGAGTTGGGCAACTTCCTTTTTTATTGTTTTTAAATCGTTATTATTACTAATTACCAGCAGTGACGGTTTTGCGAAGGTTAGGGGGGCGGTCTTTCGGACTGAAGCCCGTTCCCCAATGTTACGGAATGTCTGCAACAAACGAAATATCTATTATTTATGCCTTTACTCATAAACTTTAAGCTCCCGTCAAATAAAAATTACGAATGTTTAAAAAAAACTAAACATTAGTAAGAAATCCTTCCCAAAATACTTTTCTAAATCCGCCACAGATTCTCAGTATAAAATGATTTTTAAAGTTGTATCCGGAAGATTATTGCTAAACATATAAACGAAACGAAATATTAGTTATGCCTGTACTCATAAACTTCAAGCACTTCCCAAATAAAATTAGGACTTTTTAGGAAACGAAACAATCAGAAAAAACCCTCCTAAAGTACTTTTCTAAATCCGCTACTGATTATTTGTATAAATTGGTATTCAAGGTTGTGTCCGGAAAATTATTGCTAAATCACTTCACAGCTGCAGTATAACAGAAATGTGGAAGTACGGTTTGACGGATATATTGAAAAACGTACGCTTTGACGGATAAATAGAAAAACGGGCAAGTTTAACTTTTGCGCTAGAAGCTAGAGTACTAAAAGCTCTTAGAAATGAAACACGGATGACAAACTAGAGAAGAAAAAAGATGTCGATAACTCAAAAGTTAAAATAAAGTTAAATAGCCTCTAAAATTACCCTCAAATACTACATTCTTCATGTTAGCTTTAATTCGTAAAACATGTGCTCCATCCATCTTGATGGTGAATTTCAGAGCGAAATATCACATTCAGGTCATGGAATTCTTATCTAACTATAGAATATACTATAAGAAAGCTATTTAGATACAAAAATCATGAAGTTGAAAAAAGCCAAAATTTCCAAAATTCTCGTTTTTTTCCCAAAAAAGCCGGCTTTTTATGTGAAAAAAACCATCGATTCAAAAAAGCCGGCTTTTTTGCATCTCTACTTAACACTCCACTAATAGATAGATTGTCTTATAGCCTGGATTTTTCTCCAAAACGAAAGCTATCTTCTTATTCAATGCATTCCCAACCGGTCCTTTCACACCTACCAGAGAAACAACTGTTGAGCGAACAATTTCAAGACTGTCTGAAAGGGTAGATGATGATTTCTCCAAGGATTAAATAGTACTACCGAGACATGAAAAATTGCTCTGAATGTAGGAAATATCATGCTTCAACTTCCCGTCATCAAACATTTGTTTCGCTATTTCTATGGAAGATGCATCTTCAGAATCAAAATGTAACACTTGTTTCACTGCATCAAAATTCGTAACATAGTAACACACAGCATCAATCTAGCTTCCCCACCTCGTTAGTACCGGCTGAGGAGGAAGAGGATGTTCAGGGAACAGTTCTTTAAATTTCTCAACTCTACTGGGATCCTTCAAAAATACCTTCTTTGTATTTGAAATTAATGCATCCACTTGTGAAAATCTAGAACGAACAAATTTTGCAACACGATGAAATGCGTGGACAAGACAAGTTAAATGTAACAGCTTCGGATACAATACTTGCAAAGCTTCTGCAGCTTTGCACATGTACGGTGCTGCATCAATCACTAGAAGGAAGACGTTATGCTTGATACCATCAGGCCACAAAAGTTCCATAGCATCATTAAAGAGTTTTGCAATGGCATGATGGTTGCATCGCGGCAACAAATCACTAGTTAACAGGATAGGCTAGCTGACTTCATTATCTTTCAACAAACCTATTACAACATTACCAACATGTCGCCCCTCTACATCAGTTGTTTCGTCAATTAACACCCAAATAGAACCATCATCGCTTTCTCCACGAATCGAGTTCATTGTTTCCACATATAAATCAGGCACGTAATGCTTTCTGATTGTAGATTCATCTGGAACTGTTTCGTGTGTGTATTGTTGCAGAAATTCATGAAGTACTGTATTGTTTAGTTTCAAAATAGGGGTATCAGCACATACCTTAGCACTGCACATATTACTTGAAAACTGAGACTTCCGTGGCCCTGGACTACTTTGAGCTTGAGATTCAGTTACTAGCAACTGCTTTTGTGGTTTAGGTTTTGAAACTCGGGTCTGATGGCGTGATGTGGATATGTGTTGCACAACTTGGGAATGTTGAGCGCATGAGACACCCTTCTCACAAACCTGGCAATAAAGCACTTTTCCGTCTGTGGAAAAATGCTCAAACTCTTCCGTGAAATGCTTAAGTCTTATTGACAACGGGGTTTTGTCCTTTGGCATCTTGGAAACAGGATTTGCTGACAGCACAGGAGATTAAATATTCAATAAAATAGCTCACACTTTCCCTACGGCATGAGTTGTGGCGGCAGGCGCTTCACTTTTGTAAATCAAGAGTTCAGTGTTATCAATTGCGTGAATGCAAACTTCCCCATCTGATTTAATATTTTTCGCTGAAGGAAAATATTAGTGGGGCGAGTTTGCGACAAAAACACGATAGGCAATCGTAAAGCCGCGTCGCGATAGTAATTCGATTGAATTATTAATCTCACGTAAGGATGTGAGCGCTACTGCCGCGACAAAGAGTGTACGATTGCTAATCAAATCAGGTTGTGTCCAACTCTCTCTACCAATCCGCCAAACTACGCTTCAATACTATTTTAAAAGGGTGAAACGCAGTGAAGCAATAAATAAATAAGTAAATAAATAAAAATTAAAAATTAAAAATAAAGCAAGCACTTTAAATTCAGAGAGGTGACTGTTTACTTCTTTTCAAAGTCTATTGTTGAACAGTTTCTGTACGAAAAATCCCTATAAAACATAAAAATCCTAAGAAATATGTAGAATTATGTGCTCATGAGTAAAATATGTAATTATATGTACATAAATGTAAAATATGTAAATATATGTACTTTCAAATGGGTGTTTTTAGGCACTATGGGTCACAAATGACATTATTACCCTGATTTGGTATAAAAATATAACCCCTACAAAAATATGTAATTAAATAATTATCCGGGCCCTACTGATGACGTATCGAAATATTCATCAATTACACTTCCTTGCTGAACTGGCTTCTTCATTCTCAGATTCTTCACTACTGCAGTTCGACAGTACACTATCATCAAGGCATTCATTTATAAAACGGGGAAAATGTTCTTCGCACACTCTCTTCGTAGTTGATCTTGCACTAGATGTAGGTGCCACTTTGCACTGGGACTGGGAACTAACACCAATTACACACCAAAGTAACCGGAGCACTTCAATTGCAGCTAGACACTGTAATGTCTAAAAGCAGCAGTGGAAGATGTATGTATTAGAACTTTATTTTGATAACTATGTCGCTATAATTGTTCAATCAAAAGAAATAAGTTAGCAGAAAAATATTTTAAAAAAATGGTTGATAGATTATATAAAAAAAAATTCCTATAGTATATACAAACGATTGATAGCAGCTTGTTATATAATGTAGTTCCATCTAATGGGCATAAAAGAAGCAAATAAGCACAATAATACTAATAAAAAGTATTAAAACTAAATAATATA
Organism: Thermobia domestica; assembly: GCF_964235325.1. Taxonomy (NCBI): domain Eukaryota; kingdom Metazoa; phylum Arthropoda; class Insecta; order Zygentoma; family Lepismatidae; genus Thermobia; species Thermobia domestica. The sequence goes on along the minus strand of NC_137457.1, from coordinate 211,727,531 downwards.
ATCATTTAGAATCAATTTTATTTACAAAAAAATTGTCAAATAATTCGCACACCATTATTATTTCATTAGGGCCTCCCAGGCCTTGCATATGCATTTAAGGGGTTACTAAATTAAATCAAATTTTACTGATTTACAGATAACCCGAAAAATATTCTAAAGCTAGTCCTGAATGCAGGAAAGAATGTTAAAAGAATACACAAACAAGACTTACTGATTGAATACATCATCAATAGCTTTAAAAATAAAATCGCACATGGTCTGAGAGGCCCTGCATATGCATACGAGGGTTAATGGAAATACGGTTAACAGTCAGCAGTATCTCGCTATGTTACAAAACTGGTTGTTTCCGAGGCTGTACGAAGACAACTTAATTTTTAACAAGACGGAGCACCCCCTCACTGGAGTCACCAAGTGCGTGAATATCTGAATGAAACTACCGAACCGTTGGAATGGCTCGGTACTTAGCATGTCTCAGTTGGCCTCCACAGTCACCGGATTTGATATCCTATGACTTCTTCCTGTGGGGTTTCGTTAAAGACAAAGTTTATGTACCACCACTTCCACAGAACCTGGAAGAGTTGAAGAACCGGATTCGTATTGCCATAACATCAGTGACGCAGGACATGCTTACCCGAGTATGGGAGAAATTTGAGTATCGATATGATATTGTGGGTGTCGCTGATGGAGGACATATTGAACATCTGTAATTTGAACTTGAGAGGTTCGTAAATAACTCGTAAATATGTGTGTAAAATTTCATATTCGTATGTCTTAAAGTTTAAGAAATATATGCGTTCGAAATACGTATATTCTTTTTGAAACAGGGTGTATATTAATGGTGGCAAATGACAAAGTTAAAATCATCCTCTTATTGCCAACTTATTATTGGTTATTTCTCTCTATACTTACAATTACTTTTTTATTAACACATATAAAATAATTAAATTTATAGGGACGTTAACACTGGCAAATTAGCATCAAATGGAACCAATTATGGCAGTTGTCTCGGAAAGTTTTCATGCTCCTTTGTAGGCAAGTTTAACGACGTGTTTGATCTGGTCGAGATGCTTGATTTAGAAGACCTAAGTAATAGATCGGATCTCACTTTGAGTTGTAGATCCCACCTCATATAACCACGGACTGTAAAGGGAATATCAACTGTAATCAATTACCTAACCATTCGAAAAGTTCGGTTTGGGCTGATAACTTGTTTACACTGGTTTAATTATCCTAGTTACCACTTACCATTCAAATAATGGATATTTGGATATTTCAATAGAACAATCTTTTATTTCATCTAACCTCAAACGCAACATAACACGAACGAAACTTACTCATCTTCGCAGGAGTGGAAATCGATCCTGAATAGTAAGAAAACGTTTGTAGTATATCGGAGTAGTACCGTTTGAAGTTAAATTTTTCACCCACTACGCTCGCAGGGACTTACGCAGGGGTTCACACTCCCTCCGTCCCGAAATTCTGATTTTCTATAAATTTAAACAAATTTTAATATAGTTTATCCTCATAATGAATTTGAGCTCCCCGACATCTTTGGACTCCCTGCAAAATAAATTCCTACGTATATATCTGTACGCTTGCACTTGGATCATGAGAGGGCATTTCTTGTTTATTTTACCCGCTATGTGAGCCTCCTACTACTAACTACAACTAAGTTTTCGCCTTAAGAAGAAAAGTAATATGGACCTTTACGTACATATTAAGCTTATTGATTTTAATCATATTTATTAAATTGAATTACTTACTGTAGGCTATGTGATATAAAGTAATGATTTTTAAGAACATTCTTTCATTCAGGAAGATTGTAAGGATTTCCAAAGATGTTTCTAACTTTCAAAATACTTGAGAAGTAATAGAATATTAATATATTAGGACGTACAAACTATCGTATAAATGTAATGTTCATGGCTACAAAGTTTTTCTGTTTTGTCTGTTCATGAAAGCCTATTCCTATAAATTGATATTTCTCGTGCACCTTTCTTTTTTAATACGGTACATTAATTCAACTCTTACTAGTAATAATAAAATGTCGCAATGGCCAGAGTCTTATTGAAGTTTTTCAAAATGATATGAAAATGTTAATCTATATTTATACAAAACAATAAATTCACTGACTCACTCATTCACTCATCAACAGATCTCCCAAACACTATTATTCGTAGAATCTTGAAATTTTGTATAAATATTCTCCTTGCACTCTAGAATGTGAATAAGATAGAGTTTTGTGAAATGATCATCCTAAGGGGAATGGGGAGCTTTAATTTTTTTTTCCTCAGCAATCTCCGAAACTATTAGCTATAGAATCTTGAAATTTTGTATACATATTTTCGTTGCAGCTTAAGCTGCAGATAAGACAGACAAGGGGAATGACTGGACAGAAGGATCGTTCAGGCCGATGTGGCAGGACAACAATCAACAATACTATCAGATCCATCATAGTTCTCCATTTTAGCTTATGAACATTAAACAATCGAATATTCAAGGGAGGTCTACATGCTCGCACTTGTCAGACAGAACCCACACTTGCTATTGTAGAGTGGAGCAATAAGCTATAACATTTTTATATCCAATTCTCCTCTGGTCTTTATACAGAGGAGTATGATTAGTTGTACATTCGTGACGTTGTGAATCATGTCCTCCGACTTTATCTGAACAGTTGTTGGGATTCCATCTTCCAGTAGGATAACTCGCGTCCATATCACGTGGGAAATCCTGCATATTCTACTCGGTAGATGCCTTCTACCATAGTCTGCTAAGTCTCCAAATCTAAGACCTATCAAGTAGGTGCGGAGAAAGTTGGACAATGTCTGATTGCCAGCTGAACGCCAGCAACGGCTATTGCTCAGTTACACCTAAATCCTCGGTGAACGTGGGATACAATACTCTAGACTCACAGTCAGCATCTGAACCACCGGCTAACCTGCCTCCCGAATAGCTGGTTGTGTGGCCGCCAGGGTAGTTACATGCTCTCTTAGGGTAAGCATTGCATGTGTTTGAAAACACTGTATATGTGTATGATATATCCTGCATTCGCAATGTAGAGTTCACTACCATCTACCATTACCTTCTATCGTGTACGATATTTGGACCACATTTGTGTATTCCTACTGAATGTTCTTTAATGCATTTCCAGGTATAAATTAATAAACACTGTAGAAAGGTTGGATGCGAGGAAAGTCCTAGAGGCAGAGTGGTTTATGCGTTTGCTCTGCAAACGATATGGTTTGTGGTGTGAATCTGAATGTAAATTCACATGATGCTAGAAAATATTAGCAAAACTTGTGAAAAAAATGCGAGACCACAAGAAATAAGAAATAGACAAAAGCAATGGCAATTCAAATGAAGGACACACTGGCAAGTAGAAGAGAAAACTAAGGACAGCAAAGTGCCGTTGAATGAGAGTTTAAAAACAAGATGAATGAATGAAATGCTGTATGGGAGCAGAAAAATATACATTACAAAAAAAGCAACGAAAAACAACCAGAGCTTTGGGAAATGTATATGTTAAGAAGGATGGAAAAAAAAAACTTAGCTGGATGGAACGGAAAACCAATGAGGGGAAATTGGAAGTAAATGAAGAGAAAATAGCATTAATTAAAGGTAATTCGAAAGAAGACATTCTTGCAGAGGGAATTGTACTGTAAGGGACGGAAAGAAAACATGAGAGGGGAGAGAGACTATCCACTAGTAATTAATACTATTAAATCGTATGATTTCATTGCTAAGACAAATATGTTAGATGAGTTTTAATAGAACCTTTTGAATATGTGGTAAGAGACCTACCAGTAATCTAATCTAATATAAATAAAATAAAAAGTTTGTTTCTGTGTGTCTGCCTGTGTGCGACCTGGGGACCAGACTAGTGGACCAAGAATTACCAAATTTTGGTCACGGTTACCTTGGTCCAGGTCCCAGACCAAAACGAGCATTTTTTTTTTTTTCAAAATTCGAACCAGGAAGGGGGGGGATACCGGGACATGTAAAAGTAGTAGAAAGTGACGATATTAGTGTCGAATTCATAGTTTTCGCGGTCGTTGAGATTAATGGTGGAACTCCGATCGCATTAACTTCCAAATTCACCCCATTCGGCTGCGGGCCCGGAGAGGGGTACCGAGACATGTAAAAATAATCCAAAATGACCGATATTAATGACAAATCCATAGTTTTCGCGGTCACTGAGATCAATGGTGACACTTCTATTAGCGATGACTTACAAATTCTGCTACCATTGTATGCGGGCCTGGGATCACCTGCGGGTGGGTTACCGGGACGTAAAAGTAGTAGAAAATGACCGATATTTTTTTCTTTCGTTGTTCAGTTTGTTTACATAGGTATTTTATCTCATCCATGCGAAGAATGGGTATTTCAGCTAGTATTATATAATTAGCGATGATGCATTATACTGGTAGACATAGGAATCACAGTACAGTAGCTTTTAGTAGTTCAAGTAATTATTCACTTACTATATCATAGTGACAAATTTAGTTAGGATTATAAGGATTCTGTATTCTTGTCGTCTCCCTCAATTTTAAAACACTTTTTAACATGCCAGAGACGCCCATGCCTGGGTTCGATTCTCGGTAGAAGCATATGCAGTTCGAATCCTACGTTAAGCTCATATAACGTCCACGTCTCATATAACCTCGGTACTGAACGGGACGCTGAACTCCAAATCAGTTAACCAACCAATCAACGACCGGCACTTTAATCCGGTATAGTTGGCAGGTGGACAGATCATCACGCAAGATCAGTCGTCATAGTACAGGCCGTTCTCCACTTCACTTCCAAGAGAGTCACGTTACAGAACCAAGTCACCGGCACCGAGAGAAATAACTGCTGTTTTGGGGGAATATGAGAGGTAAATTCACAAGAATGTGACACGTACAGTCAGCGTCAGCGACAGAAGTTCTTTCCGTTTGGTAAAATTTATTTGGGGAATTACGATGGTATGGCTGGAACGTACAGAAAATGACATTCTTTTTAATTTTCTCAAAACTGTACTCAAATTGTCCTTCCATTCTGAAGTTATTTACGAAACTAATTTCATCAAGTGGGAAGAACTTTTATCGCTGACTGCATAAAAGCGGATCAACTTCAATCTCAACCAATTGAAGTAATTTGAACCCTCCAAGAAAAATATGCTATTATTATTATTATTATTATTATTATTATTATTATTATTATTATTATTATTATTATTATTATTATTATTATTATTATTATTGTCATCATTGTTCTTATACGTAATATATGATCTTAAAGTCGGGATGAATTTGGATGTTGTCTTTAAGTGATATTCACCAGTAACAATTGGCCATGTTAGAAAGCCTGAAAGAAAACATACACAATGGTTTATAAATATCTGGTAAGTTTTAGTAAAGTTACTAAAGGTTAATTTGTTCAATACTTATCTAATCTCAAACAAAACACACTATGTTTCATTAAATCGCAGAATCTGTGCGAAACTTTTATGAACTTATATGTTTTTAAAATCGGTAGAAGTAAAGTTAAGTTTACTTCCTCATTATTGATCTATTTCCACTTGTTTGTTTTGTTTAGTAAGCCTCAGAAAAGAAAATGTACCATATTGCAGCAAATTCCAAAATTTATTAGCAAAAATTTTCTAAAGAACGTAATTTTAAATCAATTTTAAACCACACACCATATTGTGTCAAATTCAAATAATTTTTATATATATAATTGAACTTTTTTTGTTTATTTTGTTTGTGCATTTAAATCGCGGGGATTGTTTAAATTCATTCTTTCATTCTTGACAAATTTCAACCCCAAGCAATAGTTGTGCTTGTAGAAACATAAACATTTTCGAAATGGTGAATATTATTTTCAATACATTTAGTTTTTCCTGATTGAATTGTGTTACTGATTGATTGACAAATGTGTTAAAGGGGACGTTAATTTCGAGGCTATATGTCCCCATCATGACAGACAAATAGGAAACACATTCTTGTCATTGCAAAAAATCCCAAAATAAAAACCATGATCAAAAATGCAACTTGTAAAAACTGTGAACTCAATACAAGCTCAGTGATATTTTAAAATGCACAGCAAACTTCATACAAAATAAAACGGAGATCATGAAAGAGCTAAAAGAACTTTTTAAAAAAATAACAGCTTTAGTATTATTAATACTAGTTGTTCTCCTACAAGCCTTCGACTCGCTGTATGCTATGGGTTAAAATCGTGATTAATTGAAAGTTTACTGTTAACATTTAACATCCTCAGTCTGTCTTTACCAACTAACTTGCGGTTACAAATATTAATCTTCAAACCTATGCTTCATGTGGGTTGGTGTTAAAGCTTGTTAATATTGTAGTTCTAATGATAAACAATAATAACTGTATACAATTTTTATACTATGTTCATGTTGGTTAATTAATACATTATATTGTACTTGACATGGAATAAATACTTGTGGATTTTATATAAGTAATTACAACCTTATTTACACTTAATACTGCCCTTGTCGTAATAACAAACAACAAAGCACATTCACGTTTGGCATCAATTCTGCCTACATGCCTATTTTTACTTGAAAATTGACAGACAGTGAACATAGCAGAGCGTTAACTATTAGGAATTAGCGTTACTCACAGACTAAGATAATTTTCTGTGATAAATAATTAGTTGTTACCATTGGAATTAATTGCGTTCGTAATAGCATTGTGGCAACTACTGCGCTGTCGCAGTTTTATGTGACGGCGAATTTTCAAAGTAAAGCGAATGAATGGAACATACGAAAAGTCCTAAAATCATCTAGTGCACAAGTCCTAAACTGTTGAAGACTTAAAATGTAGGACTTGTACTCACGTTTTTAGGATTTACGCAGTTTAGGACTTATGATTCGTTACCCTTCACAGAATTTGATCTGCTTGAGCTGTACCATAAACTTTAACCGCCATTGTTGATTATTAGAGATGTAATTCGTATCACCGCCTATGGGATTGTACACTGATGATCATGGCTGTAAAGTGACTGACTTCCTTGAGAAGAGTGGGATGCTGTTCTTAACAACGACAGTTTTACTCACGTTTCTACTGGCCCAAGTACATATACACGTGTATTGATCTTTTCTATGCAATGTGTCCCTCGCTGGCTCATTATATCTGTGTGACAATGATTGTTTCCATGTATTCACTGCAGATCTTTCTGTTCCCAATCTGAATCATATGCTACGTTTTAACCTAAAGCGTGCTGATTGGCAAATATTTCGGGAGCTTAGTGAGTTTCACCCTCCCATTGAATTCTCTCAACTGGTTTTGTAAATCTATTTAAGCAGACTGTAATAGATACTACTTGTGGTTTCATGGTGGTCCGAATATATCCATTAGGCTATCCTGGGTGGTCACCGCGCTCTTACACAGCCTTACCAAAGTCGGCACCTGACTGCCGAGACAGGTCCAACAGTTTCGCATTCTACGTGCTCTTACCCGTTTCTTTATTAAATTATCGAAACATCAAAACTGGAATGACTGTCTCGTTTTTTAGTAGTCGGACACATACGACAACTGTGTGTTGTCGGGTTTGCTGAATCAATGATTACAGTACTGCCCTTAGTCTTCCTGATTTAAAAGTAGAGGAATTCTGGAGACTAACCTCACAAAGAAGGACAACGACACTTTTTTTTCCTATCTCTTGACTCTACACACCATTCTAACGTATTTAATCGCTTTCCTACTCGTGTCGAGCGGAACCCATTAAATAATACTAAGAATTATGACGTTCTATTCATGATTCTCGAGCTCTACCTTATGTGAGACGTCTAATACTGAACCAGGAATCGGTCATATAGCTCATGTTGCCCAATGTGATACTCAGCTCACGTTATTACAGCTTTTCAATCGTATCTGAGCAAAGAAGGCTTTTCACCTCCGTGATGTGAGGCTCTGGTCCTTCCAATCTTAGAAACCAGAGAAACTCGCAGCAACTGCTACGGACCTATGGACCAAGCCATGGGACCCATTATTCCCACGAGTTGTGTCTGTAAGTATTTTGAGCGCATAGTGAAAAAGCGACTGATGTAATACTTGGAGTCAAACTCTCTATTGAGCAAATTTCTTTGTGGTTTTTCGCTCATTATGATCCATTACTACTGACCATCTTGCTCAACTCGAATGCCAGATTCAAGGAGCGCTTTTTTTTTTAAAAATCGAAAGATTCAATGTATTTCAGGCAAAAAATCTTGTAGGCCTTATATCTGGAGAACTATATACAAAGTAGACAAACCAAAACTATCAGTTAACTCATTATGATATGCTTATTCCGTAAAAAATACGAAAACTCGATTTAGGGGTCACTCAAAAATTTTGTGGCCCCTGACCCAAAAATGCCTCGAAAGACCCAATATATTTCAATCAAAATGTTCCTTGTACGCCTTGTATCTGGAGAACTACATCTAATGTAGCCAAACCCAAACTATCACTTAACTCAGTATAATATGCTTATTCCGTAAAAAGAATGCGAAAACTCGATTTAGCCGGGGCGTTTAGCCGATAGGGCCGTTCAAAAAATTTGTGACCCCCTGATCCAAAAACTTATTATTGGCCAAGATTTTTTGGTGCATGTTTTGGTCATTCCTAAAATTCTTGGCAAATATCACAATCTTTTGATCGATTTTTAAAAATCATTCCTATATATATATATATATATATATATATATATTTCATCATCAGCATCTTGTTTAGATATTTTTCGATTTGGAAAGGGTTTTGACACAACTTGACGTTATAGAATTTAAAAAAATCTGTATAACTGGAGTCTTTGTGGCCTATGACTTAATTTTCAGCTAATTTCCTTGATCATTGTTTTAGGATGCGTGTGGACTTTTATTTCTCAGAGCGCTTTCTACAGTGTTTCACAAGGCAGTGTTTTCAGTGTCACAGTGTTCACTGTTGCCGTCAATAGTGTTCTAACTCAGATCCAGGATCCTGTCTATGGTCTGCTGTATGTTGATGATCTTGTTATTTATTGCCGCTTCTTGTTATTACTTGACAGCTGCTTTTGTTCACTAGTAGAACGACAGGCTTGGAATTTTCTAGTAAAAAAAAAAAAAAAAAAAAAAAAAAAAAAAAACTCAGTGTGGTATACTTCTGCCCGCCAACGAGCTTGCCTAGTTGATTCGGACGTGTATCGTGGTGGCATTTGTTTCTAATTTGTTGACACGGTCCGATTTTTGGGTTTGAATTTTGATCGTCAATTAACATGGGTACTGTACATAGAATTTTAAATACTCCTGTCTACGAGCTCTGAACTTGTTTCACGTACTTTCTCATCACACCTGGTCTACTAATCGCATTGTTCCATTGTAATTATATCGTAGTTTAATTCGGTCCAAGTTAGACTACAGGTTTATTGCTTATCCATCTCCTCGCTTCTTTTCGCTGAAACTACTTGACACTATTAACCACCTGGGCATTCTGCTGGTTACTGTTGCATTCTGTACTTGTCCTGTGTTTAGCCTGTATGCATAAGCAAACGAATCACCTTTAGCCTATTGCCATGAGAGACTTCTCAGAAATTATGCAGCCCATGTGTGGTGTATTTCTGACCATCCCTGCAGCTCTCCGTTGCGTAGTGGCTAGATTTACAACTGACTTAAAGCACATCTTTGAGCTACGCCCATGGTGCTGTTCCACAATGGCTATTGATTCCATTGAAGCTCGATCTTCGGTTGTCTTCACACATCAAATAGGACACAAGTAGCTAAGAATTACCAAGAATTAGGAGCGTTCCTAAAACAGAACCTTGATTTTAATATGTTCTATACGGGCGGTTCGAAAAATGAGAATTCTGTTGCCTTCGTTACAGACAAGAAGAATTTGGAATTTAGTCTGCATCGCCTGTGTTTAGTATTCACTGTTGAACTAACGGCAGTTAAGCTTGCTCTCAATCATGCGCATCAACTTTCGCTATGTCATGTGCTTATTTTCACTGACTCACAAAGCATTATTAGAAGCTTGGAAAACTTCTTTAATAAACGAGCCCTTGTGCAAGATATTCCTATGAGATGCCATCCGGTATAGAAATTGGGCTGTGTTATTGTTGTCTGCTGCATGCCGAGACATGTCGGGATCTGGAGAATGAGCGCATCGACTCAGCAACCAAGAAAGCTGCATTGGCAGAGGTTGCACTAGAGCCCTCTCTCGTGCTCTGACCTTAGTAACTACTTCCTCAAGAAGGCGCTCTAACTAGCAAACGAATTGCAACGAGATCAACGAAAATAGCTCTACTAAGTAAAATCTATTTTGGGTAATTGGCAGAGTCATCGTGTAATATTTGCCTAGATAAAGTGATCCTGACATGCTTGCGTGCCGGACACTTTGCTTTCACTTATTCCTATTTAGTGCGTCGCACTAGCCGTTTGTATAATGAAAACTATATCGTTCCTTTACTATTCGGCACATTCTTGTAGTGTGTCCGGAATATTCAAACATCAGAGAACGTTTAGGGTTGCATATCTTAATCAGGTTTTGGGAGATAACGTGGTCTATAAAATTCATTATTCCACTTTTATTCGTGAGTTTGGAATAGTTTCATGCTCTGAGTTTTTTTTTTTTAATGTTTCTTGTTATGTGTTGCTATTTTTGCCTTATTTTCTTGTCATATGTTTTATATTTTCTTGTGATTTATCTGTAAATTTTTAGTTTTCTTTTTTGCTTTGTTTTAATATCTTATTTAATTGAATTCATACTTTAACTTCAATTTCTTAGGAGCTTCATTTTAAATTTTTGATGCGTAGAATGTGTTGGGCATTGAACTTTTCGTGATGGGCTCAAATTGTCACATTGCTGACGTTCCCATTAAAGTTCCAGTAATCAATCAGGATCTTATACAGATTATACACACTATAATGGACAAACAAAGCGAATGGACGGAAGCATAACAGAAATTATAATTGTTAGGACAAATAAGGTTAAAAGTTTAAAAATAAGAACATAATATATACGCATCATGTTGCATTGCGAGAAATTAGAAACATTGAAAGACAGAATAGGGTAATAAAAATAATATAGATTTATGTGAATACGTGAAGTAAGATGAGAAAGTAGTAGGGTAGTTAGAAGTGGAAAGTTCGAAAATGAAAATAAGTAATAATTATAATGATGTGCGAATGGTATGCTGGGAAAGCAACTGAAGACAAAGTAATGAAAGTAAAATTTCTAAATGATATGGTTCTATAATAGTCAGATTTAAGAGAAAGGAGGGAAAACTCATTGAAACAAAAAAGATGCTTGAACTACGACGGAAGGAGTGAAAAAAAAAAAAAAAAAAAAAAGAGAGAGAGATTAGATCATAAATACAAAAGAAGATTTTTGATTTGATTTTGAGTTTAACGTCCTTGCAGCAGCGAGGCTATATAAGACTTGGAACTACTGATTAAAGTGGAATGCGAACTACATGAACACCCGGCTACTACGTGGAATCGAACCCAGGTCTCCCACACCAAGAGAAAGAAGAGGTATATGCATAATTGTAATGTGAAATTTTCATGTTGTTGTGAGGAAAGGGATTAAGAAATTGTGGTGGACAGAACTTATACTACTAAACAGGAAACACTTGGCTCAATCAGCATAAGAGAAGACGAGATATCTATATGATTTTGGAAGGCAATACAAGAACGTGATGTTCATTATAAAATAATTGGTAACAAACTAACAAATGAATTTATTTTGAGCAAACTATTATTCAGAAACAAGAAAACACACCTCTTATTATATGTATACAGAGAAAATAAACAATCACTTCTAAAAGTAATTACACAAGACTAATACAAAATTTAGTGTTACCTCAAAATTCGAACTGTAGATAGAAGATTTTACTAGATGAATTTATATTATACTTTTCGCTAGTGAGAAAAAGTAGAAGCGAGAGTCTGCAGATGTCTATAAAATTTCATACATATGCCAAGACTGTGATATAGGCATGACGAAGAGAAACTCACTCACTAAGCTGGAAGAACAAGGAATATATAGTATTCGTGATGCCAAATACAAAAATGTTATAACATTGAGGGTTTACAATATATCTGAAAGACTCAAAGCATAAACAATACTAAACAAAATATCGATCAGAAAAATCTTCATGATTTGCAGAAAGACAGGCATATAAGACTTTTTGCATTAGAACGAAGAAACCAAACCTAAACTTGAACATGGGCACTCTAGACAAAAGTTGGAATAATAATTGACACTTTCATTGTCGCCATCAACCACTGAAGGAGAAGAAGAAGAAATACTTAAGATGTGTATTTTGTGAAGCAACGAGGAGTTTTTACTTATAAGTATAAACATTTAATATCCATATTCTCTATTGCTACCATAATATTGTTCCTTACCTAAGTTTTGTAAATGCTGACAGTAGTCAGCAAAAATTTGACATTAAATATAACTTTTTGAACGATCTATATGAATTTAGAGGAACAAAAGTGAATAGCTTTGATTTTATTTTTGAGATTACTCTTTAAGCGATTGACATTACTGTAGATGATATAGTTTGAGATGATGATGCTAATAGCTAATAAATCTTTTTTGTATTCTTTCTCATTAAAATAATAATAATCATTTAAATTCTTCATATGCAGATCAGACTACGGGACCGTATTTCAATTTAGGTTGAATGATTATTTTATAATATTTATACTAGTTGTTTCCCCCAAGCTTTCGGCTTTATGTATACTATAGTTAAAAATCGTGCTTTTTTTTTTTAATATAAACATTTTTATATTCTATGTTTCAAATCTCATTTACATTTTACTTTGCTGAGGTCGTGCTAAGTTATCAGTCCTGGTCGAGGTTTCTGTGAATGTTTCTGAACGAATGTCTTTTTATATGGTGAGGTTGTTAGCCTCACACCGAATCCCCAAACTGGAGGATCACCCTCGTCGTCTGTCCGTGACTTCTTCTTCAATATAAATGCAGCTAACCTCTATATCTAGAGGTCTTCTCCTCGATCTGCAACCTGAGGACGTGGCATGCCGTGGTGACAGGAACCGACGTTATATGAAACTAAACGTATTATTGACTGCAAATTACGCAGAGGTAATTGAATAACTTTTTCTGAACGTGAGGCAAATAAGTCTTCCTAAACCTAAGTTGCAGTGATCATGAAACATATATCTTTGATTGTTTTTCAGCATTACAAGACTTCATTGACATCTACAATTGTTAGCAGTTTATGCTATTAATTGAACAAGCAGATTAAATGCTAAAATGAGTACTTTAAAGATAAAAGAGCATACTTCCCTGCGGTATGGTAGGCTTTTTGCCATATATTTGATATTCTAAACCTAATGGGTTATCTGTTTGGCTTGCAGACGATGAACAAACACTGAAATCAACACCAGTGCAAAATGAACGAGAAAGGACTGAATAAATACATTAGGGGAAAACACTATATTGTGTATATCGTTGCTGAAATAAATTAATAGAGAATTAGTAGTTTCTAATGATTATCAGTTATGTTGACTACTAAACTATAAATGGGAGAAGATACTGCATACATATTGAAGAGTTAACTTTGGTAGGAAAGTGGACAGAAACCACCGATGGAGGACCTTCTTATAATGGATTACGGACGAGGATTGATTTTTTTCCTTCTTATATATTTTTTTCTGATTCCGTAGTGATACCAATCCATTTAAAAATTATCTTGACTTATGTACTGTTGGTAACGTATTAACTGGGCGCGAGCTCATTGTATGAAAGCATTAGGGCTGTGCAGACTATTAAATATATTTAATCGAGATTACGGAATTCTCAAAAAAAGTAATTTCAGTTATATTTTAGAAAGAAGAAAGTTTAAAATACCAGGTGCCTATTGAATTCAATATCATTTGCAGCAAACAATTCAAAAGTTTACTGCCTCATATCTAGATTTTATTATTTTCCATTGACATACTGAAATGTTTCATACTTCCTTCTTATTCACATGTCTTTGATACTATGGAAAACATCCAGGAGCTATGCAACATTAAGACCAGTATTATGGATACTATATTCAAGTGTATAGTTTTATTGTTTGTACAGTTGTATACCCTAAACGTAAACTATTATTCATTCACTCTAAGATTGAAAATTGTTTGCAAACAACAACTGTAGTGTGAGCGTCAAAACCTTGCTTCTCAAACCTACATGGTAAATTCGTGCTTGCCAGTCACATGAATCGTCAAACTGAATGTACCTACTTCTGCACTGTCATGGACCAATTATTATTACTACAAAAATTGCTATTTTTGTGATAACTGAGGCATTAACATTATGACAGATCAATTTAGTTATTATGTAATACAATCTTACATATAATGTCCACTCAATTTTATACAAGTGTTCTTGTTCGGAGGTGTGCGAAAGACTTGTGTGCCTGGCAATATTGGGAGGATGTAGTTTGTGTTGTAAAAAAATAAACACAGAGAGCAAAGACCGTTAGGTTCGCTGGATAGCGTTGTTTTCATAATAAGGCGACAGAAACATTGTATTGATTGTAAACAGGGGCTGGGAATTTCGATGCGAGTATGAATGGAAATATTCTTGCCACATATTGCCTGTTCGTGAAGGTTTGCAATGTTGCAAACTGCCAAGTCTAAAATTTCATACTAATTGAACAAATTTTGAGAAGGAGGATTATGATGCAATAATTATAATGATTAACAGCCTTAGTCTTAAAGTACTAGGAAATAAAGCATGCTGTTGTAAGAAGAGTAGAATACACATTAAATTACGTGTTTAAAGCACAGTATAAAGCGAATTTTAACATGTAAACCTTTTTAAGCAGTACAGAGTTGCCTTCACTGTCTGGGTGCCTTTACCAGACACTGTCCAACACAAAAAAGGCATTAAAATACCTAGATTGAACGTGGGCATGAACCCGGCTCCGACCGGTCTTCCTGATTAAGATTTTCCTCAGTCCCACGAGGTGAACACTGAGGATTCAGAATTGGCGGGAGATATACTCCACCAGAATATTATGTTGCCAACACTTTCGCAAATATTGTGGTGGTGGGTTCCGATATCCCTTTATCGTTTTAAGACTGCTTAAATTCGTTATGAAATAAATGTAGAAGTGTTTCTTTCATTCTCTTTCTATCATCTTTCTCATCCTCGTTCTCTTTTCCCCACCTTCTTAAAACCTGAATATTATCCTCCTGTAAGACTGTGTTTCTCTCCACGGCCTGAGGTTTAAAGAGACCAACCTGATATAGTTAACTATTAGCAGAACTGTACCAGTTAATTCACATTAGAGAAGAAATAAACTGTTCCGAAATTTACGCAACTAGCAAATACCAAAACCTACTAGTGCTAAAGTTCATGACTTAGTGCCACTGTTACCATTGCGATAAGGGGAAAGAAGAGGAAGGACTGCTAAGATTCGCTAGCCAGCTTTTGTGTCAAAACACAGCGCCAAGGTATAGTAAACGGACAATACTTAGGGTAATCATTTCTATTACTGCGGTATAGTGTTGGTGCTTTCCAAGAAACTCAGAACATCTACATACAGCTGTTTATACTCATTACAGAGGTAGCAAGGATAAAGGAAGTTGACTGTGAAGTGGAGGACATTACTAAGGATTAAAAAAAAAAAAAAAAAATGAAATGAAATGAGTGATTTGTGCAATATTTCCCTAATTTTATGATCATTTTTTTCTTTCTTAAATGACGAACAATGCATTTGAAGGACGATACAGAATTTAAGTTTTCTTCAGTGTAGAAAATGAGGTCAGAAAGTGTGTTTCTAGTACAGGAGCTCGTTTACTGTTATTCTTGAAAGAGTCATTGAGGAGTACTTGTATTTGCATGAAAATGCTCCTGAATTCCGCAGCAGCAGCAGCAGCAGCAATTTAATGAGTATATGGTAGAGACGTAGATTAATGACATTGGTGCTACTTTCTCTCCGTAAGTACTAGTGCAATTTGTTTTCATTTTTGAAGTATGAATGGTACTTGTTGGAATGAATGCTTTCGCGTGTTTGCCGCAAATATTATTTGTGAGAGTGTTGTGTTTAAATACTTTACTTTCTGCTTCTCTTCTAAGCACTAGCTTTCTCCTCTCCTTATCAACAAATATAGGTATTAACAACCAAGATAAGGGTAAAGTGCAATTCTGTTTCATTTACTTTAGTATTTATTTATCTTTCTTTCCATTCTACATTTTTCATCACAGAAAAACACTCACAAATGTAGAAAAAAAGTTTCTGTGGCTAGAACGGACTTACATTAATTTTAGTGGAAATTTCACACTGTAAACGAAGGAAAAGGGTTTTGTGAAAGGAAGTCTGTTTTTTTTTTTTTTTTTCAGGATCATCTGGAATCACTTCAATAGTAACGAAGATAAGACAAGAAATAAAGTAAGTAGGCTGATCAATAAAGACTGACCATCAGTGTTTATGAGGTGAATACAACAGCAAGGCATAGAACACGAAACACTTCTGTGTAGTGGGAGAAGTGACGAATAGGTCGAACAAGTTTGAAGGCCATAAAGTCAGGAATGTGACCTTGGCAGCCGTTCAAGCACGCATAGTTTCAGTTTTGCATAGGGCAACATGGAAGCGACACGCAAAGAACAGTACAGAAATTCTGTTGACTATCTTGCGAAGATCAACATTCCATGTGTACCCCATCCTCCATATAGCCCTGATTTAGCACCTTGTGGTTCCTTTCTTTTTCCAACTTTGAGAAAACACCTCCGAGGACGGCGTTTCGCATCTTCAGGGGCAGTAGTGAAAGCTGCGGAGACGATTTTGAAGGATCTGCCCCAAAATGGCTTAAAGTATATCTTTGATGACTGGTTAAAAACGTTAGGACAAGTGCATTGCATGGAATGGAAGCCTGCTTTGAAAAAAAAAAAAAAAAAAAAAAACATCATTTGGAGAATTAGTACAGGTAATTATGTTTTATTCATTTTTGATCATTCATTATTGATCAGCTCTTGTAGAAAGCTTTCATTCCAAATAAAAGAAGCGTTTCTCCTTTAACTACCTCAATACATTCTCGTTTATGGACCAAGTGCGATTGGAACACAGAAAATGAGAAGAAAATTTATTTATTGGAGGCTGGATATCGCAGTGTGCAGCAGAAAAAAATGTCGAAAAGGCTGAATGACAGGATCAACTTGTTGAAACAGGTTGATAGGGAAGAAATCATTGATGCTGTATCATACTATGTGCACATGTCTGATTTAAGAGGTGTTGAGTGCGTAGAAATAAATATATTATAGATTCAATTATTTATTTACATGAAAAACAAGTCCCGTTATAAGTTTGTGATGTCACAGTGTGTTCTTGACTAAGGCTCACTACGGCTATGTTTGTTCCTGAAGGTTATATATATATATATATTACAGATATTTCTACTGTTGATTTACACGTATTCATTTTGAGACACGACTTAGTTGTTTCTTGTGGCGAATTGTTAATACATTTGAGTTGATTTCTTTAGTTAATGTCTAGTTCATTATAGCTTTAGAATTATTCACAATATAATAAAACAAAACTGACAAAAGCATCAAATATATATGTAACATCGCCTTCATCAGACACATTATCACGGTGCTGAAACTGTTACACAGGTATTATTAATATATATTTGATGCTTTGGTCAGTTTTTTTTTAAAAAATATTTATTTTAAGTGATTTCTTGTGAATTTGAAATAGTTTATATTTCAGTTGTTTGAAATGAAATGTATACCTATATATGAAATAGTTAATCGTTATTTTGTCAACAGGGTCTTCTCTACTCTATCATTTCTGTATAAGTATAGGCATTTTAATACTGCCAGATCTTCTATGTAAGGAGTATTTCTTCGCTTCGTCTTCAAAATATCGCTATGTGAAAAATTCAAAATTTTACAGGAAAAAGGAAAAATGAATGTACTGTCAACCAAGCAGCAGAAAGAAAATAAACTACCGGTATTTGCTGCTTCGTATTATTGTTACAATTTTAACATAAGGGATGTTGAAATTATCCCTTAAATAAATGATATCACATAAGAGTCTTTGTAGATGTATGTTCTATACCAAACTGCTTCTATATCTGTAAAAATTGGATTTTGAGCAAATAATTGCACATAGCGGTTTCCGAAGGCGCAGCGTCGATTTCCTTCTTGAGAAGATCGTTAGGTGAGATGAGATGAGATGAGGTGAGGTGAGGTGAGATGAGAATTAGGGTAAATACAAATTACTTCGCTTAAAATGATGGATATGATTTTTGTCTGTGAATGACAGTTAATGATCAGTTAGATGAAATGAGGTTTAGGCAAATTGACGATTAAATACGAAACAAGAAAGTGTCATAATCATAAAATGTTTCCATATTGAAGACCATTAAGGTACGTATTTCATTATATTACACAAATTTTCGTAAGTTAAGAAAAAGCCTTTCGTTTTCTATTTTACGAAAGATTATATAAAGAAATAGCTTACTGAGGAGTCTGATTTTTCTGAAATCAGAAATCTGGACGCTTTAATAGATACTGTTCACCAGAAGATGGTGGGAAAGAAGGGGAGTATTTAATAGTAAATGCAGAAAGTAATGTTTACCTCTGTATATTCAAACTTTCTATGTTCTCTCAACTCAACTTGGTACTTTAAATTATCATTTACAGTAGCAATTGCTAGTAGTAGTATATTTGCAAATTATTTATGGATGTTACGGATTATTTGTTCGACCCTATAATTCCATGACTTTCAAATCGTTTAATAATGACTCTTTAATGGAATGGTTCGTTTAACAATGACTGTGTAACGGAATCATATCTCTAACGAAAGAGAAATAGGATTACCAGCGTCCGGGTGATGAGTATAATATAAAGAGACTTCGGTCAATTCCATGGTGAAAAGTAAAATATTCCAAGCTTTGAACTACAGTGGCAGCTGAAGAAAGCTGCAACCAAAAAGTAAAAAGTTCATAAGGGAAACTAAATTTACACCACAATGCACACCAAGACGACTTGCTTCTTAAATCTTCAATATCTTCAATAAAACTGTAATTCAGTTTGCTCTTTTCCGACTTATTATGTTAAAACTATTTTTAAGCGTAATAGAATATCGTCGTAAACTCATTGAAATTTTTTCAAACGCTTTATGGGATTTTGCTATACATCCAAAGTACGAATTAGCGGGGATATACACGAGGGCGTATTTCCTCTAGTGAATATTTATCCATTGATCCTACAATAAAAATGGTTTCACTTCTAGTCAATGTTGGTAAGTTACTTGTAAAAATGTAACGCGTTACAAGTTACTTTACTTTCCCTTAAAATGTAACGAGTTACTAACGCGTTACTTTTAGGTCCGAAACTTTGAATATTTAAAAAAAAAATATTATTACTTCAATTTTCCGTACTACTACCACTATTCTTCTTCTTCTTCTTCTTCTTCTTCTTCTTCTTCTTCTTCTTATTATTATTATTATTATTATTATTATTATTATTATTATTATTATTATTATTACACATTCTGATTTTCCCCAATCATCGTAAATGTTTAGAACTGTAGGTTGATAATAATAGCACTGCTATATCCTTGCATGTGGACAGTTACTTTATTGGAAATTTGACGTGCTTCGCTGGCTTTATAAACGCAATATTGCACGTTCTGAGTCGCTTTATGTAGATGAAAGAACAAATTCTTACTTGACAGCTATATGAACATTTTCATATAATGTGACACTGACTAAAATGCCATACTGCGTTAGAAAAAATGGTGTCTTATTATTACTCTGCTAAACTGATTATATAATAATAACAATGTTATGTAAAATTAAAAATATAGGATATAGAGAAGCATTGCACTGCAATTAATAAAATAAGAACACATGAACTGGGGGTAAATCAAAATCTTCCAGGTGCTAGTGACTCTAAAATCGATACATACTTTTTAAAGCTAGTTGTTCAAAACTCGATAATCAACGGGACTCTAGGATACGCAAACTGATCTGAAAGAACTCCAATATTACATACCATCAACAAACTATTTTCTAGTAATGAAGTAGGCCTGCTTATCAGAACACAGTTTATTCATATTAGCCCCTTACTATATATCGTTAATTATGGCACCCTGGCTGTTGATAAATATTTCCCGCCGGGGCACTTCAGACACTTTACTTTTAAATTCTATCTACCATCATTCTTAGCTTATAAGAAAAAGTATTCTTTCAAATGTTCGAACGGTAAAATACTTTCGTTCTCCATCCTTATAAAAACAACACCAATCAAAGTAAAATAGACTACTATTGCACTCGTAGCTCACTCACTGAATATTGATTTGGAGCTGTCAAAATCTATGACAAAATCTTCCAGGCGCTTGCAATCAGTACATGTGATTTCCCTGAGGCTGTACTCATCTTGCAAAAACAGCAAGTGACACTAAGATCTTATTTGTTTCTCTGTGTCTCTGTGACTAACTGTCGGTCACTGACATAGTTCATGCTCCATTGCTCCATTCTGAGAAATTTACTTACAGGAAATAAACATTTGTTCTCGAGAAAAGTTCATATACTGTAGTTACTTATCCGGAATGTAACGCAAGCTAGGTACGTTACTTAAAAATTTATAACGCGTTACCGTTACAGTTACTTTGGAAAAATGTAACTCGTTACTAGGAAATGTTACTTAAAAAGTAAGGCGTTACAAGTAACGCGTTACTTCCGTTACGTCACTTTCCAAGACTGCTTCAAGTGATTTATTTACCATTTCATTAAAAATACTTTCAGGTAATTAATTTCCATGAAATTCTAAAACAATAATTAGTAGGGCCCGGATAATTATGTACTAAAAACAATGAAAATATGTACATATATATGTACATAAAATCTCAATAATATGTAATAAAACCCTTCCAGAAGAGCAAAATATGTAAAATGAAAATACCAGCATTTTCTATTACGTTTTCTACATTTGATGTGGTAAATACAATATTTATTCAATTACAATGTTTACTACCTGTTACTTTTCCAGCATGATCGCCGCAACACTGAGAAACAGAATGAGTTTGAAATTTTCAGTCAGAAAACTTATCTTGTTATCGCGTATAAAAGAGTTTCTATGCACTAAATGATCGTTTCACTTCACACAAAGTCTTGCTGCATATTTATACTTTCAGAAATCATCCAAAGGTCGTTCAACTGTACATTACGGAAGAATTCTAGAACACTGGCCCGCCTACCTGTACAACAGATAGTAACCTGCCCTAACATAGTCTAACCTCTTTAATCTCTAATTAATCTTAATTAACCTTATTTAGGAAGGAATTTTTACGAAAACTTTGTTTATGCCATTGTACATCTAATGAGCGTCCAGCGTTATAGAACCTTCCCGTACATTACACACTCAAAACATTTTAGTAAAAAATATCGTGAAGAACAAAACATTCTCAATTAATCTTTTCACTATTTCAACAGTCGATCTCCGTAACAGTAAGGAACGAAAATGTGTTTCAAATTTTCAAACACAAAACCTCTCCTGGTATCACGCAACAGAGCTTTTTATTGACTGAACGATCGCTCAACATTACACGAATTAATTGGTGCATATTTAAACCTGCACAAATCAGAAGGTAAGTGTTCAATAGCCACGACATGGATTTAGCTTTACTTAACACTAGAGATGCAAGGGCTCGGAAAAAAACCGGCTTTTTTGGAAAAAAACTCGGTTTTTTCTGCTTTGCTTTTTTGCTTCGGAAATTTTGGGCTTTTTTCAAAATACTGCTTTAAATTGATAAAACAGACTTTGTATCGCTTCTCTATAACACAAAAAATCATTTAATTAGTGGTTGATGCTGATAATAATATAAAACATCGAAAATAAACTATGAATTTCGAAAAAATATTTCAAACAATTTTTCTTCAACATATTTACATTATGAATTCCACAGGATTAACCAATGTATATAATAAGAATTTTTTTAACCTCCTATATACAAAAGTAAGCAGAATTGGCAAGAACCGTGGTTGTTTTTTAAAATGCCAAAAACCCGTTTTTTGGGGGATGTTTAAACCAGGCTTTTTTGGTTTAAACCAGGCTTTTTTGACTTAGATTTTTTGCTTTATGTATTTATATTATATATTCACAGAAATAGCCTAAGTTTGTTTCGCCTTGATGTTATTATGCAACAGCGGGGTTATGCCGGAAGAACTCCCATAAGCTTAAAGAAGTGCGGTCAGTAAATTTCTTAAGTTGAGAATCTCCCGCCCTAGCCATTGGGAAAATCCCGTCATTACTTGAAATGTAAGACAATAACGGGAAAATCCTGTTATTGCTTTGCATGTCAAATTTAAAGGTCAACGTACCATAATCAGTACGCTAAAACTGAGGTATTAAATTACAAATTTAGTACCGGTACGTAGATATCATTGAAAGTCCAATCCAAGCTAATGTTGGAAGCTACGTAGGCAATCGATAAATTTTGCCAATTTCTATCAATATATTTAAGCAATATTGGCTTTTTTATAAAACAACACGCATTTAGGCATGTAGAAATATACAATTTGGTTTGTTTCGTATATTTAGGCTTAACATCCTTACGAAATACCGAGGTTATCAAGGAGAAGACTTTCGCTTAAACTGACATCCGAACCGCTACTTGGGTTACGCATGAAAGAAGGATTGTGGTTCGACCGAGAATTGAACATGGGACACCTTGATTAAAAGGTGAAAGGGAAATAAAACTATTGCAGGTGGTTTGATATCTGGAAACGTTACCATGAAGTTCACACGATTCGCATTTTTCATTCTTTTTATTTTTGTGGTTTAAACCAGTTATTAAAAAAAAAAAAAAAAAAAAAAAAAAAAAAGTTGGTGTAAATCAGCCAACCCTAAAAGTAAACACTTCTTTTTAAAGAATACACAAATAACTAGCAAAATAGTATGTAGTATTTTTACTTCAAAATATTCCATACCCTCTTTTTGAAACAAAATAAAATTAAAATAAAACATAAGAGAAATACTTACAAGTAAACCTTACGTTTGGGTGAATCGAGTTGCTGACTGAGACACATATGAGAAAGTAGTACTAAATGTGGTCAGTATTTCAGTGAAGTTGTAGGTGCGAAGCTCCAGGGGTTTAGGAGATACAGCTACCAGAACATCACTTGGAAGTACAGAATAGTCTTCATATAGTTGGAGGTAAACGCTCTGTAAGACCTCTTGTAACGACAAAAGGTGAATAACAAATATATGGGTACATATTAGGACTAGGAGGAAGTCATATAGTAAGGGTATACCTGACGGCTGCCATCTTGAAATCCGCCATTTTGAATTAAGGTTAAGTTCTTAAAATAGGAATAGGGTCATGTGATACATGATTTAAGGCGCAAATTTAATCAGAAGAACAATGATGACGTTAATTTTGATTTACGCGCAATTGGTAAAAAGTTACAGGGAAATTAAATATTGTTGCAGCATATGTTTTATTCCTTTACCCCACCTTGTAAATTTTGTGTTAATGATAATAATTAAATAAAAAGCAGATGGATAAATATAAGGTCTATGGTAAGAGTTGCCTTGATGGTGGCCATGTTCAAATCCGCCATTTTGAATCAGACAAAAGTTTTAAACATAACGCATAACAGTGACACCTTATTAATAGCAAATTTTACCGTAACTCCAACGGTATAACCATTTTGCTTTATCATTAACCAGCACAAAATTAAATGGATCGCTCCTTACGACTACTGCTTTGACGGAATTGTTAACGACAAATGTGCCAAGTGTAACTCGATTGCCTTTGTCAGGTGTGCTCACTGTGAGCAGGACATTTCTGCAAGTCATGCACTCTTTTCTCAACTACATATTGATTGTACTAATTGAGGACTTTTCTGGAAGAAAGACCCAAGTTCAATTATGACTCAATTCCACTTTGGTCATTTTTCCTTAAACTACCAACTTGTTTATGCGATAACAAATGCTGGTTAATGATAAAGCAAAAATGGTTATACCGTTGGATTTATGGTAAAATTTGCTATTAAAAAGGTGTCAATGTTATGCGTTTTGTTTAAAACTTTTGTCTGATTCAAAATGGCGGATTTGATCATGGCCGTCATCAAGACAACTCTTATCATAGACCTAACATTTATCCACCTGCTTTTTATTTAATTATTATCATTAACACAAAATTTACAAGGTGGGGTAAAGGAATAATACATATGCTGCAACAATATTTAATTTCCCTGTAACTTTTTACCAATTGCGCGTAAATCAAAATTAACGTCATCATTGTTCTTCTGATTAAATTTGCGCCTTAAATCATGTATCACATGACCCTATTCCTATTTTAAAAACTAAAACTTAATTCAAAATGGCGCATTTCAAGATGGCCGCCGTCAGGTATACCCTTACTATATGACTTCCTCCTAGTCCTAATATGTACCCATATATTTGTTATTCACCTTTTGTCGTTACAAGAGGTCTTAAAGAGCTTTTACCTCCAACTGTATGAATACTATTCTGTACTTCCATGTGATGTTCTGGTAGCTGTATCTCCTAAACCCCTGGAGCTTCGCACCTACAACTTCACTGAAATACTGACCACATTTAGTACTACTTTCTCATATGTGTCTCAGTCAGCAACTCGATTCACCCAAACGTAAGGTTTACTTGTTAGATTTATATGATACACTTAAAGACTGCACATCTAGAGCTTTTGGTTCTGTATATTCTTGAAATTCTACAGGTAAGTTTTATAGAACCACCATCACAGTTTACCCAATCCTCAAGTTTTCTGAATTTTTAACAAGATGGATTCAACATATCATTACGGATTCCCCCCCCCCCCCCAAAAAAAAAAAAAAGACTACGGAATATATTTAAGTTAAGCTAAATACAACTGCACAACAAACATGACTGAGTGATTAGCTTTTGCGCTTCTATCGGGAAGTCCGGGATTCAACCAGCATTCGACCATTCTGACAAAGCTTTTCTTCATTCCATCTGTGAATGTAGAAATAGTGCGTGTACTGTGAGTTGGGCAACTTCCTTTTTTATTGTTTTTAAATCGTTATTATTACTAATTACCAGCAGTGACGGTTTTGCGAAGGTTAGGGGGGCGGTCTTTCGGACTGAAGCCCGTTCCCCAATGTTACGGAATGTCTGCAACAAACGAAATATCTATTATTTATGCCTTTACTCATAAACTTTAAGCTCCCGTCAAATAAAAATTACGAATGTTTAAAAAAAACTAAACATTAGTAAGAAATCCTTCCCAAAATACTTTTCTAAATCCGCCACAGATTCTCAGTATAAAATGATTTTTAAAGTTGTATCCGGAAGATTATTGCTAAACATATAAACGAAACGAAATATTAGTTATGCCTGTACTCATAAACTTCAAGCACTTCCCAAATAAAATTAGGACTTTTTAGGAAACGAAACAATCAGAAAAAACCCTCCTAAGGTACTTTTCTAAATCCGCTACTGATTATTTGTATAAATTGGTATTCAAGGTTGTGTCCGGAAAATTATTGCTAAATCACTTCACAGCTGCAGTATAACAGAAATGTGGAAGTACGGTTTGACGGATATATTGAAAAACGTACGCTTTGACGGATAAATAGAAAAACGGGCAAGTTTAACTTTTGCGCTAGAAGCTAGAGTACTAAAAGCTCTTAGAAATGAAACACGGATGACAAACTAGAGAAGAAAAAAGATGTCGATAACTCAAAAGTTAAAATAAAGTTAAATAGCCTCTAAAATTACCCTCAAATACTACATTCTTCATGTTAGCTTTAATTCGTAAAACATGTGCTCCATCCATCTTGATGGTGAATTTCAGAGCGAAATATCACATTCAGGTCATGGAATTCTTATCTAACTATAGAATATACTATAAGAAAGCTATTTAGATACAAAAATCATGAAGTTGAAAAAAGCCAAAATTTCCAAAATTCTCGTTTTTTTCCCAAAAAAGCCGGCTTTTTATGTGAAAAAAACCATCGATTCAAAAAAGCCGGCTTTTTTGCATCTCTACTTAACACTCCACTAATAGATAGATTGTCTTATAGCCTGGATTTTTCTCCAAAACGAAAGCTATCTTCTTATTCAATGCATTCCCAACCGGTCCTTTCACACCTACCAGAGAAACAACTGTTGAGCGAACAATTTCAAGACTGTCTGAAAGGGTAGATGATGATTTCTCCAAGGATTAAATAGTACTACCGAGACATGAAAAATTGCTCTGAATGTAGGAAATATCATGCTTCAACTTCCCGTCATCAAACATTTGTTTCGCTATTTCTATGGAAGATGCATCTTCAGAATCAAAATGTAACACTTGTTTCACTGCATCAAAATTCGTAACATAGTAACACACAGCATCAATCTAGCTTCCCCACCTCGTTAGTACCGGCTGAGGAGGAAGAGGATGTTCAGGGAACAGTTCTTTAAATTTCTCAACTCTACTGGGATCCTTCAAAAATACCTTCTTTGTATTTGAAATTAATGCATCCACTTGTGAAAATCTAGAACGAACAAATTTTGCAACACGATGAAATGCGTGGACAAGACAAGTTAAATGTAACAGCTTCGGATACAATACTTGCAAAGCTTCTGCAGCTTTGCACATGTACGGTGCTGCATCAATCACTAGAAGGAAGACGTTATGCTTGATACCATCAGGCCACAAAAGTTCCATAGCATCATTAAAGAGTTTTGCAATGGCTTGATGGTTGCATCGCGGCAACAAATCACTAGTTAACAGGATAGGCTAGCTGACTTCATTATCTTTCAACAAACCTATTACAACATTACCAACATGTCGCCCCTCTACATCAGTTGTTTCGTCAATTAACACCCAAATAGAACCATCATCGCTTTCTCCACGAATCGAGTTCATTGTTTCCACATATAAATCAGGCACGTAATGCTTTCTGATTGTAGATTCATCTGGAACTGTTTCGTGTGTGTATTGTTGCAGAAATTCATGAAGTACTGTATTGTTTAGTTTCAAAATAGGGGTATCAGCACATACCTTAGCACTGCACATATTACTTGAAAACTGAGACTTCCGTGGCCCTGGACTACTTTGAGCTTGAGATTCAGTTACTAGCAACTGCTTTTGTGGTTTAGGTTTTGAAACTCGGGTCTGATGGCGTGATGTGGATATGTGTTGCACAACTTGGGAATGTTGAGCGCATGAGACACCCTTCTCACAAACCTGGCAATAAAGCACTTTTCCGTCTGTGGAAAAATGCTCAAACTCTTCCGTGAAATGCTTAAGTCTTATTGACAACGGGGTTTTGTCCTTTGGCATCTTGGAAACAGGATTTGCTGACAGCACAGGAGATTAAATATTCAATAAAATAGCTCACACTTTCCCTACGGCATGAGTTGTGGCGGCAGGCGCTTCACTTTTGTAAATCAAGAGTTCAGTGTTATCAATTGCGTGAATGCAAACTTCCCCATCTGATTTAATATTTTTCGCTGAAGGAAAATATTAGTGGGGCGAGTTTGCGACAAAAACACGATAGGCAATCGTAAAGCCGCGTCGCGATAGTAATTCGATTGAATTATTAATCTCACGTAAGGATGTGAGCGCTACTGCCGCGACAAAGAGTGTACGATTGCTAATCAAATCAGGTTGTGTCCAACTCTCTCTACCAATCCGCCAAACTACGCTTCAATACTATTTTAAAAGGGTGAAACGCAGTGAAGCAATAAATAAATAAGTAAATAAGTAAAAATTAAAAATTAAAAATAAAGCAAGCACTTTAAATTCAGAGAGGTGACTGTTTACTTCTTTTCAAAGTCTATTGTTGAACAGTTTCTGTACGAAAAATCCCTATAAAACATAAAAATCCTAAGAAATATGTAGAATTATGTGCTCATGAGTAAAATATGTAATTATATGTACATAAATGTAAAATATGTAAATATATGTACTTTCAAATGGGTGTTTTTAGGCACTATGGGTCACAAATGACATTATTACCCTGATTTGGTATAAAAATATAACCCCTACAAAAATATGTAATTAAATAATTATCCGGGCCCTACTGATGACGTATCGAAATATTCATCAATTACACTTCCTTGCTGAACTGGCTTCTTCATTCTCAGATTCTTCACTACTGCAGTTCGACAGTACACTATCATCAAGGCATTCATTTATAAAACGGGGAAAATGTTCTTCGCACACTCTCTTCGTAGTTGATCTTGCACTAGATGTAGGTGCCACTTTGCACTGGGACTGGGAACTAACACCAATTACACACCAAAGTAACCGGAGCACTTCAATTGCAGCTAGACACTGTAATGTCTAAAAGCAGCAGTGGAAGATGTATGTATTAGAACTTTATTTTGATAACTATGTCGCTATAATTGTTCAATCAAAAGAAATAAGTTAGCAGAAAAATATTTTTAAAAAATGGTTGATAGATTATATAAAAAAAAATTCCTATAGTATATACAAACGATTGATAGCAGCTTGTTATATAATGTAGTTCCATCTAATGGGCATAAAAGAAGCAAATAAGCACAATAATACTAATAAAAAGTATTAAAACTAAATAATATAATCATTTAGAATCAATTTTATTTACAAAAAAATTGTCAAATAATTCGCACACCATTATTATTTCATTAGGGCCTCCCAGGCCTTGCATATGCATTTAAGGGGTTACTAAATTAAATCAAATTTTACTGATTTACAGATAACCCGAAAAATATTCTAAAGCTAGTCCTGAATGCAGGAAAGAATGTTAAAAGAATACACAAACAAGACTTACTGATTGAATACATCATCAATAGCTTTAAAAATAAAATCGCACATGGTCTGAGAGGCCCTGCATATGCATACGAGGGTTAATGGAAATACGGTTAACAGTCAGCAGTATCTCGCTATGTTACAAAACTGGTTGTTTCCGAGGCTGTACGAAGACAACTTAATTTTTAACAAGACGGAGCACCCCCTCACTGGAGTCACCAAGTGCGTGAATATCTGAATGAAACTACCGAACCGTTGGAATGGCTCGGTACTTAGCATGTCTCAGTTGGCCTCCACAGTCACCGGATTTGATATCCTATGACTTCTTCCTGTGGGGTTTCGTTAAAGACAAAGTTTATGTACCACCACTTCCACAGAACCTGGAAGAGTTGAAGAACCGGATTCGTATTGCCATAACATCAGTGACGCAGGACATGCTTACCCGAGTATGGGAGAAATTTGAGTATCGATATGATATTGTGGGTGTCGCTGATGGAGGACATATTGAACATCTGTAATTTGAACTTGAGAGGTTCGTAAATAACTCGTAAATATGTGTGTAAAATTTCATATTCGTATGTCTTAAAGTTTAAGAAATATATGCGTTCGAAATACGTATATTCTTTTTGAAACAGGGTGTATATTAATGGTGGCAAATGACAAAGTTAAAATCATCCTCTTATTGCCAACTTATTATTGGTTATTTCTCTCTATACTTACAATTACTTTTTTATTAACACATATAAAATAATTAAATTTATAGGGACGTTAACACTGGCAAATTAGCATCAAATGGAACCAATTATGGCAGTTGTCTCGGAAAGTTTTCATGCTCCTTTGTAGGCAAGTTTAACGACGTGTTTGATCTGGTCGAGATGCTTGATTTAGAAGACCTAAGTAATAGATCGGATCTGGTATAAAAATATAACCCCTACAAAAATATGTAATTAAATAATTATCCGGGCCCTAATAATTAGTTATAAGCCAATATTTGCTTTTCGTTTTTCGCCTTTACAAGTTCCGATAGTTATGCGAGTTCCAAGTATTTCGCTGTACAGTCATTGTGAGATTAAAATATTACGAAATGAAATAGATATGTAAGCAGACAATAAAGCTATCTAACGTAGACTTGTAAAGATGAAATTCACCATCTCCCAGATCCCTATACATTTAATTGGAATATCGATTCGGAAGTAAAAAGTACGCATGAAAGCTCGAAGGATTATTTTTAACACTTGAGGCCAAGAAGAACCGGGAAGGTTATTTACGAGTATATATCGTATAAACATATTTATGATTGAAATTATTGAGAGAGATCAATAAAATTCTATTTAAGAAATTTGCTGGAACTAATGCATATATATATATATATATATATATCTCTATATATATTAATAATGGATAATGAACGAACTATTTCTAATGTTGTCTGCATCATTAATATTTTCGCGGTAAAATTACATGGAGAATAAGAATTATGCTTATGAAAAACAGGAATAAAATTATTTGAAGAATAAATTATTTTTTTAATAAATACTATCAACGATAGACAACAGAACACCAATGATATGAAATAACGTGCAGAAAACTTACAGATCAAAAACATTTGTTTGTAAAGATTAGAAGAAAAGATAAAATATATTGCATTTCCATATTAGGTGCATGTGTATAACAGATATATAAAGATTACATTCTGTCAGGGGTGGATAGGCATCCTGAGGAGGGCGCGGGGGCTTTTCCCATAAGGGCCACTAGCATCTCACTTTCACAAATCAAGTTGCACAGTTTTCTTTCTACACTAAGTCAATAGCATCAACAATTAAAACCTTATGTTCTTTCATCACTATATTATTCCGAATTGTTCAAAGAATTATATGAAGTTCATGGAGTACGTATACTATATTACAAAATTAGCAGATGTTTTAGTGTACTATTTTTTGATGCTACTGTATCTATCACCTTTTCGTTTAAAACATTCCTTAACAAATCTTTTTCAATAGACATCAATATAAATGTTCCCAAATGTTCCTGAGACATGGTAATGCTTAACCTATTTTTAATGTATTTCAGTTTTGAAAAATTTCTTTCACATGTTCCCTGAGTTATGGGCAAAGTCAATAGAAATGCGTATGCTAGTAGCAAACCTGGATAAGCATTACTGTACAAATTACACCTCTTCAAAAAAAAAAAAAAAAAAAAAAAAAAAAAAAAAGCACATTGGACAATTTTTGCAACACCTTTTACACTCACCTTGCTTCTGAAGAAGTAATTTTCTTGTAATTTTGAATCACTTGTGCCACCAGCACAATCAGTCGTTTCTTCTCGGTTGTACTCGTCGTCAAGACTGTCTTTCAAGAATTTCCACTTCCTTGAAAAGTTCAAGAGAAGACTTTTATAGAATTCTTGGAAACTTCTTTACTGATCTTTTGCAGAAGGTGAGTAAGTTTATCGAAAGCCATATCTGGAAGTTCTCTTACTTGGTTGAAGTTTCTAGGGTTCAAACAATCCATAAAGTATATTGTTTGTTGAATCTTGAAGAAATACTCAAAATTACCGTATTCAATATTGTGTTGAATGCTTCGATGCAGTACCTGGTCATCGAATCAGAAGCAACTTCATCTTCACATTCATGGGAAAACATCCTTTTCCACTTCCGAAGGCGAGTTGTCGACAGGTCAGTAGAAACAAACAAACAAACAAACAAACAAAAACAAAAAAAATTCACGTTCTAATACTTCAAATTTATTATTGGCCCATTCTGCAAATCTTAACGCTGCATTCTTAACAGATTCAAAATCAGTCCTCTGTTCTTTCAGTTTTGACAGAATAATCTGATCATTCGATACGACTGCAATACACCAGCACTCTGTGTTTGGAGATAGTTTGACAAAGGTGTCATTACTTGAAATATTCTCAGAAACACTTGAGCTGTCAGAATTGTTTTGAACTTGAGAAGATCTCTATATATCCTTTTCCTTTACACTTAGCTTCTGGTTTGATATTTTCTGTAGAAGCAATTTGCTTCATTGTTATGGTCAGCTCTATGTACAAAGCCCTTTCTGGGTTCGAAAAATAGCCTCCAAAGTAGAGTGGAAAACTTTTTCTCCAAAGTAGAGTGTTTTCCACCATCTTGTTTCGGCAATAACTGTAAGACGACTTTGTTGACATTTGATCTTCCAAATGTCCATTCGCAGATAATATTCTCGCATAAATATTGCACAGTCATTCATAACAACAAACAATGATACAGAATCAATACCACTTTCTTGTCAGATCACATATGACAAGATCACATATCACATATGAGCATAACACGACACGTGTAACTGATCATAGGTGTTTTACAAAATCCGAATATTGTCCTTGCATGTTACTTGCACCATCGGCTGAATTTCCAATACACTTCTTAATATCAAGGTTCAACTTCTGCCGAATTTCCAGCAGTAAACTGCAAAGATACTGACCTGTGGTTGAGATGTATTTTACAATGGCAACAATTCTTTCTTTAACAATCCCGGCGGGAGCTCATGTGGTTCGGATTCCATGTTAATCAGTAGGTACACGTCTCATATAGCCTCTGCTGAAAGGGACGCTAAATTAAAATCAACTCAAATCTTTCTTTAACAACGGTTTTATCAACTTACCGTAAAACAGAGCACTGGCCTGTTGAGTAGTATCCAATAGAATAGAAAACATTTCAGCTGAGAGACTTCTTTCGTAATATCTTCTCTGATATAGGGTGTTGATAGCATCCAAAACATATTCACCATATTTTTTTAAAGTTATGTGATCACATTCTGCTTACTTTCTCGTACATGACTCAGTTTACTCTTCTCGATGACCTTCTCTAAATTACTTTTAAGCGGAAAGTCAAATTTGCTCAGCAAAAGAATAATATCCAAAAAGTTTTCATGATCTGTAGCTGTGTCTTCCAGTCTACATATAGATTGCTTCATTTCCTTTTCCTCTGTAAGTCCTCTTTTACCAATGAGCTTCAGCATTTTGACAACTAGATGCATTACCTGTCTGTTCTTCTCAACCTAATAGTGTCCGCTGTTTTATCTATCCATGAGGAAGTAATTTCTTAACACTATGTTCTCTTTCGTTAGATACATAAGCATCCACGCTGGTCTGATGTATTTTGGATGGCTCATGTTCTCTTACTCGCTGACGTACAGAATCTTTAAGAAACGTGTTTTTGTTCAATCTGTAGAATAAGCTGTGCACACGCTGAAATAATTATAATAATAATAATAATAATAATAATAATAATAATAATAATAATAATAATAATAATAATAATAATAATAATAATAATCGTGGGTTTATAAGCAAACTCACGATTAAATGGTATGGTCTATTTTGGTTGATGGGTATGGAACTCAAAAACTTGAGGATATCATCCTCTTGTGGACGTATAAAAGAGTTCGTTGCTCTGTTCCCTGCTGCATCACGCTTTTCAATGTTTTCACTGACTTCGGAATCGACATCACTAGCACTGAAGCTTTTCTGCTCGTTTTCTTCTTTGGTAGCAACAATCGTAGCCGATGTTGGAATCGCACTAATATCAAGATTCATGGAAGTGGAACCTTCTTGTTCATTTTCTACTCTCACAGTGACATTCCTAGCTGATGTGGCGGGAGAACTAATTTCAGCATTTATGAAACTAGAGGTTTCTTGTGTCATTTTCCACTCTGACAATAGCATTCGTAGCAGATGAGGTAGGATCGTTAACTTCAATACTATATTCAGTCTATTGGCAGTCAATAGTTGATATTCTTGCAGGTTTGGAGGCATTAAATAGGCATATAGTCATTTTGCAGGCATCAGCATCTGCACCTAATAACTTAGCTTTCTTTGTACATCACATCGATTTTCATGATTTAAAGCTTGGTCCATTTAGTCAGAAATGTTCTTTTATGTGTTGCATCTTGGCGGCGTTTCGTTGAGGGGGCGCACCGGGCACCGCCCGGTAGCCTGGTGGCCCTATCCGACCCTGCATTTTGTTCCAAAAGCCCATGAAAGAGTGGATGCTTCTCCCTGTCTTTTAAACATTTTCTGAAGTAACTATGTATACAGGGAACAATTCTTATCCGAAAAATTTCTTCTCGACAATGCAACTGTTATTTATTTATTTATTTATTTATTTATTTTAACGTTCCATATCTCTCAAATACTTGGCCCAAATTCTATAATATTTGCCTGTCTTTCTGTTGCCAGTTGTAGCATTTTTAGAGTTTAATTTTTACTTTGAGTATCTAGGGTATATGAAATGTGGATTTACAAGCAATCTAATGCCAGATCTGCAAGTCTACGAAGTAAAAGATATGTACATAACCAGAAATGTGACAAACAAAAATTTAGAAATTAAAGCAACGAGTAAATCTATAACTCAATATCAGACATATTACAGAGCCCCGAAGATCTATAATGGACTTCCACTCCGAATCAAAGAGGAAAGTAATTTCAAAGTATATAAAAGGTTAATTTTACAGTGGTTAAAAGAACCAAAAAATATTTAAAAAACTATTGTTAACTAACAGTAAGAATAATAAATCTTGTATGTTACGGTAAGAAAATAAATAAGTAAATAAAATATGAGAATCAGGCTCACACACAAGCTTTTGCTTATGTGAGCCATTTTCTATCTTTCTTTATTCTTTACATAAGAAGTACAAAAATTTTCGCAATATAGAAATAGATGCACTGAATTAATCTGCCCAACACTGAAAGATAGACATGACTTCTGGAAGTCCGAAGTCCTGTCAGCTCTGAAAACCGTGTTTGTTAAACTCTATTAATAAAGGGAATCTAGGAAGTCTGATTTCCTTTGGATAAGTAATAGACTTACAAGTAGGAAATTTGACTTGTTAATTTCTGTAGCAGATAACTTTTCCTTATTCTTTTATTTTATTCCATTAATATTTGTATATTGTTATTTTATAATTTAGTATGTTTATGTATATGCTTTAATATATTGGATACACCCAATATATTAAATTTTCTTCTTTCTTTAAATAAAAAAAAAATAATAATAAAATACGCATGGAAGCTCGAAGGATTTTTTTTAACACTTGAGGCCAAGAAGAACTGGGAAAGTTATTTACGAGTATATATCGCATAAACATATTTATGATTAAAATCATTGAAAAAGGGATAAATAAAATACTATTTAAGAAATTTGCTGGAACTATTAGCTCCTTCCACAGCGACTTCTCGGTTGCACTAAATATATATCCTATCTAATAGAAAAGAAAAAGGAATAAAATCTTACAATGGAGAATTCTTATAAATTACAATTTTTCAATCTTGTAAATTTAATTACGTTATATTTCTAGCAAAGAGTTCACTTCTTTTAATATTTAAATTATGTGAATGATAAAATGAAACGTAAACGATAGTTTAAAAATAAAAAGAACACCGTTTACTAGGCGAAACGCTAAAAGTCGATAGGTTTTCATCATTGCAGGGAAAAGTTGCATCTAATTTAAATTCTAAATCAATGAGGAGGAAATTTTTCAAATACCTGAAACTGAATATAGAAAATGATATTCTTGAAGCTTTCTCACTACTTTTGAATGATCGGCAGTTTTTCCAAGATAGCTTCCAAACTTTAAACCCATTCTGCTAGAATGAAGTATATTTTCTCTGTATCACTTAACAAGAACACACAATATTGCAATTTCGTGTATTGACTCAGTATTCCCAAAAAAAGATATATGAATTCACCCTCTTTTCGTCAGTCTTTTATTTATTTTTTATGTATTTACTCCCCAATGTTATGTATATGGCTTTTCCAACTCGAAGAGAATAGGGAGCAACATGTGCCATTTTATTTGCGTATAATTCCCAAATCCTTATTTAAGTGTCACATAGCATTACACAGCTGCTACTGACCAACATCGATGGAACACAAGTTTTTTGATATCATGTATTTCGTTTCTTAATATTAGTATGAAGAATGTATTATAGTACTTTTTTGTTTGCTGAAAAAGACTGTAAAATATTCTCCATTCGAATTTTTCAGCTTAACAAGTTAAGAAAATTTATACGTTAAGGAAGCTCTTAAAACACAAAAATTAGTACCTTTCTTCATAGTACTCATATTGACTCAGAAAATAATTGCAAGATTTGAACTATTTGTAAGACTGCAATGTCACATTAAGGATAAAGAGAGAAAAATCCATTATTATTGTATGTCTCATGCATAGTGTTGCTATATATAATTGGGTCTAATAAATTATCCTACTTAAAGTTGCTTATTGTATATCTACAAATTAATTAAAGAAATAAATACGTCATTATATATTGGCAAAACCGTACAATTTCTAATAACACCGCTACCTCAATTGACACTGCGAGGTTGGTTTAAGTTACAAAGCAACTAATCTAAACTGTATTCTCTATTGACGCGAAGGACAGCAGCCAGGTGCTGACTCCTGTTCAATATTATTCTGTAAAAAGAGTTTGTTGTTGATTGAAAACTTTCTTTTGGAGTGACTGATTTTTTCAGCTTTTTGTTTTATTACGAGTACATTCTCACTTGAAAAAGATTCTAACAATCAAACATTGTTGAACTGAAAGTTACGCTAGCTTTGTTTAAATTTTGTTGAAATCAAGCAATTGTTTTTAAAAAGTAACTGAATTACATTCATTTATTATTTATTTAGTTCTTTTACATACAATTGAGATTGCTTCCGAGTAAGCATACAATTATCAAGTTACAAAATAAAATATATACATAGTTTGAAAAGAATTCTCAAAAGTACACAAGTACCTTAATAAACATAACTGTAAATAGTTGTATACATATGCATGCTTTTTTAAGTAAGAAACTTACATAATGTCTTCATAAAACACATTGAAAGTGTAACAATATTTCTTACTTTAAAAGAATGCAACTTAAATAGGTTTGATATGTTACATTTTGCCTTTGAAATTCAAATAGCTTATTAAAAATTCTGTTTTTATTTACCCCTACTTAAAAAAAAAAAAGACGAGAAATCCTGTGGAACAGTATAATTTATTAACATGCCAAGTATTGTATGTATGGGCAAACTATTTTCATTATTTACAGAAAAAAAATACTCAAGATACAAGATTTTAAAGAAATGCTAAACGTCTTTGCCCATTCGAAGTTTTGGTTGCAAATTTGTGAGCTAGAACATCAAAACTGTGTACTTCAGTATAAAATACTCAAAATAAAGTTGTGCGAGCATTTCTAAAAGAAGATGAGACAACCAATACTTTCATATGCTACTTTCTGAGTAGAGATTTAATTACAGTATCCATATTCATATTGTAAATTCGCAGGTCATACACTGCTCTTTACTGTAGGGAAATATGCACAAACTTATTTGAGACAGATATCTTAGACCAATATAACAAAATTTGGGAAAACTATTTTATATGAAACAAAATTAAAATAATTTGATTGCTAACACTTTTCTGGATCGTGATTTTCTGTAACATGTTTATTATATAATTTTCATTGCTTCTGAAACCTTTTCTTCTCTTTTGTAAAACAACCTACAAAGTTGTTCTACAACGTACGAATATATACGGCGCAATTCATAATATCGAATTCAGTTGATACCGACGATTTCCTCCCGGCGTTTTTTCCCTAAGAAGCGATGATATTTCTTCTTCCATAATCTTTTATAAAATCGCTTACATACCGTCTAATTATATAATTAGTTGCATTTGTTTGAATTAACTCTATGGATAGGATTTTCTTTGATGTTTAACTGTCGCTTGTACATCAATTTAACTTAGAACTTTTAATTTATTGAAATTATCGTCGAGAATATCTTCCAATGTCCCTAGTTCCTGAATCAGGCGTTTCCTGCCTTATACATTTTTCGTTTTGTATTAGGAACCATCTTCCGAGAACTATGTTTCAGCAATTTGGATCACATATGTAAAACAATAACACATTAACACTTTATGTGGAGCAAAATTTGTAGTGCAAATTAAAACTAGGTATATGTTTTTTTAAATAATAATTTGTAA
The DNA here is from genome assembly GCF_964235325.1 of Thermobia domestica. Classification (NCBI taxonomy): domain Eukaryota; kingdom Metazoa; phylum Arthropoda; class Insecta; order Zygentoma; family Lepismatidae; genus Thermobia; species Thermobia domestica. The sequence continues at coordinate 211,689,800 of NC_137457.1, read as the reverse complement.
AGTTTTTTTTTTTTTTTTGAAACTTTAATTGCATTATTCGTGTTGCATTATATAAAAAAAAACTGCAGAACAACTCTTGTTACAGAGACAATAATAATCTAACTCGGCTATTCTCATAAAATTTTTAACTGAACGTGGGGCTCATCGAGCAATTATTTAGAGGTTTCGCAAGCCGTTGACCATTTTTCAAATATATTTACCCTAAAATGGATACTTACATAGTAGTGTGTTAAGAAAAGAACCAAATTTAATTTTTTGCTAAACGAAACGATCACTCGATCCTCAAAACAAAAGTTTTTTTTTATTAATTTAACAGGGTGTCTACCGGTCAGGGAAGTCAGGAATTTGTATAGTCAGGAAAAATGTCAGGGAATTTCATTGTGAATCAGGAAGAATCTTTACCCAAAACTTCTATATTGGGAATGTTGTTAATGATTCTGTACTAGGTTCTATCATCCAATACTCTTAATCTTCTAGACATTCTGGAAAAGTATATTCATTAGGCCACAGAGACCAAGTTTCTTAAAACTATGGTTTGAATATTGTTTCTGTTTTATATGTGTAGCCTGTTTTGGGTGGTTGGTGGGATATTCGTACTCTCAAAGTTGGGAGAGTGGGTTCCATCTTTGTTGGATTACGCGGCGTTCAATGTTTTATTATTTCTAGACCTTAAGTACGACAGAAATTTTGTCTAAATAGTTTCTAATACTTTGAATAACCATTCATATCAAGGTTTCCAAGACATGATTTATATGTAGAAATTTGCAATATTGCTATTTTTTATATTTCTCTTCAATTAAATACTAATTTTCCAGTATAAATAATAGTCAGTTTGATGTTTATGAATATCTAGTTTTTGATTGTGCTTTATTTGCGATATGCATTCTAAGATCAGGGTGAATACATTCAGACATTAAGATGTCTTTCTTGCACAGCATCTTCTGAAAATAATCTCAAAAATAAACACAAAAAGAGAAAAACTCAAACCGATTATTAGAAGGGAAAACGACCCAATCAAATTGGTTATAGCAATAGCTTCCAACTGATCATCCTCGCGGAATACTGTTCTATTTGTAGCCTCTGACAGTTGTAAATTGGTATTTGTTTTCCATTTTAAAGGGAGACCAGCTTCGAAGATCCTGTCAATAATGTAACGAAAGGAACTTGTGAACGGCGATTTGCGTCGCAAGAAAAATGCTGTAGGCAATACAAGAAACGACTGAGAGCCAACGTCGAACAATGGTTTTCCAGTTGCATCAAAAAACACATAGCTATACAGATCTGTGTAACGACTTAACGAGACGAAAGCAAAATCACGTTTCGTTACTGTTCTTCGAAATGATTCCCTTATGTCTTCAAGTGTTATCCAATTCACATAGATCGTTCTACAAAGAGGATCGTTACTTTTACTGAAAATCATACGTGCATAGTGTGAGCCACCGAAAGATAAGCCTGAGTGAACAATATCTTCCATAGTGTTAATTACAGGGCGCAGTTTGGGTTTTGTCACAAAGCCATACAATGCAGCTTGGTATCCAGTGTTAATGATTAACGAACCGAGGATCCACGTGAGAAAAGCCAACCTCAGAACAATTCTGGAAGGTGGAGGAGGAACAGAAATGCTCAACAAGATTGCCAGATTGAAAAGAACTGGATATTGAATAGCAAAATTGTTTCTTAATCTACTAGTCATACCTATTAATTTCAAACATACCACTAAAATTACGCAAGAACAAGAAGTCATGATCCAAAGTTTTATCCGTAACGGAAAGATAATGTTCATCCAGCGAGGATAAGTTGTTGGAAGAGGTACAACCCAAACGTAGTAAATAAAGTCTCTAGAAAGAATAAAATCATAGTATAATGATTTATCTTCTGTTAGAACCTGAAGAGAAAACACGCCGTCATATTTGCCAATGCCAAGGTCATTCAAATCAGTTAACATGGTAGAATTTTGGTACAAATCGCTCTCTGTTTGAAGTAGGTCGTTGGTCATCATAGTAAAATTCATTTTTTCCTCAACAATGGTGAGAAAATTTCCATACAACCCACTTAAGATTGATCTCCCATCATTTTTGGTTGTTCCATACACATATGGTGGATTATAATAAAGTTTCAAATTAACAGGACACTTATGCAAATCTTTCGTTTTTGGAAGAAACAACTCTTCTCCTAACAAGAACTTATCATATTCCCAAACATCCAACATCACCATTTCTACAGCTGATCTACAATGATATTCATTAAATGGGAAATATGTATATACAAGCACTAGTTTTCGCTGAATGTTGAAAGCCCATTGAATAGAATTACATACTACAATGGAGTTAATCCAGTCCATAGCTTGCATGATACTGAAAATTACATATAACACGTCCAAATTACAAGGGTAGGTGTAAAAGACGATTATTACACGATCAGGCGGATTATAAAGTTTTAGGTTAATGAACGTTATAACCATGTTTCTTACCTCAGAAGGATCATACACAAGGAATACATAGCTTACTGTTCCTATCCGGGATGTAGATATGGTTTCAAAGTTGTTAAGAAACTTATTTGATATTGTTCTTGAATATAACGTTAACAAAGGTAATGTGCTATGTTTTGACATAGACAATGCTAACTCTTCTGTTCCATCTTCTTGAAAGACAATGAGGCTTCTAGAACTTTGGAGGTTTCTTTTGATAATAAAATTAACACAATCTGACAGTTCATCATTCGACGATATTTCAGTATCTATCACAATTCTTGGACATCCTTGTTTGACCAAAGTAATGATGACAAATATCAGTAATCCTTTAGAGAGTCTCATTGTCACACTTCAAATTCTTTTTCTGAAACAAAAAGAATATTTAAAATAACAAATTATTAGTACTAGGTATTACCAGTTTTAAAAAGGTTAACATAACACTGACAGAGAAAGAGCTGATTGGCAGGAGCTGGAGTAGGGTTCTTCACTTTTATGAAAACGGAGCAATACAACATTTACCTCTTTACCAGAGATAGATGAATTAATATGATTCACCCTAAATCTCATTAGGCTGATATATAGGGTGTCCGGTGAGGAATGTCAAAGATATTGGGAGGTCATAGGGGAGGTCATTCTAAGCAAAAATGCTTATGTGAACATAGGGTCTATTCCCCCTCGTTCCGTAGATAGGGGTGGGGGTAACTTTTTTGCCTCTTGCACTTGCCGATTTTCGTTTGAAATGTTCTAGCACACCCTGTAGTTGGGGTTATGTTGCATATTATACCTCGTTTGAAAGCTAATGAAACAAGCTTGCAGATGGTATACAGATTGTCCCAGTACTACGTACAAGAGGGAAGTAATTGAGGGAAATTTTTCGAATTTCCCTATAAAATTCCCTTTTTAAAAAACAATTTTGCATTGTTCTTGAATGGAAACACTGTCGTTAGAGGAACAGTATATCATTATTCAAAAATGATACTGTATACCAAAGATACAGGTAAGGTGTCAAATTTTTAGCTTCATTAGAAGCCTAAAAACATTCTTCCTAACTCCTTCCTCTAATAACATAATAATGTTCCAACTTTCCATAGATGATAATGGTTACGCATATTAACAAACGAATGTTTTATGTAAAACTAGAAATACAATATTATTCCCTAACATACGGGAGCTCGATATTTCTAAGCAGGAACACTAATTACAGTTCTGAACAACAAATAGCAGCGAAATAATTCCCATTTGAATTAAAGTTTTCGTATAAGTACTACAGCATTCATTGCAATAGGGTTGTCGAAATCATAAATAATTACTTCTAATGCACACAAACATTTAGCTTGTCTCACATACACCTAACAGAGACGTTGCCACTGTTATGCCCAATTCCCTCGAAATGTTTTTGGATTTTTTCTGTTGCAAGCGGCGCACCGCAACTTATTAACTTAAAAGGGCCCTTTATTAGTTATTTTCTCTCGTGTGTGGAAGTGATAGCAGGAGTTTCAGTACCGTGAGGAAGTGCAAAGCAGGGGCGGATCCAGGACCGACTTCTGGAAGGGGGGGGGGGGCGGTGGGCTGTCATACTGCTACTTTTAAGGGCTCCAAACTTTGGGATGAGTTTTATTTATATATAGGCTATAAAATAAGAAAGTTTCCTCTTCTGGGGGGGCGATCGCCCCGATCGTTCCCCCTGGATCCGCACCTGGTGCAAAGTGCTTGTGTATAGACTGTGGAAGAAGTTCGACAGTGTTGTAGTAGAATGCCGTTTCTTCAATACACCCACGCTGAATATGCAGATATGATGTACGTCTACGGGTTTTGTGATGTTAATACCAAAGGTGTGGTGGAAGAATACCAGCGAAGATTTCCTCGCTGGACAGTCCCTACTGCACGGGTCTTTACACATGTGTATACTAAACTGGGGGAAATTGGTCAGCTTCCCAGCGTAAAGCTAACATTTGAACGAGCCTCAAAATATAACAACGGAGTTAGACAAAGGCGGCCAGGTAAACGTTATTTATACCGATTTCAGTAAGGCATTCGATGTCGTGGATCATGATGTTCTAATGGCGAAATTAACAAGCCTAAACTTTTCAAAGTCGGCAATAGAATATATTGTATCGTATTTATGTGACCGGAAACAATCTATTCTATACAAGGGGCATGTCACCAAAAAGTTTGTTACTCTGTCTGGGGTTCCTCAAGGATCTCATCTGGGTCCTCTGCTATTTCTCCTACTTATTAATGAAATTCCACTTTTTATTGAAAACTCTGAGATTCTCCTATTCGCTGATGATCTCAAATTATATTCTAGAATTAATTCAACTGAAGACTGCATACAACTACAACAAGACCTACAGCGAGTTCAAACATGGTGCGATGACAACAAATTAGTAATAAATGTATCCAAGTGTAAATCTCTGTCTTTTACGAGAAAAAGAAATCCTATCACTTTTGACTATACACTGAAAAAAACTAAATTGTCTAAACCAAGTACTGTCAAAAATTTAGGCGTTATTTTTTATCCTGAACTAAATTTCAATCAACACATAGATATGATAACAAACAGCGCATATAGAAACTTAGGTTTAATTTACAGAATAGGGCAAGATTTCTCCAGTGAGACAACGTTTACAACACTTTATTTTACATATGTTAGATCAAAATTAGAATATTGTTCTACAATATGGACCCCCAATAATAAAAAATACTCTCAAGAAATAGAAAACATCCAAACAAAATTCTTGAAAATGCTTACATACAAAAAAACTAATTATTATCCCAAATATTTTTCCTACAATGATCTAGTAAACAATTTTAATTTTCAAACACTAGAAAAAAGAAGATGGATGTTGGACTTGTTATTCTTATACAAGTTATTAAACAATAAGATTGACTGTATGGAGTTGGTCTCGAAAATATCATTACGGATTCCCACTTGCAAAACCAGAGTAGAAAATACAGGGACATTTTATTGTGCAAAAGCCAGGAGCAATATATTATATAAATCCCCTATGTGGAGGCTGTGTAAATTACACAATGATATTGTAAATAAGCTTGATAAAGTGGATGTATTTAGTCTTTCAGAAAACAGGTTCAGATCATATGTGAAACAAGAAATTTTCTGTAGTAATAATTAAGAGATTTATATATGTAACGTTTGCTGTATGTACGCAACACTGTAATTGGGTATTAAGCCTGTTGTGTTGTATATTAAATAAATAAATAAATAAAATAAAAATAAAAATACACCCCTCAACAAGAAGAGAACGTTATTCGGGCTGTATAGCGAAGTCCAACTACCAGCATTAGGAGACTTTCTAATCAACCTGAACTTCCATGTACGTATATACATGATGTACAGCGAGGAGAAGGACATTATCCGTTCCATGTCCAAAGAGTCCAACTCCTCCATCCAGGAGACACTGAACTATGTGTTGTTTTCTACCAATGGGTACAGGAGCATCCTGATGTTCTGCCATTCATCTTGTTCACCGCTGAGGCCACTTTCACCAGGAATGGGATAAACAACACCCGCAACTGGCATCGTTGGAGTGACGAAAATCCTAGGCCAACCACAGTAAGACAATATCAGCAACGATTTTCCGTAAACGTTTGGGCGGGGATTATCTGTGATCAGATCATTGGTACCTTTTTTCTGCCCCAACGTTTGACCGGTGAATATTATTTGCATTTCCTGCGCCATGAATTACCAGTACTACTGGAAGATGTGGCTCATCAAACTCGGGCGTCCATGTACTTCCAGCACTACCTGATCTTTAGTATAGAGTATCATTTTCGTCTAATCAGATACTGTTCCTCTTGCGACAGTGTTTCCACTCAAGAACAATGCAAAATTGTTTTAATAGGGAATTTTATAGGGAAATTTGACAAGTTTCCCTCAATTACTTCCCTCTTGCATGCAATATTGGGAAAATCAGTAGGGGAGACCGGGGTTGGTTGGCAGCAGGGGCTGGAACTGCATATAACTCCTTCATTAATTAACATAATGAGCTGCTGCTGCTGTCATAAAAGAGTGACCTATGGATGCAGCTGCTACCTTTATATGGAATTTGTAACTTGCGGATAATGGCGTTTATTAGATAAAGAGTGTTTTTGCCAGTCTGAAGTATTTTCTTTTCAGTTCTCCGTTACTTCACAGAATAGTCACTACTTGGAGTACAGAGATAAGTAATATAACATTAGTTAGATCTGAACTTTGTTTTTATGGATATTCAAACAGTAAAAAAAACGTAAATGCCAAACAATTGCTGAGTAATTACGACTTTGTTGCACAACATGGGCTTGGGGTTAGTTGGCGAATAGCATTGGGGTTGGTTGGCAAGTGGGCCAAACAACCCCGTGTGGAATTTTATTTTATTTTACTTTTACTGTTACATTGTTTTTATTTTATGTTGTTTACAGTTCTATTAATCTTTTACTTCAATGTTATAGAATAACATGCACGTATTTGATTACTGTCAAAATTTAGAAATTGAGATAAGACTGGATGTCGGACTCTGAATTTTCTGAATAGGCCTAATTCTCAGGATCAAGAATATTTTGTATGTGCTCTTTTGTTATAAAAATATAGACCTAGCTATTGCTTTTTCTTTCTTTGTGAAAAGTAGGAAATAAATTGCGTTTCTCGATAACTCAGCTTAAACATATCTTAGTTTCTCTTAGCTACTTTGTGAACAGCAGGAAATAAACTACGTTTCTTAATAGTTCAGTTATTTTAGTTACATTTTGAAATAATATGAAGAATTAACCTACACCAAATCATATTCAAACTGATGTGGTTTGATAATCTTGTAACTTTCAATGTCATGACAACCAAGCTAGAATGAAAGTAGTTTTCATATTTCATAATGCTGATTTTTTTTTTAAATGTTGTGAATAAAAATCATTTCAAACTTCAAATAGCCTACTTCATTGCAATATATAGATATAATAGAATTTAGAAAACTCACGGTTATTACTAATAAATCCAATTCTTGTTTGTGTTTTGCTATATTTAAAATGTATGCCAACTAGCTCCACAGTATCAGCCAACCAGCCCCTTACTAGGGGTCGGTTGGCATACTCCACTTTAAAAGAAAGAAAAAAATATTTCTCGAAAACTGTAATCAACAAAACAAAAACAAATATTAAATTTATTAGAGGAAACATTGGTCTCTCCGTACCTATCCATTCCATTCTAATACAGTGCACTATCTGCTTATAAAAATAAAATAAAATAAAATAAAAAAATAAATAAAGAATGAAAAGTTCGCCAACCAGCCCCGGCCTCCCCTATACCATCTGCAAGCCAGTTTCATTAGTTTTCAAATGAGGTATAATATGTAACATAACCCCAACTACAGGGTGTTCTAGAATGTTTCAAACGAAAATCGGCAAGTGCAAGAGGCAAAAATGTTACCCCCACCCCTATTTACGGAACGAGGAAAATAGATCCTATATTCACATAAGCATTTTTGCTTAGAATGACCTTCCCTATCACCTCCAAAAATCTTTGACATTCCTCATCGGACACCCTGTCTATATATATATATATATATATATATATATATATATATATATATATATATATATATATATATATATATATATATACAGGGTGTCCATGAAGTCCTTTGCCACCCCTAAATCTCGGGAACGGTGAAATATATATCAAAACGAGAAAACACGTATTTCCTCATTTCAAAAGTACCACGTATTGAGGGAAACAAAGTTGCCCCAGGGTCCCTCGGAGGGTTCCAGACGGGGTCCAACTTAAAATTTTCAAATGGCAAGAGGGGTCAAGTAGTACATCGTTTGAAAGCTATTTTCAAAAGAAAGACAATGGAATACGTTTGAATGCTCTATAGTAAATATTTACAAAATTGCTGCAGGTCAAAATGTTAATATAGTTTGAATTGAAAAGTCTTTGGCCACCGCTAGAAATCTGAAATGGCTCAGAAGATTCAAAACTGAAATACACGTATTTCATCATTTCAAAAGTAGCACGTAGAGGGAAACAAAGTTGCCCGAGGGTCCCAGATAGGGTCCAACTCAAAATTTTCAAATGGCTAGGGGGTCAAGTAGCATATCGTTGAAAGCTATTGTTAAAAGAAGGAAGATGGAGCAGGTCTTATGTTTCAATACCAACCCTGCGTGAAATGGCGGGGGGATTAAAATATTAGCAGGACCTTCATCGAAACGTTCACGTCACTTCCAATGATCCGAAACGATAAAATATAAGATGTCAAACTCAAAACGCTAAAAGGAGTGTTTTCTTATTTGTAAAGTACAGCTTTTTGATGTGCAAATATTTGTCCCAGAATCCCTGCAGGTTCCCAAGTGGTTCCCGCAACTTAGAATTTGCGAATAGGAAAAGTGTCAAGTACCATATTGTTTGAAAGTTATTCGCAAAAGAATGAAGACGATACAAGTTCGGAACGGCTATGCAAACCGTGTCCGAAAGAACAGGGATTGGATGAATTGAGTGATATGTAAACAGTCACATCTATTGAAAGGTTTAGTTAACTGGGTACCATGTCTGCATTACTAATTGAGATAATACTCAGGGTTGATACGTTTAAAACAAAATGTTTAAAACAAGTGTTTAAAACATGTTTAAAACGAGGGCTGTTGTTTTATTCAGTTTGTTTTAAACGTTTTAAACAAATTGTTTTAAACGTGTTTTTTTTTCGATGCTGGTTGGACATGTTTAAAACAACTAAAATATCAGATTGAAGAAGCTAATTTAATTTTCTAACAAACAACCCATCCTCCGCAGGATTTGTGCATGGAGTAAATTACAAGCAGAGTTATATTCTTATTATAACAGCAATTACTGAACGAAATTCTGCACATCAGTGTGTGTATAACTAAACCAACAGAAATTCAAGTGAAGTATTTGAACATTTCTTAATTTCTAAGAATAACGGAGGTTAAACACACTATACACTATTCTAAGATCCAAATTCACAAATTCAAAACTTGGGTATTTTTTGATCACTATCATTTCCATAATAGTGAACAGTTCTCACATCATAAGCTAGAAGAAATACTCTGACAAATACAATACAACTCATAGAAAAGAGCAGTGACTAGCCTACAAGGAACAAATGACATTTTAACTAAACAGTTTTCAAGATACATCTCTATCTGCAACATGGGTAGCTAATAATGATTAGTGTCTACGGCATAACAACACAATTAAGTCTAGACGCCCGCTAGGGATTTTAACAAAATGGTAGACTCTCACCTTCGGGGCTCTGGTGACCCCCTAATTATCACAGAGTCATGAGTTATACACCATTGGAAAGCTTATAGACCACAAATTCCAACGAGGTAACATTCGTGAAATTCCTGACACATTCGGAGAAAAAGAACAGACATAAAAAATCATTAAAAATATGAAAATATTGACTTTGCGGGGCCTTGGCAACCCCAGTCACCCTACGCTGACAAAATGATGCTAATGTGTAGGCCACATACTTGTGACAATAATATAAGAAATGGTAGCCATTGCTGCCACTGCGTAATGAATTCGTTTTATGTAGGAAATATTTTTATGGATGTACCACAAAGGGGGGAGGAATACCCGCCAAAACCTGATGAAAAATTAAAAAAAACTTCATCCTCTCTCTCTCGGCCGTACGTACGTAACCCTATATACATAAAATGCAATGCAACTGACTGAAAGCTTCATCCCTCAAAAATACTTTGGTACCAAATCATCTTTCTAGCTTAATTAAGGACTGAGCTATTGATGTTTGTTGTAAAAATACATGTAATTTACATCAAAAACTTAAACTCCAAAAATTGGCTAACTTTGCCCCCTCCCTGCTGACCCATATAAGCAAGAAGTATATACAAATACACGATATTACCATGTAGTGGCCTACTTCATTGCTTCACATAACAATTTTTATGTATCTATCCCCCAAGAGGGGGAATGGTCCCCAAAAAACTATTGAAAAATAAAACACGATATTTACCCTCCTCCCACATACATAAAATGCACATCAGCAAAGCTGCATCTTTCAGGAATAAATTGGTACCAAAACCATCTTCCAGCCTTAATTTAGGTTTAAGACTGAGCCATTGAGGTTTAAAGCCCTGACACAGCAGTTGCGTCAATGGGCGTTTAAAGATTAAGAATGCAGACGACCAGTAGAACGTAACACACAGAAACTAAACTACATATTCTGTGAACGGAGATCGGGAAATTCCCGATTTCTTTCTCCGGAATTGAACATTTGGGCGGATCGAGATTAGGGAAGTTCCCGAAATTTGACCTAGCGGTTGAAATGAAATCTTGAAATGCCGGTTAGGCTGAAGGAGACGATGATGAGTAATGAATGAAATGGTGGAATGAAGAAAGTGGGAGGAAACGGGAGAACCCCGAGAAAACCCACGCAGACGGTGTTTGTCCACCACAAAGTTCACTTGGCGGGGGCTGGGATCGAACCCGGGACCCCAAGCACCAGAGGTGAACGCTCTACCACTGAGCCACCGCGGCCCCAAATCTAGCGGTTGAATATAGATGGCAAGCAATACCTAAGAGTGTAAAAATGTAATATATATGCCTATTTGGATTATTGTTTTAAACAAAATAAAAATTTTAAACATGATTTTTTTTGTTTAAAACAAAGTACTTTGTTTTAAACGTTACAAACGTTTTAAACAAAATGCATGTTTTAAACAAAAAACGTTCTTTTTTTAAAATGTTTTTTTCAACCCTGATAATACTATTTCATGTAGAAGTGTATCTACTACTACTTCTGACGCTATTACTAATACTCCTATTACAAGTAGTAGTACTATTATTAGTATTACTACAAGGCCCTGTTTGCTTTACAAGGCTCTGTTACCATTTTCAGTCCCCCGTCATTTCACACAGGGTTAGTATACCCAGAAGACTTGTTCCATCTTCCTTCTTTTAACAATTGCTTTCAAATGGCCATTTACAACTTTTGCGTTGAACCCCGTCTGGGACTCTTAGAGGGACCCCGGAGCAACTGTTTCCCTCAATACGTGTTACTTTTGAAATGATGAAATGAGTGTTTTTCAGTTTTGATATCTGATGAGCCAATTCAGACTTCTAGGGGTGGCCAAAGACTTTTCAATGCAAACTATATTAACATTTTGACCTGCAGCCACTTTGTACAGGTTTACTATAGAGCATCGAAACTTATTCCATCGTCTTTCTTTTGAAAATAGCTTTTAAACGATGTACTACTTGACCCCCCCTTGCCATTTGAAAATTTTGAGTTGGACTCCGTCTGGGACCCTCCGAGGGACCCTGGGGCAACTTTGTTTCCATCAATACGTGGTACTTTTGAAATGATTAAATACGTGTTTTCTCGTTTTGACATACATTTAACCGTTTCCGAGTTTTAGGGATGGCAAAGGACTTTATTGACACCCTGTATATATATATATATATATATATATATATATATATATATATATATATATATATATATATATATATATATATATATATATATATATATATATATATATTAATCATAGATTTAACACTTCAATATTTGTAAAGGGAAACTGATCCAATAAGTCAACTCTCCTACGTCTATGTTTGCGAACCACTATCGGATCTACAAATCCCTTCTGATATATGTAAGTCTTAGGTCTATGATTCATATCTATGTTAATAATCAGAGCTTGTAGAACTCATGTTATTGAGAGTGGACAGCAGTATCCTAGCACCTATACTTTTTAAGGGAACGGATTGGGCAGAACATGCACAGTCGCTGATATTAAAGTTAATGTGTATACTCCTGTTTGAAACTTGTTCAGAGACTTAAGTTCAATAAAGTAAGCCTAGATCCATTACAATTCCCGCAGATGTGTACAGGGAGAATTGCATTTTCCCTCCGTTCTTTATATAGGCACTAGCTGCAAGATGTGCGTGTGCCACCGGTAGCCGAACGTGATGAGGCACTGAGTCTTCATAAAGAACTTCTTAAACTTGAAGATCAAGGGTTCGAAATTCGGTCTCAGGTGTTTTGTTAATTTATATTTTAAACATGAAGATATGATGAAATAATTAACAGTGTAATATTTGTTAAACATATAAATGTCAAATTTAATGCTTTGGTGTTAAAACTGGTTTTTATTGATATATATATATTAGGGTGGAGTGAAAAGAGGCCAAACATTTTTTTTCGAAATTCGATTTTGGATAGGGGGCAAAAGTTGCATCATATTATAGTACTTTACCATGGAAAATTTCAATTCTCTAAAATAATTTTTAGCCGGGGCGCAATGGGTCTTAAGTTTGATAGATTATGTAAATAAGTGAAAAGATGCCATTAAAAAAAATATATATCTAAATTCGAATTTGGATATGGGGCAAAAGTTGCATCATACCCATGGAAAATTGAAATTTTCTAAAATATTTTTAGCCGGGGCTCAATAGGCTTTAAGTTTCATAGATGTTGTAAACAAATACATGCTTGTTGTGTATTTGTGTAATTATTAGACAGTTCTTCGCTTGAAGTAGACTGTAATTTGAGGGTGTTAAGATTCGTTGTCGCGACGAGATGCATTTCTAAAGCTACCGAAGTCGATATTCTATGTTACAGGCTACATCAACCCAGCATTCACTACTAAGAGGTGGCTGCTGTCGAGTTCAATCCCACCCACCCGCCAACATTAGATTGAATGTTTCATAAGTTTCGTTCACGTCTTCCTGCAAAATACAGCGACTTTGTCTCAAAAGTAGGCATGTCTTTTCTCGAATCAATTTTGGAACGAATAAAGAAATCGCTCTCTCGTGCCCCACATACTGAAAGAAGTTTCACTAATTATTTTCACTAATCTTACCACTACTTGCTTATGACATTTGAACTTAGGGATATCAACACGTGTATTTTCTGAAGAAAGAATCTCTTGCAATTTTCCATCTGTCACATGAGTCAGTATTGGCGGTTCTTTATGTTACATCCATTCCAATTTATCATTTCTGTGTAATTACTAGCCTTGAAGATTAATACTGGCACTTCGAAGGAACGGATTTCAGAAGGTTTACACTGCTTTCTGGATTGGAATATTTTATCAGCAGCAAGGATTCGTGTAGCTGCTATATCGACACCAATCATGGCAATGAGAATGTTTTAAGGATTTGCATAGAATGCATTTCTGGAAATTACTTTATTGACTGGAGTCTTGTATGGTTCTTGCAAACATCGCGAAAGTTTTATGGTCAAGAACAAATGTTTTGCTCCATATTTGAAAAGAGGTTTGAGTTGAGTTGAGTTGATTTTGAGGTTAGCGTCCCTTTCAGCAGCGAAGCTATATGAGACGGGACCTACTGATTAACGTGGAATCCGAACCACATGAGCTCCCGCCGGGAACTGAATCTCTCACCCAAAGACGCGTAGGATCTCCTCTAGCTTCAGCGTATTCTTTATTGCCTCCCTATCTTGTTTCCGAAGATGACAAGTAGTCTGAAGATTCGATAATGTAACTAGTAAAGTATAATACTCTTTGATCGAAAGCTTTACCGTAAGATCGCTTTTTGGCTTTCCTTCCTTCTCTTTTCGTGAATTTCTTTGTCCAAGTAATATCAATAATACCGAATATCATTTTTTACTCACCAGTCAGCGAACAACTAGGCTACTTGTCGCCCAGTGCAAGAATTCGCTTAAGCGCCTCAGTAGGGAGGGGACACCTGGCGCTGTTTTTTCCTACTGCGCATGCGCAAACAAGCCACGCCCCCTTAACGATGACCCCGCCTCCTGGCCACGCCCCAGCCACGCTCACTTTGGCCACGCCTCCGGCCACACCCACTGCTCCTTTGATGTAGAGCAGGGATGTATTCGTTCCATAACATAGCAGAGACTATGAACACCCTGAAGCGTCCAGCCATTGTCTTTTACGACCTCCATTTTAGGAGTGTATTTGTTCCCTTTTATGAGCACTTTTTAGGGGTGTACTCGTTCCCTTTCCACCCCTTATTTTACCATAGCAGAGAATACCGAATACATAGCAAAGCAGATAATACATAAGACTACGTATTCGTTTTCAAACCCTATTTGAACATTTTACCATAGCAGAGACTACGAACACATAGCAGAGCAGATAATACATAATACTACGTATTCGTTTCTAACCCTGAACCGCCCAACGACCTCCAGTTGAGGGGTGTACTCGTTTCCTTTTATGCTACGAACGCATAGCAGAGCAGATTATACGAAACATCGCAGGGGTGTATTCATTCCCTTTTATGAGCATTTTTTCAACCCCTATAAACATAGCAGACAATGAATACCTATGTAACATAGCAAAGGGGGTGTACATAAGATTGCGAACACACAACTATTTAACATAGCAGAAATTACACTGAGACTACGAGCAGATCAGAGAATACATAAGACTACGAAACATAGCAGGGGTGTATTCATTCACTTTTATGAGCTGTTTCCACAGTTAGTAATAGATCATCAGCTAATACATGTCCCAAAATACTGACCATCGACGATAAAGTTTAAATCCGAGTAACTCGTAAACTCGGTTCTTTAGGTTCTTTCTTCACATTTAGTAATAGGTCATCAGCTACTGACGATCGAGTTGAAAGGTCAGATATTTAAACCAGAATAAGTCGTAAACGCAGCCACATATCGAGGTGCAGTTTCGACATTTAGTAATAGGTCATCAAGTTGAGACTACGAACACACAGTAGAGCAGATAATCTTTAAGCGGTGGATTCGTTCCCTATTATGAGTCACTTTTTCCACCCCTTATTTTACAATCGAACACCCTGAAATAGGGGTGTACTCGTACCCTTTTATGAGCACTTTTCTCAACCCATAATTTAAGATAGCAGATCGATAACACATTCTCCAACCGCCTATTTAACATAGCACATATTACATAAGACTATGCAACATAAAAGAGTATGGCTTATTTTTCAACCCCTATTTTAACATAGAAATTGCACAGAGACTAAGAACGCACCACTCCTATGTAACATAGCAAAGACTACCAACATCATAACGGGTGTACTTGTTCTCTTGTATGACCAATTTTTTCAACCCCTATTTTAACATAGCAGAGCTAATAAAAGAACATGGCTTATTATCAACCCCTATTTTAACATTGCAGAAATTACATAACACTATGCAGCATGGCAGAGTATGTCTTACCAAAAAATTACATAAGACTATGAACGTTCTCTTGTTATGGTCAATTTTATAACCCCTACTTTAACATAGCAGAAATTACAAAGAGACTACGAAAACCTATGTAATACGAGGGGTGTACTCGTTCCCTTTTATCAACCCCGGTGTAACATAACATTCGTCAATTACTACATGTCCCAAAATTACTGAGCATCGTGGTCAAAACCAGAATAACTCGTAAACGGAGTCACACATTGAGGTGGTGTTTCCAGATTTAGTAATATGTCATCAACTACTACAAGTTCCAAAAGCACTGACCAACGAGGTCAAAGGTCACGCATAACTCGTAAACAATTCAACATATTGTCAAGGGACGGTAATTTCAGATATAAATTTCTGTTAATTTCATTTGTTTTGGCTAAAAATGAAAATTAAATTATATTTTAAAATTGGCCTACATTCAGAAATGTGAAATCATGCAGACAGACGAATTAACACATAAGATTACATTATGCTTATGGTTGTTTGTTTTGAATGAAGTAACGATATAGACACGAATCTGCACGTGTCAACGCAATGCAATCAAACATTGAAGCAAGATGAAATTGTAAAACTGTAATTTATGTTAACACCAACACATTCTGAAAGTTGGGTAAAATTGTGGAAACCCCAAACGTAGACTGTTTGGAGATTTGGTCACTGAGAGACAAGGTAGAAACTACGGTTTCAGCACAGAGATGTAATAACATCAAAATTTGGTAAGGAAAGAAACCACAAGATCATCGTCTAGAAAATGACATAAAAAGGTAATGTCAAAGGGAATCAGGGTCAGTCACGGATGATCAGTTCCTGGAGACCTGTAAGCAGGTCAGTTCCTGGAGACAGTCCATCAGCTGTATAGAATCAACTTCACGTTCTCAGTGGAAACCCTTCCGCTGTGGTCCACCGCTGACATCTAACTCAGAGTCAATGAGTTCGATTCCATCAACGTCAAGGTATGTGATATTACATCTCTGGTTTCTCTCAGATGAATGAATAACCAACAGTCAATCTGATGTGATCAAACAATTTAACTAACGATTCATAAACATACACACTACACATAAGTCAACATTAAGTAATGACAATAAATGATCTATATAATAGTAATTGTTTAGTTCATGATTTATAATACAACCTCTCGCATGATTGTCATATAATTCCTGTCTATTCCGGATGATAGACAGAAGCAACTAATATCGTGTCAAAGAGCATTTTACATCCCATAAAGGCACGCCACGATATTATGTTGGTAATATTGAGGTGCTTTCTCCACATTTAGTAATAGGTCATCAACTACTACGTGGCCTAAGAGTGCTGACCATCGAGTTGAAAGGTCAGATATTTAAACCAGAATAAGGCGTAAACGCAGCCATATACCGAGATGCAGTTTCCACATTTAGCAATAGGTCATCAACTACTACATGTCCCAAAACTACTTACCATCGAGGTCAAAGGTCAAATATTTAAACCCGAATAATTCGTAAACGGAGCAACGGATAAATTTTGTACCAAGCAGAAAAAAGTGAAGAAGTAATAAATTTTAGTGCCTTATTAACTTTTGTATTAACGAGAAAAATTAAAAAACTACCTCAGAATTTGTGAACCTTTTCGGGTTATTCAAATAAACGAAAAAAAAATGAATTTGGAAACAGTATTTAAACTAACCAGAAAAAGCGAAAAAAGACCATTTTGTACTATTTAAACAAACGAAGGGATAACTTTTGAGTGAGCTTTTCAATTTTGTAGCAAGAAGAAAAAAAGCGAAGAAGAACCATTTTCTAACTAACTCAGAATTTCATATCATTTTGTAATACTCAAATAAATTTGGATGGAGTATTTAGCTTTGTACGAACCAGAAAAAAAGTGAAGAAGGTCCATTTTAACTAGTTCAATATTTCTGTACAATTTTGTACTACCCAAATAAACGAAAGAATAAATTTGGATAATCTATTTTATTTTTGTATCAATCAGAAGAAAAGCAAAGAAGGGCCATTATAACTAGATTAGCATTTTATACTATTAAAAAAACTGAGGATAACTTGAGTAGTCTAAGTTTTTGTACTCATTCGAAGAAAAGCGAAGAAGAACCATTTTAAGTAGCTCAGCTTTTTATACCTTTTTGCCATTTAAGGAAAGGAATAAATAAATATGGGTGTCCTATTACCTTTTGTACCAACGAGAACCATTTATAACAGTCTTAGATTTCTATGCCCTTTATAATATTTAAAAAAACGAAGGGTTAAATTTGCACCAAACAGAAAAAAGCTACACAAATAAACAAAGGAATAAATTTGTAATAACCACAAAAAGCGAAGCTCAGCTTGATATACCATTTGAGCTACTCAAACAGACACGAAGCAACACATTTGAGTGGCCTATTGAATTTTGTACCAACGAGAAATCTCATTTGTAACTAGCTCAGAACTTCCAGGCCATGTTTTACTATTTTAACAAACCAAGGAATAAATTTGAGAAAGCGAACATGGACCATTTTAACTAACTAAGAATTTTATGTCATTTTGTAATACTCAAAGAAACGAACAAATATATTTGGATGGATTATTTAGTTGTGTACCAAGCAGAAAAAAGGAAATAATTAATCAAGTAAACAAAGGTATAAATTTGTACTGACCAGAAATGCGAAGAAGGATCATTTTAATAAGCTCAGCATTCTATACTTTTTGTGGCATTTAAAAATAATAAATTTATTGGGGTGTCCTCTTTCCTTTTGCACCAACGAGAAAAAAGCGAAGAACGACCATTTTTAACTGGCTTAGAATTTTATACCTTTTTGTAATATTTAAACAAACGAAGGGTTAAATTTGTACCAAACAGAAAAAAGCTACACAAATAAACAAAGCAATCAATTTGTACTAACCAGAAAAGGCGAAGAAATACCATTTTTAACTAGCCCAGAATTTCTAGAGCATGTTGTACTATTTAAACAAACGAAGAGATAAATTTGAGTGCTTATTCAATTTTGTAGCAAGAAGACCATTTTAATTAACTCAGAATTTTGTAATACTGAAATAAAAGAAGAAATAAATTTGGATGGAGTATTAGGTTTTGTTCCAAGCAGAAAAAGGAAAGAATTAATCAAGTAAACAAAGGAATAAATTTGTACTGACCAGAAAAGGCGAAGAAGGATCATTTTAACTAAATCAGCATTTTATACCTTTTTGTGCCATTTAAAGGCCTAAGGTACACACGGAACAATTTTTTATAGAGAGGCGACTCTAAAGTCCATAGTTTCCCGATCACTAACTACATATTTGAATGTAAGATTTAACCAACCAGAATTGCCATTGGATACAGATGAGAGTTGCGTCATAATTGTGTAGAACAGACTCCATAGCAATTAGCGTTATTAAGGGATGAAGCCGTTCTAAAGAAAACTGATGAATGGCGACGAATCATGGCAATTAATAAAGAAAGAAGAAACAGCATACTTGGCCATTTTGGATCACAGTACTGATAGAGGAAAAGGCAGAAGAAGAGATCATATCAAAGTAAAAATCAGCTCACCAAGGAAAAGAAAAGTTTTGAAAGTTCCATGTTGCACATCATCTATAGAAAAGTGCTGAATTATTAGCTGTGAACAGTTTTATTCAACTCAAAAACTATAATTCTTTCTGTTGTTGCAGATGTTTAAGCTTCTCAATATTAATGCACTTTAAATAAAATACGAACGAGTTACCTAACATTTGTATTGTTAGTATAGCGAGGGTCCTAAGGTACAGTGTATTGAGCGCAAATTTGTTTGTTATATAACATAGGGCACCTTACTAGTGTGGAAGGCAAACGGCTATTGACATTATTTTTAGTGTAATTTCAAAGCTCCTTATATAGTGCATTTTTTACGTGACGGGAAAGGCAATTAAATTTATTTACCCTTTCTCTGGGTGACACAAGAATATACAAAATAGTACAAAATCTAGTACCACACAAAAAATAGAACACTCAAATGTATTCCTTCGTTTATTTTGCTTTTCTTCTGACTTGCTTTCTTTTGTTTAAATAGTCTGAGATTGAACCATGTAATACCATATTACAAACACTACCTGGTTCAGTTTTCCAGTTTTAGCTAGTGGCATAAGCATACGAACTCATCATCTGAGAAAAAATAATCGTTATATTTGGTGGTCAATCTCAACCATATATAGTCTCTGCTTGAAAACAGAGACTGTTTTCCTTAATTCTTTTGCACAGTGGGAGTTTTCAGGTTTATTTCACCTCAGCATGTTCTTATTTTCTTCATTATGTTTAAAGTTTTACATTAAAATAATAAGACAAATATATATTTTTGCATTTATGTATTTTATTATAATGGAATATAAGTTTATGGAGTATATTTGGAAAATAATAGAACATACATCATGATGTTATATTAACGAATTGTTTCTTGGAAAAGATTTGTTTTGTATTGCCTTGAAACATATTATTAAACAGAGAATTCGAATAAAATATTATTTGATTGTAATATAAGACGGAGAATGCATAGAAGACTTTATTAAATGTAAGGGAAAAATGTGTTTTACACATGCGCAGAAGCTTTTATTGTAGGTATATACATAGATGTATCATACTTGAAAAAAATATTTATTTGATTTGTTTTTGCTGAAGAGCAGAAAAAAATGACCAGCATGGAGATTGTTTACGTTTCACCTAGAGAAAAAGAAATTCAGCGTGAGAACGAAAAACCTATACTGTTAATTCACCCGTCTGACCCAGATTTGCCAAATGAATTACGTGATAAAGTGAGAATCATATATCCATCAGAAGAAATAGAAGTGTATTATTTTAGACGCTCTAATAGATATAATGATAAAATACTCCCGGAAAGTAATGATGACAGTGTTTCAAATATTAACTGTTTTGAAGTGGAAGCTAATGAGTGAGAGTGTACTTGTGAAAATATTAGTGATACATGTGTTATACAATTATTTAATGAGTACACACCAAATTCAGTATTATTATATGAAGCATGTTCTGAACATAATGAAAATGAAAAAGATCACAACTGTTTGCCGCAGTATGATTACGAATTATTACAAAAGGTGTGGACGATCTTAATTAAACGTGAAATGAGAGAGAAAATCTATAAATTTTATTTAAAGAAGCATTTTAAAGGTTGTAATATTAAGAACACATACTTTGGAGAAAAATTTAATCTGGTATATGAATACATTACAGAGTGTGATTGTTATATCAAAGAAATAGCAGAAATGTTTTTAGAGAAAGATAAACAATTATTTAATTCTGTAAATGAACACTGAGACACTGTAGCATATGCATTTGATTGTATATGAATAGAACATATTTATCCTCATATATATATATATATATATATATATATATATATATATATATATATATATATATATATATATTAGGGCTAAATACTTTAATGTAAGTTGAGAAATTACAAAGGGTTAGAGAGAATTGAACTGTTAACTATATTATTTTATAAATGGATCAATTTGTAGTATTGTAATATTAAGAATTTAATAGATTACAAACATTGGACTAACACGTGTAAATAATAGTTAGAGCTAAAGTACTGAATTACTGGCAACTGAATTGTCAGTGAGAGTAATGTGTTGTTTTCTTTAAAAGAAATAAATAAACTGATATTAGAAAAAATAATCTTAGTTGTTTTGTATGCTGTATGAAGAAACTAGAGTTTAAGAAGCAGTGCATTAGAAGAAAAATAATTGTTTTCGAAGAATATGGTAGGAAACTGAAAATATTTAATACTTTATTTTATTTTTTAGAGACATTACCAACGTAAGTAAATGATGAACTGTTGTCGATTGAACGGGAATCACTGAGCTTGATACGGTGTGTTTAGTTTATGATATGAAGACTTTAACATTCTTGTTTACACAGTTACTTTTAAATGAAAAACAACATACAGTGAAACCTGTCTATGTTGGCCACCATCGGTTCCATCGAAAAGTGGCCAACTTAGACAGGTGGCCAACTTACAGAAAATAAGTGTGATTGTGTATTTTTAGAATAGGATTTCTAGTATTTCTTGATAGTAAAATTTTAATAAGCAGTGGCACGACAGCTACTTATAAATAATGCATATAGAGTAATCATAAAAATATACAGTACTAGAAAATATTACTATAGTATGCAAGAGCGCCGATTTCGCTGTAAATTTGGGAGGGAGGGCATTCAGATGCAGAAGGTATATATATATATATGAAGATTTTAAGACAAATTGCACTCAACTTATACCAAATATTGTATACTCATAAATAAAATAGGGGCCACATGAGCTTTGGGGGCCCGGGCCGCCTCTATTCCCCCAGGATCGGCGCTCTTGATAGTATGATTATTCGGATTGAAAACACAATAACCCAAACAACCATGAAATAAAAGTGTATGTACGCAGTTTATTGAAACTGATATTATAGCACACTGAGTTATTCAGATTGAAAACAGGAAAAGCTAAGTTATAAATTGAGAAATTCATATGCAGTTTATATGACTTTTTTCCAGTTGTTACTGAATGGTGGTTCATTCTAGACATTTGCTTTATTCTTTTTGGCAGATATGCACATTCTAATATTGTAGTTAACTACCTCTTGTTAATGAGCTAGAAGTTTTCCCTCGGAGCAACCGCTACCTTTTGACATGGAGTCAGGTGCCAATAAATGTCGATTGAGCTTTAACCTTGAGAATTTTCCGGAATTACTAAAGCTTTCCACTGATGAAAGGAGCCGATATAGCTAATGGTTTTACCAAAACAGACAGGGTAAACAAATACGTACAACCATTTCCTGAATTCCTGTACGGCTTTTTCTTATTCACATCTTCCTTCACCACCCTTTTATGAGGGTAGTGTTCTGGCCATTGACCTCCAAGAACAAATCAAGCGAATCTATGCTTCTTTATGTCCAGTCACAAATACAGAACATCTGCCTCTCATATGGGAATTCGAAAGAGTTGAGAAAAATAACAAAACTGTATTTTTTGTGGCCAAGATACGCAGGTAAATTTACCATTATCATCATAGGGTAAACATTGCTTCAGTGTGGCCAACTTCCAAGATAGACAGGTGGCCAACTTATAGAGTAGTAAGTAACGAATGTCTTATGGGAAAATGCAGGTTCAAGACGAACTAGGCTAAGATAAGCAGGTGGCCAACTTAGAGAGGTGGCTAAGTCGACAGGTTTCACTGTATAATTTTGTATGCAGAATGGATTGAATTAAGGGCGTACCCACGCGAGGGATTCATTGGATGCGGACCACATTTAAAACTTTATAACCCAACAAACATTTCAAATTATGGTTGCAGTAGGAGAGAAATGCGTGATATATAGTAGTAGAAAAGTCGATGTTACAGTACCCTTGTACACTTTCTTTTCTTACGAAAGAAGTTAGTGTACTCTTTTGCTGAGAATATAGATGACAATATTGTAAAATTTCGTGTTGTTTTATTGCAAGTAGAATAAACCTTAAACGCCGTGGCTGTAAGTGCTGGATCCACCCTTCAACAAATTTTAGGATGTGCAGGCCCTTACTTAGTATATGCTTTTAATATCTTTTAGAGCGCAATATTTTAAGGTAAAAGAATAAAATGTCTATGAAATGCATAGAAGTATACAGGAAAATACTTTTTCTTAGTAAGATGGTAACGTGAAATATCTATTCCATTTTATATAGTAAAAAGGACAACATTGTATTTTTGTAAATAATTACCTTGGACTTGAAAATTAAACACAACCAGTAGAAACACACTGCAGACGTTTTACTTTTATTGATTCTGATAATAAACATTGTATGGTAACCTCTTGAAACTTGTAGACCCACAGTGAGATATAGTCGGATATGGGGAGAGCACGGTGACTCAGTGGTAGAACAACATTTTGATGTTCGTGATTTAAAACCGACCAAGTGAACTTTGTGGTGGACAACATCTTTTTTCTCCTGGTACTTCCATTTTCTACAACATTTATTTATTTATTGGCTTAATTAGCTTATTCCTTAACCTAAAGGGCCTCCTTCAGAGTAAGGAAGCTATCATGTTTCATAATATATAGTACAACAGGTACGATTATTGTTGTATATATTAAAATCTCAACTTTCTCAATAGAATTTTACATCGACAAAAGATTTGAATTGAATAATAATAAGATTTATATGCCTTGGCGGGCTAAGATTGAACCATGGACCCATAACGCGCCAGAGGTGAACGATTTTGAAGGCGATGTAGAATATTTTATAATTCCACAGTAGTATCAATAATTGTTTGAGATTCTTAGTATACTATGTGATACACAGGTTACATGAATTTTATTTTGTTCTTTTGAACTAATGTTTAAGAGGACCAGAAGGATACATTTCAAGAACTACCTATGGTCCACGGATTACAGTTTTCAATTTTACAGCTTTATACACTTGCATTCAAAAATTATATGGCCATTAGATGGTTGTATAAGACTTTTGTTGGAATAAATGTTTTCGCTGGAACCTTTTTAAAATTCTGAAAACTCCCACCGTGCAAAAGAATTAAGGAAAACAGTCTCTGTTTTCAAGCTGATACTATCTATGGTTGAGATTGACCACCAAATATAACGATTATTTTTTCTCAGATGATGAGTTCGTATGCTTATGCCACTAGCTAAAACTGGAAAAGTGAACCAGGTAGTGTTTGTAAAATGGTATTACATGGTTCAATCTCAGACTATTTAAACAAAAGAAAGCAAGTCAGAAGAAAAGCAAAATAAACGAAGGAATACATTTGAGTGTTCTATTTTTTGTGTGTGGTACTAGATTTTGTACTATTTTGTATATTCTTGTCACCCAAAGAAAAGGTAAATAAAAATTTTAATTGCCTTTCCCGTCACGTAAAAAATGCACTATATAAGGAGCTTTGTAATTACACTAAAAAATAATGTCAATAGCCGTTTGCCTTCCACACTAGTAAGGTGCCCTATGTTATATAACAAACAAATTTGCGCTCAATACACTGTACCTTAGGACCCTCGCTATACTAACAATACCAATGTTAGGTAACTCGTTCGTATTTTATTTAAAGTGCATTAATATTGAGAAGCTTAAACATCTGCAGCAACAGAAAGAATTATAGTTTTTGAGTTGAATAAAACTGTTCACAGCTAATAATTCAGCACTTTTCTATAGATGATGTGCAACATGGAACTTTCAAAACTTTTCTTTTCCTTGGTGAGCTGATTTTTACTTTGATATGATCTCTTCTTCTGCCTTTTCCTCTATCAGTACTGTGATCCAAAATGGCCAAGTATGCTGTTTCTTCTTTCTTTATTAATTGCCATGATACGTCGTCATTCATCAGTTTTCTTCAGAACGGCTTCATCCCTTAATAACGCTAATTGCTATGGAGTCTGTTCTACACAATTATGACGCAACTCTCATCTGTATCCAATGGCAGTTCTGGTTGGTTAAATCTTACATTCAAATATGTAGTTAGTGATCGGGAAACTATGGACTTTAGAGTCGCCTCTCTATAAAACATTGTTCCGTGAGTACCTTAGGCCTTTAAATGGCACAAAAAGGTATAAAATGCTGATTTAGTTAAAATGATCCTTCTTCGCCTTTTCTGGTCAGTACAAATTTATTCCTTTGTTTACTTGATTAATTCTTTCCTTTTTCTGCTTGGAACAAAACCTAATACTCCATCCAAATTTATTTCTTCTTTTATTTCAGTATTACAAAATTCTGAGTTAATTAAAATGGTCTTCTTGCTACAAAATTGAATAAGCACTCAAATTTATCTCTTCGTTTGTTTAAATAGTACAACATGCTCTAGAAATTCTGAGCTGGTTAAAAATGGTATTTCTTCGCCTTTTCTGGTTAGTACAAATTGATTGCTTTGTTTATTTGTGTAGCTTTTTTCTGTTTGGTACAAATTTAACCCTTCGTTTGTTTAAATATTACAAAAAGGTATAAAATTCTAAGCCAGTTAAAATGGTCCTTCTTCGCTTTTTTCTCGTTGGTACAAAAGGAAAGAGGACACCCCAATAAATTTATTATTTTTAAATGCCACAAAAAAAGTATAGAATGCTGAGCTTATTAAAATGATCCTTCTTCGCATTTCTGGTCAGTACAAATTTATACCTTTGTTTACTTGATTATTTCCTTTTTTCTGCTTGGTATACAACTAAATAATCCATCCAAATATATTTGTTCGTTTCTTTGAGTATTACAAAATGACATAAAATTCTGAGTTAGTTAAAATGGTCCATGTTCGCTTTCTCAAATTTATTCCTTGGTTTGTTTAAATAGTAAAACATGGCCTGGAAGTTCTGAGCTAGTTACAAATGAGATTTCTCGTTGGTACAAAATTCAATAGGCCACTCAAATGTGTTGCTTCGTGTCTGTTTGAGTAGCTCAAATGGTATATCAAGCTGAGCTGAGCTTTTTGTTATTACAAATTTATTCCTTTGTTTGTTTGTGTAGCTTTTTTGTTTGGTGCAAATTTAAGCCTTCGTTTGTTTAAATATTATAAAGGCATAAAAATCTAAGCTTCTTATAAATGGTTCTCGTTGGTACAAAAGGTAATAGGACACCCATATTTATTTATTCCTTTCCTTAAATGGCAAAAAGGTATAAAAAGCTGAGCTACTTAAAATGGTTCTTCTTCGCTTTTCTTCGAATGAGTACAAAAACTTAGACTACTCAAGTTATCCTCAGTTTTTTAATAGTATAAAATGCTAATCTAGTTATAATGGCCCTTCTTTGCTTTTCTTCTGATTGGTACAAAAATAAAATAGATTATCCAAATTTATTCTTTCGTTTATTTGGGTAGTACAAAATTGTACAGAAATATTGAACTAGTTAAAATGGACCTTCTTCACTTTTTTTCTGGTTCGTACAAAGCTAAATACTCCATCCAAATTTATTTGAGTATCACAAAATGATATGAAATTCTGAGTTAGTTAGAAAATGGTTCTTCTTCGCTTTTTTTCTTCTTGCTACAAAATTGAAAAGCTCACTCAAAAGTTATCCCTTCGTTTGTTTAAATAGTACAAAATGGTCTTTTTTCGCTTTTTCTGGTTAGTTTAAATACTGTTTCCAAATTCATTTTTTTTTCGTTTATTTGAATAACCCGAAAAGGTTCACAAATTCTGAGGTAGTTTTTAATTTTTCTCGTTAATACAAAAGTTAATAAGGCACTAAAATTTATTACTTCTTCACTTTTTTCTGCTTGGCACAAAATTTATCCGTTGCTCCGTTTACGAATTATTCGGGTTTAAATATTTGAACTTTGACCTCGATGGTAAGTAGTTTTGGGACATGTAGTAGTTGATGACCTATTGCTAAATGTGGAAACTGCACCTCGATATGTGGCTGCGTTTACGCCTTATTCTGGTTTAAATATCTGACATTTCAACTCGATGGTCAGCACTCTTAGGCCACGTAGTAATTGATGACGTATTACTAAATGTGGAAACAGCACCTCAATATGTTGCCTTGTTTACGAGTTATGCGTGACCTTTGACCTCGTTGGTGAGTGATTTTGGAACTTGTAGTAGTTGATGACATATTACTAAATCTGGAAACACCACCTCAATGTGTGACTCCGTTTACGAGTTATTCTGGTTTTGGCCATGACGCTCAGTAATTTTGGGACATGCAGTAATTGACGAATGTTATGTTACACCGGGGTTGATAAAAGGGAACGAGTACACCCCTCGTATTACATAGGTTTTCGTAGTCTCTTTGTAATTTCTGCTATGTTAAAGTAGGGGTTATAAAATTGACCATAACAAGAGAACGTTCATAGTCTTATGTAATTTTTTGGTAAGACATACTCTGCCATGCTGCATAGTGTTATGTAATTTCTGCAATGTTAAAATAGGGGTTGATAATAAGCCATGTTCTTTTATTAGCTCTGCTATGTTAAAATAGGGGTTGAAAAAATTGGTCATACAAGAGAACAAGTACACCCGTTATGATGTTGGTAGTCTTTGCTATGTTACATAGGAGTGGTGCGTTCTTAGTCTCTGTGCAATTTCTATGTTAAAATAGGGGTTGAAAAATAAGCCATACTCTTTTATGTTGCATAGTCTTATGTAATATGTGCTATGTTAAATAGGCGGTTGGAGAATGTGTTATCGATCTGCTATGTTAAAATATGGGTTGAGAAAAGTGCTCATAAAAGGGTACGAGTACACCCCTATTTCAGGGTGTTCGATTGTAAAATAAGGGGTGGAAAAAGTGACTCATAATAGGGAACGAATCCACCGCTTAAAGATTATCTGCTCTACTGTGTGTTCGTAGTCTCAACTTGATGACCTATTACTAAATGTCGAAACTGCACCTCGATATGTGGCTGCGTTTACGACTTATTCTGGTTTAAATATCTGACCTTTCAACTCGATCGTCAGTAGCTGATGACCTATTACTAAATGTGAAGAAAGAACCTAAAGAACCGAGTTTACGAGTTACTCGGATTTAAACTTTATCGTCGATGGTCAGTATTTTGGGACATGTATTAGCTGATGACCTATTACTAACTGTGGAAACAGCTCATAAAAGGGAATGAATACACCCCTGCTATGTTTCGTAGTCTTATGTATTCTCTGCTCTGCTCGCAGTCTCAGTGTAATTTCTGCTATGTTAAATAGTTGTGTGTTCGCAATCTTATGTACACCCCCTTTGCTATGTTACATAGGTATTCATTGTCTGCTATGTTTATAGGGGTTGAAAAATGTTCATAAAAGGGTATGAATACACCCCTGCGATGTTTCGTATAATCTGCTCTGCTATGTGTTCGTAGCATAAAAGGAAACGAGTACACCCCTCAACTGGAGGTCGTTGGGCGGTTCAGGGTTAGAAACGAATACGTAGTCTTATGTATTATCTGCTCTGCTATGTGTTCGTAGTCTCTGCTATGGTAAAATGTTTAAATAGGGTTTGAAAACGAATACGTAGTCTTATGTATTATCTGCTTTGCTATGTATTCGGTATTCTCTGCTATGGTAAAATAAGGGGTGGAAAGGGAACGAGTACACCCCTAAAAAGTGCTCATAAAAGGGAACAAATACACTCCTAAAATGGAGGTCGTAAAAGACAATGGCTGGACGCTTCAGGGTGTTAGTAGTCTCTGCTATGTTATGGAACGAATACATCCCTGCTATGTTACGTAGTCTTATGTATTATCTGCTATGTTCAAAGGTCCAAGTGGGCGTGGCCGGAGGCGCGGGCAGGGGGCGGGGTTACGTGACCGGCGCCAGCCATTCAGCGTGAAGGGGGCGTGGCTTATTTGCGCATGCGCAGTAGGAAAAAAACAGTGCCAGGTGTCCCCTCCCTACTGCCTCTCTCCCCGACCAACGAAACCAAAGCGCTGTCAAACTATACCTGATATTGGGATCAGACAGTAATTCTCCTATTACATTCTTTCTTCAAGTGGTAAGGCTTGATTTCAAAATTGTAGTGCACACTTTAATTTTTAGTACAAGGTAAAACACTAAACTAGTTTGTAACTGATTGACAAATAATCTGAGAGTAGCATGCTTGACACATTCTTACAGTCTTAACGAAATAACTGCAAATCACAATGTTTTTCAAATTATATCGGAATGTGCATATGTGTAAAATGAATCAACAAATTTTTGCTTTTCTATAGAATATTTAATTATGACAAACAATCACTCTGTTGTCTCGAGTATACTCGGACATTTTACAAATCTCCTAAATCGATGTAAGTTAAATGAGAACAGAAAAAGCTGGAACTAAAATTTAAACTTGCGCGCTCTTTTGGATGCAAAGGTTTTTACAATGTCCTCAAAAGATAGCTTTGAAGCTAACTTATGCTCTATGGATATGATCCTAAGGTTGGTGAGTCGTTGGTGTCCTTTTAAGTTTCTGAGGTATTTTTTTATTATCTTTAGTTTGCAAAAACTACTTTCCTTGCCTTATAGTGAAAATAAATATTTACCCAGTTTTGCGCCCCCCAATTCGGCGCCCGGGGCACAAGCCCCGTTTCCCCCTTTTAGTTACGTCACTGTCACCACCAACCAAATTATTGTACTATTAACAATAGTGCCAAAAGTTCATTGTAGGATATCAAAAGACTTATTAAATAGCAAAAAGCTTCTTTAGGACAAACTCGCAAAATGGTTATAGTTGATCACTTTTCGTCTTATTATTTCCAAGTTTCAGGACCATTGCGCCCCGGCTAAAAATAATTTTAGATTATTAAAAATTCATGTTGTTATCTATTGACAAAGGATGCATCTTTTACCCGATATTCACAATACAAGTTACAGTCTACTTTCAACGAAGATTTGCTAAATAGTTACATAGTAAACGAAAATCGATTTGCAAAATCTCAAATTTAAAGCTCCTTGCGCCCCGGCTAAAAATTATTTTAGAGAATTGACATTTTCTATGGTAAAGTACTATGATATGATGCAACTTTTGTCCCCTATCCAAATTCGAATTTCGAAAAATGTTTTCGCTCCACCTTAATATATATAATATGAATTAACTTTCAGTTCCAAAACAAATACTTATACGACTTCTCGGTTTAAAATCTCTAGACTAATCAGTGACATTTGAATGAGTGTGAAATTAGACCGAAATACATGCAAATAAGCATGTAATTAGAAATTTATGCTTCGAATTAACTTTATGTCTGATAAAAAATACATTTCTACAGCAAACTTCTTTTTTAACCAATTAAACATACAATTCTGAAATTTTTTTTAAAAAAATATATATTTTAGATAAAGTTCACTCATTGCAATGAAGATAACTTTATTTTCTTTACCACCACGAATATAAATATTCTTCCCTTACTGCAAAACAAAGAGTAATGATCCCAGGTTTATGAAGAATTTTCCTTTTCACCTTTTCGTAAATAATCGACCGGTATGACTTATTAAAATATTTGGTAATTTTAAAAGGTATTAAATTTTCACATGTAAGAAACAATGGATCACTGCTGTAGCGTAACGTGTGAATGGAAAGTTTGCGAAAACCGTTACGAACATAAGCTAATCATCCGACATTCAGTTAGTACCTATCAGCTTCTGTCTTTTCGAAAAGAACGGCTGACAGAAAAAAGAATCCCAGGACTTTTACGTTGAGATTCTCCACTTTTACTCACTCTTTCTTGAAGAGAGGTAATGGAAATTGAAAAACTCATGAAAATTAAGTGGAGCATATATAATATTAAAGCGTTCTAGTAGGCAGTCTTATAGAATCAAAATGTTACCTGTCTGAGGTGGTTAAGTGTTAGGGAATGGAACAATAAAATTCACTTTTTCGTTAAGTTGTAAATATTATATGATATACGAGCCAGGCAGTTCCGTTTAAAATAACTTCTTTTCGGAGCAGGGTAAGAATTGGGGGAACACGCCCCACAGCAAAGTGTCCTTTTGCTATTATAAATTCAATTATTATCATTAATAAAATAAAAGGTAAATATTCACAAAAACAGTTATCACTACATATTAAATAACGACACTTCTGGAAAAAGTAGCTAAAGAACGAGCTCAGTCATACTCACATTACTGTACTTTCACACATGTTTTACTACAATTGTAATTATATATATTATAAGGTCCGAGATGTAGATTTGGAGAAGGATGGAAAAATCAGGTGGAAAGAGAAAATAAGACAAAGAAGTTTTGAGAAGAGTGAATGAAGAAATAAGAATACTGAAATTGATAGTAAAAAAAGAAAAGAAATTAGTTTGGACACTGTCTAAGGATGAATTACCTTATAAGAGATACTTTGAAAGGATTAGTATCTGGAAGGAGAAGAAGAAGGTGCCATCTTCTAGACGATATGAAGGTCGAAACTTCTGTTGCCTTAACGGAAACCTAGTGGGATTTGTTGTCTTCATCAGGATACATAGTAACGCCCTTTCTTTGGGTAAAAGAATTTGGATTATTTATGCGTTATATTGATATTTTAACAAAATAGATATACGAATATAGTAAAGAATTGTTCATATTTACAAATTTTGGTTGAATAGATATATGGAATATGTTGGAAATAGCGAATGAAAAAATTTTTATTATTATTATTATTATTATTATTAATTCTAGCAATAGCACTAATAGTATGAGAAGTAGACAAGAAAAATTTCACAATAGCTAGAAAACAATTACGTATTTTTTTTGATCAGTCACATTTTTCACCCATACTAAGGATGAACCTTATGTATTCATTAATAAGTACTCAGATAGTACGAATCAAGGTTGATACGGATGATGTAATTTTGTAGACATGTTGTTATTATTTCTCTCGTGAAGAAAGTGTTTCAACTCTAAGACAGAGAGAAATTGAATATTTTCATATTATTAAACATCAGAAGTATCAATATTGCAAATGATAAAAAATGCTATAAATACTTCAGCGGGAATCGAACCCAGGACCTTCAACTTGTGAAACTGGTGCTTAAGCTACTACTCTAAGACTGCACTGTTAAGCAAGAGGAAAACATTCTCGATATGAAATGTATTTAACAAATTGCACACGTCATGATTCCAATGTTTTAATAACGACGAAACACTGATTTCGGCTACGATAAAATACTGAAATTTTATGTAGAAACAACAGTCTAGAGCAGTGGTTCTCAAACTTGTTGTTATCGCGACTCACATTAAATAATAAAAAGTATTTTGTGGACCACTTACTTTTATTTAAATGCACATTGACATTCTACGTAATGATGATTTGTTTCAAAGCAATTAAATTTTGTAAATGATATCTCTAATTCCAGTTCGTTCAATAACAGTTCGTACGAGTGATTAACATGCAATTTATTGGAAATGATGTGAACATCCCGAGCAACAAAGGTTACAAAGTAGAGCTCGATGCTTAAATTTAAATAAATCAAAATTTAGTTGGTTTCTTTTAAGTCTGTCGTAAATAACTCACTTTCAAACTAAATTGTAATGTAAATTTATGAATATAGTGGTCCTGTCGCTACGAGAATATCAGTCGGTGACGATCGAGCAAGTGTAACGTAAATTTCTTTCTTAGTATTATATGAAATTGTACACATTCGCAAAAAGGATTAAAGTGTTTCCATAGAAAGGTAACATAGAGCTAACACTACTCCCGACCAATGCCCTACCCCATGAAATATTTTGATTCACTCACTCTTTTTCCGCCCTCTCTACTGACTGTATAATGGGGCAGGGCTCTGAGCAACCACTTAGTTTTTACCTCATTAATAAACGTTTCCAATTTTCGTTTTCTGAATAGTACTTCACAATATATGATTCTGCATCGAAATAAAATTTTCACAATTAAAAGGAAAAAAAAACTTTTCGTGACCCACTAAAAAACGGTCCGCGACCCACACTTTGGGAAACACTGGTCTAGAGAATTCAAATTTAAATTTAAAAAAGACTTACAAACACAGAAGGACATGAAGAAGAAAATGGTCTTAAGAGAGATCGAACCGTTAACTAACACTCCTCTTAACTGGAATCTGGTTCCTCAAACCACTTTTGTTTTTTGCTTTTATGGTTCACCGAAAGTGTCTCCGTAACTTGTCTCTATTATACTCGGTTATACTCGTTTGACAGTTATTTCCAGCAATCTTGAACGACAGGGACACGAACACAGACACATCGAGGACATTTGAAATTTCAAAGGCTCTCCCACCGAGAATCAAACTCGGGACCCCGACCACTGGACTATTTGTAAATGGCAAACAACGGAACATAAATTAATATATCTTATAGTAGGATGATGAGAGGTAAGTGTTTCAACAGAAATTATATCAAATAGAAAATGCCCACAGAAAGCAATTACTAATTTCCATATTATTATTATTATTATTATTATTATTATTATTATTATTATTATTATTATTATTATTATTATTATTAGTAGTAGTAGTAGTAGTAGTAGTAGTAGTAGTAATAGCAGTTGTAGTTGTTTCCGTTTGTGGTTGGTGTTGAAATATGAATGGTATCAGTAATATTAATCGATAATTTTGCAGCATTTAGATAGTAAAAATTTTAACGCGTGTTTGAGCATCGAGGCTACATGTTATGTGAAACTACTGTTTAAATATATCTTTTTGGGTATTATATTCTTTCGCGAGACACTAATATACATTGTAGATTGTCATGTTTAGTGGTTTGTTCAATCTCCTCGATTTTGGGGAATCAAAATCTTGAGAGGAGGTATGTCTAACCATTGGCCCTCGAAGCTGGTGGTCCGCGCTCTCGAACATGCGTTTTATGACATATTTTCTGTTTATTGTATCATTTTGTATGGACGTTTCTTGTTTGTGAAATGTGAAAACAAAGAATCATAATTTAAACAAATCGGTACTAAAACCATTGGCTTTTACACTTAAAAGAAAGCTACGTTAGTTTTGAAATAAATAACGCTATATTAATGTTGTTCATCATGGAAAAAACAAACATTAAATCACAAGGATATTTTCAAAGTTGCCTGTTTTCCATATAAATGCAAAAGGAGTGAAGTTTTAAATTGATATTAAGAAGTTTTAACATTGAGAGTATATTTACAACTACAAGACTTCAGTGTTTGGTATCTAACGTGCACAAAACGTTGACAAGTTTATAAAAATGGATTTTGTAAAAGACATTGCTTTTATTGTTTTTCATTGTGGACCGCAAAATTATGCCCAACTGAACAAGTGACACGATGGGTTCAAAACAACGTTGGGCATCTCTGACCTAGAAAGAGATAACATTACCTTTTTTAGTTTTATGTATATTCTATTATTCTACCTAGGTATATATATTCTATTCTAGTCTCGATCTCTCTGGCATTCTTTGACTTCTACCATTATCATTAGTCATTTTGTATTCTTTCTCTTATCCTCTTACACGTATGTTTCGCACAGCAATGCACACCTAGGAGCTGCAAGCGTAAACGACATAATGTGATACCTGGAAAACAGTTGTCGAATCATAACGCATGCTTCCACTGCCATTGCAATGTTTTAGTTACACAGCAGTTTTGCATTTTGTCCGCCATCTTGGATCCGCCATGTTGAATTTTACACTGGTATCCGATTCACACATGGCGACGTCGAATATCTCTATATACCCAATTTCACATCCATTGCTTGTTTTATTGTAATTTGTGTCCGCCATGTTGGAACCACCGCTTTGATTTGTAAACATTTGATAGCAGATTCGTCTTCAGTTACTTTTTAAACCTATATATACCAAATCTGAAAACAATTACATCATAGTTATTTTGTCCACGTTTCCTAGTGTATCGGAGGATGCCTTGTTCAGACCTTTAATGGTCGCCACGCCCCGTACAGGCGCCATTCAAGCGAAATATTTCACTTGTGAGGTGCACTCGATGTGGCCTTTCCAACGATGTGTAACACCTGCAGATCCCCGCGTACCGCTTCACCCACTTGCTTTGTAAGTACAAACGACCTTTTGACAGGAGATTCCTAATTAAAATACTCTCTCCTCCGTGGTGTAGTGCTTGAGCTGTTATTATGCTCAGAATCAGAAGATTCACTTTCTGATACTTCAAGTCTGGAGAAGAACCTCTCATCAGCGGCGTCATTAACTTGTTCTGCCACTAACGAATTTCGAGTTGATTTCTTTTACATTGTTTTGTGCGTGTTGTGTGCCGTTTTGTGCGCCTATTCCAACGTTTTGTGCATGACCAGAAGTGAATCAAAATATCCCTCCAAGCTGGGACGAAAATGACCCACTGTTCCGCCACTATCGAATTTCGAGGTTGTTTCTTTCGTATCATTTAGTGCCTGTCTTGTACCGTTTTGTGCGCATATTTCCACCATTTGTGCGTCACTGGAAGTGGGTCAAAATGGGCTTCCGAGATGGGACGAAAATGACCCACTGTTTCGCTACTATCGAATTTCGAAGTCATTTCTTTCACATCGTTTAGTGAGTTTTGTACCGTTTTGTGCGTCTATTTCCTCTTTTTTACAAACGGTACAAAACAGGTACTAAACGATGCAAAATAAACTTCAAAATTGGATAGTGGCGGAACAATAGGTGTTGGAGGACCATTTGCTGCTTGTAAATAAATATTGTTTTATTTACCATAGGTGCTGATTGATAAAAAGAATAAATCTATGCTGAAATTTGTATTTAAACTGCACTAAATTACAAGTATCTTCACCACTTCGACAAATGCACATAAAACTAATTTCTACTTTTGAAAGAGTCACAAAATAGATATACCACAACACTGGCGTGCTAACTTGTTTGCTGTAGTTAAATGTATCTTAAAATATATATTATACACTACTGTTTTAAGTATAAAAAAGCAGTCACACGGAAAGAACTACATCAGGTAGTTCATGTTCGACATCACCAACAACACTGCCATCTATCTGACAAACATAAATTCTATGACGTAAGCAAAAGCAAAAGAAGATAATAACGCAATAAAAATGAAATATACAAATACTAAATGATTATCAAACAGTAGGTAATTTTCGTCCCACCTTGAAGGCCCATTTAGACCAACTTCTAGTGACGTATAAATAGGCGCAGAAAACGGAACAAAGCAAGCACTAAACGATGCATAAGAAAGGATCTCGAAGTCCGATAGTGGCGGAAAAGACGGTCATTTTCATCCCATCTTGGAAGCCCATTTTTGACCCACTTCCAGTGACGTACAAAACGTGGAAATAGATGCAAGAAACAGTACAAAACAAGAATTAAACGATGCGAAAGAAACGACCTGGAAATTCGATAATGGCAGAACAGTGGGTCATTTTCGTCCCACCTTGAAGGCTTATTTGACCCACTTCCTC
Organism: Thermobia domestica; assembly: GCF_964235325.1. Taxonomy (NCBI): domain Eukaryota; kingdom Metazoa; phylum Arthropoda; class Insecta; order Zygentoma; family Lepismatidae; genus Thermobia; species Thermobia domestica. The sequence goes on along the minus strand of NC_137457.1, from coordinate 211,653,403 downwards.
TGACGCATAAAACGTCGAAATAGGCGCAGAAAATGGTACAAAACAGGCACTACCCGATGTGAAATTATCGACCTCGAAATTCGATAATCGGAGACCAGTCGGTCATTTTCGTTTCACCTTGTAGGCCCATTTTGACCCACTTCTGTTGACGCACTTAACGTGGAAATAAGGGCACAAAACGGCACAAAACACGCAAAAAATGATGTGAAGGAAACGATCTCGAGATTCGTAGGTAGCAGGAAAAGTTAATGACGTCATCACCAGCAGTGTTTATGAATGTAATAAAGCCTCTCGCGACGTCTTAGCACTTTTGAATACCTGAACGAGATTTGTTTGTAAAATAACATTGGTTGGAATAAGATGCCTTTACGTTTTCGGATTAGACAAGGCAAAATGTGATATTCCGAGAGTTATTTCTTTGTCACCACAGGCGGTTCCAGGCGATACAATGCTACAGCCAAGGCAACATAAAAGCAGGACAGAGCTTGTTTTTATTATTTCCATTTTATTTATTATCATTAAATAAAACATTTTTATTATTATTAACAAAATTAATACATTATCTACCAGAAGAGACATTTCGTAGAAATTTTTTTATACGAACTTATCAATGGATCAACGGACAAGTGGGAAATTTTAAAATTATTGTAGTTCAATATGAAGAAAAGTAGGTTACGCACTTACGAAAAAATTAGTTTGCTTTTGCAGTAAACTATATGTTAGTAACATCACTTGGTAAATATATTGTAATATAGGGTATCCCAACAGAAGCGACTTATTTAATATACATAGTATCTTTTTTTAAAAAAAGAAAAATGACAATTATTTTTTAAATCATCATAGAGCGTAATGTTCCAATTTAAGGAGGCCAAGTTTGTTTTGTGCAACATCTTGTGATTGGGATGGTAGCACTGTTCTACAAGTATCTATCTATATAGTGTTTATTTTGTGCAGATGGAGTGATATGATCGTATTTCTTTTCAAAAGGAAGATGAGAATGCGTAACAGTTATTGGAGAACAGTACTGCAATATGGTTATCAGTTTTCTTTTTCTGTCGCTGTATTTAAAAGAAATTGATACGGAACACAAATGTGTATTGGTATACAAGTTTTTCCTTCAAGTCTATTTTGTCTATCAATACAAAACTTGGTACATTCATTTCGTATCCCCTATAGTATTTTTCGAGATACATTTGGATTGTGTGCTTTTCCCCGGACCCACTCCAGAAGGGTCCAAAGTTGATGGGAGGGATTTCTGGAGGGAATTTTCCCGACATTCTCCATTCTCCCAATTTTCCTTGTTCAAGTATGTTATGGGTCCCAATACAAAGCTTCTCTGGAAAATTTGTTTCACGCTGAAGAGAATGAACTATAGCATATACCATGGTTTACCAATGAACAGTGTTGATGCAATAGCTATTTCACTGTGAGTCTATGCTTTTCTTTATACTAACAGGGTAAATTAGCCCCAGGGGCACTTACTCCGTTGTCCATGGCACGTAATGTTTTGCATTTTGAACATATCTTCGTTATGTTTATGGAATGGACTAGGTTTGATTCGGATGTCAGGTTCATGTACGTTCCTTGTTAGTCTCCATCTAAATTTCAGGTTGATCGGCTGAATACATTTTGCTGCAGCGAAGTTACATTCGTCATTCCCAGAGACAGGGTGCGAATTAGGCGGTTTTTCAGGGAGGGATAAAGTAAAAAAAAAAAATCGCTATAATCAACTTTAAACCAACTTGCTATAATCGTGCCAACTCTCCTGACAACAACGATTAAATTTAACACTTGGCTTAGGTTTGGGGGATAAGTACACCAGTATTATACCATTTTTAGCCTAACATACAGCAGGAGATCTCACTTAAATTCCTTTTTCGAAAAAAACATACACACGCAACTCCGAAAGCACATCAAACCTAACCTAACCTAACCAAATTACTTTTTACAATGAATTTTCAATTAACAGCTTTCAAACGGATTAACACACTGAATTGAAGAATTTGAATGATGAGAGAAATGTAACTGAGGGTAGGAGGACAAAATAGTATCCCCCCTGTGAATTTTTTCTGCCTTCCAGCCAGGGATAAAAACTTTCCAGAGGGGGGTTTTCCCCTCCATCCCTGGCCGTAATTCGCACCCTACCCATGGAAGATTATTCTTGCAGTCGAATTAGGGTTGTCAACTGGCCGGTTTTTGACGGACCTGGCGGTTATATTGCTATTACTTTGGTTAAGGTCGGTGACCGGTTCAAACTTCTTACTAACTCCTTTATGACCGGTTTTTTGAAATTTGTAATCCAGAATAAAACATGGAATATCAAAATTCTTTTAAGACTATGACAGTTTTATTTCATTCATTTAACGTAAGAAATTTGATAACAATAAGAAATTTGATAACAATTAGATTCTATTGTGAAACATTTTTCAACAATAAAAACAGAAGTGTATAATTTGTCATAATTATGCTGCATAAATAGTGATAAATTTAAATTATCCATCGATTGTTAGCAAATAACTTTTAGGCATTTCGTAAGTAAAATTTTTGTTGGCATTGTTTAGTTTCACGTCCCTAGCTGCTGCACAGGACAACTTTCTTTTAAATATATATAAAATTCATTCCTGAACGGGGCCTCACCATTGTTTTGTCTGTTAATGTCGATCCGGCGCCGGCACGTCCTCTTTGCAACACCTACCTGGCTAGGAGTACGATAATGGTCCTTTGTTTCACTAAACATTTCTTGGTTTGTTGAAGCAGAGCGCTTTGGAGCTTACTTCTACTCCGTCACCCCTTTTCATTTTGTTTTTCTTTTGTTTCACTCTTGAATCTGCTTGGTACCAGATCACCCAGAAACTTATCACTCCACCCCGCAATTTGCAGTTTGAATGTAGCATTTGTCTTATAAACCTCCTTACTCATCTTATCGGTAACCGCGCTCCCAGTGGTGGAGAATACTACCAGCCGTAAAATGTGCAACGCTAATTAAAAAACGGAGCATACTTCACACGTAGGAAGGAATTCAAGTAAAGTTTTAAAGACTTTCTAAAGTAGAATTTTCTTCGAATACCGTTGTTATTTTCTAATAGTGTTACCTAATTACCACGAATATAAACGTGTAAAGCTCTGGAATGCTGTGGAAGAGGCTTATTAACAGCATGTGTCTATGTATGCGAGGTGTGTGTAAAGTGGAACAACTATTCAGTGTTACCAAACATGTACTGTGCTAACTAAAAAAAAAAAAAAAAAAAAAACTGTGGTTCCCAATCTTGTGCTAGCGTACTTAGAGCTTTAAGTAGTACAACAAGTGCTTATTCCTTTATATCCTTGTGTGTGTGTGTGTGTTAATTTGAATTCTCGCCCGACTATTCTCGAAATGCCTGCAGATACAGATAGCAGTGATGGTCCTTCAACTCCAGTAAGGAAAAAGCAAGTGAGGATTTGTGTTTTCAATGAAGATTGGCTAAAAGACAGTAAATTCTCCGAATGGCTTGCTGCAGATGAAGATCCAAATAAAGCTCGATGTACCGTTTGTGCAAGTGCTTTTTCTGTTAAATTTGATTTTGTGAAAGCTGTGTCTGCACACTCTGACAGGAAGAAACACATCGATGCAGTAAAAGCAAGGAACAGTACACAAGTAATTAAAAAATATCTTAGTTAAAAAGCATTCTACTGAAGAAGATAAGATGTCAATCACTGAAGCCAGTAAAACATTTCATGCTGTGAAACATAATCTCAGTTATAATTCTGCTGACTGTGGGAACAAACTTGATACAATATTCTATACAGATTCAGTTGTAGCTTCAAAAATTCAGTTGGGGAGAACAAAATTGGAAGCGATTGTTGAGAACGTTCTAGGGTCATTTTCTGTTGAGTTCGTTGTAAAGAAATTGCAATGTAATCCCTTTTCAGTGTCAACAGCTTCTTCTAATAACGGTAATAGGAAGTTTTTCCCATTAGCAGTCAGAGTTTTTGAACCTGAGACTGGAGTCCCACTGAAAAGGGATTACCTTTTAGATTTTTATGAAGAATCTGATGAAACTTCTCAATCTATTACAAATACTATCCTCGAAGCTCTGGGAAATCTCGGTTTAGATTTAGCAAATGTAGTAGCCTATGGAACAGACAATGTTTCTGTGAATTATGAGAAAAATTGTTCTGTATTTCAAAAATTAACGGAGTTGCAGTCAAATTTAATTAAAGCAAATTATAACTGTCACATTGTGCACAAGCTGCCAAGTACAGCTTCCGTCTTATTTCATATGATGTTGAAACACTAGTTTTAAAGGTATATAATACTTTTGCATCCAGGTCAAAAAAATATAGACTCTCTGAAATCATGTTTCGAATTCCTCCATCAAGATTATCATAAATTCTGCGCCATATTCCAGTAAGGTGGCTAAGTTTATTCAAAGCGGTGGATGGGCTTCTGATTAATTGGCAAGCAATTAAGTCCTATTTTTTACAAGTTGGAGAAGAAGACTGTGACACGGCAGTTTGGAAGTTTTTTGGTGATCAAGTAGATGGTTTAGGGCGATTCTCAGCTTACGCAGGGGCATTTGTACACAAAAACAGCCTTTTTAAACAAAAATGTATTTTCAAATAAAATAAAAATATGTCAAAATTGAAACACCCAAAACAGTTGCAAATTTGAGTTATAAGCCAAAATTAAGCGTTACGCACGGGACTTAGACAAAAAACTCATTTCACAACCTCAATTTCATTGGACATTCTCTGCGATTTATGGCAGCATTTTCATTTTATATGCCATCACTTATGTTCTACATTCATTCTCCTTACTGTGCATTATAATTTTAAATTGGAAAATGGAATTTAATTAGCTTCACATTATGTTTTCTTTTTCGACTCACCGTTACGCACGGGACAGAAAAGAAACCATGCGATTATTTGGTTGTTCTAAGACTGTTATTATGCAACATTCTTACTAAAGAGATTGATATTTTAAGATTAACATTTGCACATTACCAACCATAAAAAATTGCATCCATAATTTAATTTCAATAAATTAAATTACATTCCGAAGTATAAAAGTCGAACTTTGCTAAGCAACTCGATTAGTGTTATTACCACGTCTTTGGGGTATTTCTCTGAGCTCTGATTTGTGGCGTTCAAACCACACAATGTTGTACAACTGTTAAGCTGCTCGATCCTCTGTGTTACCTACCAAACGTTGAGTCGTTTGAACACTGCCATTGTCAAGTGAAATGCGGGAAAGTGAATTGAAGGGAAACATTTGGTTTTTGGTTAGTTGGTATGATTGATTGTTACTTCATATTGAAAATTTTAGTGTGAGTTTTTAAAGTAAGTAATATGAATTCACAGGCAAGTAATTCTGTTCCAAGTAATATTGTCATTGATAAACTGAATTGATCAACAAAAGTAATGAGTGGCGCTGAAAGGGCTAGAAAATATAGACTTACACATTGGAACAAGGTGAGACTGAAAACTGAAGTGATGATGCAGCGTTATAGGCCAGTTAAAAGATTAACTCTTTTCCTCTCACTTTCCTTTGGCGAAACTCATTCCGCATTGTTTTGTTGTTGGCAATTCAGAAGCGGAAAACACTCTAAAATGTGAAGAAGAACAAGATAATTCAAGTGAGATTGGTTCAAGAAAAGCGAAAAGAGTGCTAGTGTACAGAATGATATTTTCATCAAGTGGTGAGAGCAACATTAATAAAGAAAACAAATTTGAAGACGATGTTCATAATGGTATTCCAATCCTCCAACCGTCGAGCTCAGAATGGGCAATATTAGAACAGGTGTATTTCTCCTAGTGAAATTTGATTGTGGTTCTTCCAGAAATAGGATTAAATATCGGTATGTATGTGTGTCTGAAAGTGATGTAGAAGAAGATGGGGGACATTAGAGTAACAAATCTGAAATGCATAGACAACAGTTGTACAAAGTTTTGTTTTGATGAAAAGACCAGATCTTATGTCTCATTCGATCAAGTTTTAAATATACTTCAAGCACCTAATTTTCTGATAAAGGGTGAAAGAATATACTATAAAATTCCAGAACCAATAGCCGTTTTTGTAAAGAACTAAAGAGTTTTAAACCGAATCCATTTGCCCCCTACAAAACTGTTAAACCAACTTAGATACCTACCATTCCAATAAAAATAAAAAAGTGTGATTTGTCATGATAATTTGTTTCTAAGCCTCGTGGTGAATGTTTTTATGTAACTTAACGTACACGTTTTTGGTAGTTGTGTTTGGTTTAGTTTCTCTCAGAAGATTCATGTTTCTTTGAGTTAATATAAAAGTTTATTGTTCATTGTTTAACCTCAATAACAATAAACACGAATTGAAATCTTAACTTAATTTTATTCTCTTCCTTGCATAAATCTGTGAATGTCCCGTGCGTAACGTTACGCACGGGACTATATATCTATACCTCATGAAAATAATAAGGAGGATAATAAACAAATTTGATAAGTACCACTAACAGGCTCATACCAATTCTAATTTGGAGCAAAAGTTTGAATACTTTATCTTCTACAATTACAGAGGAAAGACGAAAAATATCTACATCTTTTCCGTTACGCACGGGACAGCAAAACATGAGTAGTAAAGATTTAGATTTGTAGACAGAAAAAGGATACCGCGCTAACGGTACTTTAATGGTTTTACAAGAGAGAGAAAACGTGTGACGTTAATTGCCACATGGTGAAAGTAGGTTAGGGTTTTTTCCTGTACGGTGAATGGCCTGTATTACGTGTTATATTTATTTATATCGTATTTTTAATTTCCTTGTAATAACTTTTAATCGATGCTCCCATAGGAAGTCCAAGTTATGTAATAATTTTTATTTGGTTGATTCCGTAGGAAGCTCTGCTTAAAGCTGTAAAAATCTTTGTTTGTGATCTAATAAAATTATAAGATGTGAACATATTTAAAAATTGATATAAAGCTTATTAGAACAATTATACTAAAATAAAATTAATCTCGAACCCAGCTTTTTAATTAGATCGGTTCCTTTGGAAACATGATGTTAATTTTAATTAGTTCGTATTTTTCAATCCGTTGTAATGATTTTAATTGGATCGTTTTCCCTGGAAACTCGAACACTGCGTATGAGCGTACTAAAAACATTCGATGAAGAATCTCTGATTCTGATGTAATAAAATTAAATGGTTTCCTCGAACACTATGTTTGAGCATATTATTTTTCCCAAATCATATTTTATTTTACTGGATCAATTGCATAGCAACTTGTATTTGAGGGTTTGTATCTTTTAATCCCTTGTAATGATTTTTAATTGGATCGTTTCCCGTGGAAACTCGTTGTTAAGTGCGTGTGAGTGTAATAAAAAGCTTGTTGTTAAATTTGATTGTGACCATATTAAAGATGGGAGAAATAAACTTTATTCGTGCGGGACATTTTTCTTTAATTTGGTCATTTGCTTAGCAACTTGTATTTTGAAGGATCGTATGCATAGCATACTCGTTAAATTTGATTGTGATGTGATAAAATTAAAAAGACGTCGTGTACGTATACTGGTGCATATAAAGAGTATGGTCTTCGTATGTCCTTCCTGGTCGATGTTTGGATACTAACTGAGGTTTTCGCGCGCTTTTGGAACCCGGAGGGAAAGCTTACGGTGTATGGAATTGACCTCGTGACATTAGAGAAAGTTGCTGACGCATTAACAAATAACTTTGGCTGCGTGGTGGGTAGACATTAAAAAAAAACATCGACTAATAGAAAAGAACTTTGGCCCCACGGTGACTAGACATCAAAGAAAACCGCCGACTAATAAAAAAGAATTTTGGAACTTGGATTGATAGGCGGAAGTGAAAAGCTGGTTGGATAAGTGATTGACCTAATTGCTACGTATCATCAGAGAAAGACGTGGACTAATAGAAAAAAACTTTGACGTCATATAAGGTGAACACGTGATTACTTTCTGGGTATGAAAATACTTGAAATACAAGGTATAAGAGACAAAATATATAAAGATACATCATGCAGTCGTATGAGAAAAAGGATTATTACAAAAGTAATATTGAAGCATCATCATCATCTGATGCTGAAACAGAAATATACGAATCATCGTCAGATGAAGAATTCGATATTGACGCGATAGAATCACCAGCGCTAACACTTTCAGAAACTCCACCAACATCGCCACCTGTATTATCAAGAACATCAAGATTTTGGAGTTTAGACTGTTGTAATAGTCAAAAAGTGGACCGACAATGTATAAAAAAGGGTATTGAAAAATGGGATTTCAATGATACATGAATATGCGCCGATGTAGAGAAGATTCCTATCATGCCTATGCTCATGATTGTATGAATGTACCCCCAAAGTCATTGGAAACCCTTGCATGAGTATTATAGCAAGTCCTAGTGTTGAAGATGTATTTTGCTTATGCAAATACACATATTATTAGAATATTAACAAGTAATTTTTATGAATCATACGTGGAATTAGTTACTGATACAGACTATTACCCGGAGTTACTGGACGTTTTATTAAGACAGACGAAAATCGAACATTTCAGAGTGAAAAATGTATTCAAATCGTGGTAGTGTTTCATGTGTGTTATGTACTGTTAAAATATTAATGAGAATTGTGTATTAAAACAATAAAAGAATACTTACGTAATAATAATCCAATGAAATGCGTGGAATGCAAATTGAATATTCTTCATGATTGTACTCATCTTCATAATGTTGGAACATTTGCAGCGAAGTACTTATTTCTTGATAAAACTCTTAGTCAACTTTTTGATGTGTTTGAACAAGAACATAGTGAAATATCTTTTCTATCCTTTATGCATAAAACTTGTTATCTTTTAAGAAATACAGAGTTTGTTGGTCAAATTATACCATTTTTATTCAACGCACAAATGAAATTTCACCATGTGTAAATCAATATATTATTGATATGCAAGTTTTAAAGTGTCTGATAACGAATTTAATATTTGTGATGATACAGTAAATTTCGTTTAAGCGCATGTGATGAAACAGTAAATTTTCATTGCTTGGTAAAATCTCCAATGGAATTTAATTTATTGTCATTAGCTTCCCCGAAACAAATTGATTGGTGAACATTAAATTTACACGGTTTAAAATGGGATAACAAAACTGCATATATACAGTATCATTCACAAGCAACCTTGTATATCAATTATGTGCAAAGAATTCAACCTTGTATTGTAAAGGTTTAGAGAAATATCTATGGATTTAGAACATATTTGCATTAGATAATGTTATTGATTTAGAAACAAAACATTGATCTTCAATAAATGAATTATGTGGAAACACATTTAACGAATATTGTTCTTTTCACACAAATGTTGTAAGGAAATCAGGATGTGCATATCGCAATGCACAACAAATGAATTATTGGTCGAAATATGAATAGATCAACAGAATTAACGAATGCATTATTAAGATTATAATAAGGAATTGTAAATAAAATGCAGGAATGTAATTTAAAAAATATTGTAAAAATTAAAAAATGTAAGTAAAAAATTGTGTATATAATAAAAAATAAAAAATTAAATATATATAGAATAAAAAAATAAAAAATATTTGTTTTCTGTTTAAAATTTTGTTTACATGTTTATAAACAATATCATAATTCTTTTTCAAATTTTTCTTCTTAAACATTTGTAAGCACTTTTGAAATGATTGAATGCGAATAAGATGATGCAAAAAGAATAAAACAAAATATCCCCACAACACAGATTCATCGTCCTGATATTGTTGACTATTTGTAAAATATATTTTAGTATTTTTTGATAAAAAGCTTTTTATTTCCTTGGGAACGTCCATAGCAAGACTATCAAAGTAATAGCCTTGTTTTGTGTCATTAATGTACACTGCAACACTGCGTACAATTTGAATCACATGTATCAGGATTAATCACAAGTGCAGCAGGCGGTTCCACCATTACAGGATGTTCCGTCAATGGGGTAAATTCCAGTAACACTTGCACCAGTCACTTTATCAATTAGTAACACTTTTAACAATTCGTCACTATACATGAGGAAGATTATTATTAATTTTCTTAATTGTAGTAGGTACGTAATTATCACTGTTATTCACATGTAAAACAATCATACACTTACATGTTCACTATACAATAATGCTTCATTAAGACTGCACCTATATTGTCCGAAACGACGCTTATTATGTGCACACTTGTGAACGTGAAAACTTAAAGCAGTATACTTAGAACAGTCTATTTCTTCCAAATTTGTAACATTTCTTTGAAGAATTTCTTTAAGAAAACACTTTCTAGTTATTCCGTATGTGTAAATACTTGTAGTATTTGAACAATATGATTGAAGTATCTCCTTAAGATGTGAATAATCTACATCGCCTTCGTGCCAAGCAATGCAATATACATTCTCAGATACGTGTTTGTACTTATGATTGGCTCAGATAACTTATTTATTGGATATTGTGCTTTAAATATCCAATTTTGAAAAAAGAGAACGTCAGGATTTACAATTGCTAGCTCCTTTACAATGAATTCATCATCGTTATCCTGGAGTTCAAAGAAGTGGACAACAACCCTCATAGTCAACTGAATAAATTAAAAGGTTTATCAGTATAAAACTACTTTATCAGTATTTTATCTTTATCTACTTGTGCTAATGAACCAAATTGTGCATACACAATACATGTGACAGGTTCAGTTAAAGTTTCTGAAATACTTTTAAATTTACAGGGGAATCACGAACTACATCCCATGTATTGTCATCTAAAGTTTCTGTTGGAGACAGAATAAAAGAATACAGAGCATATCCATTAGGATATTCATCAAAAGTAACAGTATGTGAATAATTTTGATAATATATACCAGTACCTGATAACAGAGTATAGTAACTTACAAGGTATGAATCATTATTAAAATCAGTAGTGAGGAGATTAGTAGGAAATGATTTTTAGCCGACATGTAATTGCAGTTTGTTAACGTTAGTTTCGAAACTCATAGGTATTAAGATGTGATTTCCCATTGAAGGCTGTGTTGGAGATGAAACCAATAACCAGGCCTTTAGGAACATTACCCAGTAAGAGATTATCAATGTTGTAAGACGACTTGTGCAGGAATAGTATAAGATCTTGTTTCTACTCTTGTGAGAGGTAACTAGTCAGTTTCCGAAACCATCGCGTATTTAATTGCATAGCTAAATCTGCAGTTACATCAATGCGCCGTACATGAAGAATAACTTCCTCACGCGCAACTTTATAATTTGTATTTTCAGGAGACATTAAGCAACAGTTTTCTTTACTGTGGTGTAATTTTACACGTAAACTTACTTTACTGGGAGGCATAGGACATAAACTTACAATATCAGTATGAAGACGTCCGTATATTTCAAAAGATTTACTATTTTTCACCTTATTACCACATTTTTGGAAACTAATTAATTTATCATTTAACGAAATATTAATTTGACTAAATAACGAATGTAAGAAATTATTTACTGGTGCAATAGTATCATCTTCAGTTCAGTTTGTACCATCAGCTTTTGCAATTTTAGAACGTACATAAAGATATAGATATGCAGGATGAATAAATTTCCCTGTTTCTCCAGGAATAACAAATTCAATAGGTACTTCCGAGGGTAATGTTGAAACAGTGCGATATTCAGTATTTCTAGTTGCTTCAATAGCTGTTTGTTTCATAGGTATAGAAAAGAAGTCAAATTCATTGGTACAACATTCAGAACCATCTGAATTTAGGAGCAACATTATGAAAAGATATCGTTTATATGTTTACGTTTTGTTGGTGTTCCAAACATTACAATAGCCTTTCTTTTGCTTGACCGTCTCTTACCGCTACCAGTTAGCAACTGTCCGACTTTAATAATGGCTTTTGTCTTAAAACTATCACCAGCTTCTTTTACACGTGCGCGAACAGATTCTTTAAATGGACGATTTTCAAATACATCAACTGCAACTTGCATACCCGTTTATAATGGCTGACGCCCTACAGTTTCTGCACCCTGTTTAAGGAATGTTAAAGAAAAACGAAATAAGCCTTTAAAGAAAATACCTATACCATATCCCCTTTGATATACAGGTCGTGGTATTCCACGTCCACGGCGATAAAGAAATACGTTTTGATCTAATCTTTATTATTATTATTATTTAACAAACGCAGGAGAGCGTTTAAAATGTAGTGGTACGGTTAGCGTCTCAGATCGAAATGGCAAATTTCGCCATGCGTGATCTTTTAATAGTAATTCGATTGTGTTGAAAAAGTTTTGCAAGAGGCATGTAATGAATATCATCAAAGGTAATTGTTATTCATATTAGACCGTATTTAATATCAGAGATTGTAGCTATACGTAATGGTGCTTTTGTATCACCTAAAATTGATATTGTATAATATCTCTATAAATAAAAATTTGATGTGGATATCCAATATCTATGTATGGTTGTTTGAATCCCCAACGTTCGTTTACAAGATCAGATTTTTCAGAGAAAACTAATTGTAATGCTAATGTCGGTTACAATGTGACAGATTATACAAGCTTATCACATTCGACATGAACAATATTTGAAAAACTAAATCTTGTAAATCTTGGTACTGTGTTTAATTCATCTATTAAGTGGTGAATAATTGGATAATATCCAACAATAACTACTTTTCATAGGCTCTGCATTTTTAAATTTATACATATAATATTTTCACTTTCGTTAACATTATAACATATTAATGGAATATGTACTTCACTTAACCTTACGTACGAATCAGATTCTGATAACCGCATATTATTTTTTAATTGATTAATATAATGTGTCGGACTATTTGTTGGATATACATTTGTGTTAGCGTTTGAAACTAATGTAATGTAAAAACAATCATCAATACTTTCAGAAATCATTTTCGTTTAACCCGAGAACTACCAAGCGGGTCCATTGGACCCGTGATTATACTTTTCAATATTTTTATTCTCTTCCTGTTTAAGCAATGACTGTCTCATTTAGTGACTTTTACTTTTTGATCAATTTGAATAAAAAACAAAAGAAAGACTTCACTCGTGTTTATGGGTTACCAAATTTCCTCAACTGTCCCACTGTCTACCATTCGAGTCCAATGGGCCCATTGCCACATAGCATTATGTATGTGTTGTATATACTTGCTTATTTTGTGTTTCTACCATGAAATATAGATGGCATGCGCTGTCACTTTAGAGACCTGAATTTAGTTAGTGTGATTGCCACTAGATATACATTGAATAGTATTTTTCCTAAATGCTAGAGCTCATTTTAGTTGTAATTTCACTTCAGTAGTGCTGCTGAAGCTACACATTTTTTGAAACGATGTAACTTCTCTCAGCAGTTCGTGTATTAGAATCCATATTAGTACAGTCCATTCACACAAGTGTTCTATGTGAAAATAGCAGCATCAAAACAGAACCTACGCAATGAAGACATTGAAAAATATTTACATGAGTTGAGTTCTGACAATGATGTGTCTGACAGTGAGTACGTGCCATCAGATGATGATGATGAATTAGATTATGTGGAAGCAGAAGAGGATATTATAAGTGAACCTGAATCGCTTGATGATGTTCCCCTGTCGCAGCGTGTAAGACTGGCCCAAATGTTAGACCCTCCCACCGGAAATTTGGAGTGTGTGTCGAAAAATGGTGTGGAAGTATGGCAATGGCATCCCTCGAAATCAAGTCACGGTCGTGCTAAAAAAGTAAATGTTATTTATAAAAAATCAGGACCTACTCGTTATACACTAAGAAATTTGGATGATGAACTTTCCGCTTTTAGTCTTTTCTTTCGTGATTCTCTGATTGCCAGCATTTGCAAATGGACGAATAAAGAAGGGGAGATTGTATATGGCGCTGATTGGAAATGTATAACTCGGAACGAATTTGAGAAATATGTTTGAGTGTTGATTCTAATTGGTGTCTACAAATCCAAAAATGAAGAAGTCACCCAGCTGTGGAGTGTTGAAGATGTTCGCCCAGTGTTCAACCGTATAATGTCTCGTAACCGGTTTCAGTCAATAAACAGTGCTCCGTTTTGACGACGCAGCCTCAAGACTCAAAAATCGGTCCCCAGATAAACTGCAACCAATTCGCGAAATATTTTACTCTTGGGTATGCACACTTCAGGATGCTTTTATTTTGGGGAATAATGTAACCATTGACGAACAACTTGTGGTATTTAGAGGCCGATGTCCTTTCCGTCAATATATCCCCAGCAAACCTGAAAAATATGGAATCAATATATGGGTTCTTTGTGACAGTGCTACGAGTTATTCATGGAACATGCGAATTTATACTGGGCGGCAAGAAAATCAACCAAGGGAAGTAAATCAGGGTAAAAGGGTTGTGGTAGATTTAGCCGAACAGTTGTCTAAGAGTGGCAGAAACATAACAGCGGACATTTTTTCACAGTTTAGATCTTGTGAGAAAACTTAGAGAATCGAATAACCTACGGGAAAACAAACCGGAGTTGCCTCTGACTTTTGCAACCGCGAGTGGACGGCATGAAAACTCAAATTTATTTGGATTTTAAGATGATGTTATGATTTTATCTTATTGTCCAAAAAAGGGAAGAGTGTGTGGCCCTTATGAGCTCAATGCACTCCCAACGGTGGACAACTCCCGTCCGGATAAAAAACCAGAAGTTATACTCGACTATAATAAAAACAAAAAAGGAGTTGACAAAATGGATCAAATGGTGAGGTGCTACAGTTCCAAGCGTATGACTTGCCGATGGCCTGTTGCACTTTTCTACAACATGATAGATGTCAGTGCTCTAAATGCATTTATCTTCTGGCTCTACGTTTGTGGTACAGACGCTACATCAAAGAAGAGAAAGCGGAGGTCTTCCCTTATCAGACTGAAGAAGAAATTGAGAAAAGTATGTGAGGTTACAGCTGAGCCTAAAAGGCGATCCTTTCCTACAGATGGACCTCCTAACCAGAGAGAAAAGGCACCGTGCCATATTTGCCCATCACGCATAGATAGAAAGACCAGAACTGTGTGTGATTTGTGCAAGAACAATGTTTGCCAAGAACACTGTGTATTTGTCTGCAAAAATTGGGGCACTGAGTAAATTTTGTGAAATTGTGAACACATCCTATATCAAGTTTTCCTTTCTTTCTCACATATTAAAACCTTTTAGAAATCATATAAAATTTCTCAAATAGACCGTGAGATTCTGAACTTGTGAGCACGTCGCACTACACTAAGTTTTGCAGGATTTTTATTTTGTTTTTTGTCCAATAAAAATAATATGTACAATATAATCATATAATTTTTTTCAATATACTTCGTGAGATTGTGAACACTGTTGGACCTCTGAACACTTGTGAATACTTTTGAACTTATGAAAGTTAATTTGTTGCGCTGTATTTGTTTTTTCATACAATAAAACAATGTGAAAATTTCATAAAATTACTCCATATCCTCGATTCTAAATTAGGGTCCTAGGGTTAAAGTGAAGTGTCAAGATTGAAGTCTCAAAACGAAATGGTAATTTCAATCCGTGTACATCTTTTAAGTTTACTTCTATCGTATCAAAATATTTTTCAACTTTAACAATGCGGTGTGTGAAACAAAAGATTTTACATGACATCGTTGTACATTATATACACTAAATTTTCGAACTATCGGCCCAATATCTTGTTGTTTTACAATATCAACGCAAACATTAATTGCATTGGGAATATTATAATCTAAATTACATGGAAATTTCCCACGTGTTAATATCATATCAACATTTCTAACTTTTGTGTATACAACATTTTTAATATCAAGTGTATTTACATTAATAAATCCAAAAGTATGTTGTAATCCCGGTGTAATACTAATCATACATTGATCTTCTAATTTTAAAAAATGTGTAATCACAATTTGATTTTTATTTTGTAAATATTGTAATATTCGAATATTTTCAGGAATCAACTGACAAATAGATTCAATAGATGAATAATATTCTGATGTTATAGGAACATGATGACGTTCAACTTTATAATCAATAACAGTAGTAATTATAATTTCTTCATTTTCACCAACATTATAAAAATTCCACGGAATATTAATTTGCATTAATACAACGCCCCTTCCCCCATCATTTAAATCAATAGTTTGTGCTAAATTAACTCGAAATGAAGATGTAGTATTATTATCGAAAAGTTTACTACTGACCTTTAAAGGAAGAGTAACTTAAAAGTCATGTGTAAAGTTTGAATTTATCTTGCAGACTGAATACAATCTGACTTAATCCACGAATTCATACTTGACGGATATCACAAACATTTTACATACATTCACCCATTTTTACGTTTTAATACTTTTTCAATTAGATAAGTTTTCTTTGAATTTGTAATTGAATTTTGTTATTGTTGTGCATAAAATATTCTTTTAATTTCTTCCCCATTCCAATCTTTTAATTTATAAGTGATCGGGTCTGATTTAATACATTTATCAACAATAAATATTTCTTGTGACTATTTAGGTAAATATTCTTTCTCTAATATATGTTTAGACTTACTAACACGAACATAATCACGAGGACTAAATTTACAACTTGTATTCTTTTTATTTACTGTATTTCCGTATAATATTTCCCACACATGATTCACATTGGAATCATTTACTTGTGCAGGCGCCATTTTTAGTAGTTGAATTATATGAATGATTGTGATTATTTACAACTTGATCCAAGACGTTAATATATCAATAAGTATTCTTTGCAGTAAAGTAACGATACAATTTTTCTTTTAATGTTCTTATAAATCGTTCTGCTAAGGAGCATTTAATTTCGGAATGAACACTATAATGATTAATTTCATATTCTTTAAACAATTGCTTCCAATGACGATTATAAAATTCTCTATCTAAATCTGTATGTACATTAAACACGGGTAACTTGAAATTTAAAAAAAATTTCTTATTGTTTTTGCCATTTCAGGACCTTTCTTTGTTTCCAACGCAACACAATATGCATAACGTGAAAAATATCAATACAACATAATATATATTTATAATTTTTATTATACTTTGAAATATTTTGCATATCTGCTAAATCCATTTGTAATGTTTCATTTAGTGCACTAACAATACCTTTTAAGTTTAAAAACTTTACGAGCTTGTGCATGTAATGTATAAGCATTTTGAGAAGGTAACCAATTTTTAATTTTGTTTTTAGACAACTTTGTTTTACGTTGTAATGTTTCTAATCATAATGTAATGAATAATCATAATATATTTTTGATAATTTTGTCATTTTTGCATACTATATTCATTCCAATGTTTAAATAAATTATATACTGCTGTTGGACTAGATGATGATTTTCTTATTTTATGACTACGTTGTCTTTTACTACTACTACTACTACTACTATTCCGTTGTGTTGCTGGTGTGCCAATAAATTCTTTAGGAACATTAAGATCTTTTAATAAAATTTTAAATTCATCAATTCCTATAGGATTTCGTGAATATTTTCTTGTACGGACATCATTTAATAAATTTATAATATTTGAACCGGATATTGTTTTTCCTTGGATACGTGCTATACCAGACTTATCCCACTGAATTTTATCAGAACTTGTCAACTGCTTTAATAGTAGATCTGTTTTCCTATGTAGTGTTTTCGGTACTGTTTGTAAAATATCTGATACAAATGGTAAAATAGGTGTATTGTTACAATGTTGGAAAGCTGCTG
Organism: Thermobia domestica; assembly: GCF_964235325.1. Taxonomy (NCBI): domain Eukaryota; kingdom Metazoa; phylum Arthropoda; class Insecta; order Zygentoma; family Lepismatidae; genus Thermobia; species Thermobia domestica. The sequence continues at coordinate 211,635,717 of NC_137457.1, read as the reverse complement.
CTGCTGATGATGTTTTTTCTTCTTCTTCTTCATGAATAACAGGCAATGTAATAGGTTTATATGAAGATGAGGTATGCTGTAAATAACGATGCAAAAGTTGTTGATAGTTTCCACTTTTGTTATACACTAAGTACATGACGTATTAAAATAGTATTCATTTATTCATCTAAACGTGATTGATGTGAATCTACGGACTTAAGATTGGATCGAATTTCATGTACAGCATTTTCAGGAACTAAAATAATTTTACGTATTTCTAACATTGTTATATACTAAAAATAATACTTCCTACTGCTGCAAGAAGTGGTCCCAAGATTAATGATAGTAGCGCACCACCTTTTTATACGAACAACTTTTTCTTCTTTAATGCTGTACGTTGTTGAGATAAAACATGTAACTTGTTTTTATGTCTACGTAAACGTTGCTTCTGACGAAAATTTAAAGGGTGTTTCCTTTTATTCTGTTTTTAGCTACCTGACAAATTGTTCTTATTAAATACCCTGCAGCATTTTGTAAAATTTGTTTTCGTTTGGTATTCTTGCATTTGCACAGAGCACGGAGCGTGTTCTAGTGTTGTTTCTCCTTCAACATCTTGATTCAGACTAAACAAAGATTTGTGTATGCATGTCTTTTACGTTAGCGTACAAATGCATGATTTCATTAGGAAAATTATTTGTACGTGTTCGCAATGCATCGTTTGTTTTCTGTGTTAAGTCAAATAATACCTAAGTGTGAGCGTCACGTGTTACTTCTTCGGACACACGATTTCCTTGCTATATCGAGGCATTATTTGCTTTGCTAAATTCTGTATTTGCAATTTATCACGTTGATTTTTAAATACTATAAGATAATGTGCATTTAATCTGATATCACGGGCTGTTTTCCTTATGGAAATAAATTTTGATTAATAAATATTACATGAATATTAAATATCAACATTTTACGATGTGTATTCTTTGTAAATAAATTAGCAACATCACCATTGGTTTCTGACATTAAATCATCAACTATTAATAATGAATTTTCTTTAATTTCAAAATTATTCATGTCGGGTATCCCCTCTACAAAACGTATTTTTACATGTGCATGTAAGTTAGGTATTACCATAACACCATACTATATCATTAAATTGTATACTAAACATTTGATCACGTTCATTAAGTAATGGATTTACAAAACATTTTCCCCGCCCTTGACGGACCGGCGATTAAAATAGTAGAGGGATCTCGAAACTTTAACATCATGTACTGAAATGAATGCATACATTAGAGACTGCTTGATATACACACTCATTCACAGAAAATAAATAAATAATTAACACCGAGCTTCTGATGAAGCGATCCAGCAAAAGGAAAAGACAGAAAACAAACAAACAAATGAAAAAGGAAGAGAGACATCATACAGCTTACATTTACTCGTTCGTGGGCTTATAACCGTAAGGTACTATTCCAGGTTTTTTATATGTTCGTCGTCAGTTACGTCATGTTCGTCAGTACGTTTAAGTTTTTTGTTGACCTCACGGTGTGTCTGTCTCTGTACAGCTAAAGATACGGAACACTAGTCTACGCACGATACTGTTTGGATTTTCTATAACTGTTGACTCTAATTGTCCAGACACTAATTTATAGTAACTCTCGAAGTTAATTTTCTGAGAGGTCCTATCATTTAGTGTTACCCCCTAATTTTGACTATATCCCTTGGGCATTAATTAGGATATAAGCATATTTCTTTGCTCCTAATCCTAAAAATATAAATTTCCAGCTTTCTGGAATTTCATGTTTTAGATCACCCAAATAGTTCCCAAGCGGTAACAATGGTTCTCCATCTTTTTTCTTTATATATATAATATTGTCGGTGTCACAGTACATTGCTCTCTCTGGTTTTACAGTCGTCGGTATTTTGTACAGTTCCTGTCAAGTCCACGAAGTAATAAAGGCAGCTAAAATTGCATTGGGAAATTCTGTTTCAATGTCTCTGGAAGTGATAATTAAATGATCATCATTAATTGGGACCACAGTTTGAATTTCATACCGTGCCGATGTTAAATACCTAAGAAACGTGACCTCATCACTAACGATTATACTATGTGACACATCAGTCCGCTGTCCGCGTTTCCCAGATAATGAGTTGAGGTAAAGTTTTGCACATTGCCTCAATACTGGGTTCGACCTGATGTTATCATAATTTAACTGTATGCCTTCATAGGCATAATATTCCTCAATATATTTTTGCTTGTCTTCCTCTGTTTTACAATAAGCAGGAAAGCCAGAGGCTTCCTGCTTCATCTGAAGGAAGGAATTCACATAAGATCCTAACAACCCGCCTGAATTCTACTTTTCACGATCCATGAGTTCGAATTCCCATATTTCGTGTATATTTAGTATTCTGTACCCTTTTTGAAGAGCCATGTGTAACTCTGGAGTACAAAATCATCCTGTAAGAGCACACTCAGTGTCACTATGAGTACAATCATTAGTGTTTTCCTCCTCCATACATGTACGGCAAACACAACAAAAAACGGCCTCCCGCAACGTACGGGAGAATTGGTAAATAGAGGTATTTTCGGGCAAAATAGTACATTTTACTATACCATGAATACTTCCACAACTGGAAAGGCGGGCCCTGTATGTATCTTAGGTGACTTAGCAGGCATAGGTTTACGTGACATCACATATGGATAAACACTAGTAATATCGGCGTAATTTAACGTCTCATCACTCCCACACTCGACGTAAGATCGAAACACTTCAGTGCGACCACGGTTGTAACAATTCTTGGGAATAAGGAAATCAAGCATGTTAATACAACATTCTTTAAGAAGCCTTTGTACATAGTCATCCGTCTTTACTTTCTTATCCCAGAACATTTCCAGATTTCGTATAGGTTTATACCTAAACTTTTGAGGTACCTGCGGCAGAGCATTGTTTGTTCGTATCTTTTTTCCATCATATTGTAAGAGTCATGAGCGCCATGGAAAATGGCGTCGCGATTAAAAGGGTAACAGCGCCTACATGAATGCCAGAAGCATCCCATGAATTCGAAGGCAGCTTTGAATCCGTGCCATCCATCAACTTGGTACCTACCAATACATTTTCCCCACCTCTCCCAGCACGCTGGATTTCTATCCCTAATTGTTCTTCCATATATATATAAGCCATTGCATAGGTTTAGTACTATACTTAGTCTTATGATAAAAACCCAACGCAGGTATTACGGGGATAGTATTTTCAGGTAAGTACAAAGCATGATAAGTACGCTTCGCAAGACTTGCAATGGTGAATGACGTAATGATACATTGCAAACCATTCGTTTTCTTTTCAATATCACTACTATCCATTTCATAAAGATATTCCCCTGATTTTGCGGTGCTGCCGTGACGTCCAGTCAAAACTTATATTTCATTGTCGTACCTCGTTGGAATTGCTGGAATGTTGTCTTTTCAATACTTAAGACATAAAAATTTCTTTGTACTATGTAATGAGAAAAAAATAAAAATTAATGAAAAGTGCGTATTTTTTCGTACATTTTTGGTAGATCAATGTTTATAGAGCTATATCTCAGAAAAGAGATGACGTGAAATAATTTCCTGTGTGCAATATGTAGAGGCATCCATTAGCTGTAAGGTGTGAAAAGTTCAATTTTCATCACTTGATATTTTTTGTGTAATTAAAACAAATATACGACGCTCTGATCTCCTTTACTATCGTAGGTAGAGAAACGTACAAAACACTGTTCGAAAATTTGGAAGTCTAGTGTTCCAAATATTTGGAACTATTAACAAAAAAGGGTTTAGTCGGTATAGTATTTATTTTTTTAAAAAAATGTTTATTTCAACATATTCTCTGCATTAAGCGGTGAGCCATGTTGCAGCCCAATCTTTAAATTTCCCGCGCTTATATGAAGAAACAGCATACAGTAAATGGAAGTGCGGCAACGCTGTCGTGCAGTGTTGTCGCGTTCAGGAAGCTTGTAGCGCGAAGCCTACTTCATAAGAATGTAATAGGAAAAAGTATTTATTGTAACCTTTCACATCATAAAAATATTAATGCATGTACACTCATGTCCAAAATTATTGTCGCATGTCTATAAATATGTTATTGTTGGAATATAATTTGATAATGAATTCGCCTGGTATTTCTTATAATGTTAGTATGTGTATAATCGGCAAAGACTTGTAGGCTATGTGGCAAATTTCATGTCAAAAGAGCAGTAAATAAGAACAATAAAACGAAACTAAAATTTTCTTATCCATTTATCAACATTTTGTTTTACTCATGCTAATTTTCGTATTCTTTTCCTATGAAATTTACTACAAATATACATTTCCCGACTCTACATATAGTATCAGTAATAAAAGTACCCTGAAAAATCATTATCAAATTGTATTCTTACAAGAAGACAGTTATAAATATGCGACAATAATTTTGGACATGAGTGTACACATCTCAATGTAATCGAAATAAAACATTGAAGTAACACATCCACAAACTCATCTCTTAATCTATTTATTTCATTCACTTTCGTCATGGCTTTGTTGACTCATCGCTGCTCCTGCTATCTTCCCTAATATTTATAAATAATGGCTCCATTTGTACCTCAAGATCTATCAGTATATTACACACTCTCCAGCTTACGAACATGTTAAAGGTTAAAAAGAAATGTACTTATGTAGCCTTGGCAATCATGTGTTCACGCAAGTTCTGCGAACAATTCCCCTGCCGAATGTAACACAGAATGAGTCCTTTGTTTTCTTTCAACGAAAGTAAACAATGCAATGAGTAGGTGACGAGGGCTGTATTTACGTCTAATCACGTTGCACTGATTGTCTTCAACACTTCCCTTCGGTTTGTAGGCGTCAAAAACTTACACACACACTCACGTCATATGGGTTCATTGCAATGAGACGGACTAATGGGCATTTATATTTCCGTGAGTATATCTTGTGCTTTTTGATTTAAAAAAATGGATATTCCTTCACGAGCGGCGTTATTACAAACAGAAGAGGCAAAATATTTAGTGATAATGAAATTGCAGAACTGATGAATGACTCCGACTCAGACGGTTATGAGTTAGTAATTAATAGTAAGGACATTGATTATTCTGTGCTCAATGGCGTATCCGGGAGTGAACAAGATAGTAACTCTGTTTCAAGTAAACCTGAGGCTGCGCCCCCCAAAAAAGCGTCATTCCTATTCAAAGGCAGATTCTAATGTAGCTTGGAGCTCTTAGATCTGAAAACAGATTTTCTGTGAAGTGTGAACCCAATATTACATATCAACTAAGGTTGTATCACATAATAAACTTTGTGCGTGTTTTTGTTTCTGTGCAAGTGTATTTTGTATTGCGTGCAATAAGTGAAAAACTAACAAAAAGCAACAAATTTTCGAGGACCATCACATGCAAATCCAAAAAAGATAAGAGTTCGCTTTTCTAATTCTGAACACTTGGTACATTTACTGTATATCCTGTTAATTTCTAAGAAATTGGTTTTAAATCTGTGGAGACATTACATTTTAAAAATATCTCTAAAAAGAGCCGGACAGTGTGCGTGACAAGTTTAAATACCCGTCCGGCTGAGAGTGTATACGCGCCAGGAAAATGTGGCAACGTAGCACTCCGTATAAACTGCGATCGCGAAGGGCGCAAAGCAGAGAAAATCATAATGTCATATTTGTGATTGTTTATCTTTTAAAACAAGTCAAAACAGTTTGGTTGATAAAGCTACTTTAAGATCTTTCTAAAAGTCTTTTCAGATTGTTAATACACCGCAGCAATTCAGAGATAATGATGTCTCACTTTTTACTGAATAACAAGAAAATTACTACGTGTTGAGTAGTGAAATTTTCTGAACTTACAGGTAATGGATGCACCTACATATCGTGCACAGGAAATTATTTCATGTTATCTCCGTTCCGAGATATAGTCCTGTAAACATTGATTTACCAAAAAAGTACGAAAAAATACGCACTTTTTCATTAATTTCTATTTTTTTCTCACTATACAGTACAAAGAAAATTTGGATGTCTTGAGTATTGAAAAGACAACATACCAACAATTCCAACGAGGTACGACAATGCAGTATAAGTTTTGACTGGACGTCACGGCAGCACCGCGAAGTCAGGGGCCTATCTTTATGAAATGGATAGTAAATTTGATAATAGCTTCTGCTAGAATTCTAACGTCATTCTCACGATAAGAGAGCTTTCCTTTTGCAGGTTGAACTCCTCGCCACTTATCGCACGTTCTTGGTGCCAGGCTGCTAATTCTTGTTTTTCTTCTGTGCTTCGCCCCTCAGGATCATAGAATTCAATTGAGGGTAGGGTACAACATAATTTTGATTTTCCTCTGTATTGAACAAATATGGGAAATCTCCCTTTTTTAAATTTTCAGTCAGGTCTAAAGTTTGGGGTAACTTGGATAGTTTGCATCCGATAAACAAAAATAATCTTTTGGAAAAATACGATTTACAATGTTAATATTGAAAATTTTTCGACCCTAAATAAGGATATTAGGAATATGTTGCTCTTCTATTAGATTTCTAAGGCAGGAGACCATCGTAGCGACTAACGTTGTGGGCGATGCAAATTATACGTCTAAAGACGGGACGTTCTACTAATACATGATTAATAAAAGCCGTCATCGTCCTGAAAGAAATTGATTTCCATTATTATCACCACATGTCTTACAGGGCTCATCGATACCTTTAGTTATACGGGTGTGACACACATGCTTACAACACACGAGCACTACCTCGTGTTCCCTTTTACCACGTGCATTTGCTGCTTTTAACATCGTTTCTCCATTATAAGCAATGTACATAAACCTATTAGTATGTACAGGCTGTCTCCGTACAAACCATGTGTGGTTCATATCAACATGCATGTGACATGTTGAACAAAAATGTTCACCACACACGTGAATGGATTATCGACGCCTGTTATTAACAATAACACCACAATCAATGCAGACCTTAACGTTATCACAAACAGATTTGCCCACTTTATTACGCTTCACATGATTCTCAAAACATATACCTTGCAAATTCTCTATTGCAAGCATCACGTTTAATTTTCTTATTGGTATAATTGCGTTCGTGTTGTGTTCGCAAAGGGAACACTGAGTTTCACATTTGTGTTTATATGACAACGCATTATGCGCTACCTCCGGTGCTTGGGGTCCCTGGTTCGATCCCAGCTCGCGCCGTGTGGACTTTGTGGTGGACAAACACCGTGCTCGTAGGTTTTCTCGGGGTTCTCCCGTTTCCTCCCACTTTCTTCATTCCACCATATCACTCATTTCTCATTATCACCGTCTCCTTTGGTTTAACCGGCATAAACGTGGGACGTTAAACTTAAGAATTTCATTTCATTTTTTTCATTATACGCTGGCAAACAATAATAGGAATACTTCAGTTTACCAGGAAAAGTTTTAATATTGCGAATCGGTTCAAAATGACCATTACTGTCACCTCTCTGATAATGGAGAAAAATATTATTTTCTGCAGGCTTTCCTGGGTAACGAACTACATATTCCCGATTATTTTCTCATGCTCCTCATAAATCACGATTTGATACTCCCCTTTCAAATATGATTGAAAAGTTTCAACGTCTTTAGTCACAACATCACTTCGTTTTAACGTCAACTCCTACCATTTCGCAGAGAACTTCTGCTTTAAGAGGCCATGTATCATGGTCTCTTGTTTATTCCACAAACTTTGCCTACTTGCAGTGTGTTTTTTAATCCATCACACAATTGCCATGGGGAGGCAATTAATATTCTTATTTTCTATGCGTATTAAACGCTTTTCCAAATAATCCTGATGTTTTGCATACTTTTTAACAATAGTTGCTGCATTTCTTCCTTGACCATGCATACTGTCGGCCAAATGGAACCGGAAGGGTACTTCGTGCCCCAAAAGGAACTCCTCATTTGAATCTAATACTCGTTCAATTGAGGTGAGGACAGTTCTAGCAGAGAAATAGCGCTTTCTTCTAAATGGCATTTACACAGACTTGTTATTTCTACTATTAATACTGTCTATGTATAGCCCGATATAATCCATGGAGCGTGCATTGGAAATTACATGTTGCAACGCAAAATCAATTAAACTTTCAATATAGGCCTCTGGATTATCAATAGCCCTCTCGTTATCCATAGGTCTAACATCGATTTCATGGCCCGCAAGATGAAACTTACGAAACATTTTTCTGCTTTTTCTAACAACTTCAAAGTTACTATTCCTCTGATTTTGCCCGTCATTATTATTATTACTACTACTTGTTTTACTACTAGTAGTACTACCACTAGTACCACTTGCACTATTACTATTTTGCTCCCACATCCCGCCAGTATTGGATCAGGGGCGTATGACGGACCAGACTGAGGATCAAATTGGTTCCCATAACCCCCATTAGCCCGTACACAATGTTTATGCGGGGAATTGTATACAAGATATTGTCCCAGGACCTGCTGCGTGGGTGTAACCACAGCATCGTCCATATTTTCAACCAATCTCCTCATTTCTTCTTCAACGGAATTTAAATCAATCCAATCTAAAAATGATAAATCATTATTACTTATTTTATAATATTACTATTCAAGTTACAATTTTCTTGAGGGGTCACAGCTATGAGTTTTCAGATGGGGTTACACATTGATTCGAAAGAAACCGCGTCCCAAAATCGAAAAACTTTTACAGCTCTATATCGTTTATTCTGTCTACCTGACCCTCCCCACAAGATAATAAATAAATAAGTTTATGCTCAGCCTGTTCATAACCATCAGAGTACGGAAAAATCCGTAAACAAACAAGTCCAACACGTCGGCACTGCTTACACATTGCTGTAATATTAAAATGTAATTACCTTCAAAGACACGAATGGTGGGTATTAGTGCGTGGCATATCTCCGAGCCCCGATGTTTCAAACGCTGAAGTTCCATTATAGCTTTCCATGCGCTGAAAACTCCTATACACGTTGAGACTACAAACCACTTCTTGAAGGTAGATCTCATCACCCATTTTGAGTTCTTCAGTGCGGCAGAAGAAATCCATGTAAAATAAACAAAAGAAAAAAATACTTTTGAGTTATCAAGCATGCTTTAGCAATAATGTTATAAACTAGTCACTTATTTTCAAGCACCACTTAAATATTAAGCGTAAGAAAAAACCCAGTCTAAAATTTTTAGAAGGCAGTTATACAATGTATAAACAGAGTACCAATTACTTATTTTAAAGCTTCAATTATATAAAAATCAAATAAGTAAAACAGCAATCACAGTAGTTAATGCAGAAAAACTAACTAGAGTTTAAAATAACTTTCTCACTCTTCAATAACATTGAATAAAATTGAGTGTAACAACGAATCCAATAACTTATTTTCAAAAAGCACCTAAATAATGTATAAACAGAATATTAGTTACTTATTTTCAAGTTTTAGTTATATATTAATCATATAAGTAATCCAGCAATCAGAATATTTAGTGCAAGAAACTGACTAGAGTTTAAAAAAGTCTTTGTTACTGTAAAACAATACTGAATAAAATTTAATCTAACAAGAAAACCGATAAGTTATTTTCAAACTATTGTTAAATAATGTATAAGGAAATAGTCAATTAGTTATTGTATAATAATCAAATAAGTAAAACAAAAAGACATCCCTTAACTTCCTTTATATCTGCAGAAGATTGACTACAGTTTAAGAAAAGTCTCTCTCTCACTGACCAATAATTTTTGGTTAAAAATAAACCACGAAAAAGTGCAAATTGTATGAATTCTTTTCTTTAATATTCAATAAATATAAGAAATATAAAATACACAACTCTTAATCCCTAGTTGTTCTCTAATTAATCTCCAAAAACAACAACACGACGTACTTATGTCGGTACTCCTGGTGTCCAACAAGAGCAAAGTAGGACCTTATCCTTAAAAGGGGGACTTTTTACTGTCACTACAGGTTTTATATTAAAACTCCCGTAGGGATTAACACACTGTAATATAATAATAATGGATTTATATAAAAATCAGCTCGTTTAAAAATCTATACCCTTTTTTTATTTTCTAAACATTTGTTTCAAAGCAAGGGTTCAAAGGCAGACGAAACTTCTATTCAATGTTTTACGTCTAATAGCGTAAAAGGAAATGATATCAAAAGCGGATAAATATCTATTATACATATCATTGCATTATGTTTCATTATTGCCGACAAGTTCTATCATGTTTTTGTATCCGATGATAGCTAACGCACTCTGGTGTAATTTTTGGAAGTATCCAGTTTACTTTTAACTGTGTCAGGCGCTGGGTATACGTTTCTAGTGTGTCGCGCTTTATTTTTTCTGATCTGGTGATTAAACACTTTCTATGCAATATATACACTTGGTTTATATTACACGCATTTATTAGTATTATTATTATTATAAATACATTATCCACGTTTTAGTAATCAGAGGGATTTGCGTTAATTAATATTAGGTTACGACCAACGGTGGCAATAACACGTATTATATTGCAGCCCTCAGAACAAACTTCTTTATTTTCACGGGTACACATTTTTAATACGATCACAAACAAAGCGTTCCGTAAATAGTATGCCCATCAGAACCGCCTATTCACTCGTTTTCTATAGCAAAAGTTCTAAGTTCAAATTTTATGGGATACCCTAAATCGTAGAGATGCAAGTGCTCGAAAAAAAAACCGGCTTCTTGGAAAAAACTCGGTTTTTTCTGCTTCGCTTTTTTGCTTGGGAAATTTTGGGCTTTTTTCAAATTTCTGCTTTAAATTGACAGAGCAGATTTTGTTTCGCTTCTCTATAACACAAAAGTCATTTAATTAGTGGTTGATGCCGATAATAATATAAAACCTCGAAAATAAACCATGAATTTCGAAAAGATATTTCAAACAATTTTACTTCTCAACATATTTACATTATGAATTCCAAAGGATTAACCAATGTATATAATAAGATTTTTTTAAACCTCCTACATACAAAAGTAAGTAGGGTTGGCAAGAACCATGGTTGGTTTTGAAAATGCCAAAAACCCGGTTTTTGGGGGGAGTTTAAACTAGGCTTTTTTTGGCTTAAACCAGGTTTTTTGGGTTTAGATATTTTGCTTTATGTATTTATATTACATATTGACAGAAATAAGTTTGTTTCGCCTTGGTGTTATTATGCAACAATGGGGTTATGCTGGAAGAGGTCACAAAAGCTTTAAGAAATCCGGTTAGTAAATTTCTTAAATTGGGAAACTCCCGCCCTAGCCATCGGGAAAATCCCGTCATTACTCTAAATGTAAAACAATAACAGAAAAATCCTGTTATTGCTTTGCATGTAAAATTTAAAAGTCAATGTACCATAATCAGTACGCTGAAACTGAGGTATTAAATTACAAATTTACTACGTACATATCATTGAAAGTTCAATCCAAGCTAATGTTGGAAGCTACATAGGCAATCGATAAATTATGCCAATTTCTATCAATATATTTAAGCAACCTTGGCTTCTTTATAAAACAACAGGCATTCAGGCATGCAGAAATATACAATTTGGTTTCGTTTCGTATGTTCAGGTTTAACATCCTTACGTAATACCGAGGTTATCAAGGAGAAGACTTTCGCTTAAAGTTACATCCGGACCGCTACTTTGTTTACGCATGAAAGAAGGGTTGTGGTTCAACCGAGAATTCAACATGGGATACCTTGATTAAAAGGTGAAAACGAAATAAAACTAATGCAGATTTTTTGATGTGTGGAAACGTCACCATGAATTTCGCACGATTCGCATTTTTTGTTCTTTTTATTTTTTTGGGTTTAAACCAGTTGTTTATTTAAAAAAGAAAAAAACAGCTGGTGTAAACCAGCCAACCCTAAAAGTAAATACTTCTTTTAAAAAATACACAAATAACTAGCAAAATTTTATGTAGTATTTTTACTTCAAAATATTCCATACACTCTTTTTGGAACAAAATAAAATAAAAATAAAACGTAAGAGAAATACTTAGATTTTTATGATTCACTTAAAGTCTACACATCTAGAGCTTTTGGTTCTGTATATTCTTTAAATTCTATAGTTTTATATAACCACCATCACGGTTTACTCAGTCCTCAAGTTTTCTGAATTTTTAACAAGAGGGATTCAACATATGAAGTGTGTGAGGCAAGTACATGATAACTCACAATTTTACTATTTTAAGAAATTAGAGATTTTCTGCTGCACAATCCATTTTGAAAGTCGGAAAGCTGATTTTTCACATAAGACTATACATGAAGGACTAAACGAAGTGGTATGCGTTGCTGTCTATCTGCTGCATAACTCAACAATTGAAAATTTGTTGGTTACCATGTTCTTTGCTCACACCCTTCATCTCATTACGGAACTCTCCCCACCCCACCATCACCACCACCACAAAAAAGGAATATATTTAAGTTAAGATAAATACAACTGCACAAGAAACATGACTGAGTGGAGCTTCTGCGCTTCTATCGGGAAGTTCGGGATACAACCCAGCATTCGACCATTCTGACAAAACTTTTCTTCATTCCATCTGTGAAGTAGAAATAGTGCGTGTACTGTGAGTTGGCCGACTTCCTTTCTTATTGTTTTTAAATCGTTATTATTACTAACTACCAGCAGGAACTGTCTTGCGAAGGTTAGAGGGGCGGTCTTTCGGACTGAAGCCTGTTCCCCAAAATTACGGAATGTCTAAAACAAAGGAAATATCTATTAGTTATGCCTTTACTCATAAACTTTAAGCTCCCGTCAAATAAAAATTACGAATGTTTAGAAAAACTAAATATTAGTAAGAAATATCCCTCCCAAAATACTCTTCTAAATTCGCCACTGATTCTCAGTATAAAATGATCTTCAAGGTTGTATTCGGAAGATTATCGCTAAATATGTAAACGAAACGAAATATTATGCCTGTACTCATAAACTTCAAGCTCCTCCCAAATAAAATTAGGACGTTTTAGAAAACGAAACAATCAAAGAAACCTCTCCCAAAGTACTTTTCTCAATCCGCTACTGATTATTTGTATAAATTAGTATTCAAGATTGTGTCCGGAAAATTATTGCTAAATCGTTGCACAGCTACAATATAACAGAAATGTGGAAGTACGGTTTGACGAATATATTGAAAAACGTACGCTTTGACGGATATATAGAAAAACGTATGTTTAACTTTTGCGCTAGAAGCTAGAGTACTAAGCTCTTAGAAATGAAACTCGGATGACAAACTAAAATGATTTAGAGAAGAATAAAAATGTCTATAACTCAAAAGTTAAAATAAAGTTAAATAGCCTCTAAAATTACCCACATATACTACATTCTTCATGTTAGCTTTAATTCGTAAAACATGTGCTCCATCCATCTTGATGGTGAATTTCAGAGCGAAATATGGAATTTAGGTCATGGAATTCTTATCTAACTATAGAATATACCATAAGAAAGCTATTTAGATAGAAAAAACATGAAAATGAAAAAAGCCAAAATTTCCAAAATTCTCGTTTTTTCCCCAAAAAATCCGGCTTTTTATGTGAAAAAAACCATCGATTCAAAAAAGCCGGCTTTTTTGCTTCTCTACTAAATCGTGTCATATCTTGCAGTATGGGAGCGCACGTTAAAAATCCTAACAATACCATGTATTTTTTGCGCTTCTACCTGTTTAGCTGAAAAACAAACCTTCAAAATCTAAATTACGTCTAATATATAGTATTACAGTTAAAACTTGCATGGTCACCTTTGGTGTAAAGTAGTCCGGATTCCTCCTAACTATGTGAAAATTATTCAGTTCGGATTGTTATTGTTGATGTTAAAAATCAGTACAAACAAACTCTTTTAAAAATAGTACAGCTAAAGTTTTGGGTAGTACAAAAATATAGGATCATTCGTGGAGTTCACACCTTTGCTACACGTAATAATCCCAATGGAAATATAAACCAATTACTCTCTTCCACCCAAGTACATTTCTTTTCTCAGAAACTTAATGCAGCAATTTCGGGTTCCCCGCCCGTATCCTCCCATCTCGCCATTTTTTAACAAAAGTACCTTATTATCAACTAATCTTATTAGGATTCGTTAGATATAAGTTTCTCTTAAATGTGCCGCGTAAATTTTCACGGTGTACTCCCGTTTCATTCCACTTTCTCCAGTCCTTTATTTTTAAGGAGTTTTCAATAATGATATAACACAAAGCACAGCTTGTAAAGCAAACCGTAGAAATTATTATATCAAAACAAAATTCTCTCAAATGTTCCCCATGAATTTTCCCAAAGCTACCCATTTCCTCCAACATTTCCATCTCATCATTTTTTCAACAAAGTCCATTATTACCAACTAATCTTTTTAGGACCCAATAAATATGTTTTTCTTAAGTGTTCCCCAAAGTTCCCACGGTTCCCTTTACATTATCATTACACTATTTTTTCAATAGTGTAAACCGTCTCATAACCGTAAACAGTAAAATAATAGTTCATAAGAAGTAGAAATAATTTACGTGTAATTTCTAAGATGACAAACTTCACAAAAAATCAGTAAACACGCGTAATATTGTTCAATCGTTATGTATAAGCACGGTAATATCACGAATAAGGATAACGGATATAGATCATGGGTAATTTATATATACTTTATTTAGGACAGTTGGTGGGCGGGCATCACTTAAAATGTTTCTCTCCATAGACAATTTCAAATGTTGCAATAGGTGGAAATGTATTTTATTTCATATATTGGGAGTGCATCAGGCATCATTTTCTCTGTATGTACATCAAACTATTAACTGTAATTGGAAAATAGAATTTTAGAACATGTCAAACAAAAATATTGCATATAGGTTGTTAACGGATTCTCATTTCATATTCATTAAATGCTGTCTCTCAAATCTTTGATTGTCATCTAACACTAGTTAAAATTTTCAATTTTTAACAGTAAATGGGAAATTGCAAACAAAGTTGAAATACTGATTTACATCTAACGTTTATGTACAACATGTTAACTGGGTACTCGAATCTATGTTATTATTACGTTTGTAGCAATACAAAAAATGATTCACTTGCGAATAATTCCTTAGGGTTCTCATCTACAAGGAAAATAGTCTGCATCTCAACCATCAAAATATGTCAATGCACACACTTACTTACTTATTCTCCCCCGTCATAGTTCATTCACATGGAAGCCGCGTAATCACGCGGAAAGGTATCCACTGCCACCATCAGAGGTCATTCCATCTGAAACGTCATAGCCCACAAACACTTTCACTTTGGACAAAAGCAAGCTTCCTCATAAGCGCACTTAGTATCCAAACCTCGGCCAGGAAGGACATACGAAAACCATACTCTCTATCATGCTACAGCAGTATATGCAGACTACATCGTTGTTCTAATGAGCTTCAAATCAAATTTCAAATATCTTCACAACGACTTTCCACATAAAAGGAAAATAAACAAAAAATGAAATAAATAAATAAATAAAGATTTCAATCCTACCCTACCCTTCACAAGTTCCAAATATGTTTCTTCCCATAGGATTTTTTTAAAAGCGAGTTTTTTAATATTTCGGAACAATTTACCATGTTCACACAAAGTGTTCGAGTAATTTATTATGAGAGAGATAATTTTAATAAAAACGAATGAACACATAAGCAGAACTTCTAAAAAGGAAGTGAATATATTAATAATACAAATCAAATAATGGGTGGGTCCCGGGTTCAATTCTCAGCACAGATATACATATTTACGTCTCCGTGACATCTTTCACTCCAACTCCCGGGGTTCAATTTCAATTGTCAATACAAAACAGGGATCATTCTTTATCCATGAGTTTTTTTTTAAATATTTCGAAACAAGTTTCTCTTTATGAGATTTTATTGAAAGCGGTCCGTTAAAAGGAGACAGAGAATTTTAATGAAAACGAAAGAATAAAAGATACGAACCAATTAAAAATCTTTATATGTTCAAGGGAACCATTAGGCGGCTCTCGCCCAAGACCCATTCTTTGAAATAAGTTTCCATGGTAAACGATCCTATTAAGAAGTAATGCTCACACATTTAACAATGAGTATACCTTCATAAGCATAAAAACTCTTTACATGGGATATAGGGACCAATTTCTTTATAAGTTCAAGGGGACCTGGGAAAGCATTGACCATGGGCCCTACAGGAGCTAAAAGGAATTCATTGGGGGCCCGAAAGAATAAAATATACAAACCAACTAAAATCAATTAAAATTAATGTTTCCAATTAAAAATACATAAGCATAGGAGGAGAACTGAACAATGCAGGGACTATAGGAACCAAAACTATGGCCCATACACTCATCAGGAGCCATGCCACTACGTGGACACATCAATGGTCATTCACTTCTCATATCACTTATTCTACCTTTCCAGAAAAAAAACGTTTAGAAGTAATGACACACTACACATGTTCTACGTACTCAGACCGGTGTAATGGTCAACTACTTAACCTTACATGATTTATCTAACTTGTTTAGAACTTAATTAAATGTACCGTAAGCGCGGTATCCTTTTTTCGTGTACAAATATAAATCTTTACTACTAACATGACATGAGAAAACTACGATTTTTGCCTACCAGAATAAAACATTAATTAAAACAAAATCGTCAAATTTTTGCCAAATGTCCACTTCATATTTTTGCTATTCTTCATATAATTACAGATTCAGAATTTAGTTGGAAAATTATTTGAAAATTGGGATATATGAACAGCATTATGCATGGTGTAGAACATAAAGTTTACGTGGTCAAAACGTAGTAAATATATTTTACAAAAAGATTTTAAATGTCTCAGTATATAGTTACACTATTTCTTAATAGAAAAACATAACACCGTAGTTTCAAATTAATTTTGAAAATTTACTGACAATGGACCACTTGCCAGAGAATCGCCCTTTAAGTTCTGAGTGTGAGCCAACACTGGCAGAATGTTATTTGTATTTTTTCCACCATGTACTATTTATCTATCAAAAAGCAATTTTGATTTTAGAAAAGACTGACATTAGTGCTTGTGATGTATATTCTGTCATGAATGAATTAAGAAATTCTTTGAAGAGTAGACATTGGGATGAGATCTTTGGTTCTAAAGCTAATCAAGGATTAAGGAATTTGAACAGACAAGAAGCTTTTAAGTTTAGAAGGGAGGCACTTGACGTGTACTTACGAGCAATAACTTGCCTAGAGAAATGGCCTGACTTTGAGGGTTCTCATTTTAAATACTTTTCGTACTTGAATCTAAACAAGTCATTGCCAAGTCTAGAAGAAATTAAATAAATTGCAAATAATCTTGGACTTGAATTAGACTAGGACTCCCTTTACGAGTAAGTGTGTCTACTACGTGAAGCAGAATCTCCCCTTCTTCACGACAGCGCACTTACAAGTGCCCAAAAATGGGTTAAATATTTCAAAGTAAAATGTACATCAGATAACTCGCCTCAAATAAAATAAATTGTTCAATGCGTTTTTGCAATCCTACCCAGCAATGCTTTAGTTGAACGTGTTTTTAGTGTCATGAACAATTTATGGACTGCTGAGCGAAATAGTTTGAGTGTATCGTTAGTTAAAGCCTAACTATGTATCAGGGAAAATTTGAAATTTACTTGTAAAGAATTTTATACATATGTTAAGAATGAAATACGATTTCTGAAAGCAAATTTCATACAATTCGAAGTATAAATTTAAAAAGTAGCTTCCATTTTGTAAATACAAAACTGTCACCTTTCATCATTTATAACCGATTAATACATTTTGTTCATCTGTTCAGATAATTATAAAGATATGACAGGAACTGTATCAGTGAAAATTTGAAGCTTACTTCTAAGGAATCTTATACATTTATTGAGAGTGAAAAAGGACTTCTTAAATTAATTTTCTGCAGTTCAAGTATAAGTTTAGAGAGTAAACTTCATTTTGTAAATCTAAAATTAACGATTAATATATTTTGCTGATCTATTTTGAAATTTTTGAAGAAGTGACAGTTACTGGTAAATACAACACAATGATCAATACTGACTTCAGTTTCTCATTTTTATCACAATGTGTTTATTAGGCTAATTAGTGAATGTACATACTAGTGAATGTAATGTGTGCAGAATAGAGCTGCTAATACACTTTTGTTCACGATAGTACATATCCGTCCTATGGATGGACCCGAAGTAGTAGTGGTCCCCGTTGGCGCGAATGACTCACCCTGCGAGGAAATTCCTCACTCTCTTTTATGAACGGAATTTTTGAAATTCGTTTCCTTTTACGGTTAAGATGAGTGCTTTGGTACCTTGATTCCGATTGCCTGATAGAGGTCACGTGATCTTAGGCCCCGCCCACGCGGGAAATTTAAATTTTAGCCACATCCCCAGGTCACGTGGTATGACGTCATGAATCACCCTGTAGGGAAATCCTTCACTAAAGGAATTTTTAAAATTCGTCCCTTTTTTCGGGTAAGGTGAGTGCTTTGGTACCTTGATTTTAATTGGCGGATAGAGGTCACGTGATCTTAAGTCCAGGGATATTTGAAATTCGTTCCATTTTACGGGTATCCTTTTTGATGAGTAGTTTTGTGCCACGATTCTGATTGGCTGATAGAGGTTGCATGATCTTAGACCCGCTACACGGCGGTGAACAGGTTACATGGTATAACGTTACGAGTCACCTTTGTGGGGAAATCCCTCATTCTCTTTTATGATAATGATTTTTTAAAATTTGTTTCATTTTAAGAGTAAGATGAGTGCTATGGTACCTCGATTCTGATTGGTTGATCGAAGTCACGTGATCTTAGCCCCGCCCATGTGGGAAATTCAAATTTTTGATCACGTGGTATAGCATCATAAGTTAACATTGCGGGGAAATTTATCACAATGAACTTTAGAATGACGTTCCCTTTTATTGTTACTGTACTGGTTATGTATTAAAGTTCACCTTAAATATTATCGTTTCCTTTTATGGGTTTAAATGTAATAATATTATTCAAATGCGTAGTTTTTTGAAATTTATCATACATTCTTTTCAAAATTATGCTAAATGCCTAGCGTACATATCTCTGACCATGGTTCAATTCCCGGCGGGCGCTCAGATTCAATATTAAACTAAAGGGATGCTAAACCAAAATATAATAAAACAATGGTTTCAAAGGGAATCGAACAATATTATTCTCATGCGTAGTTTTCGAAATTTTGTAATACATTCTTTTTAAAACTAAGCTAATTGGTTAGCGTACACACCGCTGACATGAAAAAATGGTTTTAAAACGCATGAGTTGCTAGTGCGTGAGGTATTTCATTCAATTCCCTATTTATGATGAACAACATCGTGCCCGTTTTCTCTCACTCCTTAATTGATCCACGATCATTTATTTACTCTCTCATAGTCAAATGGGAACGATATTTCATGCTAAAAGTAAATCAGTGTGTTAGTGATAAAAATGTTATCCTCATGCGTAATTTATGATTCTCATAACTCCACGGATATTGAGTAACGCGTCTATAAACTTGTCTGAGGATAAAATATCAATGAACTTACCTCACATTCAATGAACGAAAAGTAGCCGCAGTAAAGTTTGAAATAAAAATACTTATAAAAAGCACACCTTTTTCACTTGGCAGCTGAGGGTGGTGTAGGATTTGAAAAATTAAATTTAGATTTTTATTTAGGTCGCTACGAAAACGACGTCACCATCAACCAATCAGAAACGCGGAAATTCATAAATGACATCACAACGAACCAATCAAACCGCTGCTTTCAATATTGCGATCATCATGAATCACGAACCAAAAGGATGTGTAACAATCGATCGTGACGTCATTCACGTTTTTTAATAGTTATGAAATCCTTATTACAACATCTAGTATCGCAATTCTGATCATGACATCATCCCGAATGTTTTCTGCCTGGACCACCTTTCGTAACTGTAACGACATTTCAATTTTCTCATATTCCATAAGAGAATGTCAATGTATGCTTTCTCATGAATCATGCTGACACGTTCGTGGTAAAACAGAATTAATACGACACATCATCCACTGACGTTTGCATTTCAATCATATGTGCTTTTATGTCAACACACAAAGAAGTCTTTCAGCATTTTATTTTAATCCACGAACAGAAACGTTATTTTCTTTTGCACATCTTAAAGTATAAGTGTATCCTGTCAGGGACCATGGTTCGAAAACCACAAAACATGATTAAAACCGATCTCATTCATAGCTAAATGATTAGCGTACGCGTCTTTGGTTTGAAAGACCTGAGTTCGATTTCTGAAGAAACATTGTTAGGATTTTTCTATTTAGTTTTCCAAAACTTGGTTTAATTTTTAGTTCGAAAATTTAAAAAGTTTAGTTTGAGAAAAAGTTTGATTTGAAAATTTTTAGATTTGATTTACATCTTTAGTTCGAAACTTTTGTTTTAAAAATTGGTTTGGTTCGAAAAAAAATTGGTTTGAAAATTTAGTTCAAAAATTTTTCTTTTGAATCTTTTAGTTTCAACTTTTTTGGTTCGAAGAAACTTTGTTTTCAAATTTTTTTCAAAGTTTTCTGGTTCTAAAAATTTTTGTTTGAAAATTCAGTTCGAAAAAATTTGGTTTTGAAATTATTTTTAGATTCAAATATTTTTTTAGTTTGAAAAAAAATTCGTTTCAAATTCCTTTTCATTCAAAAAATTTTTAGTTTCTCAACATTCTTGCACTCTGCGGAACCGTTTCGAAAACAATCGGAGCAGTTTAGATTTTAAAAATCTGGCAACACTATTTAGATCAATGAAGCGCTTACTGTGCAACAAAACGCTGAGCGTTTAAAAATCGCTCAAACTCACAACAATGTTTTATAAGAGTTCTAACAATGAAATCTGCAAGCGACAAGTATGGGTCCCTCTTTCACCATTGTTAGAGAATAAATTTATCCTTTCAAAGACATACTAATTCAAGGATAAGATTCTGTACTCATTCTTCACACGTAAACATATAAGGTGGGCTTCCTCTCCATCCAGGTAAGAACCATTTACCCATAAAAGGAAACGATAATATTTAAGGTGAACTTCAGTACATAACCAGTACAGTAACAATAAAAGGGAACGTCATTCTAAAATTCAGAGTGATAAATTTCCCCGCAATGTTAACTTATGATGCTATATCACGTGATCAAAAATATGAATTTCCCACATGGGCGGGGCTAAGATCACGTGACTTCGATCAACCAATCAGAATCGAGGTACCAAAGCACTCATCTTACTCTTAAAATGAAACAAATTTAAAAAAAATCATTACCATAAAAGAGAGTGAGGGATTTCCCCACAAAGGTGACTCATAACGTTATACCATGTAACCTGTTCACCGTGTGGCGGGTCTAAGATCACGTGACCTCTATCAGCCAATCAAAATCGTGGTACCAAACTACTCATCAAAAAGAATACCCGTAAAATGGAATGAATTTCAAATATCCCTGGACCTAAGATCACGTGACCTCCATCACCCAATCAAAATCAAGGTACCGAAGCACTCATCTTACCCGTAAAAGGAAACGAATTTCAAAAATCCCGGTCATAAAAGACAGCGAGGAATTTCCCCGCAGAGTGAGTCATTCGCGCCAACGGGGACCACTACTACTCCCGAACAGAGATACTTCACACTTATACTTATATCATAGGGAATTTTAGGGGGTGCCGTTCTTTTTATCGTCCAGAGTTGGCAATCCTAAGTCGAATCAATTATGTTATGCTATAGTTATTAACATGGGCGCAGGAAGGGGAGGGCAGCGTGGGGCCCGAGCCCCCCTGGCTTACGAAAATGTATTAACTTTCTTAAGAGTTTCTAAATACAAATAAAAAATACCAAACGTAATATAGCAACCAGCGATTTTTACCCCCCCCCCCTAGGAAATATTGTTCGGGTGCCGATGGTTATCAATTAGTGTTGTAAATAGAAAAAAAAACGCTCGTATTTTTTCAGAACTGTATGTTTTTTTTTAGAAAAAAAAAACATTGCCTCTCGTTTTTTTTCTAAATTTTGTTTTTTTTTTCAAATAGTCATTTGTAATGCATCTTACGTCTATTTAAGTATGAAATATTTTTACGTGGGTGTAATTACCGTAAAATGCAACTTAAATTAAACGCTCGATATTCATACGCTACAAATATTTTACAATTTATATGAATAGCATACCTACTAACAATTCGGGTTTCAGCAGTTTTCATCAATATCGACTTAGAAATAAAAGTAGAACTGAAATTTTGTTTTTTCGTGAAAGCAGGTCTTTAATAAGTATAAAACTAATGTCACGATCAGTATAAAATTCAAATAACTTGTCTAAAGGTAAAAGCTAATACTAATTTGCCTACTAGTATTTTTCTAAATATAATATATAAGTAACTTGTCGACTAGATATATATGATATACAGAGCCGGCTCTACCATATGTGAAACACGTGCATTTGCATGGAGCGGCAAGTTTGGAGGGTCCGGAAATATCTGTCATAAGTATATTATTAAATTAAATATTTCTTGTTGGAAACAGACTTCATGATTATGGTAGTTACATTTACCAAGCTGACCTATTTGAATACTACATTCATAAATTATGTTTACGTTGCATTAGTTTAAGATCACATGGACAATGCTAAAGCAAATGGTCGAATAAATCCGAGCACAAATTGCTTGATTGTTGTCAAATGCATGAATTCAATTCTCGAATACTAGCGAATATCTGTTCCATTTAGTTAGTTATCACAGTTTTGATATGACAACTAGTCTTGTTTTTGACACAAACAAGTTCTTTATCATTGAAGATAGAAACAAGTTTTTTTAAAAAAATTGCTAACAGATGTAGAAGAAAAATCAAGAAATAAAGATAAAAGAGCTAGCTGCACTAGAATTGCAAACTGATACATTGAGATTGAAGCTCGATATTGAATTCTGTAAAAAGGTTTACCATCTTTCCTCTACAGGTGTGTTTCCTTTCTCTCACTAACATTAGAGATTAATATTTAAAGAAAAAACAGACACATGGAGTTTGTACTTTTAGTAAGTATTTAAGTCTTTCTGAGTGCGACTGCACTTACCCTCCCCTTCGTTGGTCATGCTGGAGTAGCATACTTAAAATCGTGACTTTTAAGATTTGATATTTTTGGAGAAGGGGCAGGCGGTAAATTATGCCATTGCACGGGGCGACAAACTGCCTAGGACTGGACCTGATGATATGTCTATACAAGACATGAATATAGGATGACTCAATTTGAAGTAATGCAGGGTGTTTCAAAATGAATATTAGGGTTTCGAAACTTTGTAGTATCTATTACAATTAACTTACAATTATAAATATTATCAAATAAAAGAGCAACTCAAGCAGTTTTGTGTACGCACGCATGTACATGCATTGTTTCCTCTGTCTGATGTTAGAAAGAGCTAGTAGCAAAGATGGAGACTAGAGAGCAGAAACCTTTTTGTGTTTTAATAAAGACTGAATCTGTAGTTACAGTGCAACCGTCTGTGTGAAAAATATTAAGGAGACGCTTTCAACTACGTCCTTACCGTTTGCAGTTGTTAAAGGTCTAAAGCCTATAGACTAGGGTTTAGGTGCTATTTCACAAATGAAATATTGCTGCATAAAAATGAAGATTTTCCAGATCGTGTCGTCTTTAGTGATAAATCGACATTTCACCTAAGAGCTAATGTGAACACTCATAATGTTTGTATCTGGCCGTCAGCAAATCCTCAGGTGATCGTACAACTGAAATGAGACTCCCCTAAATTGAATGTGTTTTGTGCCATATGGCGGAAAGTTTATGGGCCTTTCTCGCCTATCGACTAGATGTATGCCGTGTGACATGAAGCTCACATCGAACACTTGTAACAGACTGTTTGAGGTGCTCTTTTACTTGATGTATTGTTTATAATTGTACGTAACATGTAATAAGTACTACGAAGAATTAAAACCCCGATATTCATTTTGAAACATCCTGCATTTCTCAACAATATTGGAACTAAGATGTAAAAAGGAGAGAAAATTTTCCTTATAAAGTTATTTTTTCAACAACGATATTATTATTAGTCGAGACTATAATTACTACAATAACACAAGTTAGTAGTCAAAAAATGTAATTAAAAATACATTCCAAACTCTTTCGGACCCAGGTGGCCAGTGGCACACACGGGTGTGTCACTTTTTTTAATCCGCTCCTGTGTGGACACTAATTAAGATATTGAGATATTATTTTTGCCAAATATGGTTGGACCATAGTTTATCACATTAATTTCTTTTTCTTTTCGGGGTCGAATTTCTTTCTCAAATTTCATCCCTGTCAAAAATTCGAGAATTTTCTAATTTCCGTTAATTCTTTATTCCCTGTAGCTTCCTTCATTGTAGAGAGACCTTCTTAAGACTTGCCAGGTAGATATCTCTGAGAGATACCTAATTGTTCACATGAATTAGACGGGGCTGCACACAGTGTTGTCAATTGGGTAAATTAAAATTTATCTAAATTTAGACAAAAAATTCGAAATTTTTGTTTATAAATTCGTATCTATACGTCCGAGTGCAAGTCAATTTACGCCAGTCGAACATTTGTTCTTACTAAACAAACGCGGGTACAGATCGTTACAATGGGGTAATTAGCGGGCGCACGGAAAATTCGTATTTAGGTTCTAACCCTTGATTTTTCTAGTTTTTCCCTACTTTTCTGTTTACCGTAATATATTTTTGATAATTATAAGCTTTGTTCCTTAAATATCGGCATGATACTTGTAGGATATATTAGTGGTGTACCAATGTTTAATTTAAGATAGTTTGCGTCTGTCTGGTAGTAGAGTTGTCAGCTACAAAAAATTTTAATTTCAGATTTTAGAGGGAAATTTTGGGAAAATTATTTGCTTTGTCTCTATTATTTCCCTCTTGTTCGCTACATCGGAACAAACGTGTCAGTACCTGAAAGTCTCGTCTTTGCCCTACACAACGCACTATACAAAAGTTTTAATAGGATAATTAGGGGAAGTACAGTTGAGGTTTACAATAGACCTTGTTCTCTAAGTGGAAAGATAACTGTGATTTTTTTAAAGGTAGAATGTGATATTTCTTATTGACATGCTTACTTTATTAGATACATCACGATACTTGTAGGATATATTAAAGGGGTACCAAAGCTTATTTTAAGATAGTTTTTGTGTGTATCTGATAGCAGTGTTGCCAGCTACAGAAAACTTTAATTCCAGATTTTATGTGGAAATTTTGAAAAATTCCCTTTTGGTCTCTCTTATTTCCCTCTTGTTGGCTACACTGGAACAAATGTAACAGTGTCTAAAAGCCTCGTCATTGACCTACACAACGCACCATAAAAAGTTTCACTCGAGAAATTAGAGAAACTACAGTTGAGGTTTACAATAAACCATGTTCTGTAAATTGCAAGATAATGGTGGATTCCTGAGGTAGAATGAGATATTTTTTTTTATTTCATGTTTACTTTGTTAGATATCGCCATGATACTTGTAGGATATATTATAGGGGTACCAAGGTCTCTTTTCAGATAGCTTTCGTCTGTCTGATGGCAGTGTTTCTAGCCAAAACAATTAATTCCCCATTTTAGGTGAAAATTTCGGAAAATTTCCCTTTCCCCTCTATTATTTCCCTCTTGCAGGCTACATTGAAACAAACGTACCACTACCTGAAAGCTTCCTCTTTGGTCTAGAGAACGCAGCATAAAAAGTTTCAATAGTATAATTAGAGAAGCTGTAGCCCCGATATATCTGTTGATTTTTGCTTCTGTAGCGTAAAAAGTGTCAAATTTTCATGTGTATGATGAAAGAGAATTTTTAGAATGCAAGCCAGCGACTTCAGGATTTCACTGTACCTTGTAACACACCAAAGAATTTTTTTAGGTGACTTGAACCCGTATGGCAGCAGTGGTGCTAGATACAAAAAAATTTGAACTTCAGTTATAGAATTATTTGTAAATTTTCACCCCTACATTTCCCTCAATAATTTCCCACCCGTTGGCAAGACTGCAATGCAACTTACACAAAAAAATAGCCACATCCATTTTCTAAAAAACTAGGCCTTAACCATATCAATGGAATGAACGGTTTTTGAGCAATAAGTCACTAACTGAAAATGTTGGAACACGCCAAAAATGACCTCGGTCCAAAAAGGAATAATCACACAATTTTGCTAGTATATAGGTACAAAGAAACAAACGATTTGTAAGTTACGAGGGCTTCGACTCAAGTTCTGTTGATTATTTCAATAATCTGCAACATAAATCAATAAATAATAGTTGCCAGAAAAAAAACAGACATTTGAAAAAAACATGAAAAAGAACGGTGTTTTTTATTGAAAAAAAACTTCACAGAAAAAAAAAAACGTTTTTTTACAACACTATTATCAATGAAACATTTTCTTCTGAAATACGAACATAATTATAAGATGTTTTGGGAAAAAAATTCGCTAAGGAAACTCGCTTTGAAAAGTGGATTTTTCATAAGAAATTATTTATGACATATACGAGGGCTATCCAGAAAGTAGATTACGTTTTGGAATAAAAAATCAACAAAGTATAGGAAACAAATTTTATTATATACAGATGAAAGCCACACACAAATACTACTTTTCGATATAGTCACCATTCAAATTAAGGCATTTATCGTAGCGATGTACGAGCTTGGAAATTCCTTCGTCGAAAAATTCGGCCGCCTGCGACTTCAACCACTTCGTTACCTCTTCTTGCAGCTGTTCGTCGTCATCAAAACGCTGCATAGCCAGCCACTTCTTCATTGCTGGGAATAGGTGGAAGTCGCTCGGTGCCAGGTCGGGACTGTACGGCGGATGAGGAAACAACTCCCACTGAAAAGATTCAAGAACTTCACGCGTGACATTTGCCGTGTGGGGCCGGGCGTTGTCGTGAATCAACAAGATCTTAGAGCTCAACATTCCTCTGCGCTTGTTTTGAATTGCTCTTCTGAGGTTTTGCAGAGTTTGGCAATACCTTTGAGCGTTTATTGTAGTGCCTCTTTCCAGGAAGTCCACCAAAATCACACCTTTTCTGTCCCAAAAAACAGTCGCCATCATCTTCCTTGCCGACATTGTTTGCATGCATTTCTTGGGTTTTTGGGGAGAACCTGTGTGCCCCCACTGCATTGATTGCAATTTCGTTTCACAGTTCACGTGTTTCACCCATGTTTCGTCACCAGTAACGATGCGATCAAGTAAAGAGTCACCATCCTTATTGTAGGCGTCCAAAAACTGCAACGCTGCAGCCATTCGCTGATTTTTGTGGTCCTCTGTCAAGATTTTTGGAATCCATCTTGCACAAAACTTGTGGTAACCAAGCTTTTTGCTGATGATTTCGTGCAACAAACTTCGCGAAATTTGTGGAAAACTCAAAGAAAGTTCCGTTATTGTGAACTTTCGATTTTCACGGACTTTAACATCGACTTTTTCGACAAGTTCGGCAGTCACTTTGCTGGGTCTCCCACTTCGATCTTCGTCGTGAACATTGGTTCGGCCATTTTTAAATCTTATGACCCACTGTCGCACTCCACCTTCAGTGATAATGTTGTCCCCATACATTTCACACAGCTGCCGATAGATTTCTATCGGTTTACAGTTTTTTGCTGTCAGAAACCTTATTACTGCACGCACCTCGCAGCTCGCGGGATTTTCAATTAACGCAGACATTTCAAACCGTCACAGTATCTTAACGGAGCACAGCACGAACCTCTCACTAGCACGGCTAGATGCCGACTGAGCTGCGCAACGCTCTGACTCCAAGATGGCCGCGCTAGCCCCGCCCCTAGCGGACACAGACGAAAACGTAATCTACTTTCTGGATAGCCCTCGTATTAGGGACATGAAAAATGAACAAAATCACCTGAGTTATTTTTAAAAATTGTTCGAATAATCTCACCCCAAGAATTAATTAACTCTTGTAGATTATTTTGGGGCAAATCGGTGATGCAATATTGTCTGGTTATTAATAAAATATATTTATTTATGAAATAATAACAAAACCAGCTGTCACTTTTGAGAAAATCGGCAGAGAATAGAGAAGGTACCGAGACCGAGACTACTCTCGGTATCGTCTCGGTCTCGTCTCGAATTATCGAGACGAGACCGAGACGAGACGAAGACCGAGACGGACTTTTACATACCGAGACAGACCTTTATAAACCGAGACGAGACAGAGACGAGACCATGGTCAGTCTCGAAAGTCTCGGTCTCGTCTCGAATACTGATAGTTATTTATTTGCCTTTACTCAAAATTTGTTTCGTTGCTGTATGAGATAATATGGGAACGGTTGACTGATGTACTGTACACTGGCGTATTTAGGGGGTAGGTATCGGGCTCAAGTCCCTCCCGAAATAAATTTGTAATCATTTTTTCGCATTGCACGTACAACACAAATGTTTCTTACCCGTTCCTCAAGCCTCTCCCGAAACAAAATCCGCTGCTGTTGTATATAATCTTCTCTCTCTCTCCCTCTATCTATATCTATATCTATATCTATATCTATATCTATATCTATATCTATATCTATATCTATATCTATCTATGTCTATACATATGTATCCTCGTCGCCAAAAGTGCCTTTACCTCGCCGTGAGGGGTATGTGATCGCGCAGTACTCTAAGGAAGGGATGGTTGCATAAGAATTTGTGATTAATTTTGAAGAGTTTTTATTTTGAATAGAAAAATAACGTAGGTATAGAGAGTAAAGGCACAGATTTCAAGCATCAGTGCACTGCCATCGCTGTTTTTCAATTTATTGCCTTATATGATAAGTTAAACACCACAACATCTGCCACTGATAGCGTAGATCATCTTACTTTTTAAAATTGCCACTTAGCTTATTTGTCCAAACATTAATCTCCAGATATGATGTAGAAAGAAGAGAAAGAAAGAGACACAACATCTGTAAGATTTATGTAATTCACTAAGGAACTATAGGGACCGACTGAGCTAATTACTGCTACTAGCGCTTTTCACTCTTCAGGAATTTACTACGACATGTTTCCTAAGTCCTAAATCTAAGCATGAATTATATCATTCGCCTCACTATAATTATTTGGGAATGGAAACTGATTACGCTTAACGTGAATATGTTTCGCTGTCGTAAAGCAAGGACAGTAATAAATGTAAATAAGGTTCTCATTATTATATAAAACACAGAAGCATTTATTCCGTGTATAGAACAATATAATACAGTAACTAAGCAACATCATAATCACTAATGAACGCAGGATTTTTTCCACCCGGGGGGGGGGGGCAAAAGACCGATATAGAAAAATCTTTAAGTTTTACGTCCCACGATTATGCCGGTTAGGCTAAGGTAGACGGTGATGATGAGTAATGAATGAAATGGTGGAATGAAGTAAATGGGAGGAAACGGGAGAATCCCGAGAAAACCCATGCACACGGTGTTTGTCCAACACAAAGTTCAAGTGGCGTGGGCTGGGATCGAACCAGGGAACCCAAGCAGCAGAGGTGAACACAGTACCACTGAACCACCGCTTCCCCTGAGTCAAACGGCCCCGCGTGAAAAGGGCCCGGGTCAAAAAGTTTCTGCAACAAAAGGATGCGAGTCAAAAGTCCCGAATCGAAACGCAACTCATCAAAAGGGCCCGCGTCAAAAGGGACCGAATCAAAACGCCCCTGATAAATAGAGCCCGGGTCGAAAGAGTCCCACG
The DNA here is from genome assembly GCF_964235325.1 of Thermobia domestica. NCBI lineage: Eukaryota > Metazoa > Arthropoda > Insecta > Zygentoma > Lepismatidae > Thermobia > Thermobia domestica. The sequence continues at coordinate 211,606,058 of NC_137457.1, read as the reverse complement.
ACAAAATGACCCAAGTCAAAAGGCCCTGCGTCAAACGAGCCCGGGTGAAAACCCACGAAACGGTGTTTGTCCACCACAAAGTTCAATTGGCGTGGGATGGAATCGAACCCGGGATCCCACGCAGCAGAGGTGAACGCTCTACCACTGAGCCACCGCGGCCCCTGAGTCAAACGGCCCCCCTCAAAGAGCCCGGGTCAAATGGTCTCCGCAACAAAAGGGAGCGAGTGAACTCCCGAATCAAAACGCCCCTAATCAAACGACCCCGGGTTAAAAGGGCCCGAATCGAAAGGAGCCGAATCAAAACACCCCTTATAAATGGACCCTGGTCAAACGGGTCCCACGGGAAAATGACCCAAGTCAAAAGACCCTGCGTCAAATGGGCCCAGATAAAAAAGGGGCCCGCTGCAAAAGGGACCGAGTCAAACGGCCCCGGGTTAAAAGGGCCCGTATTGAAAGGAGCCGAATCAAAACGCCCCTCATAAATAGAGCCCGGTCAAATGGGTCCCACGACAAAATGACCCAAGTCAAAAGGACCTGCATCAAACGCGCTTTTGTCAAAAATGGGCCCGCTATAAAAGGGCCTAAGTCAAACGGCCCTGCGTCAAGAGGGCCCGGGTCAAAATGTCTCCACAACAAAAAGGCCCGAATCAAAACGCCCCTCATCAAAAGGGCCCCGGTCAAAAGAACTCCACAACAAAAGGGCCCGAGAATAGTTTGTTAACGAAAAAATTTGGGATTTAGGTACCGGTAGCGATAATAAACATAACAATTATAATGACTGTCTGCATTTTTGCATTACGTTACTATACTCAGAATTTTTGCGAAGACTGTTAAAGAATGACAACGAACGTCAGTAAGAGGGGCGACTTTTGATGGAAGTTAAAATTTTAAAAATTTACATTTTACGAATGTAATCCACGAGAACTGCGCAAATGTATGATAGAATTTCATTTACGGTGGAAAACATTAATGGTCTCAAAACAAAGGTTCAAAAAAAGAAAAATCAACAACCACTTTTTGTTCATTGTTATGCAAATTTAATTATTATTATTATTATTATTATTATTACTTTTTCTATTATTATCATTAATAATAATAATAATATACAAGGTCAGTGGTAGCCTATGCTTTCAAACCAGAATACGCCACTGCTCGAAACTATTAACTCTATATTATTCCGTGTATAGAACAATATAATACGGTAACTAAGCAACATCATAATCACTAACGCCCGGAGGATTTTTTCCAACGGTGGGGGGGGGGAGCAAAAGACCGATATAGAAATATCTTTGAGTTTTACGTCCCACGGTTATGCCGGTTAGGCTAAGGGAGACGGTGATGGTGAGTAATGAATGAAATGGTGGAATGAAGAAAGTGGGAGGAAACGCGAGAACCCCGAGAAAACCCACGATCACGATGTTTGTCTAACTCAAAGTTCAATTGGCGTGGGTTGGGATCGAACCCGGGATCCCAAGCAGCAGAAGTTAACGCTCTACCATTGAGTCACCGCGGCCCCTGAGTCAAACGGCCCCGCGTCAAAGACCCCGGGTCAAAAGGTCTCCGCAACAAATGGGCGCGAGTAAACTCCCGAATCGAAACGCTTCTCATCAAACGGGCCCTGGTCAAAAGGAGCCGAATCAAAACGCCCCTCATAAAATGTGCCCGGGTTAAAGGGTCCCTCGACTAAATGACCCAAGTCAAAAGGCCCTGCGTCAAACGGGCCCAAGTGAAAAAGGAGCCCGCTGCAAAAGGGCCCGAGTCAAACGGCCCCGGGTTAAAAGGGCCCGAATCGAAAGGACCCGAATCAAAACGCTCCTCATAAATAGAGCCCGGTCAAGCGGGTCCCACGACAAAATGACCCAAGTCAAAAGGACCTGCATCAAACGTGCCTTTGTCAAAAATGGGCCCGCTATAAAAGGGCCTAAGTCAAACGGCCCTGCGTCAAGAGGGCCCGGGTCAAAATGTCTCCACAACAAAAAGGACCGAATCAAAACGCCCCTCATCAAAAGGGCCCCGGTCAAAAGAACTCCACAACAAAAGGGCCCGAGAATAGTTTGTTAACGAAAAAATTTGGGATTTAGGTAGCGATAATAAACATAACAATTATAATGACTGTCTGCATTTTTGCATTACGTTACTATACTCAGAATTTTTGCGAAGACTGTTAAGGAATGACAACAAACGTCAGTAAGAGGGGCGACTTTTGATGGAAGTTAACATTTTAAAAATTTACATTTTACGAATGTAATCCACGAGAACCGTTCAAATGTATGGTGGAATTTCATTTACGGTGGAAAACATTAATGATCTCAAAACAAACGTTCAAAAAAGAAAAAAAAACAACCACTTTTTGTTCATTGTTATGCAAATTTAATGATGATGATGATGATGATGATGATGATTATTATTATTATTATTATTACTTTTTTATTATTATCATTAATAATAATAATAATAATATTAATAATAATAATAATAATAATAATAATAATAATAATAATAATAATAATATACAAGGTCAGTGGTAGCCCATGCTTTCAAACCAGTATACGCCACTGCTCGAAACTATTAACTCTATATTAGCATCGGTCGTCTTTCGATCATTTTATGTTACTCCGTCCCACTCTCCCAAGGTATGCAAGGGTGCCTTCTTAATCCTTGCCCCAAGGCAAGAAAAGCAAACAATATTTTCGCAAATACAGAGGGAGAGGGAGTGACTCAGAACGCACACAGCTCGCTGTATAGCTGCAAGAGACCCATGGGTGGTTGCCCTCTTGTTACAAGGCCTTTAGTCAGTACCTATCAAGCTGAGTTCCGTTAGTTGAACATTGAGTTGACTGTTAGAATACAACAGCAGCAACAACTAGTCCCTTCTGTTTACTTTTCACGAATATTTTTCACCTTCATGCGTATTGCGTACATTTAAATGACGTGTGTCAAGTATATATTCCCAAAAAGATATGAGTACTCAAAAGGCAAAAACATGTAGCTATTTTTGTTTTCCCCTTTTCTATTAGCCAGTGGAAGTGTGTATGGTTGTTTCACATCCTTCTTGTAGTTTGCTTACTATTCCTTCTTCTTTTTAGTTGAGCTTTTGGCTATGAATACCACCGCGACAAGTCGTGGTTCTTATGATAGTGGCGTATTTTCGCCCCGAGAAATTACTGAAATAATAAATAATGTAGACTACGATGCTTTTGAAACTTACGATGAACGTAGTTTGTAGGAAGATTCTAGCATAATTTTGTGACACACATGCCTTTTGTCATATAGCCTCGCTGCTGAACGGAACGTTAAACCAGTCGCGGAGTAGACACACACATTATGTATACAGGGTGGCCCATTTTAATCTTTCCACGGAAATATCTCGAAAACGTTTGAGCATAAATAAACTGAACAAAAACTCAAATAGGAAATACCATGGGGCAAATCGAACGGCGCTGTCGCGATACCCCCAGGGCCGCTCTTCAAGGGGGCCCGGGGCTAAATTAAAAATATTAAATGGAAACATGGGGCGAGTGAGATTTCATTCGATAGATCTTTAAAAACTAAAAAGCGATGTGGCAAAAGATTTTTCATATCGGTCACTGTATTCAAAATGGCCGCCAAAATATGTTACCTGCATCACATAAACGTCCAGTAGCACTAATATGGAAACAGTTGAACATGAATGAACCAAACCAAAACTCAAATAGGAAAGTCGTAGGGCAAATCGAATAATGTTGTCGCGGTGCCCCCAGGGCCGCCTTTCATCTTAGCCCAGGCCCAACTTAGAAATTTTATATGAAAATATGGGTCACGTGATACCTCGTTCGATAGGTCTTCATTCACTAAACTGCGTTGTGATAAAAGATTGTTCATATTGGCCACCGTTTTCAAAATGGCTGCTAAGACATCTTGCCTGTATCAGATAAAACGTCCAGTACCACTAATATGAAAACGGTTAAAGATAATAACGGATGAACAGAATAAAACTCCTACAGGAAATCACAGAGGGTATTTATCATTCCACGGCTCGAAAATGTTGCAACGGAGGAGAAGATGATTAGAGTAAGGTGCCATAATGCAAAGGAGGAAATCTAATTCCTAGAAAACGGTCCAACGATAAGTGGGTGAAGGGGACGGGAAGGAACGGTGAAATTCCAAACGAGAACCTTAGTTTTTGCAAATTGTATCTACACAACAAAATTATCTGATATATGTTTTTTATGAGGTATATGTCTGTAATGGAAAAAAGTCGGTAAAATTCTTGTTAAACGGTGCCTTCCATTTTGATTGCATGAAATAATTTGTGCAAAATGAATCAACTGAAATGCGAAACCAATTTGTCGAACAATACAATTTTAGAACAACGTGTAGAAACGTTGGTTTTCTCAAAAGTCGTCTGCAGAATATTGGTTTATTACAGTACCAGTCACTTGTACACCCCAAGTGTTTCAGGAGCTCCTCCGTAGCTAAGCGATTAGCGTACGCGCCTTTGGCGTGGGAGACCCGGGTTCGATTCCCGGTGGGAGCACTGTAGTTCGGATTGCACGTTAATCAGTAAGTCCACGTCTCATATAGCCTCGCTGTTGAACGAGACGTTAAACTCAAAATCAACTCAACTCAACCAAGTGTTTCAGACAAACCATACCTATTGCAAGTAAATGTGGGGGTTCTCATTTAAAATTTTACCATTCGTTTCCGCTTCAACCCTTACGGAAGGAGATCGGAAAGATAATTTTCTAAGAATTAGATTTCCTCTTTAGCATTATCACTTATACTTTAATAATCTTATTCTCCATTGGATCATTCTCGAGGCGTGGAATGAATAATACCCTCTGTGATTTCCTATAGGCGTTCTATTCTGTTCATCCGCTATTATTTTCAACCGTTTTCATATTAGTGATACTGGACGTTTTATCTGATACAGGCAAGATGTCTTGGCACCCATTTTGAAAACGGTGACCCATATGAACAATCTTTTGCAACAACGCTGTTTAGTGTAGGAGGATCTGTCGAACGATGTATCACGTGACCCATATTTTCTTTTAAAAATTCTAAGTTGGGCCTGGGTCCCCATGGAAGGCGGCCCTGGGCGCACCACGACAACATTATTCGATTTGCCCCATGACTTTCCTATTTGAGTTTTGGTTTGGTTCATTTATGTTCAACCGTTTTCATATTAATGCTACTGGACGTTAATCTGATATAGGTAACATATTTTGGATGCCATTTTGAATACGGTGACCTATATGAAAAACCGTTTGCCACATCGCTTTTTAGTTTTTAAAGATCTATCGAATGAAGTGTCACTCGCCCCATGTTTCCATTTAAAATTTTTAAGTTGGCCTCGGGCCCACTTGAAGAGCGGCCCTGGGGGCACCCCGATATCATCATTCGATTTTCCCCATGGTATTTCTTATTCATCAGTGGGGAGCTTTAGTAACTCCGGAAAATTCTCAAGGCTAAAGCTAACCATCTCTATTCTCAACTATTGGCACATGACTTCTTGTCCAAAGGTAGTGTAGGTTTTGAAATATGAATTCTCTTAACATTTCTCAAAACATCTTTTGCTCCGAGGGAAACACTTGTAGCTCATTAACAAAAATTAGTTAAATGATTAATCTATATACATTATTTTAAAGTAGCTGTCGTGCCATTGCTTATTAACAACCAAGTAATACTAGAAATGCTATTCTAAAAATATACGAATCATGCTTATTTTCTGTAAAGTATATGTATTATATATAGTATAATACTATATACTTTACAGAAAATATATACTAATATATATAGTATTTGTAAGGCATATGTTTAATATTTTCCTTTAAGTATAAACTTTTATAATTAGTGAAATTTGGTGAACAGTGTTTCTTTTCGAAGCATATATTTCTGAATGGTACCTCATTTGCAAGAAATGGGGGCATTACTTCCCTGTACCCTTCTTAGGGATAGTCATTTCTAAATACATTATAAATGTACTGTAAAGTAAACAAAAAAACCGATAGAAGTAAAAAACCAAACACCTTACAACACCTAACTTAATACCTAATACCAAATACCTTACCTAATTAATACCTTACAGTCTTGTAAATGAGCTCCATACCTTATTCTTCATTTCAGCGAAAATATTAGTAGCTCTTTCTTTGAATTCAAATATCCTACAAAGCTTCCATACCAAGTTCTTTATTGTAAGTGTCCGTAATTCAGAAAGTTTGTCTTGCTGTTCGTTAAGTAAGTTACACTCTTTTCAGGGCATTCATTGAATGTTTATAAAAAACTGGAGTTGATAGAATGCTCAATACCATATTTAGCAGCTACGTTGTTTCCTGATATATACTTTGAGGTTCATTACTGAGAATATATTTCAAGTATTCGGGAAAAGAAATGTGTTCGTTACTATCAGAACATATGTTGATAAGTTAATTCTTAAGCTGATCTGAGCAAAAAGTATTAGGAAAGGTGGATTTCAAGTCATTCAGTTTGCCGTATGGAATAATTTGTTGATGCATACTAAATATTCTATAATTTATTAGTTCTACAATGATCAGATTTATGTATTTTTCAAATCTTTCATCTGCACAATTACTGAGCGAAGAATCTAATATAAATAAAGTAGAGTTTGTTTGTGTGTCTATCTATCTATCTCTGTGTCTGTGTGCGCCAGCGGACCAGACGAGTGGACCGAGTTACCAAAATTTGGTCACGGGTACCTTGATCCAGGCCCTAGACCAAGACAAAAAGGTTTGTCTTTTTCAAAATTCGAACCGGGGGGGGGGGGACATTTACCGGGACATGTAAAAGTACTTTCACTCTCGAAAAGATAAAAGTGATAGAATTGCCAATACATCTAAACTTTTCATTAGGGAGTCTTCTTTTTTTTTATTCTGATGTTGGAGACATATAGGGACAATATATATATACTAATGTTCTTCAAGAGTACGTTACAACAATTTAACATTTTATAGAGGGAGCTCGAAAGATGGTTTAAAATAAAAACAAATAAGAAGAAATAGCAGTCTGTTTCTGCCACTTACAAATCCAGCTTAAAATGAAGATAGGTAGCCGTGTAAACGTAGTCAGAACAGCAACTGTCTTTTCGAAAGTACTACAGTGAAACCTTTACCAACGGACACCTCCCGTAACGGAGATATTTTGTAATTCCCGAACACTGTAATAGGAAAAAACATTGATAAACCTCTCTAAAGCGGACACTCTCTAGTACGGACACGAACAGTCTTTCCTGTCTTTTATAGGTATTATTTACCTCTGTATTACGGACACTTTCTCTAGAAACAAGTTGGAAAGTGCAGTAAAAATACATTTTTAGTAATTCATACATGTGCCATCAAGGAAGCATTGTGACATTTTGCCTCCTCAACTGGCTGCTCAGCAACCCAGACAAAGTCTCTGTTTAACAACACTCTCATGTCCTTTGCTTGCATCCACTCCCACCCAAACTGTTTCAGACAGAAAAGTGTTTGACAGTTACCCACAATTTGGGATGACACGTCATGGTACTGTTCCGCTAGAATCTGTAAGCAAGCAGAAGACAAGTTTGGTATTTTTGGCCCGCGGGTACACATATTGTCTGAAAAAAGACACTACTGGACTGCAATTAACTCACAAATTAAAACAACATACCGAAAATATAGTAAGTAGTAGCAAGTGTAAAGAGCAGAGAACTATATAATCTTATTTCCATGTTGTGCCTCGAACATAGAGTATTGGGTGGCGGAGGATAATTCAGGCATTTTTGTAATATTCGTAAATACATGATGTATGCAAAAATATTTGTTTTCTAATTGTGTATTACCTTGTTTACTAATTTACGTCATAAAATATTGAAACCTCTCTAAGGCGGACACCTCTATAGCGGACAATTTGTGATTCCCCATGGCTGTCCGCTTTAGAGAGGTTTCACTGTACTACATAGCACGAGTCTTTGGACTTTAACTTCTCACGTGGCTGTTTGTTTCTCCTACGCTTCTATAGGAATAATGTTCAAGGTTTCGTGAGACCCATTGCTTTCTGTCTTTCATACGGAAGCATTAAGAAAAAGCTCAGAATAAATTATAGAAAATTTTAAGTTCAGAATCTAAATTGCAAAATTTTAAGTTAGTAATTTAGGCTTAATGGCTTAATACATATAACATTCTAAAGGGTAGACGCTGTCTCCCCTGTCTCCCCTCAGGCCTTGCCACTGTGTTAAACTCAAAACCAAAACTCAACACATGCCTCTTTTTATTTAAAAATATTGTGTGGTATACAATATGCGGAATTCTAGATGACTACTATGATGTATACTAAATCATTTAACGCAGTTTCTACACCAATGCCAAATTGTAACATTTGCTTTTCCTCCGTCTATGCACCTCTTTGTTACTGCCCTATCATGATACATTTTTACTATTAGATACATATGTCAAACATAGCACACTCTGTCTCAAACAAATGATGTGTAATAAATGAGTTCACATTCTCATTTGTGGGAATATTCAAGCTTAAGTTGAAGTGTAAAATCATAACCTTTTACATTTAAAACAATATTGTGTGATATGCAATATGGCGGAATTCAAGATGCCTTCCATGGTGACCACACTCCAAATCAATGCAGGTTTTGCAATAATACCATTTGTAACATTTATTTTTCCTCCGTCCGCGCATGTCGTTATTATTGTTCTGTCCCAATACTTTTCACTAACCCTGTATACAGATCCACATATGTATTCTCACAGTAAATTAAACTAATCTTTTCCACAGAATATTTTTCATACTATACTTTGATCCAGGGGTAGAAATGGAATTTTACAAGGGGAAAATCACGAGAATACAAACTCAGAAAGACGGGAGTCAGGGGCAGATTGGCCAGAGCCGTTAGGCAGCAATCGCGGCCTAGGCCCTCTCAGAAAAAAATTATGAAACAATAAAGAAAGAAAGAGAAAGAGATAAAAGCTAAAACAGAAGAAAGCTAAATAATTCGGTAGATCACTGTTATTATGCTGCCAACACACACTCTTCTTCCATCCTTTCATCAATCAGTAAGTTATCTTTTTCAATAAGGTCCTTTTGTTACTGGATTTGTGGCTACGTCCATCTTTCACTATGGTCTTTTATTATCAGAAACTGTGATTTAGTTTGTACCTGGGGCCTTGGACCCTTCTTTCAATATATTGGACAGTTGGGGCCTTCTTTCATTACATTGAGCAGTTGTGGCCCTGAGTCCTTTATTCATTATATTGAGCAGTTGGGGACCTTTTTTCATTTCATTGAGCAGTTGGGCTCCTAGGGATTTTCTTCATCATGTTGAGCTGTTGGGACCTGGAACTTTTTTTTATTATGTTGGGCATTTGGGGCCCTTTCATCGTTGAAGACTGGGGTCTGGATTGTAGCTGGGTCCATATTTAACCACAGGCTGATTGGTCCTTTATGGATGTTAATGCATCTTGTAGGTCTATATTTGATAACCCCAAAATGGAAAAACAGCGTAATTAAAAAAAATATTTTCTATCAAAAACGTTTACAAAATTGCAGGAGAAAACAGCGGAAGACGGCAAGAAAGCGGGCAATTTCAGCATAATGGTTGGTTCTATTTAAGATGTTTCAGTGCTGAGTCAGCTTACTATAGTAATTCTCTGCGTTATAAGCGGTCAAGTATTTGGGCGGCTGTTAGCAGTTGTCGTAAAGAGTGACACTATAAGACAAGTAACTTAAAATGAAAACAAAAGTACTTTGTGCCAACAATGTTTTGATGTCTGATATTGTAAGTTGCTCTTTTGATGGAGCTGCTAACTTGAGCGGATGTTATAAAGGAGTTAAAGCATTACTGGAGAAGGATAATCCTGAAATAATTTACACCCAATGCATGGCTCATGCTCTTAATTTGGTTATGACACATTTGACTGAGTATATCCCTGAATCTGCAAATTTATTTGGTGTGGTTGAAACCAGTGCCGTGTTCTGTCTGAATACTACAAAAGAAAGAATATTTGGAAGAAAATGATTGATGCAAGCCACGAGGGACATGACAAACTACGAAAATTTCAACAAGTTGGTGCAACACGATTGTGGAGCAAAAAGAAGGCACTGAATGCGGTAGTCGACACTAACGAGTTTCGCTACGAAACATGAAGCCAAGACGAGACGACTGTCTATCATCATCAAGATTTCTTTCATTTTTATTGTTCCTCAATGATGATGTACAGGACAGGAGTTTTAATGCGAAATCAACATTTCAAGCTAAACTTTGCTGAATAAATTGACATAATTTAACACTGTAATGATGTGCTCTGTGTTTCAGGACTTGTTCACAGAAACGAAGCATGTTTCAAAATACCTGCAGTCTCACGGATTGGACTATCGTACAACCTGGAGACTTGTAGACAATTTGCTGCAGCAGCTTCAGAAGAAAATAGAGGCAAAAGGTGTCTGTTTAAGCTTTACGAAAATACAAAAATATTTTGTATGAAAAAAACAGCTTGCGAAATCTGGTGTAGAGATAGCAATGGAAAAACTTTCCGCCCAGAAGAATCTTAAAGAAGAAGAAAATGTCAGGAGAGCTTGCGGCAGTTGAACTGGAAAAGAACTTAAATATAAGTGAAAATGATTTATTCAGAATAAAAAACTTCAACGAAAATTCTGAATACAGTTGTTACATGAGTCAGTTACAGATTTCAGCAGCCAAATGAACTCCAAATGCTGGATCCCAAGCATTTTTCGGAAATCGGGAAGAATGGTGTGTCTGCAGGAGCTTTCAGAGTTCTTGCGAAAAAACTAAATATAAAATAGGAGGAAACATACAAAGAGCTCCAGCAGTTCTTTGTCGTGTATTCTGTCACAAAACGTTCTGGTTTTTGATGATCCTGAAGAGAATGATGCTCCGGAATCCGTAGAAGAAGATGTGATGATTATGCATCTGAGCATGCTATGGGAGATGGAACATTTTGGACGGGATTCACGACAAGAGTGATAATGATGCTGCAAACACATTGTGTAAAACTTCTTTGTCTTGTGCAGGGAAAATTTTGTACCAATTTCTGTCAGTCTAGTTGTTTTAATAATTTATACATTGCATACAAACATGCGTTGTCTCTACCATGCACACAAGTGACATGTGAAAGGTGCTTCTCAAAGTTAAAATTAGAGAGTAAACAAATCTCAGAGCTAATTTGTGTTAAGACATTTTGGACACATTTTTACCAATGAAAATGGGAAGAGATATGTTAAATTTAGTGTCTGTGAACGAAGTTATTCAGGAACTCTGCCATTCATAATGTGAACTGAAAAGAATCTTAACGTTGTAAAATTATTAGTTGTTTAGTGGTTCAGCAGTGTTTTTCATTTTCAGTAAAACGTCGTGTTCATTCCAGAGTCAAAAGTTATTATTAGTTGTTTGTTACAATTTTCAGTAAGCTGTTCTGTTCTTTCCATAGTAAAAAGCTATTGGCTATTATTTGTTTAGTGTTTCAGCTACTATACAGAGTGTCTCAAAATTCCCATGACATACGGTAACTCTCTTATTATCAGAGTTACAACAAAATGTAGGAGGGGAACCGCCTCCAAATATAATGTTTTCAATCTAAAGTGCAAGAATTTTTCGAATCGGACAAGCCGTTCGGACTGTACGCTCTATATGCGCATAATGTTACATGAAAATGCAACGTTACCATTTACCTGGACCCAGAACACAAATGAATGAAGTTACTGTCTATTAAAAACTTTATTTGAAGACGGTATCTCCTCTTACATTTTGTTGTAACTCTGATAATAACAGAATTATCCTGTCAGGGGACTTTTTACACACCCTGTGTGGCAATACAATAATAATCATAAAATATTCTCTTGAAAGTTTGTTTCTGGAAATCCTCTGCTTGCTATGACATGAAATTTCCAATGACCAATAAAAAATCATAGCTTGCAAAAACTATCATGTAACAACGAATTTACCACTACTTAACGCGATGGCTCATCGCATATGTTCATTTTACGCACTGGCGCAACCAGGAATTTATTTCGGGAGGGGACAAGAATATCCAATACAGTAGTCCGCAGATGACGTGCTGCACCTTGATATGGACAAAATTGAAAGATAGAATTCTCCTCATTACAAGCAATTTCGTTATCCTTGTTATTAACTTGCTAAAAAACCTTAAAATGAAAATTCCAATTCTCAAATTCCCTATTATTAACGGTTACAAGTTTTAAAATTTGCACTATAATTATTATTTTGTACATCTTTGTTTTTTGCATAAAATGACGCACTCTTTACTAACATTTATTGCTCTAAGAAATTAATGTAGGGATTTCTCTGTGTATTTCTCTTTCAACAGTGCTTTGACTTAATTCAATATTCATTTATGCATTGATCTATTTTGAAATTTCACCGAAATTTGTCTGCAACGCGGCTGTATAAGATAGACCAGGCTTGTTTCGGGGAGGCATGAGCCCCCTAGCTCATAGCTGGTTGCGCCACTGATTCTACGATATTTTAAAAATTGGTGTTATAGTCTGAGGGCTCTCCATGCTAACCGCGGCCTAGGCCCTACTACACCCAGTCCGCCTATGACGGGACTGCAAGCAAACTTTCATGGAGAACGACTTAAGCGAAAGCGATTGATGCAAACCAATCAACAAGCAAACAAAACTAATATCACCATTCAAATTTCCTATTTGTTACTAATAATCACAGATATATTTCGTTCTTTTGCACAAACACTTCAATTTACTAACAGGAGACAAAACCCTTGTGCATGCTTGATCTCCAATCTTGCTTTGATCTAAATCTTTTTACCCGTGAAACCGTATTTACCGGGCCCTTTTAACGCGGGGCCTTCCTGACTTGTGCCACTTTGACGCAAAGCCCTTTTGACTCAGGCCCAGCTAACGCCTAGTCGTTATAACCCGTGCCCTTTTGTAGCGTTGCCCCTTTGCCAAGGGCCCGTTTGACGTAGTTCCCTGTTGACTCGGACCATTTTGTCGCAGAACCCTTTTGGCCCAGGCTCTTTTGACGCAGCGCCCTTATGACTCGGGCCCTTTTTTCGCGGAGACCTTTTACTTGGGCCCTTTCGACGTGGGGTTGTTTTGACTCGGACATTTTGTAGCGGGACCACTTTTGACCCGGGTCCGTTTAACGCAGGGCCCTTTTGACTCGGACCCTTTTGTCGTGGGACTCTTTTGACCCAGGCCCTTTTGATGAGGGGCGTTTTCATTCGGCCCCTTTTGACTCGGATCCTTTTGTTGCGTAGACTTTTGGTCCAGGCCCTTTTGACACGGGGCCGTTTGACTTAAGCTTTTTGTAGTGGAGCCCCATTTCACCCGGGCCGTTTAACGCTGAGCCCTTGCGATTCGAGAACTTTTGTCGTGGGACTCTTTTGACCCGCGCTCTTTTGGTGAGGGGCGTTTTGATTCGGGCCTTTTGACTCCGGCCCTTTTGTCGCGAAGACATTTAACCCGGCCCATTTGACGCAGGTCTGATTGACTCTTGTTCTTTTGTAGCGGGGCCCTTTTTCACACGAGCCTGTTTGACGCAGGGCCTTTTGACTAGGATCCTTTTGTCGTGGGATCACTTTAACCCGACCTCTTTTTATGAAAGGCGTTTTCATTCGGGCCCTTTTGACTCAGGGCCTTTCGTTGCCGAGATCTCTTGACCCGGGACCTTTTGACGCGGGGCAGTTTTGACTCGGGCTCTTTTGTCGTGAGACCCTTTTGAGAGGGCTGTTTTGATGAGGGTCGTTTTGATTCGGACCCTTTTGACTCCTGCCATTTTGTTGCTGAGACGTTTGACCCAAGCCCTTTTGTCGCGGGTCCGTTTTGACTCGTGCCCTTTTTAGCGGGGCCACTTCTGACTTGTGACCCTTTGTTGCGGAGACCTTTTGACCCAGACCCTTTAGACGTGGGGCCGTTTTGACTCAGGTCTTTTGTAGCGGGGCAATTTTGATCAGGGACTGTTTGACGCAGGGCCCATTTGTCGCGGGACCCTTTTGACCCAGGTCCTTTTAATGAAAGGTGATATGACTCGGGCCCTCTTTTGCGGAGACATTTTGAAGCGGGCCCCTTTGATGCGGGGCCGTTTGACTGAGCCCTGTTGTAGCGACGCCCATTTTTGACCCGGGCCCGTTTGGTACAGGATCTTTTGACTCAGGTCCTTTTGTTATGGAACTCTTTAGGCCAGAGCCCTTTTTATAAGGGGCGTTTTGATTCGGGCCCGTTTGACTCAGGCCCTTTTGTTGCGGAGACCTTTTCACTCGGGCACTTTAGACGCGGGGCCGTTTTGACTGAGGCCCTTTTGTAGCGTGGCCCCCTTTGACCCGGGCTTGTTTGAGGCAGTCCCCTTTTTACTAGGGCTCTTCTGTTTTGGGACCCTTTTGACCCGGCTCTTTTGATATGGGTCGTTTTGATTCGACCCCTTCTGACTCGGGCCCTTTCAACTCGGTCCCTTTTGATGCATGGCTGACTTGGGCCCTTTTGACGCATAGCTTTTTGACTCGGGTTCTTTTTTGTGTGATCCATTTGGCCAGGGCCCTTTTTATGAGGGGCGTTTTGATTCGGGCCCTTTTGACTCAGGCCATTTTGTTGCGGAGACCTTTTCACCCGGGCACTTTTGACGCGGGGCCTTTTTGGTCTGGCCCTTTTGTAGCGGGTCCCTTTTGTCACGGGCCGTTTTGACTCGGGCCTTTCTGTGTTTGCCCTTTTGTCTGCCCTTCTGACATGGAACCCTATATATAATGTAGCAGGTGAAATACCTGGGACAGGGGGCCGGGGGAAGTATGAGTAATATAATAATCGATCGATCCAGGGCGCAGTAAAATTAATTACGCCACTGTTCATATCTCTTTCTTTCTATTCTCTCCACATCATGTCTGGAGATGAATGTTCTGACTAATGGGCTACAGCGGCGAAAGACGATATACGCTATCAATATTAATGTTATGGATTTTAACTTAACATATATAGGGCAATAAAATGAAAAACTCTATATCGCTATTTTGCCCTCTCCCCTCCCGTTGGAAAAAAATCCTGCGTGCGTAAGTGATTATGATGTTTCTTAGTTACTGTATTATATTGTTCTATATACGGAACAAATACTTCTGTGTTTTGTATAATAATAAGAACCTCATCTACATTTATTACGTTCCTTGCTTTACGACGGCGAAACATATTCACGTTCAGCGTAATCAGTTTCCATTCTCAAATAATTACAGTGAGAGGAATGAAATAATTCACGCACACATTTAGGACTTAGAAAAGTGCCCTGGGAACATGTCGTAATAAAGACTGAAAAGCGCTAGTAGCAGTTGTTAGCAGTTATTAACTTAACATATAAGATAGTAAATTGAAAAACTGAGAATACGAATCTTTTCAGGTGCATTTCGCCAGCCCCCCCACCTTGGAGTTTCGAAAAAAAAAAAACTATGCCAATCGTTTGTGCTACGTTTGTGCCGGAATGTACAGCAAAAATTTTCGTTTGTACCACTTCCGGTACGAAGTTATAATAGTTTTAAAATGGGGGGCCTGGGGAAACGGCAGCCCCCCCTTGGAATTTCGAAACGAAACCTATGGCAATCGTTTGTGCTACGTTTGTGCCGGAATGTACCGCAAAAATTTTCGTTTGTACCACTTCCGGTACGAAGTTATAAGGGTTTTAAAGTGGGAGAGCTGGAGAAACGGCAGCCTCCAAACTTGGAATTTCGAAACAAAACCTAAGGCAATCGTTTGTGCTACGTTTGTGCCGGAATGTACCGCTAAATATTTCGTTTGTACCACTTCCGTTACGAAGTTATAAGGGTTTCAAAGTGGGGGGGCTGGAGAAACGGAAGCCTCCAACCTTGGAATTTCGAAACAAAAACTATGCTAATCGTTTGTGCTACGTTTGTGCCGGAATGTACCGCAAAAATTTTCGGTTGTACCACTTCCGGTACGAAATTGTAAGGGTTTTGAAGTGGCGGGCTGGGGAAACGGCAGCCTCCAAACTTGGAATTTCGAAACAAAAACTATGCCAATCGTTTGTGCTACGTTTGTGCCGGACAAAAATTTTCGTTTGTACTAATTCCGGTACGAAGTTATAAGGGTTTCAAAGTGGGGAGGCTGGAGAAACGGCAGCCTCCAACCTTGGAATTTCGAAACAAAACCTATGCCAATAGTATGTGCTACTTTTGTGCCGGAATGTGCCGCAAAAATTTTCGTTTGTACCACTTCCGGTACGAAGTTATAATAGTTTTAAAGTGGGGGGCTGCCCACCTTGGAATTTCGAAACGAAACCTATGCCAATTGTTTGTGCTACGTTTGTGCCGGAATGTACCGTAAACATTTTCGTTTGTACCACTTCCGGTACGAAGTTATGAGGGTTTTAAAGAAGGGGCTGGAGAAACGACAGCCTCCAAACTTGGAATTTCGAAACAAAAACTATGGCAATCGTTTGTGCTACGTTTGTGCCGGAATGTTCCGCAAAAATTTTCGTTTGTACCACTTCCGGTACGAAGTTATAAGGTTCTTAAAGTGGGGGGGGGCTGGAGAAAGGGCAGCCTCCAACCTTGGAATTTCGAAAGAAAAGCTATGCCAATTGTTTGTGCTACGTTTGTGCCGGAATGTACCGCAAAAATTTTTGTTTGGACCACTTCCGGTACGAAGTTATAAAAGCTTTAAAGTGGGGGGGCTGGAGAAGCGGCAGCCTCCAAACTTGGAATTTCGAAACAAAACCTATGCCAATCGTTTGTGCTACGTTTGTGCCGGAATGTACCGTAAACATTTTCGTTTGTACCACTTCCGGTACGAAGTTATAAGGGTCTTAAAGTGGGGGGAGGGCTGGAGAAAGTGCAGGCTTCAAACTTGGAATTTCGAAACAAAACCTATGGCAATCGTTTGTGCTACGTTTGTGCCGGAATGTACCGCAAAAATTTTCGTTTGTACCACTTCCATTACGAAGTTAAAGGGTTTAAAAAAGTGGGGGGGCTGGAGAAACGGAAGCCTCCAACCTTGGAATTTCGAAACAAAAGGTATGCCAATCGTTTGTACTACGTTTGTGCCGGAATGTACCGCTAAATATTTCGTTTGTACCACTTCCGGTACGAAGTTAAAAGGGTTTTAAAGTGGGGGGCTGGAGAAACGGCAGCCTCCAAACTTGGAATTTCGAAACAAAACCTATGGCAATCGTTTGTGCTACGTTTGCGCCGGAATGCACCGTAAACATTTTCATTTGTACCATTTCCGGTACGAAGTTATAAGGGTTTTAAAGTGGGGGGCTGGAGAAACGGCAGCCTCAAAACTTGGAATTTCGAAACAAAAACTATGGCATTCGTTTGTGCTACGTTTGTGCCGGAATGTACCGCAAAAATTTTTGTTGGGACCACTTCCGGTACGAAGTTATAAGGGCTTTAAAGTGGGGGGGCTGGAGAAGCGGCAGCCTCCAAACTTGGAATTTCGAAACAAAACCTATGCCAATCGTTTGTGCTACGTTTGTGCCGGAATGTACCGCAAAAATTTTCGTTTGTACCACTTCCGGTACGAAGTTATAAGGGTTTTAAAGTGGGAGGGCTGGAGAAACGGCAGCCTCCAAACTTGGAATTTCGAAACAAAACCTAAGGCAATCGTTTGTGCTACGTTTGTGCCGGAATGTACCGCAAAAATTTTCGTTTGTACCACTTCCGTTACGAAGTTATAAGGGTTTCAAAGTGGGGGGGCTGGAGAAACGGAAGCCTCCAACCTTGGAATTTCGAAACAAAAGGTATGCCAATCGTTTGTACTACGTTTGTGCCGGAATGTACCGCTAAATATTTCGTTTGTACCACTTCCGGTACGAAGTTAAAAGGGTTTTAAAGTGGGGGGCTGGAGAAACGGCAGCCTCCAAACTTGGAATTTCGAAACAAAATCTATGGCATTCGTTTGTGCTACGTTTGTGTCGGAATGTACCGCAAAAATATTCGTTTGTACCACTTCCGGTACGAAGTTATAAGGGTTTAAAGTGGGGGGCTGGAGAAGCGGCAGCCTCCAAACTTGGAATTTCGAAACAAAACCTATGGCGATCGTTTGTGCTACGTTTGTGCCGGAATGTACCGCAAAAATTTTTGTCTGTACCACTTCCGGTACGAAGTTATAAGGGTTTTCAAGTGGGGGGCTAGGGAAACGGCAGCCTCCAACCTAGGAATTTCAAAACAAAACCTATGGCAATCGTTTGTGCTACGTTTGTGCCGGAATGTACCGCAAAAATTTTCGTTTGTACCACTTCCGGTACGAAGTTATAAGGGTTTTGAAGTGGAGGGGCTGCAGAAGCGGAAGCCTGCCACCTTGGAATTTCGAAACAAAAACTATGCTAATCGTTTGTGCTACGTTTGTGCCGGAATGTACCGCAAAAATTTTCGGTTGTACCACTTCCGGTACGAAATTGTAAGGGTTTTGAAGTGGCGGGCTGGGGAAACGGCAGCCTCCAAACTTGGAATTTCGAAACAAAGCTATGCCAATCGTTTGTGCTACGTTTGAGCCGGACAAAAATTTTCGTTTGTACTAATTCCGGTACGAAGTTATAAGGGTTTCAAAGTGGGGAGGCTGGAGAAAGGCAGCCTCCAACCTTTGAATTTCGAAACAAAACCTATGCCAATAGTATGTGCTACTTTTGTGCCGGAATGTGCCGCAAAAATTTTCGTTTGTACCATTTCCGGTACGAAGTTATAATAGTTTTAAAGTGGGGGGCTGCCCACCTTGGAATTTCGAAACGAAACCTATGCCAATCGTTTGTGCTACGTTTGTGCCGGAATGTACCGTAAACATTTTCGTTTGTACCACTTCCGGTACGAAGTTATGAGGGTTTTAAAGGGGGGGCTGGAGAAACGACAGCCTCCAAACTTGGAATTTCGAAACAAAAACTATGGCAATCGTTTGTGCTACGTTTGTGCCGGAATGTACCGCTAAATATTTCGTTTGTACCACTTCCGTTACGAAGTTATAAGGGTTTCAAAGTGGGGGGGCTGGAGAAACGGAAGCCTCCAACCTTGGAATTTCGAAACAAAAGGTATGCCAATCGTTTGTACTACGTTTGTGCCGGAATGTACCGCTAAATATTTCGTTTGTACCACTTCCGGTACGAAGTTAAAAGGGTTTTAAAGTGGTGGGCTGGAGAAACGGCAGCCTCCAAACTTGGAATTTCGAAACAAAACCTATGGCATTCGTTTGTGCTACGTTTGTGTCGGAATGTACCGCAAAAATTTTCGTTTGTACCACTTCCGGTACGAAGTTATAAGGGTTTAAAGTGGGGGGCTGGAGAAGCGGCAGCCTCCAAACTTGGAATTTCGAAACAAAACCTATGGCGATCGTTTGTGCTACGTTTGTGCCGGAATGTACCGCAAAAATTTTTGTCTGTACCACTTCCGGTACGAAGTTATAAAGGTTTTCAAGTGGGGGGCTAGGGAAACGGCAGCCTCCAACCTAGGAAATTCAAAACAAAACCTATGGCAATTGTTTGTGCTACGTTTGTGCCGGAATGTACCGCAAAAATTTTCGTTTGTACCACTTCCGGTACGAAGTTATAAGGGTTTTGAAGTGGAGGGGCTGCAGAAGCGGAAGCCTGCCACCTTGGAATTTCGAAACAAAAACTATGCTAATCGTTTGTGCTACGTTTGTGCCGGAATGTACCGCAAAAATTTTCGGTTGTACCACTTCCGGTACGAAATTGTAAGGGTTTTGAAGTGGCGGGCTGGGGAAACGGCAGCCTCCAAACTTGGAATTTCGAAACAAAAACTATGCCAATCGTTTGTGCTACGTTTGTGCCGGACAAAAATTTTCGTTTGTACTAATTCCGGTACGAAGTTATAAGGGTTTCAAAGTGGGGAGGCTGGAGAAACGGCAGCCTCCAACCTTGGAATTTCGAAACAAAACCTATGCCAATAGTATGTGCTACTTTTGTGCCGGAATGTGCCGCAAAAATTTTCGTTTGTACCACTTCCGGTACGAAGTTATAATAGTTTTAAAGTGGGGGGCTGCCCACCTTGGAATTTCGAAACGAAACCTATGCCAATTGTTTGTGCTACGTTTGTGCCGGAATGTACCGTAAACATTTTCGTTTGTACCACTTCCGGTACGAAGTTATGAGGGTTTTAAAGAAGGGGCTGGAGAAACGACAGCCTCCAAACTTGGAATTTCGAAACAAAAACTATGGCAATCGTTTGTGCTACGTTTGTGCCGGAATGTACCGTAAACATTTTCGTTTGTACCACTTCCGGTACGAAGTTATAAGGTTCTTAAAGTGGGGGGGGCTGGAGAAAGGGCAGCCTCCAACCTTGGAATTTCGAAAGAAAAGCTATGCCAATTGTTTGTGCTACGTTTGTGCCGGAATGTACCGCAAAAATTTTTGTTTGGACCACTTCCGGTACGAAGTTATAAAAGCTTTAAAGTGGGGGGGCTGGAGAAGCGGCAGCCTCCAAACTTGGAATTTCGAAACAAAACCTATGCCAATCGTTTGTGCTACGTTTGTGCCGGAATGTACCGCAAAAATTTTCGTTTGTACCACTTCCGGTACGAAGTTATAAGGGTCTTAAAGTGGGGGGAGGGCTGGAGAAAGTGCAGGCTTCAAACTTGGAATTTCGAAACAAAACCTATGGCAATCGTTTGTGCTACGTTTGTGCCGGAATGTACCGCAAAAATTTTCGTTTGTACCACTTCCATTACGAAGTTATAAGGGTTTAAAAAAGTGGGGGGGCTGGAGAAACGGAAGCCTCCAACCTTGGAATTTCGAAACAAAAGGTATGCCAATCGTTTGTACTACGTTTGTGCCGGAATGTACCGCTAAATATTTCGTTTGTACCACTTCCGGTACGAAGTTAAAAGGGTTTTAAAGTGGGGGGCTGGAGAAACGGCAGCCTCCAAACTTGGAATTTCGAAACAAAACCTATGGCAATCGTTTGTGCTACGTTTGCGCCGGAATGCACCGTAAACATTTTCATTTGTACCATTTCCGGTACGAAGTTATAAGGGTTTTAAAGTGGGGGGCTGGAGAAACGGCAGCCTCAAAACTTGGAATTTCGAAACAAAAACTATGGCATTCGTTTGTGCTACGTTTGTGCCGGAATGTACCGCAAAAATTTTTGTTGGGACCACTTCCGGTACGAAGTTATAAGGGCTTTAAAGTGGGGGGGCTGGAGAAGCGGCAGCCTCCAAACTTGGAATTTCGAAACAAAACCTATGCCAATCGTTTGTGCTACGTTTGTGCCGGAATGTACCGCAAAAATTTTCGTTTGTACCACTTCCGGTACGAAGTTATAAGGGTTTTAAAGTGGGAGGGCTGGAGAAACGGCAGCCTCCAAACTTGGAATTTCGAAACAAAACCTAAGGCAATCGTTTGTGCTACGTTTGTGCCGGAATGTACCGCAAAAATTTTCGTTTGTACCACTTCCGTTACGAAGTTATAAGGGTTTCAAAGTGGGGGGGCTGGAGAAACGGAAGCCTCCAACCTTGGAATTTCGAAACAAAAGGTATGCCAATCGTTTGTACTACGTTTGTGCCGGAATGTACCGCTAAATATTTCGTTTGTACCACTTCCGGTACGAAGTTAAAAGGGTTTTAAAGTGGGGGGCTGGAGAAACGGCAGCCTCCAAACTTGGAATTTCGAAACAAAATCTATGGCATTCGTTTGTGCTACGTTTGTGTCGGAATGTACCGCAAAAATATTCGTTTGTACCGCTTCCGGTACGAAGTTATAAGGGTTTAAAGTGGGGGGCTGGAGAAGCGGCAGCCTCCAAACTTGGAATTTCGAAACAAAACCTATGGCGATCGTTTGTGCTACGTTTGTGCCGGAATGTACCGCAAAAATTTTTGTCTGTACCACTTCCGGTACGAAGTTATAAGGGTTTTCAAGTGGGGGGCTAGGGAAACGGCAGCCTCCAACCTAGGAATTTCAAAACAAAACCTATGGCAATCGTTTGTGCTACGTTTGTGCCGGAATGTACCGCAAAAATTTTCGTTTGTACCACTTCCGGTACGAAGTTATAAGGGTTTTGAAGTGGAGGGGCTGCAGAAGCGGAAGCCTGCCACCTCGGAATTTCGAAACAAAAACTATGCTAATCGTTTGTGCTACGTTTGTGCCGGAATGTACCGCAAAAATTTTCGGTTGTACCACTTCCGGTACGAAATTGTAAGGGTTTTGAAGTGGCGGGCTGGGGAAACGGCAGCCTCCAAACTTGGAATTTCGAAACAAAGCTATGCCAATCGTTTGTGCTACGTTTGAGCCGGACAAAAATTTTCGTTTGTACTAATTCCGGTACGAAGTTATAAGGGTTTCAAAGTGGGGAGGCTGGAGAAAGGCAGCCTCCAACCTTTGAATTTCGAAACAAAACCTATGCCAATAGTATGTGCTACTTTTGTGCCGGAATGTGCCGCAAAAATTTTCGTTTGTACCACTTCCGGTACGAAGTTATAATAGTTTTAAAGTGGGGGGCTGCCCACCTTGGAATTTCGAAACGAAACCTATGCCAATCGTTTGTGCTACGTTTGTGCCGGAATGTACCGTACACATTTTCGTTTGTACCACTTCCGGTACGAAGTTATGAGGGTTTTAAAGGGGGGGCTGGAGAAACGACAGCCTCCAAACTTGGAATTTCGAAACAAAAACTATGGCAATCGTTTGTGCTACGTTTGTGCCGGAATGTACCGTAAACATTTTCGTTTGTACCACTTCCGGTACGAAGTTATAAGGTTCTTAAAGTGGGGGGGGGCTGGAGAAAGGGCAGCCTCCAACCTTGGAATTTCGAAAGAAAAGATATGCCAATTGTTTGTGCTACGTTTGTGCCGGAATGTACCGCAAAAATTTTTGTTTGGACCACTTCCGGTACGAAGTTATAAGGGCTTTAAAGTGGGGGGGCTGGAGAAGCGGTAGCCTCCAAACTTGGAATTTCGAAACAAAACCTATGCCAATCGTTTGTGCTACGTTTGTGCCGGAATGTACCGCAAAAATTTTCGTTTGTACCACTTCCGGTACGAAGTTATAAGGGTCTTAAAGTGGGGGGAGGGCTGGAGAAAGGGCAGGCTTCAAACTTGGAATTTCGAAACAAAACCTATGGCAATCGTTTGTGCTACGTTTGTGCCGGAATGTACCGCAAAAATTTTCGTTTGTACCACTTCCATTACGAAGTTATAAGGGTTTAAAAAAGTGGGGGGGCTGGAGAAACGGAAGCCTCCAACCTTGGAATTTCGAAACAAAAGGTATGCCAATCGTTTGTACTACGTTTGTGCCGGAATGTACCGCTAAATATTTCGTTTGTACCACTTCCGGTACGAAGTTAAAAGGGTTTTAAAGTGGGGGGCTGGAGAAACGGCAGCCTCCAAACTTGGAATTTCGAAACAAAACCTATGGCAATCGTTTGTGCTACGTTTGCGCCGGAATGTACCGTAAACATTTTCATTTGTACCATTTCCGGTACGAAGTTATAAGGGTTTTAATTTGGGGGGCTGGAGAAACGGCAGCCTCAAAACTTGGAATTTCGAAACAAAAACTATGGCATTCGTTTGTGCTACGTTTGTGCCGGAATGTACCGCAAAAATTTTTGTTGGGACCACTTCCGGTACGAAGTTATAAGGGCTTTAAAGTGGGGGGGCTGGAGAAGCGGCAGCCTCCAAACTTGGAATTTCGAAACAAAACCTATGGCGATCGTTTGTGCTACGTTTGTGCCGGAATGTACCGCAAAAATTTTCGTTTGTACCACTTCCGGTACGAAGTTAAAAGGGTTTTAAAGTGGGGGCTGGAGAAACGGCAGCCTCCAAACTTGGAATTTCGAAACAAAATCTATGGCATTCTTTTGTGCTACTTTTGTGTCGGAATGTACCGCAAAAATGTTCGTTTGTACCACTTCCGGTACGAAGTTATAAGGGTTTAAAGTGGGGGGCTAAAGAAGCGGCAGCCTCCAAACTTGGAATTTCGAAACAAAACCTATGGCGATCGTTTGTGCTACGTTTGTGCCGGAATGTACCGCAAAAATTTTTGTCTGTACCACTTCCGGTACGAAGTTATAAGGGTTTTGAAGTGGAGGGGCTGCAAAAGCGGAAGCCTGCCACCTTGGAATTTCGAAACAAAAACTATGCTAATCGTTTGTGCTACGTTTGTGCCGGAATGTACCGCAAAAATTTTCGGTTGTACCACTTCCGGTACGAAATTGTAAGGGTTTTGAAGTGGCGGGCTGGGGAAACGGCAGCCTCCAAACTTGGAATTTCGAAACAAAAACTATGCCAATCGTTTGTGCTACGTTTGTGCCGGACAAAAATTTTCGTTTGTACTAATTCCGGTACGAAGTTATAAGGGTTTCAAAGTGGGGAGGCTGGAGAAACGGCAGCCTCCAACCTTGGAATTTCGAAACAAAACCTATGCCAATAGTATGTGCTACTTTTGTGCCGGAATGTGCCGCAAAAATTTTCGTTTGTACCACTTCCGGTACGAAGTTATAATAGTTTTAAAGTGGGGGGCTGCCCACCTTGGAATTTCGAAACGAAACCTATGCCAATTGTTTGTGCTACGTTTGTGCCGGAATGTACCGTAAACATTTTCGTTTGTACCACTTCCGGTACGAAGTTATGAGGGTTTTAAAGAAGGGGCTGGAGAAACGACAGCCTCCAAACTTGGAATTTCGAAACAAAAACTATGGCAATCGTTTGTGCTACGTTTGTGCCGGAATGTACCGTAAACATTTTCGTTTGTACCACTTCCGGTACGAAGTTATAAGGTTCTTAAAGTGGGGGGGGGGGCTGGAGAAAGGGCAGCCTCCAACCTTGGAATTTCGAAAGAAAAGCTATGCCAATTGTTTGTGCTACGTTTGTGCCGGAATGTACCGCAAAAATTTTTGTTTGGACCACTTCCGGTACGAAGTTATAAAAGCTTTAAAGTGGGGGGGCTGGAGAAGCGGCAGCCTCCAAACTTGGAATTTCGAAACAAAACCTATGCCAATCGTTTGTGCTACGTTTGTGCCGGAATGTACCGCAAAAATTTTCGTTTGTACCACTTCCGGTACGAAGTTATAAGGGTCTTAAAGTGGGGGGAGGGCTGGAGAAAGTGCAGGCTTCAAACTTGGAATTTCGAAACAAAACCTATGGCAATCGTTTGTGCTACGTTTGTGCCGGAATGTACCGCAAAAATTTTCGTTTGTACCACTTCCATTACGAAGTTATAAGGGTTTAAAAAAGTGGGGGGGCTGGAGAAACGGAAGCCTCCAACCTTGGAATTTCGAAACAAAAGTATGCCAATCGTTTGTACTACGTTTGTGCCGGAATGTACCGCTAAATATTTCGTTTGTACCACTTCCGGTACGAAGTTAAAAGGGTTTTAAAGTGGGGGGCTGGAGAAACGGCAGCCTCCAAACTTGGAATTTCGAAACAAAACCTATGGCAATCGTTTGTGCTACGTTTGCGCCGGAATGCACCGTAAACATTTTCATTTGTACCATTTCCGGTACGAAGTTATAAGGGTTTTAAAGTGGGGGGCTGGAGAAACGGCAGCCTCAAAAGTTGGAATTTCGAAACAAAAACTATGGCATTCGTTTGTGCTACGTTTGTGCCGGAATGTACCGCAAAAATTTTTGTTGGGACCACTTCCGGTACGAAGTTATAAGGGCTTTAAAGTGGGGGGGCTGGAGAAGCGGCAGCCTCCAAACTTGGAATTTCGAAACAAAACCTATGCCAATCGTTTGTGCTACGTTTGTGCCGGAATGTACCGCAAAAATTTTCGTTTGTACCACTTCCGGTACGAAGTTATAAGGGTTTTAAAGTGGGAGGGCTGGAGAAACGGCAGCCTCCAAACTTGGAATTTCGAAACAAAACCTAAGGCAATCGTTTGTGCTACGTTTGTGCCGGAATGTACCGCAAAAATTTTCGTTTGTACCACTTCCGTTACGAAGTTATAAGGGTTTCAAAGTGGGGGGCTGGAGAAACGGAAGCCTCCAACCTTGGAATTTCGAAACAAAAGGTATGCCAATCGTTTGTACTACGTTTGTGCCGGAATGTACCGCTAAATATTTCGTTTGTACCACTTCCGGTACGAAGTTAAAAGGGTTTTAAAGTGGGGGGCTGGAGAAACGGCAGCCTCCAAACTTGGAATTTCGAAACAAAATCTATGGCATTCGTTTGTGCTACGTTTGTGTCGGAATGTACCGCAAAAATATTCGTTTGTACCACTTCCGGTACGAAGTTATAAGGGTTTAAAGTGGGGGGCTGGAGAAGCGGCAGCCTCCAAACTTGGAATTTCGAAACAAAACCTATGGCGATCGTTTGTGCTACGTTTGTGCCGGAATGTACCGCAAAAATTTTTGTCTGTACCACTTCCGGTACGAAGTTATAAGGGTTTTCAAGTGGGGGGCTAGGGAAACGGCAGCCTCCAACCTAGGAATTTCAAAACAAAACCTATGGCAATCGTTTGTGCTACGTTTGTGCCGGAATGTACCGCAAAAATTTTCGTTTGTACCACTTCCGGTACGAAGTTATAAGGGTTTTGAAGTGGAGGGGCTGCAGAAGCGGAAGCCTGCCACCTTGGAATTTCGAAACAAAAACTATGCTAATCGTTTGTGCTACGTTTGTGCCGGAATGTACCGCAAAAATTTTCGGTTGTACCACTTCCGGTACGAAATTGTAAGGGTTTTGAAGTGGCGGGCTGGGGAAACGGCAGCCTCCAAACTTGGAATTTCGAAACAAAGCTATGCCAATCGTTTGTGCTACGTTTGAGCCGGACAAAAATTTTCGTTTGTACTAATTCCGGTACGAAGTTATAAGGGTTTCAAAGTGGGGAGGCTGGAGAAAGGCAGCCTCCAACCTTTGAATTTCGAAACAAAACCTATGCCAATAGTATGTGCTACTTTTGTGCCGGAATGTGCCGCAAAAATTTTCGTTTGTACCACTTCCGGTACGAAGTTATAATAGTTTTAAAGTGGGGGGCTGCCCACCTTGGAATTTCGAAACGAAACCTATGCCAATCGTTTGTGCTACGTTTGTGCCGGAATGTACCGTAAACATTTTCGTTTGTACCACTTCCGGTACGAAGTTATGAGGGTTTTAAAGGGGGGGCTGGAGAAACGACAGCCTCCAAACTTGGAATTTCGAAACAAAAACTATGGCAATCGTTTGTGCTACGTTTGTGCCGGAATGTACCGTAAACATTTTCGTTTGTACCACTTCCGGTACGAAGTTATAAGGTTCTTAAAGTGGGGGGGGGGGGCTGGAGAAAGGGCAGCCTCCAACCTTGGAATTTCGAAAGAAAAGCTATGCCAATTGTTTGTGCTACGTTTGTGCCGGAATGTACCGCAAAAATTTTTGTTTGGACCACTTCCGGTACGAAGTTATAAGGGCTTTAAAGTGGGGGGCTGGAGAAGCGGCAGCCTCCAAACTTGGAATTTCGAAACAAAACCTATGCCAATCGTTTGTGCTACGTTTGTGCCGGAATGTACCGCAAAAATTTTCGTTTGTACCACTTCCGGTACGAAGTTATAAGGGTCTTAAAGTGGGGGGAGGGCTGGAGAAAGGGCAGGCTTCAAACTTGGAATTTCGAAACAAAACCTATGGCAATCGTTTGTGCTACGTTTGTGCCGGAATGTACCGCAAAAATTTTCGTTTGTACCACTTCCATTACGAAGTTATAAGGGTTTAAAAAAGTGGGGGGGCTGGAGAAACGGAAGCCTCCAACCTTGGAATTTCGAAACAAAAGGTATGCCAATCGTTTGTACTACGTTTGTGCCGGAATGTACCGCTAAATATTTCGTTTGTACCACTTCCGGTACGAAGTTAAAAGGGTTTTAAAGTGGGGGGCTGGAGAAACGGCAGCCTCCAAACTTGGAATTTCGAAACAAAACCTATGGCAATCGTTTGTGCTACGTTTGCGCCGGAATGTACCGTAAACATTTTCATTTGTACCATTTCCGGTACGAAGTTATAAGGGTTTTAATTTGGGGGGCTGGAGAAACGGCAGCCTCAAAACTTGGAATTTCGAAACAAAAACTATGGCATTCGTTTGTGCTACGTTTGTGCCGGAATGTACCGCAAAAATTTTTGTTGGGACCACTTCCGGTACGAAGTTATAAGGGCTTTAAAGTGGGGGGCTGGAGAAGCGGCAGCCTCCAAACTTGGAATTTCGAAACAAAACCTATGCCAATCGTTTGTGCTACGTTTGTGCCGGAATGTACCGCAAAAATTTTCGTTTGTACCACTTCCGGTACGAAGTTAAAAGGGTTTTAAAGTGGGGGCTGGAGAAACGGCAGCCTCCAAACTTGGAATTTCGAAACAAAATCTATGGCATTCTTTTGTGCTACTTTTGTGTCGGAATGTACCGCAAAAATGTTCGTTTGTACCACTTCCGGTACGAAGTTATAAGGGTTTAAAGTGGGGGGCTGGAGAAGCGGCAGCCTCCAAACTTGGAATTTCGAAACAAAACCTATGGCGATCGTTTGTGCTACGTTTGTGCCGGAATGTACCGCAAAAATTTTTGTCTGTACCACTTCCGGTACGAAGTTATAAGGGTTTTGAAGTGGAGGGGCTGCAAAAGCGGAAGCCTGCCACCTTGGAATTTCGAAACAAAAACTATGCTAATCGTTTGTGCTACGTTTGTGCCGGAATGTACCGCAAAAATTTTCGGTTGTACCACTTCCGGTACGAAATTGTAAGGGTTTTGAAGTGGCGGGCTGGGGAAACGGCAGCCTCCAAACTTGGAATTTCGAAACAAAAACTATGCCAATCGTTTGTGCTACGTTTGTGCCGGACAAAAATTTTCGTTTGTACTAATTCCGGTACGAAGTTATAAGGGTTTCAAAGTGGGGAGGCTGGAGAAACGGCAGCCTCCAACCTTGGAATTTCGAAACAAAACCTATGCCAATAGTATGTGCTACTTTTGTGCCGGAATGTGCCGCAAAAATTTTCGTTTGTACCACTTCCGGTACGAAGTTATAATAGTTTTAAAGTGGGGGGCTGCCCACCTTGGAATTTCGAAACGAAACCTATGCCAAGCGTTTGTGCTACGTTTGTGCCGGAATGTACCGTAAACATTTTCGTTTGTACCACTTCCGGTACGAAGTTATGAGGGTTTTAAAGGGGGGGCTGGAGAAACGACAGCCTCCAAACTTGGAATTTCGTAACAAAAACTATGGCAATCGTTTGTGCTACGTTTGTGCCGGAATGTTCCGCAAAAATTTTCGTTTGTACCACTTCCGGTACGAAGTTATAAGGGTCTTAAAGTGGGGGGAGGGCTGGAGAAAGGGCAGGCTTCAAACTTGGAATTTCGAAACAAAACCTATGGCAATCGTTTGTGCTACGTTTGTGCCGGAATGTACCGCAAAAATTTTCGTTTGTACCACTTCCATTACGAAGTTATAAGGGTTTAAAAAAGTGGGGGGGCTGGAGAAACGGAAGCCTCCAACCTTGGAATTTCGAAACAAAAGGTATGCCAATCGTTTGTACTACGTTTGTGCCGGAATGTACCGCTAAATATTTCGTTTGTACCACTTCCGGTACGAAGTTAAAAGGGTTTTAAAGTGGGGGGCTGGAGAAACGGCAGCCTCCAAACTTGGAATTTCGAAACAAAACCTATGGCAATCGTTTGTGCTACGTTTGCGCCGGAATGTACCGTAAACAAATTTCATTTGTACCATTTCCGGTACGAAGTTATAAGGGTTTTAATTTGGGGGGCTGGAGAAACGGCAGCCTCAAAACTTGGAATTTCGAAACAAAAACTATGGCATTCGTTTGTGCTACGTTTGTGCCGGAATGTACCGCAAAAATTTTTGTTGGGACCACTTCCGGTACGAAGTTATAAGGGCTTTAAAGTGGGGGGGCTGGAGAAGCGGCAGCCTCCAAACTTGGAATTTCGAAACAAAACCTATGCCAATCGTTTGTGCTACGTTTGTGCCGGAATGTACCGCAAAAATTTTCGTTTGTACCACTTCCGGTACGAAGTTAAAAGGGTTTTAAAGTGGGGGCTGGAGAAACGGCAGCCTCCAAACTTGGAATTTCGAAACAAAATCTATGGCATTCTTTTGTGCTACTTTTGTGTCGGAATGTACCGCAAAAATGTTCGTTTGTACCACTTCCGGTACGAAGTTATAAGGGTTTAAAGTGGGGGGCTGGAGAAGCGGCAGCCTCCAAACTTGGAATTTCGAAACAAAACCTATGGCGATCGTTTGTGCTACGTTTGTGCCGGAATGTACCGCAAAAATTTTTGTCTGTACCACTTCCGGTACGAAGTTATAAGGGTTTTGAAGTGGAGGGGCTGCAAAAGCGGAAGCCTGCCACCTTGGAATTTCGAAACAAAAACTATGCTAATCGTTTGTGCTACGTTTGTGCCGGAATGTACCGCAAAAATTTTCGGTTGTACCACTTCCGGTACGAAATTGTAAGGGTTTTGAAGTGGCGGGCTGGGGAAACGGCAGCCTCCAAACTTGGAATTTCGAAACAAAAACTATGCCAATCGTTTGTGCTACGTTTGTGCCGGACAAAAATTTTCGTTTGTACTAATTCCGGTACGAAGTTATAAGGGTTTCAAAGTGGGGAGGCTGGAGAAACGGCAGCCTCCAACCTTGGAATTTCGAAACAAAACCTATGCCAATAGTATGTGCTACTTTTGTGCCGGAATGTGCCGCAAAAATTTTCGTTTGTACCACTTCCGGTACGAAGTTATAATAGTTTTAAAGTGGGGGGCTGCCCACCTTGGAATTTCGAAACGAAACCTATGCCAATTGTTTGTGCTACGTTTGTGCCGGAATGTACCGTAAACATTTTCGTTTGTACCACTTCCGGTACGAAGTTATGAGGGTTTTAAAGAAGGGGCTGGAGAAACGACAGCCTCCAAACTTGGAATTTCGAAACAAAAACTATGGCAATCGTTTGTGCTACGTTTGTGCCGGAATGTACCGTAAACATTTTCGTTTGTACCACTTCCGGTACGAAGTTATAAGGTTCTTAAAGTGGGGGGGGGCTGGAGAAAGGGCAGCCTCCAACCTTGGAATTTCGAAAGAAAAGCTATGCCAATTGTTTGTGCTACGTTTGTGCCGGAATGTACCGCAAAAATTTTTGTTTGGACCACTTCCGGTACGAAGTTATAAAAGCTTTAAAGTGGGGGGGCTGGAGAAGCGGCAGCCTCCAAACTTGGAATTTCGAAACAAAACCTATGCCAATCGTTTGTGCTACGTTTGTGCCGGAATGTACCGCAAAAATTTTCGTTTGTACCACTTCCGGTACGAAGTTATAAGGGTCTTAAAGTGGGGGGAGGGCTGGAGAAAGTGCAGGCTTCAAACTTGGAATTTCGAAACAAAACCTATGGCAATCGTTTGTGCTACGTTTGTGCCGGAATGTACCGCAAAAATTTTCGTTTGTACCACTTCCATTACGAAGTTATAAGGGTTTAAAAAAGTGGGGGGGCTG
Organism: Thermobia domestica; assembly: GCF_964235325.1. Lineage (NCBI taxonomy): Eukaryota > Metazoa > Arthropoda > Insecta > Zygentoma > Lepismatidae > Thermobia > Thermobia domestica. The sequence continues at coordinate 211,574,720 of NC_137457.1, read as the reverse complement.
GAGAAACGGAAGCCTCCAACCTTGGAATTTCGAAACAAAAGGTATGCCAATCGTTTGTACTACGTTTGTGCCGGAATGTACCGCTAAATATTTCGTTTGTACCACTTCCGGTACGAAGTTAAAAGGGTTTTAAAGTGGGGGGCTGGAGAAACGGCAGCCTCCAAACTTGGAATTTCGAAACAAAACCTATGGCAATCGTTTGTGCTACGTTTGCGCCGGAATGCACCGTAAACATTTTCATTTGTACCATTTCCGGTACGAAGTTATAAGGGTTTTAAAGTGGGGGGCTGGAGAAACGGCAGCCTCAAAACTTGGAATTTCGAAACAAAAACTATGGCATTCGTTTGTGCTACGTTTGTGCCGGAATGTACCGCAAAAATTTTTGTTGGGACCACTTCCGGTACGAAGTTATAAGGGCTTTAAAGTGGGGGGGCTGGAGAAGCGGCAGCCTCCAAACTTGGAATTTCGAAACAAAACCTATGCCAATCGTTTGTGCTACGTTTGTGCCGGAATGTACCGCAAAAATTTTCGTTTGTACCACTTCCGGTACGAAGTTATAAGGGTTTTAAAGTGGGAGGGCTGGAGAAACGGCAGCCTCCAAACTTGGAATTTCGAAACAAAACCTAAGGCAATCGTTTGTGCTACGTTTGTGCCGGAATGTACCGCAAAAATTTTCGTTTGTACCACTTCCGTTACGAAGTTATAAGGGTTTCAAAGTGGGGGGGCTGGAGAAACGGAAGCCTCCAACCTTGGAATTTCGAAACAAAAGGTATGCCAATCGTTTGTACTACGTTTGTGCCGGAATGTACCGCTAAATATTTCGTTTGTACCACTTCCGGTACGAAGTTAAAAGGGTTTTAAAGTGGGGGGCTGGAGAAACGGCAGCCTCCAAACTTGGAATTTCGAAACAAAATCTATGGCATTCGTTTGTGCTACGTTTGTGTCGGAATGTACCGCAAAAATATTCGTTTGTACCGCTTCCGGTACGAAGTTATAAGGGTTTAAAGTGGGGGGCTGGAGAAGCGGCAGCCTCCAAACTTGGAATTTCGAAACAAAACCTATGGCGATCGTTTGTGCTACGTTTGTGCCGGAATGTACCGCAAAAATTTTTGTCTGTACCACTTCCGGTACGAAGTTATAAGGGTTTTCAAGTGGGGGGCTAGGGAAACGGCAGCCTCCAACCTAGGAATTTCAAAACAAAACCTATGGCAATCGTTTGTGCTACGTTTGTGCCGGAATGTACCGCAAAAATTTTCGTTTGTACCACTTCCGGTACGAAGTTATAAGGGTTTTGAAGTGGAGGGGCTGCAGAAGCGGAAGCCTGCCACCTCGGAATTTCGAAACAAAAACTATGCTAATCGTTTGTGCTACGTTTGTGCCGGAATGTACCGCAAAAATTTTCGGTTGTACCACTTCCGGTACGAAATTGTAAGGGTTTTGAAGTGGCGGGCTGGGGAAACGGCAGCCTCCAAACTTGGAATTTCGAAACAAAGCTATGCCAATCGTTTGTGCTACGTTTGAGCCGGACAAAAATTTTCGTTTGTACTAATTCCGGTACGAAGTTATAAGGGTTTCAAAGTGGGGAGGCTGGAGAAAGGCAGCCTCCAACCTTTGAATTTCGAAACAAAACCTATGCCAATAGTATGTGCTACTTTTGTGCCGGAATGTGCCGCAAAAATTTTCGTTTGTACCACTTCCGGTACGAAGTTATAATAGTTTTAAAGTGGGGGGCTGCCCACCTTGGAATTTCGAAACGAAACCTATGCCAATCGTTTGTGCTACGTTTGTGCCGGAATGTACCGTACACATTTTCGTTTGTACCACTTCCGGTACGAAGTTATGAGGGTTTTAAAGGGGGGGCTGGAGAAACGACAGCCTCCAAACTTGGAATTTCGAAACAAAAACTATGGCAATCGTTTGTGCTACGTTTGTGCCGGAATGTACCGTAAACATTTTCGTTTGTACCACTTCCGGTACGAAGTTCTAAGGTTCTTAAAGTGGGGGGGGGGCTGGAGAAAGGGCAGCCTCCAACCTTGGAATTTCGAAAGAAAAGATATGCCAATTGTTTGTGCTACGTTTGTGCCGGAATGTACCGCAAAAATTTTTGTTTGGACCACTTCCGGTACGAAGTTATAAGGGCTTTAAAGTGGGGGGGCTGGAGAAGCGGTAGCCTCCAAACTTGGAATTTCGAAACAAAACCTATGCCAATCGTTTGTGCTACGTTTGTGCCGGAATGTACCGCAAAAATTTTCGTTTGTACCACTTCCGGTACGAAGTTATAAGGGTCTTAAAGTGGGGGGAGGGCTGGAGAAAGGGCAGGCTTCAAACTTGGAATTTCGAAACAAAACCTATGGCAATCGTTTGTGCTACGTTTGTGCCGGAATGTACCGCAAAAATTTTCGTTTGTACCACTTCCATTACGAAGTTATAAGGGTTTAAAAAAGTGGGGGGGCTGGAGAAACGGAAGCCTCCAACCTTGGAATTTCGAAACAAAAGGTATGCCAATCGTTTGTACTACGTTTGTGCCGGAATGTACCGCTAAATATTTCGTTTGTACCACTTCCGGTACGAAGTTAAAAGGGTTTTAAAGTGGGGGGCTGGAGAAACGGCAGCCTCCAAACTTGGAATTTCGAAACAAAACCTATGGCAATCGTTTGTGCTACGTTTGCGCCGGAATGTACCGTAAACATTTTCATTTGTACCATTTCCGGTACGAAGTTATAAGGGTTTTAATTTGGGGGGCTGGAGAAACGGCAGCCTCAAAACTTGGAATTTCGAAACAAAAACTATGGCATTCGTTTGTGCTACGTTTGTGCCGGAATGTACCGCAAAAATTTTTGTTGGGACCACTTCCGGTACGAAGTTATAAGGGCTTTAAAGTGGGGGGGCTGGAGAAGCGGCAGCCTCCAAACTTGGAATTTCGAAACAAAACCTATGCCAATCGTTTGTGCTACGTTTGTGCCGGAATGTACCGCAAAAATTTTCGTTTGTACCACTTCCGGTACGAAGTTAAAAGGGTTTTAAAGTGGGGGCTGGAGAAACGGCAGCCTCCAAACTTGGAATTTCGAAACAAAATCTATGGCATTCTTTTGTGCTACTTTTGTGTCGGAATGTACCGCAAAAATGTTCGTTTGTACCACTTCCGGTACGAAGTTATAAGGGTTTAAAGTGGGGGGCTAAAGAAGCGGCAGCCTCCAAACTTGGAATTTCGAAACAAAACCTATGGCGATCGTTTGTGCTACGTTTGTGCCGGAATGTACCGCAAAAATTTTTGTCTGTACCACTTCCGGTACGAAGTTATAAGGGTTTTGAAGTGGAGGGGCTGCAAAAGCGGAAGCCTGCCACCTTGGAATTTCGAAACAAAAACTATGCTAATCGTTTGTGCTACGTTTGTGCCGGAATGTACCGCAAAAATTTTCGGTTGTACCACTTCCGGTACGAAATTGTAAGGGTTTTGAAGTGGCGGGCTGGGGAAACGGCAGCCTCCAAACTTGGAATTTCGAAACAAAAACTATGCCAATCGTTTGTGCTACGTTTGTGCCGGACAAAAATTTTCGTTTGTACTAATTCCGGTACGAAGTTATAAGGGTTTCAAAGTGGGGAGGCTGGAGAAACGGCAGCCTCCAACCTTGGAATTTCGAAACAAAACCTATGCCAATAGTATGTGCTACTTTTGTGCCGGAATGTGCCGCAAAAATTTTCGTTTGTACCACTTCCGGTACGAAGTTATAATAGTTTTAAAGTGGGGGGCTGCCCACCTTGGAATTTCGAAACGAAACCTATGCCAATTGTTTGTGCTACGTTTGTGCCGGAATGTACCGTAAACATTTTCGTTTGTACCACTTCCGGTACGAAGTTATGAGGGTTTTAAAGAAGGGGCTGGAGAAACGACAGCCTCCAAACTTGGAATTTCGAAACAAAAACTATGGCAATCGTTTGTGCTACGTTTGTGCCGGAATGTACCGTAAACATTTTCGTTTGTACCACTTCCGGTACGAAGTTATAAGGTTCTTAAAGTGGGGGGGGGCTGGAGAAAGGGCAGCCTCCAACCTTGGAATTTCGAAAGAAAAGCTATGCCAATTGTTTGTGCTACGTTTGTGCCGGAATGTACCGCAAAAATTTTTGTTTGGACCACTTCCGGTACGAAGTTATAAAAGCTTTAAAGTGGGGGGGCTGGAGAAGCGGCAGCCTCCAAACTTGGAATTTCGAAACAAAACCTATGCCAATCGTTTGTGCTACGTTTGTGCCGGAATGTACCGCAAAAATTTTCGTTTGTACCACTTCCGGTACGAAGTTATAAGGGTCTTAAAGTGGGGGGAGGGCTGGAGAAAGTGCAGGCTTCAAACTTGGAATTTCGAAACAAAACCTATGGCAATCGTTTGTGCTACGTTTGTGCCGGAATGTACCGCAAAAATTTTCGTTTGTACCACTTCCATTACGAAGTTATAAGGGTTTAAAAAAGTGGGGGGGCTGGAGAAACGGAAGCCTCCAACCTTGGAATTTCGAAACAAAAGTATGCCAATCGTTTGTACTACGTTTGTGCCGGAATGTACCGCTAAATATTTCGTTTGTACCACTTCCGGTACGAAGTTAAAAGGGTTTTAAAGTGGGGGGCTGGAGAAACGGCAGCCTCCAAACTTGGAATTTCGAAACAAAACCTATGGCAATCGTTTGTGCTACGTTTGCGCCGGAATGCACCGTAAACATTTTCATTTGTACCATTTCCGGTACGAAGTTATAAGGGTTTTAAAGTGGGGGGCTGGAGAAACGGCAGCCTCAAAACTTGGAATTTCGAAACAAAAACTATGGCATTCGTTTGTGCTACGTTTGTGCCGGAATGTACCGCAAAAATTTTTGTTGGGACCACTTCCGGTACGAAGTTATAAGGGCTTTAAAGTGGGGGGGCTGGAGAAGCGGCAGCCTCCAAACTTGGAATTTCGAAACAAAACCTATGCCAATCGTTTGTGCTACGTTTGTGCCGGAATGTACCGCAAAAATTTTCGTTTGTACCACTTCCGGTACGAAGTTATAAGGGTTTTAAAGTGGGAGGGCTGGAGAAACGGCAGCCTCCAAACTTGGAATTTCGAAACAAAACCTAAGGCAATCGTTTGTGCTACGTTTGTGCCGGAATGTACCGCAAAAATTTTCGTTTGTACCACTTCCGTTACGAAGTTATAAGGGTTTCAAAGTGGGGGGGCTGGAGAAACGGAAGCCTCCAACCTTGGAATTTCGAAACAAAAGGTATGCCAATCGTTTGTACTACGTTTGTGCCGGAATGTACCGCTAAATATTTCGTTTGTACCACTTCCGGTACAAAGTTAAAAGGGTTTTAAAGTGGGGGGCTGGAGAAACGGCAGCCTCCAAACTTGGAATTTCGAAACAAAATCTATGGCATTCGTTTGTGCTACGTTTGTGTCGGAATGTACCGCAAAAATATTCGTTTGTACCACTTCCGGTACGAAGTTATAAGGGTTTAAAGTGGGGGGCTGGAGAAGCGGCAGCCTCCAAACTTGGAATTTCGAAACAAAACCTATGGCGATCGTTTGTGCTACGTTTGTGCCGGAATGTACCGCAAAAATTTTTGTCTGTACCACTTCCGGTACGAAGTTATAAGGGTTTTCAAGTGGGGGGCTAGGGAAACGGCAGCCTCCAACCTAGGAATTTCAAAACAAAACCTATGGCAATCGTTTGTGCTACGTTTGTGCCGGAATGTACCGCAAAAATTTTCGTTTGTACCACTTCCGGTACGAAGTTATAAGGGTTTTGAAGTGGAGGGGCTGCAGAAGCGGAAGCCTGCCACCTTGGAATTTCGAAACAAAAACTATGCTAATCGTTTGTGCTACGTTTGTGCCGGAATGTACCGCAAAAATTTTCGGTTGTACCACTTCCGGTACGAAATTGTAAGGGTTTTGAAGTGGCGGGCTGGGGAAACGGCAGCCTCCAAACTTGGAATTTCGAAACAAAGCTATGCCAATCGTTTGTGCTACGTTTGAGCCGGACAAAAATTTTCGTTTGTACTAATTCCGGTACGAAGTTATAAGGGTTTCAAAGTGGGGAGGCTGGAGAAAGGCAGCCTCCAACCTTTGAATTTCGAAACAAAACCTATGCCAATAGTATGTGCTACTTTTGTGCCGGAATGTGCCGCAAAAATTTTCGTTTGTACCACTTCCGGTACGAAGTTATAATAGTTTTAAAGTGGGGGGCTGCCCACCTTGGAATTTCGAAACGAAACCTATGCCAATCGTTTGTGCTACGTTTGTGCCGGAATGTACCGTAAACATTTTCGTTTGTACCACTTCCGGTACGAAGTTATGAGGGTTTTAAAGGGGGGGCTGGAGAAACGACAGCCTCCAAACTTGGAATTTCGAAACAAAAACTATGGCAATCGTTTGTGCTACGTTTGTGCCGGAATGTACCGTAAACATTTTCGTTTGTACCACTTCCGGTACGAAGTTATAAGGTTCTTAAAGTGGGGGGGGGGGCTGGAGAAAGGGCAGCCTCCAACCTTGGAATTTCGAAAGAAAAGCTATGCCAATTGTTTGTGCTACGTTTGTGCCGGAATGTACCGCAAAAATTTTTGTTTGGACCACTTCCGGTACGAAGTTATAAGGGCTTTAAAGTGGGGGGCTGGAGAAGCGGCAGCCTCCAAACTTGGAATTTCGAAACAAAACCTATGCCAATCGTTTGTGCTACGTTTGTGCCGGAATGTACCGCAAAAATTTTCGTTTGTACCACTTCCGGTACGAAGTTATAAGGGTCTTAAAGTGGGGGGAGGGCTGGAGAAAGGGCAGGCTTCAAACTTGGAATTTCGAAACAAAACCTATGGCAATCGTTTGTGCTACGTTTGTGCCGGAATGTACCGCAAAAATTTTCGTTTGTACCACTTCCATTACGAAGTTATAAGGGTTTAAAAAAGTGGGGGGGCTGGAGAAACGGAAGCCTCCAACCTTGGAATTTCGAAACAAAAGGTATGCCAATCGTTTGTACTACGTTTGTGCCGGAATGTACCGCTAAATATTTCGTTTGTACCACTTCCGGTACGAAGTTAAAAGGGTTTTAAAGTGGGGGGCTGGAGAAACGGCAGCCTCCAAACTTGGAATTTCGAAACAAAACCTATGGCAATCGTTTGTGCTACGTTTGCGCCGGAATGTACCGTAAACATTTTCATTTGTACCATTTCCGGTACGAAGTTATAAGGGTTTTAATTTGGGGGGCTGGAGAAACGGCAGCCTCAAAACTTGGAATTTCGAAACAAAAACTATGGCATTCGTTTGTGCTACGTTTGTGCCGGAATGTACCGCAAAAATTTTTGTTGGCACCACTTCCGGTACGAAGTTATAAGGGCTTTAAAGTGGGGGGCTGGAGAAGCGGCAGCCTCCAAACTTGGAATTTCGAAACAAAACCTATGCCAATCGTTTGTGCTACGTTTGTGCCGGAATGTACCGCAAAAATTTTCGTTTGTACCACTTCCGGTACGAAGTTAAAAGGGTTTTAAAGTGGGGGCTGGAGAAACGGCAGCCTCCAAACTTGGAATTTCGAAACAAAATCTATGGCATTCTTTTGTGCTACTTTTGTGTCGGAATGTACCGCAAAAATGTTCGTTTGTACCACTTCCGGTACGAAGTTATAAGGGTTTAAAGTGGGGGGCTGGAGAAGCGGCAGCCTCCAAACTTGGAATTTCGAAACAAAACCTAAGGCGATCGTTTGTGCTACGTTTGTGCCGGAATGTACCGCAAAAATTTTTGTCTGTACCACTTCCGGTACGAAGTTATAAGGGTTTTGAAGTGGAGGGGCTGCAAAAGCGGAAGCCTGCCACCTTGGAATTTCGAAACAAAAACTATGCTAATCGTTTGTGCTACGTTTGTGCCGGAATGTACCGCAAAAATTTTCGGTTGTACCACTTCCGGTACGAAATTGTAAGGGTTTTGAAGTGGCGGGCTGGGGAAACGGCAGCCTCCAAACTTGGAATTTCGAAACAAAAACTATGCCAATCGTTTGTGCTACGTTTGTGCCGGACAAAAATTTTCGTTTGTACTAATTCCGGTACGAAGTTATAAGGGTTTCAAAGTGGGGAGGCTGGAGAAACGGCAGCCTCCAACCTTGGAATTTCGAAACAAAACCTATGCCAATAGTATGTGCTACTTTTGTGCCGGAATGTGCCGCAAAAATTTTCGTTTGTACCACTTCCGGTACGAAGTTATAATAGTTTTAAAGTGGGGGGCTGCCCACCTTGGAATTTCGAAACGAAACCTATGCCAAGCGTTTGTGCTACGTTTGTGCCGGAATGTACCGTAAACATTTTCGTTTGTACCACTTCCGGTACGAAGTTATGAGGGTTTTAAAGGGGGGGCTGGAGAAACGACAGCCTCCAAACTTGGAATTTCGAAACAAAAACTATGGCAATCGTTTGTGCTACGTTTGTGCCGGAATGTTCCGCAAAAATTTTCGTTTGTACCACTTCCGGTACGAAGTTATAAGGGTCTTAAAGTGGGGGGAGGGCTGGAGAAAGGGCAGGCTTCAAACTTGGAATTTCGAAACAAAACCTATGGCAATCGTTTGTGCTACGTTTGTGCCGGAATGTACCGCAAAAATTTTCGTTTGTACCACTTCCATTACGAAGTTATAAGGGTTTAAAAAAGTGGGGGGGCTGGAGAAACGGAAGCCTCCAACCTTGGAATTTCGAAACAAAAGGTATGCCAATCGTTTGTACTACGTTTGTGCCGGAATGTACCGCTAAATATTTCGTTTGTACCACTTCCGGTACGAAGTTAAAAGGGTTTTAAAGTGGGGGGCTGGAGAAACGGCAGCCTCCAAACTTGGAATTTCGAAACAAAACCTATGGCAATCGTTTGTGCTACGTTTGCGCCGGAATGTACCGTAAACAAATTTCATTTGTACCATTTCCGGTACGAAGTTATAAGGGTTTTAATTTGGGGGGCTGGAGAAACGGCAGCCTCAAAACTTGGAATTTCGAAACAAAAACTATGGCATTCGTTTGTGCTACGTTTGTGCCGGAATGTACCGCAAAAATTTTTGTTGGGACCACTTCCGGTACGAAGTTATAAGGGCTTTAAAGTGGGGGGGCTGGAGAAGCGGCAGCCTCCAAACTTGGAATTTCGAAACAAAACCTATGCCAATCGTTTGTGCTACGTTTGTGCCGGAATGTACCGCAAAAATTTTCGTTTGTACCACTTCCGGTACGAAGTTAAAAGGGTTTTAAAGTGGGGGCTGGAGAAACGGCAGCCTCCAAACTTGGAATTTCGAAACAAAATCTATGGCATTCTTTTGTGCTACTTTTGTGTCGGAATGTACCGCAAAAATGTTCGTTTGTACCACTTCCGGTACGAAGTTATAAGGGTTTAAAGTGGGGGGCTGGAGAAGCGGCAGCCTCCAAACTTGGAATTTCGAAACAAAACCTATGGCGATCGTTTGTGCTACGTTTGTGCCGGAATGTACCGCAAAAATTTTTGTCTGTACCACTTCCGGTACGAAGTTATAAGGGTTTTGAAGTGGAGGGGCTGCAAAAGCGGAAGCCTGCCACCTTGGAATTTCGAAACAAAAACTATGCTAATCGTTTGTGCTACGTTTGTGCCGGAATGTACCGCAAAAATTTTCGGTTGTACCACTTCCGGTACGAAATTGTAAGGGTTTTGAAGTGGCGGGCTGGGGAAACGGCAGCCTCCAAACTTGGAATTTCGAAACAAAAACTATGCCAATCGTTTGTGCTACGTTTGTGCCGGACAAAAATTTTCGTTTGTACTAATTGCGGTACGAAGTTATAAGGGTTTCAAAGTGGGGAGGCTGGAGAAACGGCAGCCTCCAACCTTGGAATTTCGAAACAAAACCTATGCCAATAGTATGTGCTACTTTTGTGCCGGAATGTGCCGCAAAAATTTTCGTTTGTACCACTTCCGGTACGAAGTTATAATAGTTTTAAAGTGGGGGGCTGCCCACCTTGGAATTTCGAAACGAAACCTATGCCAATCGTTTGTGCTACGTTTGTGCCGGAATGTACCGTAAACATTTTCGTTTGTACCACTTCCGGTACGAAGTTATGAGGGTTTTAAAGGGGGGGCTGGAGAAACGACAGCCTCCAAACTTGGAATTTCGAAACAAAAACTATGGCAATCGTTTGTGCTACGTTTGTGCCGGAATGTTCCGCAAAAATTTTCGTTTGTACCACTTCCGGTACGAAGTTATAAGGTTCTTAAAGTGGGGGGGGGCTGCAGAAAGGGCAGCCTCCAACCTTGGAATTTCGAAAGAAAAGCTATGCCAATTGTTTGTGCTACGTTTGTGCCGGAATGTACCGCAAAAATTTCGTTTGTACCACTTCCATTACGAAGTTATAAGGGTTTCAAAGTGGGGGGGCTGGAGAAACGGAAGCCTCCAACCTTGGAATTTCGAAACAAAAGGTATGCCAATCGTTTGTACTACGTTTGTGCCGGAATGTACCGCTAAATATTTCGTTTGTACCACTTCCAGTACGAAGTTAAAAGGGTTTTAAAGTGGGGGGCTGGAGAAACGGCAGCCTCCAAACTTGGAATTTCGAAACAAAACCTATGGCATTCGTTTGTGCTACGTTTGTGTCGGAATGTACCGCAAAAATGTTCGTTTGTACCACTTCCGGTACGAAGTTATAAGGGTTTAAAGTGGGGGGCTGGAGAAGCGGCAGCCTCCAAACTTGGAATTTCGAAACAAAACCTATGGCGATCGTTTGTGCTACGTTTGTGCCGGAATGTACCGCAAAAATTTTTGTCTGTACCACTTCCGGTACGAAGTTATAAGGGTTTTCAAGTGGGGGGCTAGGGAAACGGCAGCCTCCAACCTAGGAATTTCAAAACAAAACCTATGGCAATCGTTTGTGCTACGTTTGTGCCGGAATGTACCGCAAAAATTTTCGTTTGTACCACTTCCGGCACGAAGTTATAAGGGTTTTGAAGTGGAGGGGCTGCAGAAGCGGAAGCCTGCCACCTTGGAATTTCGAAACAAAAACTATGCTAATCTTTTGTGCTACGTTTGTGCCGGAATGTACCGCAAAAATTTTCGGTTGTACCACTTCCGGTACGAAATTGTAAGGGTTTTGAAGTGGAGGGGCTGCAGAAGCGGAAGCCTGCCACCTTGGAATTTCGAAACAAAAACTATGCTAATCGTTTGTGCTACGTTTGTGCCGGAATGTACCGCAAAAATTTTCGGTTGTACCACTTCCGGTACGAAATTGTAAGGGTTTTGAAGTGGCGGGCTGGGGAAACGGCAGCCTCCAAACTTAGAATTTCGAAAGAAAAACTATGCCAATCGTTTGTGCTACGTTTGTGCCGGACAAAAATTTTCGTTTGTACTAATTCCGGTACGAAGTTATAAGGGTTTCAAAGTGGGGAGGCTGGAGAAACGGCAGCCTCCAACCTTGGAATTTCGAAACTAAACCTATGCCAATAGTATGTGCTACTTTTGTGCCGGAATGTGCCGCAAAAATTTTCGTTTGTACCACTTCCGGTACGAAGTTATAATAGTTTTAAAGTGGGGGGCTGCCCACCTTGGAATTTCGAAACGAAACCTATGCCAATCGTTTCTGCTACGTTTGTGCCGGAATGTACCGTAAACATTTTCGTTTGTACCACTTCCGGTACGAAGTTATGAGGGTTTTAAAGGGGGGGCTGGAGAAACGACAGCCTCCAAACTTGGAATTTCGAAACAAAAACTATGGCAATCGTTTGTGCTACGTTTGTGCCGGAATGTTCCGCAAAAATTTTCGTTTGTACCACTTACGGTACGAAGTTATAAGGTTCTTAAAGTGGGGGGGGGGCTGCAGAAAGGGCAGCCTCCAACCTTAGAATTTCGAAAGAAAAGCTATGCCAATTGTTTGTGCTCCGTTTGTGCCGGAATGTACCGCAAAAATTTTTGTTTGGACCACTTCCGGTACGAAGTTATAAGGGCTTTAAAGTGGGGGGGCTGGAGAAGCGGCAGCCTCCAAACTTGGAATTTCGAAACAAAACCTATGCCAATCGTTTGTGCTACGTTTGTGCCGGAATGTACCGCAAAAATTTTCGTTTGTACCACTTCCGGTACGAAGTTATAAGGGTCTTAAAGTGGGGGGAGGGCTGGAGAAAGGGCAGGCTTCAAACTTGGAATTTCGAAACAAAACCTATGGCAATCGTTTGTGCTACGTTTGTGCCGGAATGTACCGCAAAAATTTTCGTTTGTACCACTTCCATTACGAAGTTATAAGGGTTTCAAAGTGGGGGGGCTGGAGAAACGGAAGCCTCCAACCTTGGAATTTCGAAACAAAAGGTATGCCAATCGTTTGTACTACGTTTGTGCCGGAATGTACCGCTAAATATTTCGTTTGTACCACTTCCGGTACGAAGTTAAAAGGGTTTTAAAGTGGGGGGCTGGAGAAACGGCAGCCTCCAAACTTGGAATTTCGAAACAAAACCTATGGCAATCGTTTGTGGTACGTTTGTGCCGGAATGTACCGTAAACATTTTCATTTGTACCATTTCCGGTACGAAGTTATAAGGGTTTTAAAGTGGGGGGCTGGAGAAACGGCAGCCCCAAAACTTGGAATTTCGAAACAAAAACTATGGCATTCGTTTGTGCTACGTTTGTGCCGGAATGTACCGCAAAAATTTTCGTTTGTACCACTTCCGGTACGAAGTTATAAGGGTTTTAAAGTGGGGTGCTGGAGAAGCGGCAGCCTCCAAACTTGGAATTTCGAAACAAAACCTATGGCAATCGTTTGTGCTACGTTTGTGCCGGAATGTACCGCAAAAATTTTTGTCTGTACCATTTCCGGTACGAAGTTATAAGGGTTTTCAAGTGGGGGGCTAGGGAAACGGCAGCCTCCAACCTTGGAATTTCAAAACAAAACCTATGGCAATCGTTTGTGCTACGTTTGTGCCGGAATGTACCGCAAAAATTTTTGTTTGGACCACTTCCGTTACGAAGTTATAAGGGCTTTAAAGTGGGGGGGCTGGAGAAGCGGCAGCCTCCAAACTTGGAATTTCGAAACAAAACCTATGCCAATCGTTTGTGCTACGTTTGTGCCGGAATGTACCGCAAAAATTTTCGTTTGTACCACTTCCGGTACGAAGTTATAAGGGTTTTAAAGTGGGAGGGCTGGAGAAACGGCAGCCTCCAAACTTGGAATTTCGAAACAAAACCTAAGGCAATCGTTTGTGCTACGTTTGTGCCGGAATGTACCGCAAAAATTTTCGTTTGTACCACTTCCGTTACGAAGTTATAAGGGTTTCAAAGTGGGGGGGCTGGAGAAACGGAAGCCTCCAACCTTGGAATTTCGAAACAAAAGGTATGCCAATCGTTTGTACTACGTTTGTGCCGGAATGTACCGCTAAATATTTCGTTTGTACCACTTCCGGTACGAAGTTAAAAGGGTTTTAAAGTGGGGGGCTGGAGAAACGGCAGCCTCCAAACTTGGAATTTCGAAACAAAACCTATGGCATTCGTTTGTGCTACGTTTGTGTCGGAATGTACCGCAAAAATTTTCGTTTGTACCACTTCCGGTACGAAGTTATAAGGGTTTAAAGTGGGGGGCTGGAGAAGCGGCAGCCTCCAAACTTGGAATTTCGAAACAAAACCTATGGCGATCGTTTGTGCTACGTTTGTGCCGGAATGTACCGCAAAAATTTTTGTCTGTACCACTTCCGGTACGAAGTTATAAGGGTTTTCAAGTGGGGGGCTAGGGAAACGGCAGCCTCCAACCTAGGAATTTCAAAACAAATCCTATGGCAATCGTTTGTGCTACGTTTGTGCCGGAATGTACCGCAAAAATTTTCGTTTCTACCACTTTCGGTACGAAGTTATAAGGGTTTTGAAGTGGAGGGGCTGCAGAAGCGGAAGCCTGCCACCTTGGAATTTCGAAACAAAAACTATGCTAATCGTTTGTGCTACGTTTGTGCCGGAATGTAGCGCAAAAATTTTCGGTTGTACCACTTCCGGTACGAAATTGTAAGGGTTTTGAAGTGGCGGGCTGGGGAAACGGCAGCCTCCAAACTTGGAATTTCGAAACAAAAACTATGCCAATCGTTTGTGCTACGTTTGTGCCGGACAAAAATTTTCGTTTGTACTAATTCCGGTACGAAGTTATAAGGGTTTCAAAGTGGGGAGGCTGCAGAAACGGCAGCCTCCAACCTTGGAATTTCGAAACAAACCTATGCCAATAGTATGTGCTACTTTTGTGCCGGAATGTACCGCAAAAATTTTCGTTTCTACCACTTCCATTACGAAGTTATAAGGGTTTCAAAGTGGGGGGGCTGGAGAAACGGAAGCCTCTAACCTTAGAATTTCGAAACAAAAGGTATGCCAATCGTTTGTACTACGTTTGTGCCGGAATGTACCGCTAAATATTTCGTTTGTACCACTTCCGGTACGAAGTTAAAAGGGTTTTAAAGTGGGGGGCTGGAGAAACGGCAGCCTCCAAACTTGGAATTTCGAAACAAAACCTATGGCAATCGTTTGTGCTACGTTTGTGCCGGAATGTACCGTAAACATTTTCATTTGTACCATTTCCGGTACGAAGTTATAAGGGTTTTAAAGTGGGGGGCTGGAGAAACGGCAGCCTCAAAACTTGGAATTTCGAAACAAAACCTATGGCGATCGTTTGTGCTACGTTGGTGCCGGAATGTACCGCAAAAATTTTTGTCTGTACCACTTCCGGTACGAAGTTATAAGGGTTTTCAAGTGGGGGGCTAGGGAAACGGCAGCCTCCAACCTTGGAATTTCAAAACAAAACCTATGGCAATCGTTTGTGCTACGTTTGTGCCGGAATGTACCGTAAACATTTTCATTTGTACCATTTCCGGTACGAAGTTATAAGGGTTTTGAAGTGGAGGGGCTGCAGAAGCGGAAGCCTCTAACCTTAGAATTTCGAAACAAAAGGTATGCCAATCGTTTGTACTACGTTTGTGCCGGAATGTACCGCTAAATATTTCGTTTGTACCACTTCCGGTACGAAGTTATAAGGGTTTTCAAGTGGGGGGCTAGGGAAACGGCAGCCTCCAACCTTGGAATTTCAAAACAAAACCTATGGCAATCGTTTGTGCTACGTTTGTGCCGGAATGTACCGTAAACATTTTCATTTGTACCATTTCCGGTACGAAGTTATAAGGGTTTCAAAGTGGGGGGGCTGGAGAAACGGAAGCCTCTAACCTTAGAATTTCGAAACAAAATGTATGCCAATCGTTTGTACTACGTTTGTGCCGGAATGTACCGCTAAATATTTCGTTTGTACCACTTCCGGTACGAAGTTATAAGGGTTTCAAAGTGGGGAGGCTGCAGAAACGGCAGCCTCCAACCTTGGAATTTCGAAACAAAACCTATGCCAATAGTATGTGCTACTTTTGTGCCGGAATGTACCGCAAAAATTTTCGTTTCTACCACTTCCATTACGAAGTTATAAGGGTTTCAAAGTGGGGGGGCTGGAGAAACGGAAGCCTCTAACCTTAGAATTTCGAAACAAAAGGTATGCCAATCGTTTGTACTACGTTTGTGCCGGAATGTACCGCTAAATATTTCGTTTGTACCACTTCCGGTACGAAGTTAAAAGGGTTTTAAAGTGGGGGGCTGGAGAAACGGCAGCCTCCAAACTTGGAATTTCGAAACAAAACCTATGGCAATCGTTTGTGCTACGTTTGTGCCGGAATGTACCGTAAACATTTTCATTTGTACCATTTCCGGTACGAAGTTATAAGGGTTTTGAAGTGGAGGGGCTGCAGAAGCGGAAGCCTGCCACCTTGGAATTTCGAAACAAAAACTATGCTAATCGTTTGTGCTACGTTTGTGCCGGAATGTAGCGCAAAAATTTTCGGTTGTACCACTTCCGGTACGAAATTGTAAGGGTTTTGAAGTGGCGGGCTGGGGAAACGGCAGCCTCCAAACTTGGAATTTCGAAACAAAAACTATGGCATTCGTTTGTGCTACGTTTGTGCCGGAATGTACCGCAAAAATTTTTGTTTGTACCACTTCCGGTACGAAGTTATAAGGGTTTTAAAGTGGGGGGCTGGAGAAGCGGCAGCCTCCAAACTTGGAATTTCGAAACAAAACATATGGCGATCGTTTGTGCTACGTTTGTGCCGGAATGTACCGCAAAAATTTTTGTCTGTACCACTTCCGGTACGAAGTTATAAGGGTTTTCAAGTGGGGGGCTAGGGAAACGGCAGCCTCCAACCTAGGAATTTCAAAACAAAACCTATGGCAATCGTTTGTGCTACGTTTGTGCCGGAATGTACCGCAAAAATTTTTGTTTGGACCACTTCCGGTACGAAGTTATAAGGGCTTTAAAGTGGGGGGCTGGAGAAGCGGCAGCCTCCAAACTTGGAATTTCGAAACAAAACCTATGCCAATCGTTTGTGCTACGTTTGTGCCGGAATGTACCGCAAAAATTTTCGTTTGTACCACTTCCGGTACGAAGTTATAAGTGTTTTAAAGTGGGAGGGCTGGAGAAACGGCAGCCTCCAAACTTGGAATTTCGAAACAAAACCTAAGGCAATCGTTTGTGGTACGTTTGTGCCGGAATGTACCGCAAAAATTTTCGTTTGTACCACTTCCGTTACAAAGTTATAAGGGTTTCAAAGTGGGGGGGCTGGAGAAACGGAAGCCTCCAACCTTGGAATTTCGAAACAAAAGGTATGCCAATCGTTTGTACTACGTTTGTGCCGGAATGTACCGCTAAATATTTCGTTTGTACCACTTCCGGTACGAAGTTAAAAGGGTTTTAAAGTGGGGGGCTGGAGAAACGGCAGCCTCCAAACTTGGAATTTCGAAACAAAACCTATGGCATTCGTTTGTGCTACGTTTGTGTCGGAATGTACCGCAAAAATTTTCGTTTGTACCACTTCCGGTACGAAGTTATAAGGGTTTAAAGTGGGGGGCTGGAGAAGCGGCAGCCTCCAAACTTGGAATTTCGAAACAAAACCTATGGCGATCGTTTGTGCTACGTTTGTGCCGGAATGTACCGCAAAAATTTTTGTCTGTACCACTTCCGGTACGAAGTTATAAGGGTTTTCAAGTGGGGGGCTAGGGAAACGGCAGCCTCCAACCTAGGAATTTCAAAACAAAACCTATGGCAATCGTTTGTGCTACGTTTGTGCCGGAATGTACCGCAAAAATTTTCGTTTGTACCACATCCGGTACGAAGTTATAAGGGTTTTGAAGTGGAGGGGCTGCAGAAGCGGAAGCCTGCCACCTTGGAATTTCGAAACAAAAACTATGCTAATCGTTTGTGCTACGTTTGTGCCGGAATGTACCGCAAAAATTTTCGGTTGTACCACTTCCGGTACGAAATTGTAAGGGTTTTGAAGTGGCGGGCTGGGGAAACGGCAGCCTCCAAACTTAGAATTTCGAAACAAAAACTATGCCAATTGTTTGTGCTACGTTTGTGCCAGACAAAAATTTTCGTTTGTACTAATTCCGGTACGAAGTTATATGGGTTTCAAAGTGGGGAGGCTGGAGAAACGGCAGCCTCCAACCTTGGAATTTCGAAACAAAACCTATGCCAATAGTATGTGCTACTTTTGTGCCGGAATGTGCCGCAAAAATTTTCGTTTGTACCACTTCCGGTACGAAGTTATAATAGTTTTAAAGTGGGGGGCTGCCCACCTTGGAATTTCGAAACGAAACCTATGCCAATCGTTTGTGCTACGTTTGTGCCGGAATGTACCGTAAACATTTTCGTTTGTACCACTTCCGGTACGAAGTTATGAGGGTTTTAAAGGGGGGGCTGGAGAAACGACAGCCTCCAAACTTGGAATTTCGAAACAAAAACTATGGCAATCGTTTGTGCTACGTTTGTGCCGGAATGTTCCGCAAAAATTTTCGTTTGTACCACTTCCGGTACGAAGTTATAAGGTTCTTAAAGTGGGGGGGGCTGGAGAAAGGGCAGCCTCCAACCTTGGAATTTCGAAAGAAAAGCTATGCCAATTGTTTGTGCTACGTTTGTGCCGGAATGTACCGCAAAAATTTTTGTTTGGACCACTTCCGGTACGAAGTTATAAGGGCTTTAAAGTGGGGGGGCTGGAGAAGCGGCAGCCTCCAAA
Source organism: Thermobia domestica (assembly GCF_964235325.1). NCBI lineage: Eukaryota > Metazoa > Arthropoda > Insecta > Zygentoma > Lepismatidae > Thermobia > Thermobia domestica. The sequence continues at coordinate 211,556,673 of NC_137457.1, read as the reverse complement.
CTTGGAATTTCGAAACAAAACCTATGCCAATCGTTTGTGCTACGTTTGTGCCGGAATGTACCGCAAAAATTTTCGTTTGTACCACTTCCGGTACGAAGTTATAAGGGTCTTAAAGTGGGGGGAGGGCTGGAGAAAGGGCAGGCTTCAAACTTGGAATTTCGAAACAAAACCTATGGCAGTCGTTTGTGCTACGTTTGTGCCGGAATGTATCGCAAAAATTTTCGTTTGTACCACTTCCATTACGAAGTTATAAGGGTTTCAAAGTGGGGGGGCTGGAGAAACGGAAGCCTCCAACCTTGGAATTTCGAAACAAAAGGTATGCCAATCGTTTGTACTACGTTTGTGCCGGAATGTACCGCTAAATATTTCGTTTGTACCACTTCCGGTACGAAGTTAAAAGGGTTTTAAAGTGGGGGGGCTGGAGAAACGGAAGCCTCCAACCTTGGAATTTCGAAACAAAAGGTATGCCAATCGTTTGTACTACGTTTGTGCCGGAATGTACCGCTAAATATTTCGTTTGTACCACTTCCGGTACGAAGTTATAAGGGTTTTCAAGTGGGGGGCTAGGGAAACGGCAGCCTCCAACCTTGGAATTTCAAAACAAAACCTATGGCAATCGTTTGTGCTACGTTTGTGCCGGAATGTACCGTAAACATTTTCATTTGTACCATTTCCGGTACGAAGTTATAAGGGTTTCAAAGTGGGGGGGCTGGAGAAACGGAAGCCTCTAACCTTAGAATTTCGAAACAAAATGTATGCCAATCGTTTGTACTACGTTTGTGCCGGAATGTACCGCTAAATATTTCGTTTGTACCACTTCCGGTACGAAGTTATAAGGGTTTCAAAGTGGGGAGGCTGCAGAAACGGCAGCCTCCAACCTTGGAATTTCGAAACAAAACCTATGCCAATAGTATGTGCTACTTTTGTGCCGGAATGTACCGCAAAAATTTTCGTTTCTACCACTTCCATTACGAAGTTATAAGGGTTTCAAAGTGGGGGGGCTGGAGAAACGGAAGCCTCTAACCTTAGAATTTCGAAACAAAAGGTATGCCAATCGTTTGTACTACGTTTGTGCCGGAATGTACCGCTAAATATTTCGTTTGTACCACTTCCGGTACGAAGTTAAAAGGGTTTTAAAGTGGGGGGCTGGAGAAACGGCAGCCTCCAAACTTGGAATTTCGAAACAAAACCTATGGCAATCGTTTGTGCTACGTTTGTGCCGGAATGTACCGTAAACATTTTCATTTGTACCATTTCCGGTACGAAGTTATAAGGGTTTTGAAGTGGAGGGGCTGCAGAAGCGGAAGCCTGCCACCTTGGAATTTCGAAACAAAAACTATGCTAATCGTTTGTGCTACGTTTGTGCCGGAATGTAGCGCAAAAATTTTCGGTTGTACCACTTCCGGTACGAAATTGTAAGGGTTTTGAAGTGGCGGGCTGGGGAAACGGCAGCCTCCAAACTTGGAATTTCGAAACAAAAACTATGGCATTCGTTTGTGCTACGTTTGTGCCGGAATGTACCGCAAAAATTTTTGTTTGTACCACTTCCGGTACGAAGTTATAAGGGTTTTAAAGTGGGGGGCTGGAGAAGCGGCAGCCTCCAAACTTGGAATTTCGAAACAAAACCTATGGCGATCGTTTGTGCTACGTTTGTGCCGGAATGTACCGCAAAAATTTTTGTCTGTACCACTTCCGGTACGAAGTTATAAGGGTTTTCAAGTGGGGGGCTAGGGAAACGGCAGCCTCCAACCTAGGAATTTCAAAACAAAACCTATGGCAATCGTTTGTGCTACGTTTGTGCCGGAATGTACCGCAAAAATTTTTGTTTGGACCACTTCCGGTACGAAGTTATAAGGGCTTTAAAGTGGGGGGCTGGAGAAGCGGCAGCCTCCAAACTTGGAATTTCGAAACAAAACCTATGCCAATCGTTTGTGCTACGTTTGTGCCGGAATGTACCGCAAAAATTTTCGTTTGTACCACTTCCGGTACGAAGTTATAAGTGTTTTAAAGTGGGAGGGCTGGAGAAACGGCAGCCTCCAAACTTGGAATTTCGAAACAAAACCTAAGGCAATCGTTTGTGGTACGTTTGTGCCGGAATGTACCGCAAAAATTTTCGTTTGTACCACTTCCGTTACAAAGTTATAAGGGTTTCAAAGTGGGGGGGCTGGAGAAACGGAAGCCTCCAACCTTGGAATTTCGAAACAAAAGGTATGCCAATCGTTTGTACTACGTTTGTGCCGGAATGTACCGCTAAATATTTCGTTTGTACCACTTCCGGTACGAAGTTAAAAGGGTTTTAAAGTGGGGGGCTGGAGAAACGGCAGCCTCCAAACTTGGAATTTCGAAACAAAACCTATGGCATTCGTTTGTGCTACGTTTGTGTCGGAATGTACCGCAAAAATTTTCGTTTGTACCACTTCCGGTACGAAGTTATAAGGGTTTAAAGTGGGGGGCTGGAGAAGCGGCAGCCTCCAAACTTGGAATTTCGAAACAAAACCTATGGCGATCGTTTGTGCTACGTTTGTGCCGGAATGTACCGCAAAAATTTTTGTCTGTACCACTTCCGGTACGAAGTTATAAGGGTTTTCAAGTGGGGGGCTAGGGAAACGGCAGCCTCCAACCTAGGAATTTCAAAACAAAACCTATGGCAATCGTTTGTGCTACGTTTGTGCCGGAATGTACCGCAAAAATTTTCGTTTGTACCACATCCGGTACGAAGTTATAAGGGTTTTGAAGTGGAGGGGCTGCAGAAGCGGAAGCCTGCCACCTTGGAATTTCGAAACAAAAACTATGCTAATCGTTTGTGCTACGTTTGTGCCGGAATGTACCGCAAAAATTTTCGGTTGTACCACTTCCGGTACGAAATTGTAAGGGTTTTGAAGTGGCGGGCTGGGGAAACGGCAGCCTCCAAACTTAGAATTTCGAAACAAAAACTATGCCAATTGTTTGTGCTACGTTTGTGCCAGACAAAAATTTTCGTTTGTACTAATTCCGGTACGAAGTTATATGGGTTTCAAAGTGGGGAGGCTGGAGAAACGGCAGCCTCCAACCTTGGAATTTCGAAACAAAACCTATGCCAATAGTATGTGCTACTTTTGTGCCGGAATGTGCCGCAAAAATTTTCGTTTGTACCACTTCCGGTACGAAGTTATAATAGTTTTAAAGTGGGGGGCTGCCCACCTTGGAATTTCGAAACGAAACCTATGCCAATCGTTTGTGCTACGTTTGTGCCGGAATGTACCGTAAACATTTTCGTTTGTACCACTTCCGGTACGAAGTTATGAGGGTTTTAAAGGGGGGGCTGGAGAAACGACAGCCTCCAAACTTGGAATTTCGAAACAAAAACTATGGCAATCGTTTGTGCTACGTTTGTGCCGGAATGTTCCGCAAAAATTTTCGTTTGTACCACTTCCGGTACGAAGTTATAAGGTTCTTAAAGTGGGGGGGGCTGGAGAAAGGGCAGCCTCCAACCTTGGAATTTCGAAAGAAAAGCTATGCCAATTGTTTGTGCTACGTTTGTGCCGGAATGTACCGCAAAAATTTTTGTTTGGACCACTTCCGGTACGAAGTTATAAGGGCTTTAAAGTGGGGGGGCTGGAGAAGCGGCAGCCTCCAAACTTGGAATTTCGAAACAAAACCTATGCCAATCGTTTGTGCTACGTTTGTGCCGGAATGTACCGCAAAAATTTTCGTTTGTACCACTTCCGGTACGAAGTTATAAGGGTCTTAAAGTGGGGGGAGGGCTGGAGAAAGGGCAGGCTTCAAACTTGGAATTTCGAAACAAAACCTATGGCAGTCGTTTGTGCTACGTTTGTGCCGGAATGTATCGCAAAAATTTTCGTTTGTACCACTTCCATTACGAAGTTATAAGGGTTTCAAAGTGGGGGGGCTGGAGAAACGGAAGCCTCCAACCTTGGAATTTCGAAACAAAAGGTATGCCAATCGTTTGTACTACGTTTGTGCCGGAATGTACCGCTAAATATTTCGTTTGTACCACTTCCGGTACGAAGTTAAAAGGGTTTTAAAGTGGGGGGCTGGAGAAACGGCAGCCTCCAAACTTGAAATTTCGAAACAAAACCTATGGCAATCGTTTGTGCTATGTTTGTGCCGGAATGTACCGTAAACATTTTCATTTGTACCATTTCCGGTACGAAGTTATAAGGGTTTTAAAGTGGGGGGCTGGAGAAACGGCAGCCTCAAAACTTGGAATTTCGAAACAAAAACTATGGCATTCGTTTGTGCTACGTTTGTGCCGGAATGTACCGCAAAAATTTTCGTTTGTAGCACTTCCGGTACGAAGTTATAAGGGTTTAAAGTGGGGGGCTGGAGAAGCGGCAGCCTCCAAACTTGGAATTTCGAAACAAAACCTATGGCGATCGTTTGTGCTACGTTTGTGCCGGAATGTACCGCAAAAATTTTTGTCTGTACCACTTCCGGTACGAAGTTATAAGGGTTTTCAAGTGGGGGGCTAGGGAAACGGCAGCCTCCAACCTTGGAATTTCAAAACAAAACCTATGGCAATCGTTTGTGCTACGTTTGTGCCGGAATGTATTGCAAAAATTTTTGTTTGTACCACTTCCGGTACGAAGTTATAAGGGTTTTGAAGTGGAGGGGCTGCAGAAACGGAAGCCTGCCACCTTGGAATTTCGAAACAAAAACTATGCTAATCGTTTGTGCTACGTTTGTGCCGGAATGTACCGCAAAAAGTTTCGGTTGTACCACTTCCGGTACAAAATTGTAAGGGTTTTGAAGTGGCGGGCTGGGGAAACGGCAGCCCCCGCACCTAGGAATTTCAAAGCAAAATTTATGTCAATCGTTTGTGCTAGGTTTGTGCCTGAATGTACCGCAAAAATTTTCGTTTGTACCACTTCCGGTATGAAGTTATAAGGTTTTAAAGTGGGGGAGCTAGTGAAACGGCAGCCTCCAAACTTGGAATTTCGAAACAAAAACTATGCCAATCGTTTGTGCTACGTTTGTGCCGGACAAAAATTTTCGTTTGTACTAATTCCGGTACGAAGTTATAAGGGTTTCAAAGTGGGGAGGCTGGAGAAACGGCAGCCTCCAACCTTGGAATTTCGAAACAAAACCTATGCCAATAGTATGTGCTACGTTTGTGCCGGACAAAAATTTTCGTTTGTACCACTTCCGGTACGAAGTTATAAGGGTTTAAAGTGGGGGGCTGGAAAAGCGGCAGCCTCCAAACTTGGAATTTCGAAACAAAACCTATGGCGATCGTTTGTGCTACGTTTGTGCCGGAATGTACCGCAAAAATTTTTGTCTGTACCACTTCCGGTACGAAGTTATAAGGGTTTTCAAGTGGGGGGCTAGGGAAACGGCAGCCTCCAACCTTGGAATTTCGAAACAAAAACTATGCCAATCGTTTGTGCCGCAATGTACCGCAAAAATTTTCGTTTGTACCACTTCCGGTACGAAGTTAAAAGAGTTTTAAAGTGGGGGGGCTGGAGAAAGGGCAGCCTCCAACCTTGGAATTTCGAAACAAAAGCTATGCCAATTGTTTGTGCTACGTTTGTGCCGGAATGTACCGCAAAAATTTTTGTTTGGACCACTTCCGGTACGAAGTTATAAGGGCTTTAAAGTGGGGGGGCTGGAGAAGCGGCAGCCTCCAAACTTGGAATTTCGAAACAAAACCTATGCCAATCGTTTGTGCTACGTTTGTGCCGGAATGTACCGCAAAAATTTTCGTTTGTACCACTTCCGGTACGAAGTTATAAGGGTTTGAAGTGGAGGGGCTGCAGAAACGGAAGCCTGCAACCTTGGAATTTCGAAACAAAATTTATGGCAATCGTTTGTGCTACGTTTGTGCCGGAATGTACCGCAAAAATTTTCGTTTGTACCACTTCCGGTACGAAGTTATAAGGGTTTTAAAGTGGGGGGCTGGAGAAACGGAAGCCTCCAACCTTGGAATTTCGAAACAAAAACTATGCCAATCGTTTGTGCCGCAATGTACCGCAAAAATTTTCGTTTGTACCACTTCCGGTACGAAGTTAAAAGAGTTTTAAAGTGGGGGGACTGGAGAAATGGCAGCCTCCAAACTTACAATTTCGAAACAAAACCTATGCCAAGCGTTTGTGCTACGTTTGTGCCGGAATGTACCGTAAACATTTTCGTTTGTACCACTTCCGGTACGAAGTTATAAGGGTTTTAAAGTGGGGGGATGGAGAAACGGCAGCCTCAAAACTTGGAATTTCGAAACAAAAACTATGGCAATCGTTTGTGCTACGTTTGTGCCGGAATATACCGCAAAAATTTTCGTTTGTACCACTTCCGGTACGAGGTTATAAGGGCTTTGAAGTGGGGGGCTGGAGAAATGGCAGCCTCCAAACTTGGAATTTCGAAACAAAACCTATGCCAATCGTTTGTGCTACGTTTGTGTCGGAATGTACCGCAAAAATTTTCGTTTGTACCACTTCCGGTATGAAGTTATAAGGTTTTAAAATGGGGGGGCTGGAGAAACGGCAGCCTCCAAACTTGGAATTTGGAAACAAAAACTATGCCAATGGTTTGTGCTACTTTGTGCCGGAATGTACCGCAAAAATTTTCGGTTGTACCACTTCCGGGACGGGGTTATGAAGGTTTCAAAGTTGGGGGGTTGGAGAAACGGCAGCCTCCAACCTTGGAATTTCGAAACAAAACCTATGCGAATCGTGTGTGCTACGTTTGTGCCGGAATGTACCGCAAACATTTTCGTTTGTACCACTTCCGGTACGAAGTTATAAGGGTTTTAAAGTGGGGGGCTGGAAAAACGGCAGCCTCCAAACTTGGAATTTCGAAACAAAAACTATGGCAATCGTTTGTGCTACGTTTGTGCCGGAATGTACCACAAAAATTTTCGTTTGTTCCGCTTCCGGTACGAAGTTATAAGGATTTAAAAGTGGGGGCTGTGGTAACGGCAGCCCCGCACCCAGTAATTTCGAAATGAAACCTATGCCCACTCTTTGCACTACTTTTGAACAGGAACGTTTCGCTAAACTCTTTTCTGTACCACTTCCGGTACAAAGATACGAGAGTTTCAAGCTACGGGGCTGGCGTTTTGATGCCCCCTCGGAATTTCGAAACGAGACCTATGCAAATCGTTTAACAACATTTGTGTCGGAATGTATCGCAAACATTTTTGTATGTATCACTTCCAGTACAAAAGTATGACAGTTTTAACTATGGGGCTGCCGTTTCCAGAACCCCCCATCTTGGAATTTCGAGATAAGACTATGTCAATCGTTTGTGGTACGTTTTTATCGGAATGTACCGCAAAAAAAAATTACGTGCCTGAAGTTGGCCCCCCACCTCTCCCAAATCACACCAAACGTTGCACATCGTTAATGCATCGTTAGTGCACGTTAGTGCATTTAGAACTAACGTTAGTGCTATCAGCGTTTACGAGATATTGAAGATTTTGGTTTGGGACCTACTTCATATGAAGTTAGCCCCCCACCCATCTTTATGCAGACAGATTTTCACTAAACTTAGCGCATCGTTAGTGCATCGTTAGTGCATTTAAACACACTAAGCACTACCGTAAGTGCTACCATATTTTGGGATTATTCAAGATTTTCGGTGGGGGGGCCAACTTCAGAAATATCAAATTCTATACAAATAGAGGTAGAAACATGGGGTTGACGGTAATCGTTAGTGCATTGTTAGTGCACTTAAACGCAATAAGCACTAACATTAGTGCTACCATATTTTGGGATTTATTCAAGATCTTTGGTGGGGGGCCAACTTCAAAAATATCAAATTTTATACAAATAGAGGTAGAAACATGGAGTTAACGGCAATCGTTAGAGCGTGATTAGTGCACTTAAATGCACTAAGCACGAACGTTAGTGTTACCACATTTTGAAATTTATTCAAAATTTTTGGTGGGGGGCAACTTCAGAAATATCAAATTCCATACAAAGTGTCAGTATTTTCAGGAATCAGTAACGAATGCACTAATTACTTTGTTAGTGCTTGAAGAGGGCGCAAATTCACGCTGACCACCAAAGATATTTTACTTGTAGCACCTACACTAATTAAGCACTAACATTAGGGGTTGGTGCACGAAGAAGCACTAACGATGCACTAAGGATTGTACTGGAAATGATCATTAGTGCTTTTTAATTTGGCAGAAATTTGACACAGTGAAAAACTCCCCTTATATTTCTTATGTGAGTTTCCTGAGATGTAACTGGCCATAACTACACTAATAGTGAAGCACTAACGAAAACAGCTCTAATTTTTTCGTTATTGGTTGAAGTGGGGCGCCAAGTTCATGAAAGCTTCCAAAGGTTTTTTTACTTGTAGGACCTACATTAATGAAGAACTAACGTTAGGTGTTAATGCACTAAGAAACACTAACGATTTCAGTAGAAGAGGTCATTAGTGCTTTTGATTTTGGCGGAAATTTGACGCAATGAAAAATTCCACATGAATCTCTTATGGGATTTTTGTGGCATATAATTGGTCATATCTACATCAATAGTTAAGCATTAACGGAACTATGAGTGTTTTGCAGAAGCGCTAACGATACATTAACGAATGGACTTATTTTTCGTTACTGCTTGAAGTGGAAACCAAGTTCACGCTGGCCCGCAAAGGTTTCTTACTTGTAGCACCTACACTAATGAAGCACGAAACTTAGGTGTTGGTGCACTAGGAAGCACTAATATTACAAGGAAAGAAAACTTTCGAATTTATCGTGAACTTAGCCCCCACTACAAGCACTAACGAAAAAATTAGTTTTATACGTTAGTGCATTGTTAGTACTTCTAGAAGATACAAGTAGTTTCGTTAGTGTTTCACCATTAGTGTAGAAATGGCCAATTATAAGTCTCAAAACTCTCATAAGAAACACATGGGGAATTATTCATTGTATCAAATTCCCATCTCATTCAAAAGCACTAATTACCTCTGTTAGTGCAATTGTTAGTGCATCGTAATTGCTTCTTAGAGCACAAACACCTAACGTTAGTGCTTCATTAGTGTAGGTGTTACAAGTAAAAAAACCTATGGAGAAGTCAGCGTGAATTTCGCACCGACACTTTAAGCACTAACGGAAAAAATAGTCCAATTCGTTAGTGCTTCTATAAAGCACTAACAATTTCGTTAGTGCTTCACTATTAGTGTAGTTATGGCCAATTACATATCACGAGACTCACAAGAAATTTAGGCAAATTTTTCATTGAATCAAATTTCCGCCAAATTCAAAATCACTAATGATCTCTTCTAGAGCGATCGTTAGTGCATTGTTAGTGCTTCTTAGCGCATCTACACCTAAGGTTAGTGCTTCATTAGTAAATGTGCTACAATTAAAATACCTTTTTAGGCCAGAGTGAACTTAGCGCCCCCACTTCAAGCACTAACTAAAACTGAGTGCCATTCGTTAGTGCATTGGTAGTGCTTCTGGAAAACACTAACACTTTAGTTAGAACTTCAATATTAGTTTACTTATGGCCAATTACATGTAACGAAACACATAATAAATTTATGGGAAATTTTTCATTGCGTCAAATTTCCGTCAAATTCAAGAGTACTAATGATCTATTCTAGTGCAATCGTTAGTGCATCGTTAGTGCTTCTAGAAAACACTAACAGTTTCGTTTGTCCTTCAATATTAGTGTAGTTATGAACAATTACATGTCACTAAACTCCTATAAGACATTTATTGGGAATTTTTAATTGCATCAAATTTCCGCCATATTCAAAAGCACTAATGACATCTTCTAGTGCAATTGTTAGTGGTTCTTAGTGCACCAACCCCTAACGTTAGTACTTCACTAGTGTAGGTGCTACAGGTACAATATCTTTGGAGGGCACGGTGAACTTGCGTCAACTTCAAGCACTAACAAAAAATTAATGCCATTCATTAGTGTATCGTTAGTGCTTCTAGAAAGCACTAAATGTTTGTATGAAATTTGATATTTCTTAAGTTGGTCCCACCAGAAATCTTGAATAAATCCCAAAATATGGTAATGCTAACCTTAATGCTTAGTGCATTTAAGTGCACTAACGATGCAATAACGATTGTCTTTAACTGCATGTTTCTACCTCTATTTGTATAGAATTTGATATTTCTGAAGTTGGCCCCCATCTAAAATCTTGAATAAATCCCAAAATATTGTAGCACTAACGTCAGTGTTTAGTATTTTAAGTGCACTAACGATGCACTAACGATTGCCGTTAACTCTATGTTCCTATCTCTATTTGTATAGAATTTGAAATTACTGAAGTTGCCCATCCCACCGAAAATCTTGAATGAATTCCAAAATATGGTAGCACCAACGATAGAGCTTAGTACTTTTAAGTGCACTAACGATGCACTAACATTTGCCATCAACCCCATGTTTCTATCCCTATTTGTATAGAATTTGATATTTCTGAAGTTGACCACCCCACCAAAATTTTTGAATAAATCTCAAAATATAGTAGCGCTAACGTTAGTGCTTAGTGCGTTTAAGTGCACTAATGATGCACTAATGATTGCTGTTAACACTATGTTTCTACCTTTATTTGTATACAATTTGATATTTCTGAAGTTGGCCCCCCACCAAAAATCTTGAATAAATCCCAAAATATGATAGCACTAACGTTAGTGCTTAATGCTTATAAGTGCACTAACGATTCCCGTTAACTCAATGTTTCTATCTCTATTTGTATTGAATTTGATGTTTCTGAAGTTTGCCCCCCACTTTAAAACTATTATAACTTCGTACCGGAAGTGGTACAAACGAAAAATTTTGCGGTACATTCCGGCACAAACTTAGCACAAACGATTGGCATGGGTTTTGTTTCGAAATTCCAAGGTCGGAGGCTGCCGTCTCTCCAGCCCCCCCCACTTTAAATGACTTATAACTTCGTACCGGAAGTGCTCCAAACGAAAATTTTTGCGGTATATTCCGGCACAAACGTAGCACAAACGATTGGCATAGGTTTTGTTTCGAAATTCCAAGGTAGGGGGTTGCCGTTTCTCCAGTCCCCCACTTTAAAACCCTTATAACTTCGTACCGGAAGTGAAACAAACGAAACCTTTTGCGGTAAATTTCGGCACAAACGTAGCACAAACAATTGGCATAGGTTTTGTTTCGAAATTCCAAGGTAGGGGGTTGCCGTTTCCCCAGCCCCCACATTAAAACTCCTAAAACTTCGTACCGGAAGCGGTACAAACGAAAATGTTTGCAGTACAATCCGGCATAAACGTAGCACAAACGATTGGCATAGGTTTTGTTTCGAAATTCCAAGATTCGAGTCTGCCATTTCTCCAGTCCCCCACTTTAAAACACTTATAACTACGTACCGGAAGTGGTATAAACGAAAACTTTTGCGGTACATTCCGGCACAAACGTAGCACAAACGATTGCCATAGGTTTTGTTTTGAAATTTTTAAGTGGGGGCTGCCGTTTCCCCAGCCCCCACTTTTAAACCCTTAAAACTTCGTACCGGAAGTGGTACAATCGAAAATTTTTGCGGTACATTCAGGCACAATCCTAGCACAAATGATTGACATAAATTTTGCTTTGAAATTCCTAGGTGGGGGGCTGCCGTTTCCCCAGCCCGCCACTTCAAAACCCTTACAATTTCGTACCGGAAGTGGTACAACCGAAAATTTTGCGGTACATTCCGGCACAAACGTAGCATAAACGATTAGCATAGATTTTGTTTCGAAATTCCAAGGTAGCAGGCTTCCGTTTCTGCAGCCCCTCCAGTTCAAAACCCTTATAACTTCGTACCGGAAGTGGTACAAACGAAAATTTTTGCGGTACATTCCATCACAAACGTAGCACAAACGATTGGCATAGGTTTTGTTTTGAAATTTTTAGGTGGGAGCTGCCCTTTCCCCAGCCCCCACTTTTAAATCCTTATAACTTCGAACCGGAAATGGTACAAACGAAAATTTTTGCGGTACATTCAGGCACAAACCTAGCACAAACGATTGACATAAATTTTGTTTTGAAATTTTTAGGTGGGTGCGCTGCCGTTTCCCCAGCCCGCCACTTCAAAACCCTTACAATTTCGTACCGGAAATGGTACAGACAAAAATTTTTGCAGTACATTCCGGCACAAACGTAGCACGAACGATTGCTATAGTTTTTGTTTCGAAATTCCAAATTTGGAGGCTGCCGTTTCTCCAGCCCCACCACTTCAAAACCATTATAACTTCGTACCGGAAGTGGTACAAACGAAAATGTTTACGGTACATTCCGGCACAAACGTAGCACAAAGGATTGGCATAGGTTTTGTTTCGAAATTCCAAGTTTGGAGGCAGCCGTTTCTCCAGCCCCCCCTTTAAAACCCTTATAACTTCGTACCGGAAGTGGTACAAAGGTAAATTTTTGCGGTACACTCCGGCACAAACGTAGCACAAACGATTGGCATACCTTTTGTTTCGAAATTCCAAGTTTTAAGGCTTCCGTTTCTCCAACCCCCCCCACTTTGAAACCTTTATAACCCCGTCCCGGAAGTGGTACAAACGAAAATTTTTGCGGTACATTCCAGCGCAAACGTAGCACAAACGATTGCCATAGGTTTTGTTTCGAAATTCCAAGTTTGGAGGCTGCCGTTTCTCCAGCCCCCCACTTTAAAACCCTTTTAACTTCGTACCGGAAGTGGTACAAACGAAAATTTTTGCGGTACATTCCGGCACAAACGTAGCACAAACGATTGGCATAGGTTTTGTTTTGAAATTCCTAGGTGGGGGGGCTGCCGTTTCCCCAGCCCCCCCACTTTAAAACCCTTATAACTTCGTACCGGAAGTGGTACAAACGAAAATTTTTGCGGTACATTCCGGCACAAACGTAGCACAAACGATTGCCATAGGTTTCGTTTCGAAATTCCAAGGTGGGGGGGGCTGCCGTTTCCCCAGCCCCCCACTTTAAGACCTTTATAACTTCGTACCGGAAGTGGTACAAACGAAAATTTTTGCGGTACATTCCGGCACAAACGTAGCACAAACGATTGCCATAGGTTTTGTTTCGAAACTCCAAGGTGGGGGGGGGGCTGGCGAAATGCACCTAATCTTTTCAGAGAGGACAGTGCGCTGATGCTTCTAATCTATGCCTTTACTCCCTATACCTACGTTATTTCCCTAGTCAAAATAAAAACTCTTAAAAATTAATCACAATTTCTTATGCAACCATCCCTTCCTTAGAGTACTGCGCGGTTACATAAGCGTTACGGCGATGTAAAGGCACTTTTGGCGACGAGGATACATGGTGGCCCATTTTAGTCTTTCCACGGAAATATCTCGAAAACAGTTGAACATAAATGAACTGAACAAAAAATAAAATAAGAAATACCATGGGGCAGATCGAATGGCGAAGTCATGGTGCCCCCAGGGCCGCTCTTCAAGGGGACTCGGGGCCCAACTTTAAAATCTTAAATGGAAACATGGGTCGAGTGACACCTCGTTCGATAGGTCATAAAAACTAAAAAGCGATGTGGTATAAGATTTTTCATATTGGTCACCGTATTCAAAATAGCCCCCAAGATATGTTACCTGCATCAGATGAACGTCCAGTAGCATTAATATGAAAACGGTTGAACATAAATGAACCAAACAAAAATTCAAATATTAAATCCACGGGGCAAATAGAATGATGTTGTCGCGGTGCCCCCAGGGCCGGCTTTCATGCGGGCCCAGGCCCAACTTAAAAATTTTAAACGAAAATATGGGTCAAGTGATACCTCGTTCGATAGATCTTCATACACTAACCAGCGTTGTTGCAAAAGATTGTTCATATGGGTCACCGTTTTCAAAATGACCGCCAAGACATGGTGCCTGTATCAGATAAAACGTCCTGTACCATTAATATGAAAACGGTTGAAGATAATAACGGATGAACAGAATAAAACTCCTGTAGGAAATCACAGAAGGTATTTATCATTCCAGGACTCAAAAATGTTGCAACAGAGGAGAAGATGCCTAGAGTAAAAGTGCCATAATGCAAAGGAGGAAATCTAGTTCCTAGAAAATCATCGTTCCAACGTCCTCCGTAAGTGGGTGAAGCGGGACGGGAAGAATGGGTGAAATTGCAAATGAGAACCTTAGTTTTTGCAAATTGTATCTACACAACAAAATTATCTAAAAATGTGATTTTATAACAGATAAGTGTCTTTAAAAAAGGGTAGGTAAAATTCTTGCTAAATATTATTTTTCATTTTGATTGCAGGCAATGATTTATGCAAAAATGAATCAACTGAAATGTGAAACCAATTTGTCGAACAATGCAATTTTAGAACAACGTGTACAAATGCTGGTTTTCCTCAAAAGTCGTCTGCAGAGAATTGGTTCATTACTTCATTACAGTACCAGTCACTTGTAAACCCAAGTGTTTCAGACAAGCCATACCTATTGCAAGTAAAAGTGGGGTTCTCATTTGAGATTTTACCATTCGTTTCCGTTTCACTCACTTACGGAGGGAGATCGGAAAGATAATTTTCTAAGAATTACATTTCCTCTTTAGCATTATCTCACTTATACTTTAATAATCTTTTTCTCCGTTGGAATGATAAATACCTTCTGTGATTTCCTATACGAATTTTATCCTATTCATTTATCTCCAACCGTTTTCATATTAGTGGTACTGGACGTTTTATCTAATACAAGTACCATGTCTTGGCGCCCATTTTGAATACGGTAACCGATATGAAAAATCTTTTACCACAACACTTTTTAGTTTTTAAAGACCTATCGAACGAGATATCACTTGACCTATGTTTTTTTCATTGACAATTTTGAAGTTGGGCCCCCATGAAAGGCGGCTCTGGGGGTCACCACGACATCATCCGATGTGCTTTATGTCATTTCCTGTTTCACTTTTTGTTCTGTTCATTGTCACAACTCTGTTTAGTGTTTGAAGGTCTATCGAACGAGGTATCACTTGCCCCATGTTTCCATTTAAAATTTTAAAGTTGATTCCTGGGCCCCCATGATGGGTGGCCCTTGGGGACACCGCGACAACACCATTCGATGTGCCCCCATGGCATTCCTATTTGAACTTTTGTTTGGTTGATTTATGTTAAACCGTTTTCATATTAGTGCTACTGGACTCATATTAACTGATACAGGTAACATAATTATCTTGGCTGCCATTTTGAAAACGGTGACCGATATAAAAAAATCTTTTGCCACATTCCTTTTCAGTTTTTAAAGATCTATCGAACTAGGTGTCACTCGCCTCATGTTTCCATTTAAAATTTTAAAGTGGGGCCCTGGGCGCCCTTGAAGAGCGGCTCTGGGGGACACCATGACATCACCATTCGATTTGCCCCATAGTATTTCCTACTTGAGTTTTTGTTCAGTTTATTTATGTTCAACCGTTTTTGAAATATTTCCGTGGAAAGATTAAAATTGGCCACCCTATATATATATATATATATATATATATATATATATATATATATATATATATATATATATATATATATATATATATATATATATAGTGCGTTCCACGAATAACACTAAGGTCCACCTCCTGAAGAAACCAAGGCAGATAGAAACATGAAACCTTTTGGAACCTTCAAGGGACATAAAAGGAAACATTATGTTGAGAAGGAAAGTCCCCCACAAGAGGGGCTAAAGTGGGTTACTGGGGGTAACTCAAAAATTTTAAATAGCAACCCCCATCATGTGGTACCTCGTTTGAAAGGTAATCACGAGTAAAGACCACTTGTGAAAATTGTAAGTCGCTAGCATGTCCGTAGCCAACATGGCGGCCATCCGTAAAGGATGGTCGAAGTGCCTTCAACGAATAACACTAAAGCTCGTCTCCAGAAGAAACGAAGGCAGATAGAAACATGAAACTTTTTGGAACCTTTAAGGAACTTAAAAGGTAACATTATGGTGAGAAGGAGAATCCCCCACAAGGGGGGGCTAAAGGGGGTTACTGGGGGTAACTCAAAAATTTTAAATAGCAACCCCCACCGTGTGGTACCTCGTTTGAAAGGTAATCACGAGTAAAGACCACTTGTGAAAATGTAAGTCGCTAGCATGTCCGTAGCCAACATGGCGGCCATCCGTAAAGGACGGTCGAAGAAACATTGCAAACCTGTAAGCAGAGAGTAACATAGTATGATTTGGAACATACCTCATTAATGCAGGAGATGCTCGAAGTATGCACCGCCCACTTCCTGGCAGTAATGTAAACGTTGGACGAACTCCTCTCGAACACGGGTAAAAGTCATTACCGGGATAGAATGACAGGCATCAACTATGCGTTGGCGCAACTCTGCAATGCTGTTCGGCTGCGTGCGGAACACTATAGTCTTCAAATAGCCCCAGAGAAAAAAGTCGGGTGGAGCAAGGTCTGGCGAACGGGCTGGCCATTCAATGGTGCCGCAACGACCAATCCATCGTCGCGGAAACTCACTATCTAAATAGTCACGTACAAGGCGGTGAAAATGGGCAGGACAGCCGTCATGCTGAAAAACGGGAGGAATCTCTCCAAATTCTTGCGGATTCTCTTCCATTGCCTCGACAATCAACGGTGCAATAAAGTTTTGCAGCAGCGCCAGGCACTTCTCACCCGTTAATATTCCATCGATGAAGAGGGGCCCGATTATGTGATTACCTAAGATACCCGCCCAGACATTCAGCGACTCTGGGTGTTGAGTGTTGCCTTCACGAAATACATGATTGTTTGTGTCACACCAATATCGGCAGTTATGCCTGTTGACCTTGCCATTCAAGTAGAACGTACTCTCATCGCTGAAACACACGTTTGTCAGAACAATGGTCCCACGTGCCAATGCCTCACACATCTGCTCACAAAACTCGATACGCATATCGGGATCATGTTCACTTAACTCCTGGACCATATGTAGTTTGTATGGATGGAAGGTATGTTTTTTTAAGATTCTGTATGTCGTTGTGCGTGACACACCACACGTTTGAGCCACAGTTGTTATGGACTGTTGAGGATGCACATTCAGCTCCGCCAACACTTGTATCTGTGTTTCTTCCTTAGCAACACTAGGGTTTCGAGGCTTTGCGGCATTGGTCACACTGCCTGTCGTAAAGAATTTGATTAATAAATGGCGTACAGAAGAAACACTAATTGGGTTGCGCACATTTGTTCATTGAACAACCGTGCTGTTGCACTGTACGAACGATTCGTAGCACCAAAGAGTAACACAATTTCAATTCTCTGTTCAAGAGACCATATTATGTATGCAATGTAGGATAGTCAAACGCACCACCACAAACACACGTCTACGTCCTTCAGACCTACTGTTCCGGGTTGTAATGTAGCGCACTGTTGGTCGGAAAAGCACATCTGATAGTGGTGCACGAGTAAACAGAGTAGCTCTGCTAAAGTATGTTTGTCCAACACCAAAGCGCCACCACGGGCAACTCGTCGTCATGAACTACATCTCCTCGTCCGTAAGAGTAGCAGTTCGACAGTAGCGCAATGGCAAAGTGTTGGTTCAGTACACGTGCGGTCCGGGGTTCGAGCCTCGGAGGGTTCAGATTTTTCAATAATATTATGGTACTCTCTTTTCTATCGGTTTCAGTTCAATTTGCATGTTTTGTATTTGCAATACTGTTATAGTGTTAGTTGTGTGGTATGTGTATTGTGCATTCGTTCCAAACTAGACCTACGTTAGACTTTAGAGTTTGTTGTGGACACGGTCTGGTCTCTATACGCGATTACTTTTCCAGCGAGGTACCAAATGATGGGGGTTGCTATTTAAGATTTTTGAGTTACCCCCAGTAACCCCCTTTAGCCCCCCTTGTGGGGGATTCTCCTTCTCAGCATAATGTTGCCTTTTATGTCCCTTGAAGGTTCCTAAAGGTTTCATGTTTCTATCTGCCTTCGTTTCTTCTGGAGACGAGCTTTAGTGTTATTCGTTGAACGCACTTCGACCGTCCTTTACGGATGGCCGCCATGTTGGCTACGGACATGCTAGCGACTTACAATTTTCACAAGTGGTCTTTACTCGTGATTACCTTTCAAACGAGGTACCACATGATGGGGGTTGCTATTTAAAATTTTTGAGTTACCCGCAGTAACCCATTTTAGCCCCCCTTGTGAGGGATTTTCCTTCTCAGCATAATGTTGCCTTTTATGTCCCTTGAAGGTTCCTAAAGGTTTCATGTTTCTATCTGCCTTCGTTTTTTCTGGAGACGAGCTTTAGTGTTATTCGTTGAACGCACTTCGACCGTCCTTTACGGATGGCTGCCATGTTGGCTACGGACATGCTAAAGACTTACAATTTTCACAAGTGGTCTTTACTCGTGATTACCTTTCAAACGGGGTACCACACGATGGGGGTTGCTATTTAAAATTTTTGAGCTACCCCCAGTAACCCCCTTTAGCTACGCGTGTCAAGTTAGACCAACCACCAACACCAAAACGACCGGAACATATCTCAGAATTATGGGCTATTTATGGGCTAATTAGTTGCTCTAATCCCAATTTTTGGGCTCCTACTGTTTAGCGGGAAATCGGATTCAAAGTGGGCGAGTCCAGCTTGATATCAAGCTAGAACCCCCCATATGGTTAGAATGGTCCGATCGAAAAAATTCAAACGCCAGAATTATGGGCTATTTATGGGCTAATTAGTTGCTCTAATCCCAATTTTTGGGCTCCTACTGTTTAGCGGGAAATCGGATTCAAAGTGGGCGAGTCCAGCTTGATATCAAGCTAGAACCCCCCATATGGTTAGAATGGTCCGATCGAAAAAATTCAAACGCCAGAATTATGGGCTAATTATGGGCTAATTAGTTGCTCTAATCCCAATTTTTGGGCTCCTACTGTTTAGCGGGAAATCGGATTCAAAGTGGGCGAGTCCAGCATGATATCAAGCTAGAACCCCCCATATGGTTAGAATGGTCCGATCGAAAAAATTCAAACGCCAGAATTATGGGCTATTTATGGGCTAATTAGTTGCTCTAATCCCAATTTTTGGGCTCCTACTGTTTAGCGGGAAATCAGATTCAAAGTGGGCGAGTCCAGCTTGATATCAAGCTAGAACCCGCGATGCGGTAACAATGCTCCGATCCAAAAAAAAAAAAAAAAAAAAAAACCGCCGGAATTATGATCTATTTTTGGGTTAATTGGTCCTCTAATTCCGAGTTTGGGGCTGCTACCGTTTAGCAGGAGTTCTTCATCAAATTGTGGGATATGGCTTAACTTCTAGCTATAAATCTAGTGTTATAATACTCCGATCAAATAATTAAAATGCCGGAATTATGGGTTATTTGTGTGCTAATTAGTTACCCTAATGTCGATTTTGGTTCTTCTATCGTTCGCAAGAAATCTCATGCAAGATTTGTATTGATTTCTAGATAACGTGGGATGATAATTTGAAAGTTGCAGTGAGAAAATGTCGATGTCTGTTAACTGAAAATTGATTTATTTGCATTCCCCGCGAATGCCAATATATATCTCTACTAGTAAATCCATGAATTGTCTTTTCACGTTTATATGTTCAGTATGTTTAAAAGTAAGTAGTGTATATATAGAATTTATATAGTGAAATATCATATTATTTTTTAATTTTTTTATAGGAGATACCTCTTCGCCGTTGCTGGGGTCCGCAGTGGCACAGCGGTAGAATGTTTATCTCTTGCGCGTGTGATCCCTAGTTCGATCCCAGATTGTGCCAAGTGGTCTTTGTGGTTGACAAACACCTTGTGGGTGTGTTTTATCGAGATTCTCCCGTTTCCTCACACTATTCATTTCTTATTATCACCATCTTCCTTAGCTTCGGTTAATAGGGGTCGTTAAATAGATATTTCATTTCCTCCCCGTACTTCCATTTTTTTAAAAACATATGTTGAGGCTTTACTTTTCCAAGAAATATACAGGTAATCTCACCTATGATAAAGATATTGCATAAAGAATAACTCTATTTGCAGTAGTTCTCGAAGAGTAGAGTAAACATTGTGATCCACAAGCATGTTGGAAAATTTTTTATTAAGCTAATTAAAAGTGGAAAAGTAGTCAGAAATGCCATTTTCTGTAGGCATGGTACAGAAAAAAAAAAAACACAACCATTTGCAAGATATTATTTCTGATTATTATTTGTCCATTGTTATGTTTAAGTTATATTACGAGGCTCATTCCGAATGTAATGCCTCATTTTTGTGTGTGTATATGTTGAGTGATCTATAAGCTATGACATACGGTGATAATAACAATTGAATGAAATGGTGGAATGAATAAAGTGGGAGGAAATGGGAGAACTCCGATAAACTTAAGTACATGGTATTTGTCAACCACAAAGACCAATTGGCGCGATCTGGGATCGAACCAGGAATCACACGCACAAGAGATAAACGCTCTACCACTGTGCCACTGCGGACCCCAGCAACGGCAAAGAGGCTTTTCCTTTGCACAAAAAATTTATTTAAAAAATAATGATATTTCACTATATAAATTCTTTATATACACTACTTACTTCCAAACATAATGAACATAAACACGTGAAAAATTAATTCATGGATTTACTAGTAGAGATGTAGATTAACATTTGCGGAGAGTGCAAAAAATTCAATTTTCAATAATAAACATCGATGTTTCCTCACTCCAACTTTGAAAGTATCATCCCAACTTATCTTAAGATCAATACCAATCTTGCATGAGATTTCTTGCTAAAGATAGAAGAAAAAACTCGACATTAGAGCAACAATTTAGCAATACAAATAACCCATAATTCCGAGGTTTTAATTCTTTTGATCGGAGTATTAAAGCCCTGGGTTTATAGCTAGAAGTTAAGCCAAATCTCAATTTGATAAAGAATTTCTGCTAGAAGGTAGCAGCCCCAAACTAGGAATTACAGCATCAATTAGCCCATAAATTGTCCATATTTCTGACGTTTGATTTTCTTCGATTCGAGATTTCTAACCTTAGGGAGGGTTTTTACTTGATGTCAAGCTAAACTCGCAGACTATGATTCCGATTTCCTGCTAAAAGGTAGAAGCCCAAAAATCAAGATTAGAGCAACAAATTAGCCCATAAATAGCCCATAAATCTGGCGTTTCAATTTTTAGGATAGGACCATTGTAACCGTATGTTTTTTTTAGCTTGTTTACAAGCTAGACTCGCCCATTTTGAATCCGATTTCCCGCTAAACAGTAGGAGCCCAAAAATTGGGATTAGAGCAACTAATTAGCCCATAATTAGCCCATAATTCTGGCATTTGAATTTTTTCGATCGGACCATTCTAACCATATGGGGGGTTCTAGCTTGATATCAAGCTGGACTCGCCCACTTTGAATCCGATTTCCCGCTAAACAGTAGGAGCCCAAAAATTGGGATTAGAGCAACTAATTAGCCCATAAATAGCCCATAATTCTGGCGTTTGAATTTTTTCGATCGGACCATTCTAACCATATGGGGGGTTCTAGCTTGATATCAAGCTGGACTCGCCCACTTTGAATCCGATTTCCCGCTAAACAGTAGGAGCCCAAAAATTGGGATTAGAGCAACTAATTAGCCCATAAATAGCCCATAATTCTGGCGTTTGAATTTTTTCGATCGGACCATTCTAACCATATGGGGGGTTCTAGCTTGATATCAAGCTGGACTCGCCCACTTTGAATCCGATTTCCCGCTAAACAATAGGAGCCCAAAAATTGGGATTAGAGCAACTAATTAGCCCATAAATAGCCCATAATTCTGGCGTTTGAATTTTTTCGATCGGACCATTCTAACCATATGGGGGGTTCTAGCTTGATATCAAGCTGGACTCGCCCACTTTGAATCCGATTTCCCGCTAAACAGTAGGAGCCCAAAAATTGGGATTAGAGCAACTAATTAGCCCATAAATAGCCCATAATTCTGAGATATGTTTCGGTCGTTTTGGTGTTGGTGGTTGGTCTAACTTGACACGCGTCCTTTAGCTCCCCTTGTGGGGGATTTTCCTTCTCAGCATAAAGTTGCCTTTTATGTCTCTTGAAGGTTCCAAAAGGTTTCATGTTTCTATCTGCCTTGGTTTCTTAAGGAGGTGGACCTTACTGTTATTCGGGGAACGCACTGTGTATACAGGCGCGGATCCAGGATATGATCAAGGGAGGGGCTAAACTATAGTTTGCCTCTTTATCCAGTGTAAAGCAGGATTGAAGCTCATTTTATTCAGTGTAGCTATACCTGCGCGTTAAGGGGGTATATAGCCCCTATAGCCCTTTCCTTGGATCCGCGCCTATATATAAACAAGAAGTGTTACGAACGCAAAATAGTTATATTTTCTCAAATTGAACTATGTGAGGTATTACCTATTTCTAATTTAGATATTAAATAAAACCACAATACCACATATATTATTCAGTGTAACAAAGGACAATACAGTATCACTAACATTAACATTTTGGAGACCTCTAATAACTCAAATAGCATAGACGGTGCAATACGCATAATTTATATCTTAGCGTCAAATGCTGTGATCATGGTATAATGTATTTCGAATGAATGAAGGAACAAAGTTACAGGAAATGAAAAATTTAACTTTTTCTAAAGACTTTACTTCGAAAACTGCTGACATATCACGTCTCATCATGTAGATGCTTCCAAAAGACTTAAGAGCCTGCCTTACTAAAAATAATACAAAATTTACCATTTTGCTTTTGCTTGTTTATTCATCAGTGAAAGGAGATAATGAAATACAAGTCACCACAATCATGGATAATGCTATTCTACAACAGAAAATATGAACCTGAAGAATGTTCAGTGTTGCCATCCATAGAAATTACAGTGTTGCCAGAAAACAATTTCCCTAAAATCTAAGTTAAGGCAGCGAGTAA
This sequence comes from Thermobia domestica, assembly GCF_964235325.1. Lineage (NCBI taxonomy): Eukaryota > Metazoa > Arthropoda > Insecta > Zygentoma > Lepismatidae > Thermobia > Thermobia domestica. The sequence continues at coordinate 211,533,932 of NC_137457.1, read as the reverse complement.
AGGAACGAACTCAACTGCATTTGGTTACGTATCATGTTGTTTTGGTTTCCTCTGAACTACTTTTAAATAATAGTTGTATTTAGTTTGTAATAAACAAAATAGTTTTAACATACAGTTATTAAAACTAAATAATAATGTTAATTAAAAAGTAGTTCTCAAGAAACCAAAACAACATAATACATAATCAAATGCAGTTGAGTTCATTCCTCTACTCGCTGTCTTAACTTAGATTTTAAAGAAATTGTTTTACTGGCAACATTGTTATTTCTATGGATGGCAACACTGAACATTCTTCAGGTTCACATTTTCTGTTGTAGAATAGCATTATCTATGATTGTGGTGACTTGCATTTCATTATCTCCTTTCACTGATGAATAAACAAGCAAAAGAAAAATGGTAAATTTTGTATTATTTTTAGTAAGGCAGGCTCTTAAGTGATCAGAATGTCATTTACAAGAATTGTTATTTCAAACCGTTTCAGAGATACCAAACACATGGATAGTGATTGTTTTATTGCTTAAAATAACACATTTGTGTTACGTTTTTATAATGATTGTTGTTTTAGTTTGCTTCTATAACATTACAACAATAGTTTTTGCTTGTTTTAATTTAAACAAGTTGCAGTTGCATTATTTTAAGCAGTGTTGCCAACTTAAATAAATTGCTAAATATTATTCTAAATATGTGCAAACAACGTAAGCTGCAAAATATTTTAATAACTTGTAATTTGCTTTATGGTGCAAGAATGGTTTCAAAAGATGACGTTTTTCATAGTCTTTGGGCTATTTATAATGTTAATGTCAAAGCTTTCGTTACGGCAATACATGTAAAAGCAAATTGTAACTGAAATTAAATGTAACTGATAACTTTTCAGTAACACTAGTTGTTCCCCTAAGCCTTAGGCCTGATGTACACAAAACCATGTTTAATTAAAAGTTCTAAATACACCTTAGTTACATTTCACTTATTTTAGTTTGACAACCGGTCACCTCAAACTCAATCCATACCATATAGCTATATGCAATTATTCAAGGACTTACAGTTAGTAATACACATTGATTTTTAGTTTGGTTTGTTTTAGTTTAAGGTCCCATGATTATACTAGGGCGCCTAAAGAAGACGTGGAGCTAATGGTTGTAAGGGAAACCGAACCACTTCGGTCGTTCAACTGTACTCCCACTGGAAATCGAATTCGGGACCACGCGAACCGAAGTCAACCGTGCTAGCCGCTAGACCAAATGTAGGTCCTCACATTGTGTTGATTTAAATCATTGAGTCAGTGTTGCCAGATTCGAAAATCAATAAGTAGTGTGTCTGTGCTCCAAAAGTAGCGGATTTGAACCATTTGTAGGCCAAATATATACAGTAGAAATGAATTATTTGGCGACTAATTACTGGTACTAATTGAATAATTTTTAACATGGGCTGGAAAGTGTGCTGGATATATTGCAAGAAATTATGATCGATGAACAAAAACAATTCGAGACAGGATACCACGAGATAAAAACAGCCTAGGAAACGTCCTTATACAAGAAGGTTTGACGAAATCAAGAACAACTGGGGAGTAACCTGAAAAAGAATTGCTCATGATAGATAGTTGTGGAGACTTGGAAAGACATTCATCCAGCAGTGGATTGACAATAGTTGATTATGATTATGACTATGATTTTATTATATCTGGACCTCAGAGGTAAACTAAACCAAGTCATAATTTCGTAATTTTACAAAAGAGAAAACACCAGTTCCTTAAATAAGACCTATGACACTGTTTTCAAACTATACTAAGTAGTTACAAAGTAATAGGATGCTTTTAGACTTATATTGTTACACCACTAGAAAGAACATAGTCTATTAAAAAAGTATTCTTAACTCAATTTCGACCATAAAAATGACTTAGCATAGTCTACCTCTAAAGTTCATGTATGTATATAACTTTTACAAGGTAAGGTAGAGTAAAATCAGATCCAAAATTTAACGAAATTCGTACAGCGAAAAACAAAATTGATCCTTCATATTGCAGCAAAACTACGAAAATTAATACAAAAGAAAACTAGAAAGTTAAGAATCACTTGTTTTGCCGGGACAGAGAAAATAGATACATATAGCTCGAATTACCTATATACTTACATAATATGTATGTCCATGTTTCGCAAGTAATTTTCAAGCAATATAAAATTTCAGCGTAATGAACGCATACCGTAATTAGTTTTCTCGAATAAAGATCACATGCACCGCTGAGAAAAATGAAATGAAATCTTTGAGTTTTACGTCCCACGGTTATGTCGGTTAGGCTAAAGGGTGATGAGTAATGAACGAAATGGTGGAATGAAGAAAGTGGGACCAAACGGGAGAACCCCGAGGAAACCCACGCATACGGTGTTTGTTCACCACAAAGTTCACTTCGCGGGGATTGGGATCGAACCCGGGACTCCAAGCACCAAAGGTGAACGCTCTACCACTGAGCCACCGCGGTCCCATGCACCTCTGAGAACTCAGGAATAAGATTAATCTATGTTACAGCACTGGATATATACTTGTGTAATACATTACGACCTTATAAACTTGTATAAGAAACAGAATGTACTTAAAGTGAAACGCGAAGTATACGAAACATAAGACTTTGAATCTAACTTGTTTGGTGATCCAACCCGAGATCACAGATAGCAAAGATGAGTGCCGTAGCTCCCACCATAAGATTAAGGAAGTCCCTGTTTTAATGTGTCAATTAAACACTGAGATGTGAAACGGTAATAAAGCAATTGATCAATTTGAAACAAAATATATGGTAGTAATAATTTACTCTATTTGTTAAGATAATGAACGTTATATTCTGTTTTTAAAATGACAATCAAAGCAGAGTGTTTTGGATAATAACTTAGAAATTGTAAAATTTCAATTTCGGTACGATTAAATACATTCGTGCTGCTATGTGTTGCGTTATCCGTTAGGAGGTATTGAACAATTCTGATTCAAAGTAAGTAAATAAACTACTGTATAGTACTGGAGTTAATTTAATAGAGTTTAATTTTATAGACAGTACTGAGGCTATTTCAGACAAAGTCTATTGCTGAAAGTGAAATATGGGTTACTATTAGGCTTTTATCCCAGGTATGTTATACCCACTGATGATTGAACCCGGAACACACGCATGGAAAGCATTAGCGCTAGCAAATCAGCTACGAAGAAATACAGCATACCATAATTCTGTCAAGAATGAAGGCAAAAAGTAAGAACCGGAAACGACAGACTGTACGATAATAATACTTTCACAATTTTAATTTCATACTATTTATTTCGAGACTTTCGAGACGAGACTCGAGACGAGACCGAGACTTTGCCTTCGAGACCGAGACAGCATCTGTTGACCGAGACGAGACCGTGACGGCGATTTTTGACTCGAGACGAGATCGAGACTGAGACCGCTACTTATCAACCGAGACGAGATCGAGACTGTACAAAGTCTCGTCTCGTCTCGTCTCGATATCATTCCTAACAGAGAAGTACTCACGCCAAGAATAAACTATCGTATATATTTTCTCCGGTATATAAGATCAATAAAGGAGTGAACCACACTAACCTATATGCAGCTCAAATTACTAAAGAGGTTGAACATTATGATACATGACACATGTAAGTGGCGCCATCTACCTAGGTTATAGTTTTCCATTTATTTATCAACCACCCCTTAGCCTATATTCAGCAGCGGCCTTTCAGACCTGACACTTCTTACTCCCATTGTGTGTACTAAATTTCAGTTCGATCGGCTGAATACTTTTTGTTGCAGCGAAGTGCAATTTTTGCATTCGTCATTCCCTGGGAAGATTCTCTTGTATTCGAATCAATTATTATTACAGTGAAACTTCTGTAAAACAGACATCGATTGGACATAATTATTTGTTACCGAGGTTACGCAATTTAGATTAGCACATCTCATGCGGTGATAGTACGCAGTATCCAATAAATACACTTGCTACGTAGTTATAGTGTAAATGCAAATACTGACTACATCAAAACATTGTGTACAACTACTACAGTGTCCAAGTTATTAGGAGAAATGTCCTCTGTAAAGGAACAAAAGTAGCAAGGAAGGATGTATTTATCTTGAAGTGTATTGCAAAATATATCTACTTCATGCGTGATAATTTTCTTTTCAAGTATATGTTTTCTCACCTTAATTAGCATTCCGACTGTGCAAAAAGTAAAAGTAATGAAATAATAACATGCAACATTAATGTTAAATAATGTTAAATTCAAAATGTAGATAGAACTAATCAATTATGACGATTTATGAATTTCTTGAGGAAAAATCTGCAACAGTTGTCTGCAGTGTGCATTCCTCTAACATTAGTTTCTACTATACAGTACCGTAAACTTTGTTTTCACATTACAGAAAATAGTTTCTGCGCTAAATACGTATGAAAACCAAATAATTTCTGTCCTTTGTGAAAAGGTCACCCAAACGTTAAGGGAAACGAACACTGTCTGTGTCCCTATCTCAGAGTGTCGGGGAAAAGGAGGATTCTATCCCATAAGAATACGTATATTTTTGCCAGGATAGACTGAACTGTTCGTATTATGGAGGTGTCCGGTAAGGGAGATTTCACTGTATTGTTATTACCATAATGTACAGTGATTTGGTTCGACCGGAACGCACTAGATAGAAACCCAGTATGAATCCATATGGACACTGGCTGAATTCATGAGTTCCGGTAAATATTTTTTCCTCTAACTAAATCACTTTTGAATTTAACGTCTCGCGTTTATGCCTGTTAGACTAAGAAAGGCGATGATTAAAACAAGTGAATGATAGAAGAATTGATGGAATGAGAAAGTGGAAGGAACGAGAGTACCCCGAGAAAACCTACGAGCACGATGTTGTCCACCACAAACTTACTTCGCCGGGAATCGAACCAGGGACCCCACACACCAGAGGTAAGCGTTCTACTACTAAGCCACCGCGCCCCCTAAATCACTGATACTTTGTAATATATATATTTGGGCTCTGGAAGTAGTTAATCTCTCTATTCGTAAATGGAAATTTTAAATAACTATTAAAAAAAAAAAAAAAAAAAACAATCATTGGCGAGTAAGGTGGACACTGGCGTCCAAACTCTGTAAGTTAACCATGCTTTTTCATTGATCAATCATTATTATTGTTAGTGCACCAGTATAATATTAAGTGAAGTGCATTATTTAAATTAAATTATTAACTTTACCTGAAAGAAAGATTACGTTCTATCTTGCATGAATTTCGAGGCGAAAGTGGAGCCTCGCGTGAAAATACTGTGTGCGTAGGCAACTAGTTTATTTCCTTCTGCAAATAAACACACATCCAACGTTAATCATGAACGTTTAACCAAATACGCTTCTAGTTTCATGTTTAGGTATACCTTGTATTTATAAGTCTCATGAAAACTATTATCTGTCATTTTATTTGATAATATCCTGCTCTTTCGATCCCCTGCACTACTAAAATGATAAAAATAAACATGTTTCTGCACGTGATCCTTTGCAAGAAGTTTGTAAATACGGCTTGCAGAATGCAAAAGTAAACTTTCTGTTCTAATTAACTCTGACGCAAATTCTTTAATCAATTCGATCTAATTTTATGTTTTAAAGGAAAGATTAACCTCTTCAGTGTCACTAGTAGAACAAAATAGTTATATCTTGTAAATTTTATATTTTCGTAATGCTTTCGTTCCATACATGCAAAAAGTATGAGAAGTTACCATTTTTTCGCACAGTAGCGACAATCATATGTGTCATATAGGACATATTGGTATTCTACCAATAAAAAATGAGGAGCGATGTTCTGGTAGTGGTCTGCCTCTTCCCTTCCCTCTATGTACGCCTATGTGTATTATACATTTAATAAATCTATGGAATACAGCAATAATATCCAATACCTATAACACGGTCAGACGTTTGAAATGAAAGGCGTATGAAAGGTATGAGAGGCATTATATATAATTATGCATGATAAGATCACAAACAAAATTTTTAAAATATTAGGTGCACTTTCTTTTAACAAACATTATATTTTCTTTTATGGTATGGAAGGGGATATTAAGTTCGGCAAAAAGAAAAAAATATTGGCCTTAACACGATTCTTGTGTTTCTGTGCACCGCATGTTCCTTGCCACAGAAAAGATGCAGTACATTTTGCAATTCCTTTACATTAGCTTGATGTTTCAAGTCTTTTATGTGTTTCTGAAGTTCACTTTTACCACAAAAGAGCTCAATGTTAACAGGTGTTACATAGTTTTGCCTTCGAATTGCATTAAACAATTAGCGCGATTTGATTGTGAACTTAATAGTTTCTGTAAATTTAAAACTGATTATAAAATGAACCCGTAATTTTATTAGGTGAATATAAAATATACTCCCAGCACCAAACAAAACTATTTTGAATTGACATGAAAAGAAAGAAAGAAAAAGCAAATAGCGTTGTAAAAAGATTACTAAGTAAGTGAAATACATTTCAGACGTGAATTTCGAAAAATAAAAATTACTAAACCTATTTCTCCTTCAACAGTGCGCAGAATCAATGTCTAGCGAATGAACACCTCGATGATAACAGAGATAAGTCGGTGTTAAGTCAATAACAAAAGAAAGCTAAATAAATTCATATTAAAAGTTATATCAGTGTGTAAATACGGAGACGCACCAAAGCTCTAAAACATAATACACTATTACTCCTATGTATCAAGCAATCGTTCAGCTGTCGTTTGAGAGGATGGAAATTCTAGGCTCCTGAACAACTATGTTACTTGAGTAAAGTAAGGAGTGTATTTATCTTACAGTGAACTGCTTTGATGCCAAGTGGCCTAACTCCAAAATTGAAATTTTCCAGGAGTGAAGGTTGAAGTTCAATATCTCATGGACAATCCATGTTTCTTTTATGTTGGGAACCAAAACTGTAACTACTGGATGTAGTTTATTGTTTTATGATTTAGTGTTTACAAAACTCCATTTAAAAATACCTATCAATAGAAGTGAAAGGTACCTATCTCTACTAGTTCTTTCCATCCGAGCAGTCCATTTATTGTAATATACCATGTAAAATAGTCTCGTATCATAATATGTGATGTACAACAAATGTTACATTATGTATTATGGATATTACGGAAGTTAGAGAAGAAATATTTGGAGAGCTTCGAAATGTAGTGTTGAAGGAAGATGGAGAAGATAAAATGGACAGAGAGAGCAACAAACGGAGATGTTTTAAAACGGATAGGAGAGGAGAGGACACTCTAGCCACCATTCTTCGTAGAAAGGCCAATTGGATTGGATACATCTTGCGAAGAAATTGTCTTCTTAACAGCGCCATAGAAGGAAAGATAGAAAGGAAGCGAGGAATAATAATAAGAAGAACATAGCTGATCCAAGATTTGAAAGATAGGAGAAAATATTGGGAGTTAAAAGAGGAAGCTGAAGATCGACAAAAGTGGAAGAAACATTTTCAGGCCAAAATCTAAAATTGAATAAAAAAATCCTCATTAGTCCCAGGATCTGTCGAAAGTCAGAATACATAATAATAATAATAATAATAATAATAATAATAATAATAATAATAATAATAATAATAATAATAATAATAATAATAATAATAAATAGATTATTATTATTATTATTATTATTATTATTATTATTATTCGTAACTCGTGATATGCTGCAACACATTAAAGCATCAAAATAGTTAGGAAAGCGAATAATCCAGAAGATATGTAGTCCTATTGCGTTCATGGGAACAAAAACACAATAATTATAACTGTGCTAAATTAATATAGACTGCCAATTGTCCATTCAGAGAATTTTTGAAGTTCACTTTATCGCAATACTTTTATACAAACTACATATAGGCTACGGATAATAGTTTTATACAAAGTGGATAATCAATTATTATTATCATATTTGAAGTACAATCAATATCACGACATTAGTTTTAATTAACTGAATTGAGCTGAAAATTAAATCTTGATCTCGAAAGATTAACTATTAAGATTATGCGTTCTATAATTTTCTAAAGTAATAAATGCTGCAATTGGTTTCAAGGCTGCTTCTGAGTAAATACCGTCAAAATAATATTAAAAATTATAGAAAAATTTTCAAGGCATTCGAGCCGATATTTTCAAGAGCAGTCTTGACTCGACTCGTGTCTCGACTCGAAATAGGTTTGTCTCGACTCGTCTCGAATTTTACAAAGTGTTTCTCGACTCGAATCTCGACTCGAGCGCATCCCTACTCGCCTCGTCCAACTATTGACCTTCGCCTTATCTCCATTCTCATTCAAGTCACGGTGTGAGCTCCAATTGAATACAGAGCTCCACAAAAAGAGACACAACTTTCTTGGTAACCTTCATATTATTATTATTATTATTATTATTATTATTATTATTATTATTATTATTATTATTATTATTATTATTATTATTATTATTATTGTGGTAGTGATTTGACTTTCTCGGCACTAAATTACTCGCTGATTTTATATAACGTTGCAAACATCTAGATAAATTAATAAAAAAAATAAAAGGTAGTTCCCTACAGAATATGATATTTCAGTGTAATTAGTTCCTTATGATACTATCAGACACCAACGCTGTTTTTAAATAAAAAAAATCGGAATGTTAATGCGATGAAATTTTTGTTTACACTTTATTACACAGCAAAAATTATTTAAAGAAGTTCTAAATACATTCCTTACTAGAAAATCATTTTGTCTTCAGCACTTCAAATTTTATTTTGACTTTCGAAGTTGATTGCCTAAATTTTAACCTTGGAAATTTGGATGTGGAGGAAAGTAGAGAAGGTTAGCAGGGTAGAGAGGAAAACGAATTAGGAAATGATGGAAAGCACAAGGGACGAGAGCAATATTAGACGATATAAGGAAGCTAAAAAATGGACGGATCACAAGTTTCGATCTTGCTAAGGGATTGCATTCTGAGAGATGTAATAAAGGGGGTGATATCAGGAGAGCGAGAGTGTGCAAGAAGGTTGCAATTGATAGATTGTAATAAGGAGGGTGGTACATTATGTTGTGTTGCGAGGAAGATATTAGCGGGAAATCGCAAAAATTGAAGCTTCTTACCTAGTTCACGGAAAGTGGCCTGTCATTAATGGCAGAACACTGAGGAGGAGGAGGAGGATAATTATACTATAAATAAAAAGCCGAAACAATGGTTTATGCATACGAGTTAGCCAGCCTTTTTTTCTGGTGGCAGCTTTGTAAAATTCTAGTTCTCTCAAACGGGTTAGATTGTCAGGTCAGGTCACTCGCGTCAGTTTGGGTCGGTTGTCGAATCTGGTCACTCGGGTCACTTCGGGTCGAGTTGTCGAGTCGGGTCAATCGGGTCAGCCCGGGTTGGGTCAGTGAATTCGGGTCACAGGTCGGGTCGGGTCGGTCTTCAACCCGACCCGTTGGGAACACTACTGCTGGATCAGTGGGTCGTGGGTCAAGGTTTCATTGATCCACGCCATCTCTGGGTTAACTGGTTTGGGTTCGGTTTAAACTTGAAACAGAAATGAAATCTTTGAGTTTTACGTCCCACGCTTATGCCGGTTAGGCTAAAGGAGACGCTGATTATGAGAAATGAATGACAATGGCGGAATGAAGAAAGTGGGAGGAAACGGGAGAACCCCGAGAAAATCCACGCACACGGTGTTTGTCCACCACAAAGTTCACTTGGCGGGAGCAGGGTTTGAACCCGGGACCCCATGCACCAATGGCGAACGCTCTACCATTGCGCCACCGCGGCCCAAACTTGAAACAGAATGCGTTCGCTTATTTTAAAAAACGAACCGTAATTTGGTTGTTTTGTTTGAAAACAGACACTTTTTGGAATATCCGTATATATTTTGGAAAAGTTCCAAACAGTATGTAATGATTTCGTTTTAGGTTAAGGTATTAGGAGTATGTTGTTTCACTTTTGAATTGAATTACGATTCCCCATGTTTTTTTCTCTATATAGTTTTTGTGAAAAAACGTTAATAAGCAATAGAAAATACAACTATTTTTCGGTTCGGAATGGTTTGGGTTAACAGCTTGAAAATGAGATCTTTACGTTTTATGTCCAATGATTGTGCCTGTTAGGTTGAGAAAGACTGAAGCAAGTGAATTATGATGGACGAATTAGTGGAATGAGAAAGTAGGAGTGTCCCGAGAAAACCCACAAACGCCATGTTGTCTGTCTGAAGCTTACTTGCCTTGGGAACGAACCAGGCACCCCACCCATCCGATAGTTCACTAGGCGGGATCTCAGTTTCGATTCCCAGTGGGAGAGCCTTTGAAATATATAATGTCCTCGATGTATTAGTGTTCGTGTCCCTGTCGTTCAAATTTACTGGAAATAACTGAAAAACGAGAATAACCGAATACAATAGAGATAAGTTGAGGATATTCTTTCGGTCTTTTTTAAATTTTAAACTTGAATTCTCTGGACTATAGTATTTTATCATGACCGAAATCAGTGTTTCATCGTGAATAAAATATTGGAATGGTAAAAGTTTGTAATTTGCTAGATAGACGAGTGTTTATTGACTCTTACTTAAAAGAGAGGTCTTAGGGTAGTGGCTTGCGTGTTTGTTTCGTGAGTTAGGGTTCCACTGTTCAATTCCCTCCGAGGATATTCAGAAAAAAAATATAATTTATAATGTTGATATTTCTGGTGTATAATGAAAAGAAAAATAGTCAATTTCTCTCGTTCTTACAAACTAGAGTTCCTTCACAGGGAAAAACTAACAACATGACGTCACAGTCTATAATCTCGATTCCTAATGTCCAAAAACTTCGCGTGTTTTGCAAACAATTCATGAATACAAAAGGGTCATCCCTCAGGCCTAGTATGAGTCAGGCCTAGTATGATCGCTACGCTGTGAATGATTTGTCTTTAGTCTGGTTACGTTAAGTTTCTTAGCCTCTGCTTGCAAAGTTGTCTGTTATTTTTCTTCATTTCAAAAAGTCTTTCGTATTTCTTTTATGATGATATAACTGAATAATTTTCGGCAGATTTTATATTAATAACTTGAGTTATTCTTAAACCTTTGGTTCACAAGTTTGTTTCTTCTTCACACGAAACTACAGATATGACAGACTTAATTCTCATACTCTGCATTTGTTTCAAAGCAGTCCCCATTACCTGGTCAACGACTTACGTCCGCCACGATACAAATCATACACTGTTCCATGCAGGAAGGAACGCTGGAGGTTTGTTCTGGGGTTCCAATCTCCGGAAATATAACTTTTCTGTGAATTTAGTTTAATTTTAGGGTTTTTTTTTACAAATTTTAATATAATTTATCCTCATATCGAATTTAGACACTCCCAAAAACTTTGGATCCCTGAAATTTTTCCTGCGTGTCTGCTTTGTTCCATGATCCTTGAATTTGTCTCGTAGATGGGTAATTAATAGCCTTGAAGGTAGATCAGTCCCATACTCACATCTGCACTGTTTCTGAACCACACCTACATTTTCTAACTTTCAGACCACTTAATAACCTGCTTCCGTTCTTCAAAGTTGAAACTCCCGTTTGCCATTTTATGTTACTTTTTGCACTGACTTGTGGGAATTACAGGCCAAAGATTCTGCTTCGACCTATTGAGGAAACACAACATAACTTTTGGCAGAAACTTAACATTATAGGTTGAAGAATAAGTTTTCTGACAGTTCAAAGAGTATATATGTATGTACACGAGCAAAAGTGCATTTACACTTCCATTTTTCATATCCTGCAACGTTATATATCCAACAATACTGTTAAGGTTGGCTGGTTGAGGACAACACATGTCGTTATACAAGTCCAATATTTTGTTTGAAATATGTCAGTGTAGCAAACAGCAAAAAACAGAAAAATATCCATGCCCCTGTAACGAATAAAAAATCACGTAGAGCACGCCTGCTGGTATCTACAGAGCGATTGATATCATGAGAAAGTTACGAAGAAATCTTATCTAACCTTACATATACCAAGGAAATATCAACGTTCCTGAAACATTCATTTTATTTTACAGGTTACAGTATTTTACAAAATCTCTGAATATTTTACATTATTCGTTTCAACGTTACCTTCACTTTTGTTACTTATCAGTTTTAATATCTCTAGTAAAACTTTACAAAAAAAAATCAGGTCGAGATGATTTGACTCCCATCTTTGTTTTGAGAGAATACAGTATTTTTTCTCAGCAAAACCATCGTAGTTTTTATTTTTTAAATGTAATATTATTATTATTTGTCATTGACACATTAAAGCTAGTAAGAATATTTTCTGAAGTTACATTACCAGTTTCCAGTGTGTTCGGAAATTGAAACAAGAAAAAAAGAAAATTTAGGAAAGTAAAAACAAGATATGCAGTGTGTGTCAGTTCAATTTGCTAAAACTATTGCATCAGTAGAAAACATGTCATATGTTTCGAATATGACAAATAGTCATATTTTGTGTGCATATAGCATGAGATTGTGTAATTTAATCCCCCAATTAATGAGACAAGCAAGTTTTAATTAGAAACATATACGATATCAAAAGCATACGAGTTCTTTTTTGTAATACGCCGTAATATATCATTCCCTATCCCTTATTATATTCTAAGTAATCGAGAACTGTAATTTCGTAGAGAAGAATAAACAAAAATGAACTAAAACATAATCAAATATGAATATCGATGAGTGTTTCGAATAATATTTCAATTGGACGTACCTCCACTCTCTATTTCTCTCGATTAACATGTGCATGATTCTCTCATTTCTAGTTGGAAAACTTTGAGTAAAGAAATGTCATCATACACCTTGCAAGAAGAAATGAAATTTAGAAGTGTTAAATTGACTTACAGTAAATTTGAATCCACGTCCCCACTATTTCTAACCTAGTGCCTATAACACCTGAGCTATTCTCTCACTACTGCCGTATTATCGTAACTTGACAGTAGTGTAATTAAATGATGGTCGTAGGGAGAAAGAAAGAACACCAAAATTTGATTTGTTTTAAAAAAAAAGTAATAAACAGAAACTTTCGGTTTGCCGAATGAAGGCTTAAGTAGCCAAGTCTCCGTTAGGACAACCCTTTTAAAGAAACTATGAGTGTGACACAATATTTCTTTTCTGCCATAGAATCAATGTATGTATACAATTAATTACGCTGAAATCTTAAAGGAGTGTCTTGAGTGGTAAAATAATATATTACTATTTGTCAAAAAGATTTTTATCGCGGGTCTATATGGTATAACCCTTCTTGAAATCGATGTTATGAATCGTGACGGACATAAATCCTTGAGCAGTTAATGGCTTTTGCTTTGGAACCAAATACGAGTATGAGAATTAAATCTGTCATATCTGTAGTTTGGGGTGGAGAAGAAACTAAACTGTGAACCATAGGTCTGAGAACAACTAAAGTTATTAATATAAATGTTGCCAAATATTATTGACTTTTATCATAATAAAAGAAATAGGAAAGACTTTTTGAAACGAAGAAAAATGAAGTATAACTTTGTAACTGGAGGGAAAGAAACCTAACGGAAATACACTAAAGACGAACTACTCATCGCGTAGTGATCGTGGTTTAGTGGTCAAGGCGGTCGGTCAGTAATCTGAAATTTTTTTTGTTTAGACTTTTTCCTGGCAATTGATCGGCGATGTCAGGCGTTTTATTATTTTCAGATTTTTGAATACTTGCATGTTTCAATACTTGAACTATCAAATCTTAACGAATGATGTTAATTATCTCGTAGAAGATTAAAAGTTAGGAGCTTATTATCGCTCAGCTCATAAAAGTACAAGCAGGAACGTGATATTTCGCAAAAATATTGCGGTTTTGTTTAGTGTTGCCTACGAGAAAAGGAATTTCTCTTCTCGTTATAAACACAAAACAAACAAAATCCGGACGAGAATGAACATTTTACGTTCGAGACGGGACAAGGCGAACTCAAATTATTATCTAGGTTTAGAAATGAGGATTGAGACGAGACGAACATATCGTAAACATTTCTTGTCTTATCTCGATTCTCGGAAAAATGTATGTCCATTCTTTAAGTAACAATTGGTCTGTAGAGTGAATTTTGTATGCTATTTTGTTACTTTATCTTTCGAAGCTCATCGAATTATGGTCTGTGTAGGATTTTCGTAGTAAAACTTTTATAGTCATTTCTACATATTCTTAGTTAGTTTATTATATGCCTTACTGTTTACTGATATTCGGATCTTTTTATTACAGTTATTTTCCTTCAAACGTAAGGTAGAATACATTCTGCATAAAACTTAAGTGAAACGCTTTCGTTTAATATTTGGGTACTTAGAGAAATGTGTTCTGTAAGTCCGGACCCCATCCCGCAAATCCCGACTTTCCTGTAAGTTTTCCCTAATTTTAGGTAAACTTTAAAAAATTAATACATATTATTAGTATTATTATTGAAGTTTCGTGAATTTAATGTTTCACCCTGCACCAAAAATTTGAGCGCTTTATTTATGCTTGTTTCAGTCGTGGCCCACTCTGCCCTGGAGCTTGTGTCCCTCGATCTATCCCGGCTTTCCCCCAGGTGCATTGTGTTGGACAAACGCCGTGGGTGGGGATTTTCTCGGGGTTCTGCTTTCTTTCACTTTCTTCATTGCACTATTTCTTTCATCTCATCCTCGACGTCTCCTTTAGCTTAGCCGGTATAATGATGGAACGTAACACTTAAAAACAAATTTTCGTACGGCTCATGTGAGTTCAGTAGCCCTAATTTCTACATGAAAGTTTACTGGAAACCTTTCGTTTAACATTTAGCTACTTGTAGGAACGTACCGAGGGGGTATGTCCTGGTGGTACTGACACTTCTCTCCAATCCCAACTATTTTGTAACCTTTGCCTAATGGTAATGTGATTTTACAAATTTTAATACAATCTATCCTCATACGGAATTTGTATCCTATATTATTGTTCTTCTTATTATTATTATTACTGAAGTTTTGAGACCTCAATATTACGTCCTATTGCAACAAGATTGAGGAAATTTTCGGACTAATTCAGTGTACATACGGATAATATAAATTAACGTTGCATATATTTTAGATGGTGTTTTCAGTCCAGGAACCTTTAAGATTTTTGTGATGTAAAGTAAGCCATCTCAAAAATAACCGTCAACACGGATTACACTTTATTGAGAAGTAAAAGGAAAATTTATAGTAATCTTAAAATGGATATACCCATAGTCGAAAATATTAATGATGAAGCTGGTGGTGTTGGAGAACTAGGATCGAATACATCAACGAATGTGGCTGACCTTATAAAACAGTTAGGTCAATCCTTGTCAAAGCAATTAAAGCAAATGGATACTAAATTTGAACAAAAGTTTCAGCAAATGGAACAAAGTACACAGCAAATGGATAGCAAATTTGAACAAACTACCCAGTAAATGAATACTAAATTTGATCAACTGACACAGTAAACGCAGCAACTGACACAGCAAACACAGCAAGTGACACAGCAAACACAACTGACGGATACTAGGTTTAAACAAATGGATAGGCAAGTTGAACAAATTAAGCAGCAAATGAACACTAAACTAAAGCGAACAGACGTAGGATGGAACAAATTTTGCATAGATTTACAATTGTACAAAGTCCAGTGGAAGTGTTTGAAACCCAAGTTAATGAGCATAGCAATCAAATTAAAGTATTACAGGAGGAAATATACACTATCAAGGAAACGATCATTACCACAAATGATAATTCTGATCAGATCACTAATAGCGACCATAGGCCAAATGGACCCAGATTATCTTTGGAAGAAAGTGATATACCGGAAAGTTGTACTCAGAGGTATGATAGTGTTTCAGGCACTGGGAAAGAAGAAAGAAGACCGTATTCATCTCATCGCTGGAAAGCCAGATACGTAAAATACAATCATTTGAAACAGTGTCATAATCATCATCATTTCAGATTTAGTGAAATAAGGTCTTTAACGAAATTTAGTGGAAGGTCAGATGACATACCTGCAAGTGTATTTTTAGAAAATTTCGAAGAAGAATGCAATTTAATTGGCGTAGACAAGTCTAAATTTCTTAAGATCTTACCACACGTTTTGCTACCACCGTGCTCTGTTTGGTTCAAAGCGATCAGGGGAAGTTTATGTGATTATTTAGATTTTAAGAACGCACTGCTTTCCAATTTTGAGAATGATTTTATGTTGACAAACCAAGACGCTTTGGTTCGAAACAGACGATATGATCCCAAAATTGATAAGAATCTTATTGATTTTGTGATTTCCGTATATAATGAGTTCAAATCAATTAATCCATACCAACAGAAATCACGAATCATAGCATCGATCCGTATATTGTTACCTTTTAGGTTGCATCAAATATTGATTTCTGCACAATGCATTAATTTCAATCATCTAATTATGATAGTACAAAATTTTGAAAATCAATCAATGGTGCAAAGTAACAGTAATCGAAACCAAACTAATAACTTCCGAAGCCAAGCCAATCATATTCCAATCCGAAATATAAATGTGCGTGAAGTATGTAGTCCTAATGTAAGAAGTAATGATAGATTCAATTATACTGGTAATAGAACTGAATTCAATTTCAGAAGAAATAGAAATAGTAATCGTACAACATTTAGAAATCAGGTAAACAGTACATCTAATTTTTCTCGAAATGGATTTCGTAACAATTTCATAGGTGACAGAAATTCTCGAAATAGAAACCAAAGATCTGGAGGAATCCATAATATACAGATCCGTACTCAAGATTGTGCTATTTAATGCAACTTAACCGAACCCTTTGGCAATGTAACTTAAGCTAAAGTTGTGGCATCCGTCAAAAACATATTCAATTAATTCTTGTTTAATTTCACTGAATACTATTATGATTTCATTTATAATTTGTACTTTGAATTTTATACAGATAATATAAATGATGGATCGTGTTGACTTAATTTCAGCACAATGTGGTATGAATACGAATATTGCTTATCAAAGTTACGCTAATTATGCCCGATAAAATAAAACTTATTCTATTGTATTCTAACCCATATAAACCTTGCTGATGTTTAATATGATAATTTCTTTATTTGTGTTCTTCCTTTATATTGACCAAGTCTCGTTTTGTTTCGTTTTGAGTATTGTTATGATTTCTTTGTAATTCGCTTCACTTATTAATATTGTGTTTTCAAAATCTTTTATATTAATTATGCCCAAATGGAAGAAACACGTTATGTAACATTTCAATATATTTTAATTTAATTTGTCTATAAACTCCGACGATATTGAATTAAAGAATCTTTTTTAGGACCTAAATAATTAGCAAAAGGATCGTATTTTGAATAAGTCCTCTTCGTTGATAATTTTATAGGATTAAAATGGAATTGATTATTAAATGAATAACATTATTGTTGAGACGAAATGAAATTTATATATATATATATATATATATATATATATATATATATATATATATATATATATGAGGGCTATTCGGAAAGGCAACCACGTATGTAAGATATGTAACGATCCAGGATTCTTTCTTCAATTGTAATCAATTTAAGAAGTCCTCCTCCGGAGCCACATATACAACGATATTGTATATCTGACATCTGTGAAGTACTTCCATTTCTAATTGTAGCTATTTTGGGCAACGGTGCTTAAAAGTGCACAATATATTATGAAGAAGAAAAAATTGTAGATGTGCTGAGATAGATTGATGTTAAATAATGGTAGTTGCTGTAACTACAGATAGTTATTTGTTTCATGTTGCTATGACAACAAAAAAGATTATTCATGGAGATAAGAGAATAAAAAGTTAGTTGCACTATGCATTTTGATGTGCCTAATTCTTAAGGTATGCAGTTATTAGAATTCGCAACTACATATAAAAATAAAGTGCTGAATCGTGTTGACTATTTGAATTGTGGGCAATATATGTAACGGAAAGATGACATACGGATAATATAAATTAACGTTACAATTTCTTTAAAGCAGAAGAAATAAAGGAGTTATAATTAATAAAAGAAATCTCCGAAACTCATCGCCAAACTCAAAGTTCCATTTCCGCAAGTGTGGCAAACGCGCGGCGAAATTTACAGAGGGAGAGTGTGTGTGTGTATTTTATGCTTTATTAGAAATACAACGTAAATTTTCATAATGTTAGTCACTTTACATATCGCACAACTCTAATAATAATAGATATTACACATTTTATACGTAAACAAACAAATAAAAGGAAATAAGCCATAAAATATGCGAAGCGATCAGGCAGTTTTTGCTAGTGATTTTCTAATATGCGTTTATTAAGACAATGAACCTTAACACACCTTCGTAGAGTAGACGGTTAGCGCAAGCTCCCCAATTATTTTATTTTTATCCACGATCATCAGTTCGAATCCCATCCCTACGTTGCCTTTCTTTTCTTTAGAAAAACCTGATTCTGTCAATTGCTTAAACAGCAATATTTTGTTACAATAAATGTTGCTTAGTATTATCGTCTTCATTCTAGTTTATTTGAATATTTCCAAATAATCCAGAATTACGTCATTTAAATAAAGTATTACAGGAATTTTATAAAAAGAGGAAACTTCATTTCTAATCATTATCCTAACCGGAAGGGGAAACATAAATATTTCAAATAGTAGTTAACATATGATTAAACTTTAATGAAACATTACTAAAATAAAAAAAAAAATACTCCGAATAGTCTCTGTAAGTGATTTGTAGAAACGGACAGAAATAATGAACATAAACTATTAGTTGTCAATTAAAAGTGTAGTAGGGATAGTTCTAAACGTAAGTAGAATATTCACTCTTTGTTTCATGAAAATAATAAACATTGTACACACCTGTTCACAAAAAGCTGGAAACTCGTTGAGAAACTAAGTCCGAAAAAGTGAGTCTTGATCCGTCACAATTCCCGCATATCTATACACAGGGAATTGCATTTTCCCTCCGTTCTTTATATAGACACTAGCTGCAAACCGTACTGTCATCCGAGCGATGTGAAAATGTAAAAACAGAATCAAACTACTTATTTCTGAGGTTAATATTGATTGCACACTTCATACACAGTTCCAATATGCAAAAACCATCAATATCTTAAGTAGAAATTACTGGAAAAGACCGAAAATGATTATTTAAAACTTCAAGTATCAACCTGCGCTTGGAGTGATATAATTATCAATATTATAACGCATTTCCTCCTAAGTGCTTCCGAAGCCAAGCGGGTTTAGTAATGCTGATTGAAATTTCTGAAGCGAAGGGCGACGGTTCGAGCCTCCGTGTGGAGAGTTCATTTTTATTTCTTCCTTTTTTAAATATATGGAAACATTATTATAAATATAAATTTCTACTTTAAAGTGCTTGGAAAAGCAATTAGGCGAACTGTCACTTTTCAAATCTCTGATACATTTACTAGCCCACCATTTCCAGAATTTATGTATGAAAACGTTAACACAGACGTCAAAAATGTAAATTATTCATGTTCCTGATATATATATATATATATATATATATATATATATATATATATATATATATATATATATATATATATATATATATATATACAGTGGCGGATCCAGGATATGATCAAGGGAGGGGCTAAATCATAGTTTGCCGTTTTATCCAGTGTAAACCAAGATTGAAGCTCATTTTATCCAGTGTAAACCTGAGCGTCAAGGGGGGGGTTATATATATATTAGGGTGGTCCTTATTTATATGGGGAAAAATAAATTTAGAAATTTTCTTGGACTCGCCCCCTAAAATGGTTCCATATGGGACAAAATTAAGCCAGGAGAAAAATTAGATCCATTGAATAATTTTAAATGGTGCCCCAAACGACCTAAAATTTTGAATGCGTTTACAATACATAGTATATGGGGAAAAGCTAGATTAAATTCTTGTAACTTACAAACGGCTTAAGGGAATGGAAAGATATCTTGGATAATGCAACTAGAGGAAATGACCAACCTAATTTTGTATAGCATTATTATGGCGGCCATATAGAAGTCCGCCATCTTGAATTCAGGTAAAAATTTTCAAATAGGAAGAGGGTCATGTTACATATCATTTTGAGGTGGCGTTTTCCCAGAAGCACAAATCTCGTATTGTTTTCAAGCTACCAATAATCTTGTAAGAGTTATTACGTGTGAAAAACGAAATGCTTCGATGTAATGTTATTTTATTGTAGTTATGGACCACAGATTTGTAAGAATTTTGGAAGTATTTTACATAAACTGGAAACAAACTGCTAGAGAAAGTTAAATCTTTGTTTCCCCATGAACTACCAATAAGTTTTTCCATCAAGATGATTCATAGACCATTATGAGGAAAAAGAAAAAATTAACATGGAAGAAATTAAAATATTCCTTATTTATGTAGTACTGTAGCTTTGGGGTAAGTTTTCAATAGGTTTTCAATCTACACAGTTCACTTTTGTCACATCTAGGAAAAGATTATCTATGAAAATTAACTATGTGCAAAAGAAACTTTCTGGTACTCATTTTTCGTAAAAACGATGTTGTAATCTTCTGTTAATTTCACTCCACTTTCTGCTGCATCGTTTATTACGGAGATGAACTTAACTATTGTCTTTCCTTGAAGATAGTCATTGTTATCTGACCATGAAATCGGATCACACTCAAGAAACCCTTTGGGTATTTTAAATCTCACGAGAAAAAATTGTTTGTTGTATCAAAATCACTGATTTCTCTTTTCGCAAGAATTTTTATGGTATTATCATTGCGACAAGCCTCTTTGCTGCTTCACGGTTTCTCCTCACAGTGTTAATTCTTTCAACCAATTTTTGTTTTTCCACTATGTTAACTTCATCATCAAAAAACTCCAATGCTACGTATTCCTCCTTCAAGTAGCAGAGATGCCGAGAAAATTTAGAAAGAGCCACTTCAGATAATTCATTATCTATTTGCCTATAACTGTACAAAGCTTTCAAAAATTGCAGGTATTGTAATGGTGAATGGGATACTTGATCACATTTAAATCAAGCTTGAACATATAGTCGTATCAGAAAATTTCAGGCTCTCCGAAGACCCGTTTCTATTTGCTTCGTTAAACGAAAATGTTGGCAAAAGAGAAATATTTTTAAACAGTATATTGCTTTTCCCATCTATCTTGCATGGTGAATTGCTCCAGGCAAACGAAAGAAAACTCTTCGAGGAGGTATGCCATTCAAGAATGTCAGTTCTAAAAATTTACTGTAATCTTCTCTGCGGTGTCCTGCTTCTAAAGTTTGATAGCAAAATTCAATACTTCATTTCTTACATCTGAAATGTTCCTTACGTCATTATCATCATCAATTCTCTAATAAAGTTAGTACAATCTATTTTAGACCAATCGTTCTGAAAATGCTTAAATAGGGGAACGTCCGGTCCAGATGCAAACGAAACACAACACTTGTCAAATACACATTTTAAAACCAATTCACAAATGTAGTATCTAGAAGGAAGGTATATAAGATTATTTTGGAGCATCTGCTCTAGCGGAATGAAAGCACCGTTCACATGACACATATTGCAGGGAATAGTGTGACAACAAACTGCCTGCACGAACTTTACCAAGTTCCATTCTTCAAGCTAATGAACTGTAGTAGAAATAATATGTTCGTTCTCCTCTTCATGATGACAAACTGAGAACACCAACTAGCCTCTCATGAGCATCTCCTGTAATAAATATTGATAACCCGTCGACAGTCTCTCTACCAGTCAAATTCGGCAGTACTTTTCCGTCTCATTGCACAACTAACGCACTTGATGCACTCCGAAATTGTTTTTGTAGTCTTATGCAACTTCGCTACGGATTTTCTCTCAGCATCGATGCATATTTATTACTAGTTCTTTTACATTATGGCCTAATGTTTCTGCCGTCGCTGTCAGAATATGTATTTTCGTTCTATCAATGGACTTGTATCGATCAAGAGCAGCAACCTGTCTTGGAGTTTTAAAATTAGTTTTTTCTCTTTTACATCTCTTGCAGGGTCCGGGCGCACACAGGCACATATTTACATTTTATCTTACATAATCAACTGGGTTTTCCTCTTCATTTCTTGAAATGCTTACCTCCGTGTATTTTTGTGTAAAATTCATACAAATCATTTTCAGAAGTGCATTTTTCTTTTGCGTTCCTCTTTCTAATGAAGCCGCGCATATCCCTCTTGTTCTTTTCGATCCAAACCCATGTCTTTACATTTAGTTGTGTAAGAGTTATTACTTGTGAAAAAGAGAAATATTTTCACAGGTAATAATACTTAGACGACTAAGACTATCTTTAAAATAGTGCCAGATTTGTGTTTCTGGTGAAACGCCACCTCAAAACGATATGTCACATGACCCTCTTCCTATTTAAAAAGTTTGATCTGAATCCAAGATGGCAGACTTCAAGATGGCCGCTGTGACAATACTATACAACATTAGGTGTGTTTCTTCCTCTAGTTCCATTATCCAGGGTATTTTCGCGTTCCCGTAAGCCGTTTCTAAATTACAAGATTTTATTCCAGATTTTTCCCATATATTATGTACTGTAATCGGATTCAAAATTTTAGGTCGCTTGGGGCACCATTTAATATTATTCAATGAAGTTAATTTTTCTCCTTCCTTAATTTAGTCCCATATGGAACCATTTTAGGGGGCGAGTCCAAAGAAATTAGGAAATCAAAAATTAAGGACTACCCTAATATATATATATATATATATATATATATATATATATATATATATATATATATATATATATGTGTGTGTGTGTGTGTGTGTGTGAGTGTGTGTTGTGTGTCACACAACTCTGTAACACTTTTTCGTGAACAATGCTGAACTACGAAAACATGACGTATGCCTTGTTGCAGCAGACAAGTTTCTCCACTTAAGCCTACGAGTAACGAAATCATCTACAGCCAAACAGCTGCAATTGATTCATTAGTCATGGCTCATCTTGGTCAGAATGTTCGCGAGCAGCTTACTGCTCTTGTTGAATACGGTGGTATGAGTGTGAGACAAGCTAGCAGCGAACGTCTTGGTGTTCCTTGTTCTACAGCATATACTTGGTGGAAGAAATACTCAGAAACAGGTAACGTGTCTAGATAACCTGGCACTGTTCTTCAAATGGTTTTAACCCCACAACAAGATCGGGCCCTGGTTGATGTAAGCCGTCGCAATCCTTTCATGTCATCCCGGCAGTTAGTGATAGCGTCTCGTTTTCCTGGCTCCTTCCTCACCGCTCGGCGACGCCTTAAAGATGCAGGGCTTCATGCATATCGAGCCGCATGTAA
Source organism: Thermobia domestica (assembly GCF_964235325.1). Classification (NCBI taxonomy): domain Eukaryota; kingdom Metazoa; phylum Arthropoda; class Insecta; order Zygentoma; family Lepismatidae; genus Thermobia; species Thermobia domestica. Next base: position 211,510,690 of record NC_137457.1, on the reverse strand, counting down.
GGAGCAATTGACGGATAGTCATAAAGTTGATCGGCTAGCATTTGCTGAGGCAAATATTGGTCGTAACTGGGATCATGTAATCTTCACAGACGAAAAGATATTCTCTTCAGCAAATGATAGTCCTCGATTATGTATAGACCTACAGGAAAACGTTACGATCAACAGTACATGCACAGAACGCATCGAATGGGGCATGTTACTATTCACTGCTGGGGATGGCTGTGTAAGGATACATTTGGTGAATTACACCGTATAGAAGGCCGATTTAACAGCCAGAAGTATTTGAATATTGTGCAGTATGGCTTGCTCCCCGCTGCGAGAAATTTATTTGAAGACGGCATTGTAGAAGTTCAACAAAATCATAGCTCAATACATGATTCCCATCTAGTACAAGACTGGTTTCAAGAGGAACCCAATGTTGAGCTAGTAGACTGGGTTCTAAGAGGATCTGACTTGAACCCAATGGAAAATCTATGAGCGGAAGTTACAAGTACTCTACACGAAAATTGGCCTGATCCCCCACCAAGGACAGCTGACGCACTTTGGGAGCTAGTTTCTGACGCGTGGGAAGAAATAGCACAGGGACATCAATATGCCGCTAGCTTGGTTAACTCATTATTAAGAACATTAAGATGCGTCATCGAAGCTAACGGCGATTATACGAGATATTAATACCTGAATAAAGATTTGTCTTCATACCTAGGTGACCTTCGAGCTCTTTCAAGAGCTCACTAAGTTTTTTCCATTTTTCCTTTAATATTGCTTTCATTGGGACGTTTGCGTTTCGTCGGAATGTGCAATTTATATTTATTTCTGCTCCTTTGTTTACCCTACACATACAGTCCAGTGGTTAGCACGTGTGCCTTTGGTGTACGGGGTAGCAGGTTCTATTCCCGCTGGGAGAGGCTTGTGTTTTTACCTATCTGTGATAATTCTGTGTTCGTGCTCCTGTTGTTAAACAGGTACTGCTAAAACTATAAAACCAAGTAAAACAATTACAAATAAAAAAAATCAGTTACTGAGGAACGTTCGGTAAGTCAGTTTTGTTTTAATATCTAATGCCTAACGTCTTAAACGTTGAGAAAGTATATGGTAAAAATTAAATAAATAATAACACAGTAATAATGCTATTAATCTGTATCTATCTACATAGGATATAAATGAAAAAGACGTCGTCTATCAGAACAAAAAATGGCTTAACCGTTTGAAATGACTTTTATTAGTTAACACTTTCACCTACCTCTGACTCATGGGCACCCAAAGGGGCAGGGTGGGGTGCCCTCTGATTCACGAAATGTATACAAACAGAAATAGCAAACATAATATATAGCAATCATGAAGATAGCCGCTCCTAGAACATTTTAGGGTGCCATGCGCGGACTGGCTTGTTGTGACGCCATTTTTATTAAGATGCGTATCCTAACAGAGGAGAGGAGTGAAAATTTATGCCAAAAATAGAATATCTCACATTTGTGAGTTGAAACTTGACCCCATGTTGTTAACGTCGCCACTTGCCGGTAAATGTCGATCGTCGATATAGCGACGCATCGAAAGATTGCCGCTAGTGTGTCACTGGCGGCAGGGTTTCGTCGAGTCGAAACAGACATCTAGAGTAGGGGTGTTGGAGTTACCACCACGTAGCGGCGATGACTTCTTTTCGGTCCGTCTTTCGATTCGTCACGGAGAATCGGCGAAGGGACCGAAACGACTTATTGCCAGTCATGTGCATGCGTTTATTATATATTTGTTTTTCCTACCGAATGTTCCTAAAGTGAGCTCCGGAGTCAAGAGAAACCCATGCTTCTACATTACAAGGTTGCTGTTTCGCACTATTCCGGGAGAACTTTATATATATTTTGTAAGTGCTTTTTAGACTCATCTCAATACAAATGAATCATGCATATAAGCTACTTAACATATTTTGATGGGGTAATTTTGTAATTCATTGGCATTTCGTCGCGTCTCTGCCACCGGTGGCCCATTGGTGGTATAATTTTCAAAACGGAACTGGGACCACCGCGGATCGTTTCAGTGGAGACATCAATTTTTGGCAAGAGGTCGCTAGTTACCCATCGATTGTCCACCGACGCTTACGGCACGGGGTAACTCTAAATTAAATTTAATTAGGAAATCACTATAGTTGCTATAAGAACTAGTTTTTGAACTTGGACTGTGTAATATTGGTCTTTTGAGGCAAACATTTCCTAAGTTCAACTTCGAGTATCTTCGGGAAACAGTAAACCAAAAATGATAGGTTCGAACCCACAATCCAACGTTCACAATCGAAAACATTCTGTAAATCTGTATTTTCCTCTTTTAAGTGTAACAAGATATGTTGATCCGTTATTAACTGTACTGTAGAAACAATTCATCATTGTAATACTTAAGGATAAAGTATTTTGGAAATTATGTAGACATGGGAGCACATGGTAGTTGCCTCAATCCAGCTATAATCAATGCCCTCAATTTCCTTCGTGCAGTTCAAACCGATTTCAATGCAAGCTGTTGTACAACGACAATTAGTCTAGTTGTCTACGTGTCGAACTGCTGAGCCAAAGGACAAGGGATCGAATCTGGGAGATGGACATGTAAATTTTTATTACTTGCAGAATTATACATTTCAACCATAACAAAATGAACATTAAAACAGTTTGTTTCCGTGGAAAAGTAAGAATTTATTTCAAGTTAAACTTGTGAGCAGTGAAGCAAAACGAATTGGGCTCATGGTTGTCCGAATACCTGACGATTCGAATATATCATACGACATGCCTTTAGTATGGAGTTAAAGAGCTTTCTAATACGTATAAAGAAATCTCACTGACCTAAAATCCATTACGAAATAGGACCTACCAGGAACTTCAACACCACGTCTGCGTCACTTCGGTGAATGCTGTATCGGAACTTCCTATATAAATTTCACTCACTTGACGTCTAGTCAGTCGACCGTACTTGGTTCGTTAGCTAATTATATTGAAGAGGTATAGACGAACAATATGCAAAATCCATTTTTCAATTTTGTCAGAAACGAAGAAAATGCGACGCCCTTATGTTTCAGAATTGTTAAACTTTTTGGGGTTGATTTCACTCATCTGCTGTAAGTAGTGACTGCTGCTGTTAACAATTACTTTCTTTCATTTTTCATTTACACATCATATCCTCTTTCAAGTTCGGTTACACATGCCATTCCATTAAGTTTCATATATTCTGTTCGATTAAATACACATTCCTCAACCTCTTATAATATGTCCAAATTAACAAAACGGTTCTCTTATTTTCTTTCTAATAATGATTATTTAGATTTCAAGAGAGTTAATTTTAAATAAACTTGCAACCAATTTGTTAATTACTACGAGCATTGAGTTCTTCCTCATTGTGTGTTAATATATAATCTTCAGTGTTTACATTCTAATAATAATAAATATTTATGCCACAATAGGATATAATTGCAGTATACGAAGGTTAAGTGGGTAATAAAGCAGTTCAAGCCAATATATTACTTCAATCTGTATCGTAGATTACAATTATCGTTAAAATAAATTGAATATTCGCATCCAAAATTGATTTTATCTAGGTAGGATGGATAGGGATGCGCACGAGACAAGATTTGAAACCGTCTCGTCTCGACAATATGCTGCAAAAGTGATGTCTCGACTCGACAAATGTATATTTTTCTATTGGAAGAGCTGTGTCCCGACTTAAATTTTGTCAGGAAAATTCTGTCTCGACTCTCGACTCGACTCTGCGCATCCCTAAGGATGGACAGTTTGAAGAGCTCAGTATTCCAAAGCTGGCGGGGTAACCAATTACACCATTACGCAACATCTATTTCAGATACAACCTTATTATACACTTCATTTTCACAAGCTTCTTCTTATAATAACTATATCGTATTCCTACTTAAATTCAATTATAGATAATTGTTTCTTATGTAACAGCTAACATTCATGCTATACAGTATAAAACTAAAAAATGAAATGAAATGAAATCTTTGAGTTTTACGTCCCACGGTTATGCCGGTTAGGCTAAAGGAGACGGTGATTAAGAGAAATGAATGAAAATGGTGGAATGAAGAAAGTGGGAGGAAACGGGAGAACCCCGAGAAAACCCACGCACACGGTGTTTGTCCACCACAAAGTTCACTTGGCTGGGGCTGGGATCGAACCCGGGACCCCAAGCACCAGAGGTGAACGCTCTACAGTATAAAACAAGTACACATTCAATGTAAATAAATACAAATGTAAGATATTACAGATTACTGGCATTGCGATTTAATCCGATTTTAAGCAGTACATATTTTCTAAATAATTGTTCAAATTGCTTTATAAGAATCCAGATTATGAGGTACTCTAAGTTTTTGTAATGCAAAAAAATACAAGCATATATATATTCTAAAAGATACTGTCTTAATTTATTTTGACAACCATTAACCAAAACTAAAGTTACATGATAAAAAGTATGACATATTTTCTTAAACATTAGCTATAGCATATTTGTTCCAAAATAAACATCGGACAGCTTGACAACAATATCTTTCGGGTCTTTAACGATTTTGATTAACAAAGTAAAATCTGTAGATAATGTTGCTACCACTCCCAAATTTACCGGTATTAGCCATGACTTCCAAGAATTTATATTTATCCAAACTGTAGGTATATTTTAGGGGACTTCCGGGCTTGATCCCATCTCCCCGAAATTTTATGTTTATTCAAATAAAATATTTTAAATTGAATAAAATATCTTGTAGAATGTTCACATTTCCAAGAATGAAGTTAGCAAAGCCTCCCGAAATATATACAGTGATGAAAATTTTCCGATTCATAATAAAATACTCCACTTATTCCTACATTGTTGTTTAGGCGTGATGTGAGGTGGAAAATTTCTTCTATATTTTTTCCGGAAAATTTTCCGTTCTTAACAAATATCAGTGATCAAGTAACTATTCCTCAGTATTCAGGAAATTGATTGAAATCATGTATAGAAATGTTACAAAGTGAAAGATCGTTTAAAGAATCTGAAAATTTTCATGGCTCAGAGAAATTTCAGCACTATGCAGGAACAAGTGAAACAATTTTTCATGAATCGAAAAATTCTCTCTCCTGCACAGTGATGAAAATTTTTCGGAAAATTTTGAAACGGAAAATTTTCCAATTCATAAAAACATACTGCACTTATTCCTACATCGTTGTTTAGCCGTGATGTGAGGTGGAAAATTTTCTTCTATATTTTTTCGGAAAATTTTCCGCTCTTAACAAATATCAGTGATCAAGTAACAATTCCTCAGTATTCATGAAATTGATTGAAATCATGTATAGAAATGTTAAAAAGTGAAAGATCGTTTAAAGAATCTGAAAATTTTCATGGCTCACGCAATTTTCACTACTATGTAGGAACAAGTGAAAAAAATTCATGAATCGAAGTATTATCTATCTTGTATGGGAAAATTGAAGAACTTTTTATGAGTCGGAAAATTTTCATTATTTTGAAGCAAAAAGTAAAACAACTTTTGTGAATCGGAAAGTTTTATTGCTCTGTAGAAACAAGTAAAAGGAATATTCATGAATCGGAAAATTTTCATCACGATGTAGAAACAAGTGAAAAAAACTTTTCATAATCCGGACAATTTTGGATATTATGTATAGTGATGTTTGGTGGAAAATTTTTCAGTATATTTAACTGCACATTCAGTTATAAAACTCAATTCCTGTAAAGGAAAGTTAGACAGCAACAAATTATCATTTTTCCAATTAGCTTTCGGAAACCAGAAAATTTTCTAATATTTCAAGTTGGGAAGTAAAAATATACAGTGTTTCTTTCTCTCCCTCTCTCTCTCTTTGTGTATGTGCGTGTGTGTGTAAAGTGCAGAGAACATACATGGAGTTCGCAGAGAACATATATCCCATTCCAATATTTAAAATGTAACAAGAAATTGAAAAGAAACCTTTCTGAATTTATCAATTTCAGAAACAGAAAATTCCACTATTTCTTCACATGTAGGACTGCCTATGTAATGAAATAACTACATAAAAGTTCCTTATGAAGATTATTTTTGTAACAGAAAATAAGAAAAAATGATTTTATTGTGTTTAACACTCGTAAATCATAATTTGAATATTGGGATTTTGTGTAATCAACATCTTAGAGCAGATATTTGTATTGTAAAACTACCATTATTATGATAAAAATGTATTGTAAGTAATCACGATTCGATAGAACAAGTACATTATATATATATAACACTAAAGGATAACCCATTTATTATTAGTTAAGAAAATTTTAACTTTCTAAGTGAACCTCGTACAAAGGCAGCTCTGAGAAATTTCTTTTCGCAAACTGATGTTTTTATGAATCGGAAAATATTCATGACTTTTAATAAACTGAAATTTTAAATAATCGAATGGGATATTAGTACTCTACGAACTCGATGTATGTTGTCCACGTTTTGCATACACACACACACACACACACACACACACACACACACACACACACACACACACACACACACACACACACACACACACACACACGCACACACACACACACACAGAGAGAGAGAGAGAGAGGAGTTAAATTGAGTTGCTTTTGAGTTTAACGTTCCTTTCAGCAGCGAAACTATAGGAGACGGGAAAAACAATTCATTGATTAACATGGAATCCGAACTACATGAGCTCCCGCTGGGAATCGAAGCCAGGTCTTCCATGCCAAAGGCGCGTATTCTAACCGCTTAGCAACATAGGAGCTCGCAGAGGAAGAGAGAGAGAGAGAGAAACACTGTGTAAAATTTTACTTCCCAACTTGGAATATTAGAAAATTTTCCAGCTCCCGAAAGCTAATTGGAAAATTATAATTTTTTTGCTGAGTAACTTTCCTCTATAGAAACTCAATTTTGTAGCTTTATGTGCAGTTAAATATAATGGAAAATTTTCCACCTAACATCACTATACACAATATCCAAAATTGTTCGGCTTACGGAAAGTTTTTTCCACTTGTTTCTACATCGTGATTAAAGTTTTCCGATCTATAAAAATTCCTTTCACTTGTTTCTACAGAGCAATAAAACTTTCCGATTCACAAAAGTTGTTTTACTTTTTGCTTCAAAATGATGAAAATTTTCCGACTCATAAAAAGTTCTTCAATTTTTCCATATAAGACAGAAAATATTTCGATTCATGAAAAATTGTTTAACTTTTTCCTACATGGTACTGAAAATTGTGAGCCATGAAAATTTTCAGATTCTTTAAACGATCTTTCAATTTTTAACATTTCTATACATGAATTCAACAATTTTATGATTGCTGAGAAATTGTTACTTGATTATTGATATTTTTTTAGAACGGAAAATTTTCCGGAAAAATATAGGGGAAAATTTCCCGAAATGGAATTTTTCCGCGGAAAATTTTCCACCTCACATCACTAAATATATATATGAATAATTTTCATGTTGGACGTGTGGTTTTATGTATTCAACTGTGTTCACATTTGTCATTTTAGCGTTTTCGTATATGAATTATGGGCATGGAGTGCTAGTAAATGTGACAGCGATCTGAAAAGTGACAGTTCGTCGGATAGTGTGTTTCCAATCACTTCACAGTAGAAATTTATATTTATAAAAAAGTTCTCATATATTTAAAGAAAAAGGAAGAAAAAATTGAACTTTCCGCACTTAGGCTCGGACCGTCGCCCTTCGTTTCAGAAATGTCAGTATCAGTACTAACCTCGCTTGACCACAGACGCAAATTACAAGAGATTGTGTTATAATATTGATAATAGAATCGCTCCAAACACAGGTTCCTACTTGGAAGTTTAAATATCCATTTTCTGTCGTTCTCAGCAATTTCTACTTAAGATAATGGTTAATTTTGCATATTGGAACCGTGCATGAGGTGTGCAATCAATATTAATCTCAGAAATAAGTAGTTTGATTTTGTTTTAACATTTTCACATCGATCGGATGAAAGTACGGTTTGCAGCTAGCGTCTATATAAAGAACGACGGGAACATGCAATTCCCTGTGTATAGATCTGCGGGATTTGTGACTGATCTAGGCTCACTTTTTCGGACTTGGTTTCTCAACGAGTTTCCAGCTTTTTTTGAATAGGTGTGTACAAAAAGAACGATCTTTTGGCTGTAACGTAAATATCTTAGTAAATAAATAAACAAAATACATATTATGTATAATTTAATCACTGTGACTCGATAGCTGATTGCGAGGATTAAGATAATGAATATTACTACAAACTGTTACAAAGCTATGGGCCGTGGTGGTCCAGTAGAAGCCGGTAGGTGTAATTGAGCAGCCTGAGGTGTTAGACTGTAGTGTTGTTAACGGCTAAAGCGGCTCGGCTCAGGGCTCAGTCACCATCGAGCAGAACCGACAAGTGAACCGAGCCCACACATCACCCTACCAAGCCGTCTCGAGTCCTCGGCTCAGTTGGACCAAACCGAGCCAAGCCAATGGCTCACCTCAACGGAGCAGCCTCGAGCCGACGGCCCACGTGAGCCGAATCGAACCGAGCCGGCTCGAGCCAATGGGTCACCTGAGCCGAGCCGATCAGAGCTAATGGCCCACCTGAGTCGATCCGAACAGAGTCGGTGGCTCATCGCAACGGAGCCGGCTCGAGCCGATAGCGCACTTTAGCTGAGCCCAACCTAGCCGGCTCGAGCTGTTATTCTATTTCAACTGAGCTGAGCCGAGCCGGTTGACATAATTATTAGACTGACGATCGTGATGTTTCCGAGTCCTTCTGTAGTAGGAAGGGAAGAATTTTAATTGTCCTCGATGTGCTTGAATTCACGTTTCTGTCGATGCTAGGAGTCCTGAGATGTGATTGAAATAGAGAATAAGTCAGTAATTTAAAAAATGTAGAGCGATCACCTCTGGTGCTTAGAGTCACTAGTTCGATCGCAGCTCGCGTCCAATGAACTTGTGGTGGACACAGCGTGTGTGTGTGGGTTTTCTCGTGGTTTTCCTGTTTCCCCCACTTTATTTATTCCACCATTTCATTGATTTCTCATAACCGCCACCTAGTCGGCATAACTATGGGACGTAAAACTTAGATTGTTTTTTCTTTTTGTTGTTAGAGGTAAATGACTGTAAGTAAAATACTGTAAATAATTGTGAATAAAATTTTGTATACTCAGAAAAAATGTTAACTTTCAACCCTTCCCGTTGGTGTAGCGGGTTGCACGTGAGCGTTTGGTGCATGCGGTTCCGCAAAAATACAAAAAAGTAAATACCTTTTCATTTACTGTGATTTTGAACCATACTATAAGTATACAATTAGCTTGTCGCAGCTGATCCGAATTTGAATATGGTTGTTCAAAGATTCAATGTTTGTTTGTGTTAATTTTTCGGCTATCACTACTCCTGTGGCAAGCTGTCTTTCATTTAGGCAGTTACCTGTGTGATACCATCTAACCACTAGCTTATAGTTCGTACCTACGTGTTCTGTGTTGTGCTTAGCACAGTGATCTTAATACAAATAAAGCAATCTTTTTCTTTCTACATGAAATCTCACACAAGTCAAATATAGGTGAATGTATTTAGAAACGACAAAGTATTCACCAGTCATTCACTACAGACGAACTTCTATTATCCAGGTTTAATTGCTGGCAGAAGCTAGTGTTTTATACTAAAAACTGGCATTCAATGCACAAAGGAATCAGGTTCACTTTCGGTATGAAACTTCAAAACTGTGCTATCCATAAGTATCTAAAGACTTATAAAACAGCTATGTCCGTTCGTCCGCCCGTCTACTGACAATTGTCATAGGACACACGGCAAAAGATAAAGAGATAACGGATCTTGCAATCGATTCACCGACTCAAGGATAAGGTTTCATCTCCTCTGTTTACTTTCTGTCCAAATCGGAAGTTGTTCAAGTTAATCATTTCCGGTTTCAACGTTTATCTCCATAGAAAAAAATGGTTGTTAGATAACAACAAGCGGTTCTCTGCAAACGATTCAGCGTTTCAAAGCAACGTATCATGACAATGGCTAACACTCTACCAAGCCTGTGACCCTCTGCACGTGAGATGTAGATGCTCCTTACTCTGCCACAAAGTCACTTGATCACTTAACGCGTCGTATCATATATGCTGCGAGTCAAAACTTTAAGGCGTTTTCTATCTGCTATCACTGGCTATTGCGCTCTCCCAGTTTGTAATATTAACAATATAAATGTGCACGTTACCACCTCGCGAAAGATGGCTTCGAAGTTTGTTTGCCAAAATCTGCTTTCTCCTTATTAGTTTTCATCAGTTCACTTTAATTGAAATACAGATTCTACGGGGAGGAAGAAGGCATAAATGAGCCTTCCAAATATTTCTCAAATAATCCTCTTCCTGATCATCAGAAAATGCATACCTGAGATCTCTGAAATAACGTAAATGTACGAGCGTCATTTTGTTATAATAATACATGTCGAACGCATTTTATATGATCACAAACAATTATGGTTGAATATACAAAGTTGAAGAAGCACGGTTATATCAAAATTAAAAATACCACAATGATTTATCTCTCTACAAGCCAGGTTTCTGCATCGTGTGCGTGTGAAATCGCAAGAACTCATGACCAGTAATCATAAAGTTGGTTGTTCACAGATTTATACAGAGAGAATTGAATTTTCCCTCTTTTCTTCATATAGGCGCTAGCTGCAAGCCGTATTGTCTATCAAACAAATAAATGCATGTTTTCCGCGTTATAGTATCTTGCCCCTTGCTGCTATGAGAATAAAATACCACACATTACCCCCATATCATTTCGCTAGTAGCTTCCTATTTGCTAATCAGTTAAACAGTATTTCTGAGTATCGTGGCGAAAAATATATTTGCTTTTCAGTGAATTGCACGAAAAACACAAAGAGTGAACGCAATAAAACGAAACAAGGAAAAAATACAACGCGATGTAAAATACTTGGATTTATTCGATAAATCAATAAATAGTGCGCTTTCCATGCAAGCAAGTCTTGATGGTGTAATCGGTAACACCGTAGGCTCAAGTTTACGGGGTCCTTAGATCGATTCCCCCTGAAGACATACTTATTTTCTTTATAACAACTGAAGTTTTTTCAAATTATCCAGTCATCGGAGAAAAAGAAATTGTGTAGAAACACAACATTTCACATTTGTATTCATATATGTAATAATTTTAATATGTAATAATATGTAATAATATTATTACATTTATGGATGACAGATAGAATTATTATTTTATGAGAACAAGAAATGGAGTATAAATATTTGTTAGCTGGTAACAGTAATGAATTTTGTTTCGCCCGTCTTCTGGATACGTTGATTTGATTTGGAGTTTAACGTTAATTTCAGCGGTAAGGCTAAATGAGACGGGACCTACTACTTAACGTGGAATCCGAACCATATGAGCTCCTACCGGGAATCTAACCCGGGCCTTTTTCTAGATAGGAAGATGAGGTTACATCTTGAATAGAATCGTTCTTGTAACTAGAGTTGTAAGTTCGATCACTATTTGTAATTTGTGTTATTCCTTTAATCCTTTATCAACGACCGCGGTCATTTTGGCAGACTTCTGCGAGCTCAAAAGCATCACAAAAGCAGGTAGCCAGATATACAAAAACTTTTGTTCGTTAAATTAGGTATTACAATCCATAACTAGGTTACCTTCCTACCGAATCGAACCAAATTGACCACAAATAATCTGCATCTAATTATCTTTGACTCGTAAAACGGAAAACTGAATACGTCTTAAAGAAAACTGACAACAAACATAGATATTTAAAAGTGAATAAAAAATCTATTGTAAGTAAAACAATACGAATTACCCAAGTGGCCCAACACAGAATCGAACCAAATTACTAGCAAATTATCTACATAGTATCGTCTTTCAAACAAACGGACAAGTTGAGGATGCGTAAACATCCTAAGAAAACGGACAATAAACGGAGTCTATATCTAAAAAATAACTGTTTATGCAAATGGATGGAAATTACCATCAGTGGTCCAACACAGAATCGAACCAAATTAAAAGCAAATTATCTACATACTATCATCTTTCAAACGTAAGACGGACAAGTTGAGCATTCGTAAACATCCTATGAAAACGGACAATAAACGGAGTCAATATATATATATATATATATATATATATATATATATATATATATATATATATATATATATATATATATATATATAATAACATTTTTAGGCAAATGAATACAAATTACTATCAGTGGCCCAACACAGATTCGAACCAAATTACTAGAAAATCATTTAAATACTATCATCTTTTAAACGTAAAACGTACAAGTGGAGGGTCCGTAAAGATCGTACGGAAACGGACAATAAACGGAGTCAATATATTAAAAAAATAACTCTTTTATGTAAATGAATGCAAATTATCATCAGTGACCCCTCATAGAAACGAACCAAATTATTCACAAATTATCTACATACTATCATCTTTCAAACTTAAAATAGATAATTGAGGGATCCGTAAAGATCCCACGAAAATTAACAATAAACTGAGTCAATATATAAAAATAAATCTTTTATGTAAATGAATGGAAAATACCATCACTGACCCCCATAGAATCGGACTGCTACCAGTTGGTCAGAGCATCAATGCAACTGTGTACTGTCACCAGGTGAGCCGTGTCTTAGAAAAACTGAAAACTCTGGAGCGAGAACTCCTGAATCACAAAGGAGTCCTCCTGTTACAGAACAATGCTAAGCCCCACGTGGCTACGATGACTGGGACACCATTCTACTCCTTGGATGGGAAACACTATTGCATCCGCCATAACCCCGGACATTGCGTCTTCCGATTATCACTTGTTCCATTCCTTGGAAAATCACCTTAGAGGACGCCAGTTCAAATCCCTAGTAGATGTGCAACATGCACTTCATACTTTATTCCCTTCACGGCCCACCAAGTTCTATCGCGATGGAATCCGTGGCTTTCCAGAACGTTCGCAGAAGGTCGTCGATGCTGATGGGGATTATTTTTGATCTTCCAGGTACGTCTATGGTGGGTGAAAAGCGACAGAACTTTCTTGGTTACCTGTTCATTAAAAAATTGAAAAATATTCAAAATAAATTTGTGCGCTTTTTAACATATAAAGAATCAGGGATGTATCCATATGAAGGTCTTCGAAGCAAATATTCATTACAATAACTTGAAAGCAAGATGACTCATTTCATTTTATCTTTCTTACATAAAATAATTCATAGTACGGTAGATTCAGAATATTTATTATCAGAAATCAAACTTCACGTCCCACATAGAGAAACGAGACCACATAGTGGCATATTCCATATCTCAGCGGAAAGGAATAATGCATTGGATGTATTTCCTGTCAGAAAAATGTGTTTATTGTATAATAAGATGTCACAAGAACACCCAGAGATAGACGTTTTTACTTATAGACGGAATTGTATTCTTAATAAATAAGGTGTGTATGATGTTACATGTAGTTTAAAGTATTTTGCTACCGTATTATTATGTTACCATATTTATATTTTAAAGTATATTATCATGATGGAAAACTGTAATTAGGCATTTGTCTGTTGTTTCCTGAAATAAATAAATGAGCTACAAGTGTTTCCCTTGGAGCAAAAGATGTTTTGAGAAAATCTTAAGAGAATTCGTATATCAAAACCTCCGTTACCTTTCGACAAGCCGTCAGGTACCAATACTTGACAATTGAAATGGTTAGCTTTAACCGTGCGAATTTTTCAGAATTACTAAAGCTCCCCACTGATTAAAGAAGCCGATATAGCTAATGGTTTTACCAAAACAGACAGGGTAAATAAACACGTACAACCATTTCCTGAATTCCTGTACGTGCTTTTTCTTATTCACATCTTCCATCACCATCCCTTTATCAGGTAGTGTTTTGGCCACTGACCTCCAAGAACATTTTTTTTCGGTTGAACATTTTGTGGACGGGATATTTATAGGTTCATATTCTTGAAGCTGCGACTTGTGGGAAGGGTAACCTTTGCTTTCTTCCAGTTCCTCTCTTCCAGTTACCAATATGAGTCTGCTATTATTTCGCGAAGCTCTTGTTCCTTGAAACATTGCTCCTCAATGGGAATGTGTCCCATGCAGCGTATCCGTAAGGCAAAGTGGTGATCTAAATGTCAAGATATATTATTTTAGGAATATACATAGCTTCTTTTGTTAGATACAAGGGATGAATAGTACTAGGTGCTTTGTCTGCTTGCGTTTCCCTTGCGGTCTTGTTCTAGTGGATCAGGAACAACAACGCCGAAGATCCTCATGAGGGCAGATAACATGTGCAGTGTAAAAATGATCAACCAGGTAGTCATATATTGTATCAACATCTGTGAAATAACTAGTATCTTTGTCACGCAGATGCTTTTCTTTATTTTCCAGACAAGTTATAATGTCAATCACGTCTGGAGATACTGAAACTGGAAATACAATTAAGTTCCCCACTTTAATATGAGTTTAATGGCTTCTTCTATCAAATAACACAGAGCACTGAGCTTTAAATGTCAATATGAATCAAAGTAGGCTTGTGCCTTAAGAAGGCAAAAACTTCATTACTAAAGAAAAAAATGTTTATTTAAGTGAATGACGTACTAAGAAATTCCTCATGGGGCTTAAGTTCAAACTTTATATAGGCTAAGTTCAGATATAAATCTCAATGCGATAAATAATTATTCTAGCATTCTATCTTACTAAAGAGGAAAGAGTTTAAACTCAGACACTCCCCCTTGCTTACGTCCTAATTTAAAAAGAAAAGGTAAACAACTTTTTACTTCACAAAACTTTTATTCAGAACAAAGATTAAAGTTCTTTAATTTAATAAATCATACTTTACTCTTATAGTAAACATTTTGTTGTGACAAATCAACCAAAGTAATCTAACAAACTACAGCATAATCATAGGCGGAACCAGAGGGGGCCAGGGGGTGCCGGCCTCCTCGAAGCAAAGCTGGCCCTCCCCAGAATTTTTCTACTGGATGAAAATAATGTTACTAATTTATCTCAATTTACCCATAACAATTTTAATGATGCTTACATTCGACATGTTTACCTACATAATACTGTCTATATTCGTCCACCTATCGACTTTTTTTTTTTTTAAATATGGGTCTATGGTCTGGTGCCTGGATGTAATAATATCCCTGGACCAGTGTGATAGTGGGTAGTATAGCGACCTCTCAATTTGCACTATATGTGTTTTTTTAATTTGTTAGCTTTATTATGTAAATTATTTTTGTATTGACGTAGTAAGTTTTTCTTGTTTACATATGTATGATAAACCAGTCTGCAGTCTTATTGTTATTATTTTATTTATAGCATAGTAATGTTTGAACAGTTAAGATTCTCAGAGCAAATTAAGACACACTAGTAGTATGATTTTAAATTGTACATAAAGAGATCGCCAATTATCTAAACGCGTATTTATCATGTTTAATAATTAATAATTACATAATCTACTGATATGTGATATTTTATCTAATGTATTTAAAGATTGTGTTATCTATTGTTTGAACATTGATAATTATATTATTGTATGGAATCTAGTGTGTCACAATGATGATAATGGATGACGAAAGTAGGTTACTGTAGGAGAAGGTTGAATGACCTTCCTGGTTAAAGCATGATCCCTGCTTATGCATTGGTTCGTAATATGTAAAATATTACTGGTTGTTAAAATATAGACCCTGAAGAATGACCCCCAGGACCATCCCCTGCTTGTAACGCCCCTGGACCGCCAGGGATCACCGCTTAGCAAATTCAAAAGAGAAACTCTTGCGAACTTGTAAATAAATCACTTCATCAGAAGTTCATATTTTGACGGATTTTGTATGTCAATCAATACATGAACACAAGAATCGAACCCGGGACCACTTATGTCAAAGCACCGCACAATATTTTATTTCTTTTCTCTTGTATTATTTAGAATAATACTTGATAGTAACTTTTGTTTTATTTGTATTATACATTCTTTCGTAGGAATAAAATAAAAATGAGGGCGTAGTGGATTGGTAGGGGAGGAATAGAGGATTGGTAGAGTTAAAATCTTTATTTATTGATTGATTCATTTATTCGTATTTTTTATTTTCTCGTTTTCATTAATTTTAAATTGAATCATTTATTTTGTAAAATTCCTCTGGAAACTCCTTGTTAAATATGTGTGAACGTAATAAGATGATTCATGCTGGTACATATAAAGAGCGTTGTTCTCGTACATCTTTCGCTGGCGAACTCAAGACATGAACTGAAGTTTTCGCGCGCTTTTGGAACCCGGATGAAGTGAGGATATTGACGTTAGTACCATTAGATAAACTTGTTGAAGCCACGATAAGTTATCATGAAAGAAATAGATAAATCTGTTGACGACACGATAAACAAGTTTGATTTTACATAATGTGAACAAGTGATTTCCTTGTGGGTATGAGAATACTTTAAATACAGATCATAAGATACAAAATATATAAAGATACATCATGCAGTCGTATGAGAAAAAGGATCACTGCAATAGCGATATTGAAGTATCATCATCATCATCATATGATGTTGAAACAGAATTATACGAATCATCTTCAAATGAAGAATATGATGTTGACGCAATAGATTCACCAGTGCTAACAGTTTCAGAAGCTCCACCATCATCACCACCGGTATTATCAAGAACATCAAGATTTTGGAGTTTAGACTGTTGTTGTAATAGACAAAAAGTGGACCGAGAATTTATAATGAAGGCTATTGAAAAATGGGATTTCCACTTTACATTAATATGCGATGGATGAAGAGAAATACCATATCATGTTTATGATCATGATTGTGTGAATGTACCCCCAAACTCATTGGAAATCCGCGCCTGGAGTATTATAGTGATCCCTAGCGTTGAAGAAGATGTGTTTTACCTGTATGTCAACACGAACACTATTGGAATATTAACAAGAGAAAAATTTTATGAAATATATTTGGAATTATTAAATGATACAGACTACCCGGAATTACTAGAGGTTCTATTAAGAAAAGACAGAGGGAAATCGAACATTCCAGAGTGAAAAAATGTATCCGAATAGTACTAGTGTTTCATGTGTGTTATATACTGCTGAAAATATTAACGTGAATTGTGTATTAAAACCAATAAAGTATACTTAGGTGAGAATAATCCGATTCAATGTGTGGAACGCAAATTAAATAGACCCTATTCTTAATGATTGTGCTCGTCTACATAATACTGGATCATTTGCAGCGAAGTATTTATCTCTTAACAAAACTCTTGGTGAACTTTTTGAAGTGTATGAACAAGAACATAGTAAAATCTCATTTATATGCTTTATGCGTAAAACTTGTGATCTTTTAAAACATACAGAATTGGTTGGTCAAATTATATCATTATTCATTCAGCGCAAAAATGAAATTTCACCATGCATAAATCAATATATTATTAATATTCAAGATTTTTAAATATCTGATAACGAATTTATTATTCGTGAGTTTTGTCTAAGCGAATGTGATGATACAGTAAATTTCTTTAGGTTGCCCCAAACAAATAGATTGGCTGACATTAAATTTACACGGTTCTAACTGGGATAGTAAAACTGGATATACTGTATAATTTATACGCAACCTAGTATATCAATTATGTGCAATGAATTCAACCTTTTGTAGTAAAGGTTTAGAGAAATCTCTTTAGATTAAGAGAATATTTTCATTAGATAATATTATTGATTTAGAAACAAAACATTGTCCAGCATTAAATGAATTGTGTGGAAATACATTTAATGAATATTGTTCTTTTCACAGAAATATTGTAAAGAAATCAGGATGTGCATATCGTAACGCGCAAGAATTGAATTACTGAGGAAATATGGAAGATCAACAGCATTAACTAATGCATTATCAAGATTGCAATGAGGAATTGTAAATCAAATGCAGGAATAAAATTTTAAAAAATTATTGTAAAAATTTAAAAAATGTAAATATATAATAATAATAATAATAATAAAATTGAAAAAAAATTTGTGTTCTTTAAACATTTTGTTTACATTGTTATAAACAATATCATCATTCTTTTTCAAATGTTTTTGTTAAACAATTGTAAACACTTTTCAAATGATTGAGTGCGAATAATATGATGCAAAAAGGATAAAACAAAATATCCGCACAACACAGAATCATCGTCTTGACATTGTTGACTCTTTGTAAAATATATTTTAGTATTTTTTGATAAAAAGTTTTTTATTTCCTTGGGAATGTCCATAGCAAGACTGTCGAAGTAGAAACCATGTTTTTTCTTATTAATGTACACTGCGACCCAGTGCGAACCATTTGAATAGGATGTATCAAGATTGATTACAAGTGCTGCAGGTGGTTCTATTACAGGAAGTTTGTCAATAGGGTAAATTCCAGTAACACTTGCACCAGTCACTATATCAATCACTAACACTTTTAACAATTCGTGACTATACATGATTATTTTTCTTAATTGTAGTAGGTATGTAATTATCACTGTTATTGACATGTAAAACATAATCACACACATTTGCACATTCACTGTATAGTAATGCTTCATGAACACTGCACCCATATTGTCCTAAACGATGTTTATTATTCCCACACTTGTGAACGTGAACATTTAATACGGTTTACTTTGGACATTCTATTTCTTCTAAATATGTAACATTTCTTTGAAGAATGTCTTCAAGAAAACACTTTCTAGTTATTCCATATGTGTATACACTGGTAGTATTTCAACAATATGATTGAATTATCTCATTAAGATGTGAATACTCTACGTCGCCTTCGTGCCAGGTAATGCCATAGACATTACTTAGATATTTGTTTGTACTTATGAATGGCTCAGACAACTTATTCAATGGATATAGTGCTTTAAATATCCTATTTTGGAGAAACGGAACGACAGGATTTACAATTGCTAGCTCCTTTACATTAAATTCATCATTATCATTATCGTGGAAAGCGGAGAAGTGCACAAGAACCCTCATTCTACTCAAATGAATAAATTAGAAGGTGTAATCTATCTAAATATTTCTATCTTTGTTTACTTGTGCTAACGAATCAAATTGAGCATACACAATACATGTAACCGGTTCAGTTAAAGTTTCTGAAAATGATACTTTTAAATTTACAAGGGAATCACGAACTACATCCCACGTGTTATCATCTAAAATTCCTGTTGGAGATAAAATAAAAGCATACAGAGCATCTCCATTAGGATATTCTACAAGAGTAACAGTATGTGAATAATTTTGATAATATATACCAGTACCTGATATCAGAGTATAGTAACTTAGAAGGTAACAATCATTATTAAAATCAGGAGTGAGGGGGTTGGGAGGGAATGATTTTGAACCGACACGTAATTGCAGTTTGTGAACGTTAAAGTTTCGGAACTCATAGGGATTAAGATGTGATTTCCCATTGAAAGCTGTGTTGGATATGAAACCAATAACCAGGCCTTTAGGAACGTTACCCAGAAAGAGATTATCAAGGTTATATGACTTGACTTGTGCAGGAATAGTATAAGATCTTGTTTCTATTCTTGTGAGAGGTAACTTGCCCGTTTCTGAAACCATTCGCTTATTTAATTGCACAGGTAAATCTGCAGCGACATCAATGCGTCATACATGAAGAATAACTTCCTCAAGTACAACTTGATAATTTGTATTTTCAGGAGACATTAAGCAAAAGTTATCTTTACTGCGGTGTAATTTTACACGTAAACTTACTGTATTGGGAAGCATAAATCTAAACTTAAAATATCAGTATGAAGACGTCCGTACATTTCAAAAGATCTACTATGTTTTATTTTATTGGCAGGCTTTTCAAAACCAGCATTTGTATTATCCAATTTATTAAAATGTTTTGCAGTATCTTTATGCCACAGACACATACTAAATGTGTTTGAGAAGCATTATAAGAATAATTTAATAATGTTTCAATGTATGCACGATAAGGATAAGATCCTGATGAAGAACTAATTAATTTATCATTTGACGAAATATCAATTTTACTAAATAATGAATGAAGGAAATCATTTACTGGTGCAACAGTATCATCATCAGTTAAATTTGTACCATCAGCTTTTGTAATTTTAAAATGTACATAAAGATATAGATATGCAGGGTGAATAAATTCTCCTGTTTCTCCTTGAATAACAAATTGAATAGGTCCTTCTTATGTTAATGTAGAAATAGGTCGATATTCAGCATTTGTAGTTGCTTCAATAGCTGTTTTTGTCATCGGTATAGAAAAGAAATCAAATTTATTGGTACAGCATTCTGAACTATCGGAATTTAGGAGCAACATTATGAAAAGATATCGTTTATATGTTTACGTTTCGCCGGTGGTCCAAATTTTACAATTGTAGGAGCCTTCCTTTTGCGAGACCGTCTCTTACCGCTACCAGTTAGCAACTGTCCAACTTTATTAATGGCTTTTGTCTTTAAACTATCACCAGCTTCTTTTACACGTGCGCGAACAAATTCTTTAAATGGTCGATTTTCCAATACATCACCCGTGATTTGTATACCGGTTTGTAATGCTTGACGCCCTACAGTTTTTGCACCTTGTTTAAGAAATGATAAAGCAAAACGAAATAACCCCTTAAAGACACTACCTATACCATGTTCCCTCTGATATACAGGTCCTGAAAAATATGGTATTCCACGTCCACGACGAAGAGTAACACCTCTAGATCTCATCTTTATTATTATTATTTAACAGATGCAGGAGAGAGTTTAAAATTTAGTGTTACGGTCAGTGTCTTAGATCGAAATGGTAAATTTCCCCCTGCGTGATCTTTTAATAGTATTTTGAATGTGTTAAAACAAATTGGGCAAGTTGCATATAATGATTATCTTCAAAGGTAATTGTTTGAACTTTTCCATATTTAATATTAGAGATTGTTACTATACGCAACAATGGTGCTTTTGTATCACTTAAAAATTGATATTGTATATCAGAATAAATAAAAATTTCATGTGGATATCCAGTATCTATGTATGGTTGTTTGAATCCGCGACGTTCTTTTACGAGATCTGATTTTCAGATTAGTTTATCTAATTGTAGAGCTAATGTAGGTGACAATGTAAAAGATTCTACACGTTCATTGCATTCAGCATGTATACACGACTCCAAAAGTGCATTACCACCTGCAATTCTCCTTTTCCTGCAATAGCAGGCAACCCAAAAAGTTCGGCGCTTCGGTTGGTTGCGAATTCGAAAGGCGTTGGACCAAACCTCAATTTTGTAACAAATATATCAATGTGGCAAACTGCAAATAACAGAATAAAACGAATTATTGAAAATGACAATTTTATTATTGTGGCGGAGTTGGATGACATCAAAAGTTACAACATGATCTTACTTAAGCAGTTCAAACAAGATCAATGGCAAGAAACACATATCACAGGAAAGCATTTCTCTCCTCCTCCGCAACAAAAAATAATCTCATAAAAAGAAAAAAGTTATATAATGTGAAGGTTTAATATAAAAGCCTCATCAAATATTTTGAAAGATGACAATGGAAAATTCAAGAACAACTGAACCGAAGTGCATGCGAATGAATTGTAGACGTAAAATGAGGATACGGGTTTCGTATTTACCTTAAAAAAAGGTTGGGTGGGGCACGAGCCCCTCCAAACCTTTGATCACGAAATATGAAACGTGCTAGTAACACTATGTCAAATGTGTGTAAAGGACATGAAGAATTGCAACAAAACTTTGTGTATGGACAATACGCCAAAAATAAACGAATACGGGTTTTTATGTTCTGCGGAAAAACGATTTTAGGGGGCAAAAGTCCCCACGTAAAATGTTTAAAGCTGACGCCCGAAAAGCAAAGAGAAGTGAACGAAAGTGAATGAAATTGTGAACAGAGATTGCAGACGTAAAATGAGGATACGGGTATCGAATTTTCTTGAAAAAAAATGTTGGGTGGGGCACGGACCCCTGCAAACTTTTGATCACGGAATATGAAAAGTGCTAGTAATACTATGTCAAATGTGTGTAAAGGACATGAAGAATTGCCAGGAAAAATTACGTATAGACAACACGCAAAAAACACAGGAATACAGTTTTTGACTTTCTGCGGAAAAACTGTATCAGGGGGCAAAAGAACCCACCCCAAAATTTTGAAAATTAACGCCCGAAAGATTAAAGAAGTGAACCGAAGGGAATGAAATTTTGCACACATATTGTAGACATAAAATGTGGGTATACGGGTTTCGTACTTTCCTAAAAATGGTTGGGTGGGGCACGAGCCCCTCCAAACCTTTGATCACGAAGTATGAAACGTGCTAATAACACTATGTCAAATGTGTGTAAAGGACATGAAGAATTGCAACAAAACTTTGTGTATGGACAATACGCCAAAAATAAACGAATACGGGTTTTTATGTTCTGTGGAAAAACGATTTTAGGGGGCAAAAGTACCTACGCAAAATTTTTAAAGCTGACGCCCGAAAGGCAAGCGAAAGTGAACCGAAGTGCATGAAATTGTGAACAGAGATTGCAGACGTAAAATGAGGATACGGGTTTCGTATTTTCTTAAAAAAATGTTGGGTGAAGCACGGACCCTTCCAAACCTTTGATCACGAAATTTGAGAAGTGCTAGTAACACTATGTCAAATGTGTGTAAAGAACATGAAAAATCGTAACGAAACTTTACGTATAGACAATACGCGAATAAAAGGATTACGGCTTTTTTTATTTTCTGCGGAAAAACTGTTTCAGGAGGCAAAAGAACCCACCCCAAACTTTTGAAAATTTACGCCCGAAAGATAAGAAGTGAACCAAAGTGAATGCAATTTTGCACACATATTGTAGGCATAAAATGTGCGTATACGGGTTCGTATTTACCTGGAAAAAACTGTTAGGTGGTGCACAGACCCCTCCAAACCTTGATCAATTCTGTTTTTATATTCTGTGGAAAAACGATTTTCGGGAGCAAAAGCTCCCACCCAAAATGTTGAAATTTTATGCCTGAAAGGCAAGTTGAAGTGGACCGAAATGAATGAAATTGCGAAAAGATATTGCAAACATCTAATTAAGGAATACGGATTTCGTATTTTCCTGGAACAAACGGTTGGGTGGGGCACGGAACCATCCAAACATTTGATCAAGAAATATCAAAAGTGCTAGTATCAGTATGTCAGATGTGCGTAAAGGACATGACGAATTGCAACGAAAGTTTGTGTATGGACAATACGCGAAAAACAGACGAATATGAGTTGTTTAATTTACTGCGGAAATACGGTGTTAGGGGAGAAAAGCTCGCACCGAAAATTGTGATAGTTGACGCCCGAAAGGCAAATAGAAGTTAACCGAACTGAATGGAATTGTGAACAGACATTGCAGACATAAAACGAGGGTACGGGTTTCGTATTTTCATAAAAAAATCGGTTGGGTGGTGCACGGACCCCTCCAAACCTTTGACCACGAAATATGAAAAGTGTTAGTAACACTATGTCAAATGTGTAAAGGACATGAAGAATTGCAGGGAAACTTTACGTGTTGACAATACGCAAGAAATAAATGAATACGGGTTTTTATTTTCTGCGGAAAAACGGTTTTAGAGGGCAAACTATCACCCAAAATTTTGAAAGTTAATGCCCGAAAGGCAAGAAGAAGTGAACCGAAGTGAATGAAATTATGCACAGATATTTTACACACAAAATAAGTGAATACGAATTTCGTATTTTCCTGGAAAAAAAGATGGTTGGGTGGGGCACGGAGCCCTCCAAACATTTGATTTCGAAAACATTGTAAGCGTTAAAGGTGCCTCCCGAAATATAAAATACTATATACACTGTTTGTGCTTACTATTGATCTTCCAAATTTGAAAAATCGGATGGATACACTTGTGAAACACGAAAGGTCTTATTTTACATATCCAATATCTACACACAATTTCTTTCGCTTCTGTCCACTCTTTCCGCCACCAGACGCCTCGTTCCACCCAAAAGTTTTTTCCTTTGCAGGAAAATACGAATCACGCATTCCTTCATCTTACCTCTACAATATTTGAGCACAGTTTCATTCACTTCGGTCCACATGTTTTTGCCTTTTAGGCGTCAATTTTTCAAATTTTGTGTGGGGGCCTTTTCCCCTTTACCGTTTTTCCAGAGAAAGTAAAAAAAAACCGTTAGTTTTTTCGCATATTGACACTAGACAAAATTTCGTTACAATTCT
This sequence comes from Thermobia domestica, assembly GCF_964235325.1. Lineage (NCBI taxonomy): Eukaryota > Metazoa > Arthropoda > Insecta > Zygentoma > Lepismatidae > Thermobia > Thermobia domestica. Next base: position 211,486,500 of record NC_137457.1, on the reverse strand, counting down.
TCATGTTCTGTAGGCACTTAGGCAAACTGTTATTAGCACTTTTGATATTTCGTGATCAAAGATTTGGAGGGGTCTGTGCCCCACCTAACCATTTTTTCAGGAAAATACGAAACCCGTATTCCCTCATTTTATGTCTACAATATCTGTGCACAATTTCATTCACTTCGGTCCACTTGTTATTACCTTTCGGGCGTCAACTCTCAAAATTTTGGGTCTTGTTTATCACCCCCTGAAACAACTTTACCGCAGAAAATAAAAATACACGTATTAGTTTAATTTATGTGTAGTATCTACCTACCAAAATTTTATAAAAATCGGAGTGTTACACTTGGGAAGTGTTACTTGTCAGTCACTGTAGAAGTATTTTCCTTGTTTTTCCATCAATAAGAAATTGCCTGACAAGTAAAGGGTCCAAATGGATGAATCAAGTTGCGGGATGAGACTTAGTGCGACTGATAGAGTATATGGAAATATGTATATGTGCAAAGTTATAAGGGCTGAACGCCATAGGAAACGGAGGGGGGTCAAAATTTATGGGAGGAGGGCTATGCTATGTTATTGAAATACATCAAATAAACTATTGAATCATGAAAATAGTGAAAGATAGACAATGCAAACGGTCATAGTTTCTCATATTGACAGAAGAAGAATGGGCAGAGTAGATCGCGAACCTCTGGCGGCACCTTCAAATCCGCCATTTTGAAATATGTGATAATTTTGGTAATGGAAAGGTAGTGATGTGATATATCAGTTAGGACCAGCATGTTCTCAAAAGTCAATTATGAACTTCAGTGGTCGGTATCTGTACTTAGTTGTTAGATTTAGGATAATCTTCATAGTTATTTACGAAAATCTAGAAGACTGATACTCGTATGTTGAAAGTTTGGACTATCACGAAAACACATTTAAGTTGAACATGTCCAAAGCCAAGAAAACTAACCTCGAAATTTGATATCCAAGTTGTATATTATTATATTTCACTGTCAAATATCAAATTTCACTGTTAGTTTTCTTGGTTTGTAGATATGAGTTATTTTTTGTCCATAGTACGACTAATAATGCTAAAAGACTCATAGTTCGTACCTTTAGCAATTCTTACAATCAACGTTCAATTGTAGTTCTTAGCCTTTCAAAATTATGAGCCTCACCTATTGAAAAATTATCTTAACGGTAACCCACCGACAAACTGTAAGCAATCCCTGTAAAATGAAATGAAGTATTTCATTTTAACGAACCACGATTATGCTCCTTAGGCTAAGGGAGACAATGATTAAGGCAAGTGAATGTTGATGGAATATATGATGGAATGAGAATGTGAAAGGAAATTGAAGTATCCCGAGAAAACCCACACACGATACGATGGTGTCCACCACAAAGTTTCTTGGCTGAGGATCGAACCAGAGGCCCCACGTACCAGAAACAAGTGTTTACCACTGAGTCACCTTGTCTTCCCCCAATCCCTAAAAGACGCGGACATCCAGTTAAGAATAACTGACATAAAAAACGTACTTACCATTTTCTCACAAAGGAAACTCCACGAATCCCACATTCTGACCGTTTGTACTTCTTGTATGTTGGTTTATCACAAACATTATTTAGTATATCGATACATCTGTCAGAATAATAGTGTTTGCTCCAAAGTAGGGGCAGGTGACTTAGTGATAGAGCGCTTACTTCTGGTGCGGGATGGACCTCGTTTGATCCCACACTTAAAGTTTGTAGTGGATACCATCGTACCCGTGAGATTTCTCGGAATTATCCTGTTTTCTCCTACATTCTCATTTCACGAATTATTTCCCAAAAATTGGCTTCCATCTATTACCTCTCTTTATTATTGGATCGGATTTCAGTTTAGCATCCCTTGGGTAGCAAAATTACATGAGATATGGAGCTACGGATTAACATGAGATCCGAAATGCTTGCACTCCCACCGCGAATCGGAGCCGGGTCTCCTATGCGAAAGTCGCAGACGCTACCCAATATCCATGCGTGATCTCTCTGTCTTCATTAGCCTAGAAGGCATAACATTTAAACTTTATGGACTTCATATAATTTCATTTCTTCCTCGATAGCCAATTCTATACTGAGACAAAGTAGATCAATCAAATGTGTCCATCTTCCCTTTTTTATAATTTTAATGATGTTCTTGTAACTTTGACCGTGTTCTAAGATTCCTGTTAGTTGAAATATCGTAGTTAACTTGCCTCGGTCAACGTTTCATAAAATATCCCCATAATTCTTCAATTTCGTTGAGGTGACCTTTGTGCTGCTTCTGTACCATATCGAGTTGTGCATTAATGGAAGCCATGGCTAAAAATAATATACATTTCCTTTCCCCCGACTTCGATCCGACATTTTGTTCTCGAGTTATCGCTGTTTTGGGCATTTTTCCGACTGGTTTTTGGCTGGTCATAGCGCCAAAAGTGAACTAAATTCACTAAATCGCCTACCCTCTATGCTTTCTTCTTGTATAGTACTTATTATATATTTATATTGTAGTTGACAGAGATTGCCAATATTGATTGAAATATCTCGTTAAAATGCTAGTATAGAAATTCCCTCTTCAGTACAGAAATTCCCTCCTTGCATCCTACCGCAATTTTAGGCGAGATGGGATTAAGTAAGATGGGAATTCCCATCTCGCCTAAAACGATAGGCATTCTTATCTTGGAGATGTAAGTGGCTGATAAATCGTTAGGCTAAGTGGGATTAGGCTAGATGGGATGGAATCATCTGAAAAGGTAGGGGGACGGTAGGTAGCGGCATGACGTCACGCCGTAACCCATGCCTATCTTTGTTCATTGTAAATGCTTAGGAAGTGGGGGGTCGCCATACCCAGTTTTTTGTAGGTGGGGATAGGGTCCCCCGCGTTCCTACGCACTTTTATCCCTGCTGCTAAGTATTAATTGCTGTGAGGACTAACGAAAAATATTATGTAATAATAATAATAATAATAATAATAATAATAATAATAATAACGGATCTGAATGATAAATATATTTTTTCAACTTTCATTACAATTGCTGTCTGTTCCCGCGAATCTGGTTATATTGTTTTTGTAAGGAATAAAGAGGCTTCAAACAACAATATGATTTGTATAAAAGAAAAAAAAACCTTATCAGTTGTATTACGAACTGACCTTGCGTCTGTTTTTTTAAACACAATGTTACGAGGCACAGAAGCCACCACGCCTGCGGTGTGCTTGCTTTTTTGCCTCAGGCAGCTTCAGTACTAAAGTTAAGACTTTCATTCTGTCAATTTATGTGTAGCTATCAGTCACTCACACAGGTTCTTTGCAACGCTGAATTTTACAAGAGAGATTTTGTTCATCGGATAGGAAGCAAAGCCCATCGTACGTTGTAATCCCTTCCCCTCTTTTGCACACTGTGTGAAATTTAACTTGTATACTGTAGTAAGTTACAGAAAAGAGAATGCTATTTTTTTAAATGACATTATCGAATAAGATTGACCATTATTACAATATATTCAAGATGAAAAATATTCATTTAACAGTCGTCGTACTTAGTTGTCTGCACTGAAATTCCCATAATGTGCTTTCTTCTTTTCTAATATGAGCTCCGAGCTTCTTCGTGGCTAAGTGGTTAGTGTACGCGCATTTGGCGTGAGAGACCCGGGTTCGATTCCGGTGAGAGCTCATGTAGTTTGGATTTCACGATTAATCAATAGGTCCCGTCTCATATAGCCTCGCTGCTGAAAGGGACGACAAAATCAACTTAACTCATATTCAGCACCATAGGAGATATAACTCCGAGGGGAATTTTCTCTCTGGAAAACCTCCCAAAATCATCAACGGTACGAAATATTTCTGCAATGCAAGATGTCAATCATTTCCAACTCTATGCTCTGTGACCTAGTTTGCTTTTCATGTTTTCAGTAAACTAGACAGACAAAAGGAAGAATAGAGGCTTTCTTCCAGAAAATTGTGTTCGAGGGTGGGGGGTCACACAGGCCCGTATCCATGGGGAGTCTGGGGGGAAGGGCTTACCCTAAATATTTACATGAGAATGATTTATGAGCATTAAAGTAGTCAGCCATTAGGATTTTTTTTGTTTTAGGATGATACTAGATTCGACTCCTGGTGTAAGCTCAACTTTCAGTCCTGTGTCATTTGCAGGTCTCGTTTCATACAGATTCGTTGAAAAACCTCTAAACATATGCTATGACTAGTATGCGAACTAAAGTGTTTTTTTTAGCAAAAAGAGAAATTTCTTGCTTTAGACTCTGCCCTGTAATCCAGTTTTTCTGGAGGCGAGATAGTATGGTTGGGAACGGCCAATCAGATTCAAGTTCCGAACCCACATTAAAAAGACCTTCCTTTATAATCTTACTGTTGTATAAGGAAGAAAAACAAAAATATACTGATAGCTCCAGTAATAGATAAGATGGGAAAGAGATTTAAAAAATAGGTGGTTTTGAAATAGAGAAAGGACAATACCTGAGCTTTATTAGTATTACTAGCATATATTACCCGCTTTGCTAAGTTGAAATGAAAATTTAAAAGCACAACTAAGTATTTCATGTGTTTAGTACCCGTGAAATATGCTGTTTTCGTTTTTAATGTTATCGATTTAAACAGCATCGGAAAGATCATTGATCATCTCGGCGACCCCAAAAATCATGGATTCGACACCAATAATGGTCATTTTCGGTCATTTATATGTATATTTCCTCCTCCCCATGTTGCGGGCCATGGCATCGAAAATGTCACTGTTCATCTCAGCGACCTCCCACAAATGTGGATTCAGCATTAATTATCGGTCATTTTCCATTATTTGTAAATATCTCTTCCTCCCTCTCCCCCAAGTTGTGGGGGTTGAATTTGAATTTAAACGGGATCTAAAGTACCCCTGTTCATCTAAGCGACCCAGAAAGCTATAAATTTGACACTGATAGTGGCCATTATCGATCATTTTATATATCACTTTCTCCCCTTCCCTCAAGTGGCGGAGCTGATTTTGCATTTAAACCGGATCGAAAATGTCACAGTTCATCAGAATAATCCCGAAAACTATGGATTAGGCACTAATATTGGTTATTTTTTTTTTATTATTATTATTATTATTATTATTATTATTATATACAGCTCCCCCTCCCCCGTGCTGCGGCACACGGAATCAGAATTGTTACTGTTAATCTCAGCTACTCCTAAAACTATTGACTCGACACTAATATTACTCAGTTTCGATCATTTTTAAATGTTTATACCCCTCTCCTCCATTGTACCCCCCTTCCCAACTATCAGAGGTCAACTTGGATTGAAACAGCATCAGAAGTGTCACTGTTTGTCTCATCGGGCCCGAAAAATATGGATTCAACACTAATATCGGTCATTTTTGATCATTTTTTAATTTCTCTCCCTCTCGCCCTCCCCTACGTTGCTTTATTAAAGTGAATAGCCTAAAGTAATCCCTGCCCCTAAACTCATGTATGTTGAAAATTTTATTTAGATCGGTCGGGTGGTTCAAGAGTGATGAAGTCACAAAGGCAGTCATATTTATTTTATTTTTTTTTACATATATCTCCCCCTCCTCTTCCCTACATTGGCTCGTCAAAGTGAAACGATAAAAAAAAAAACAAGGCCCGACCCTCATATTTGTTGAAAATTAGATGGAGATTGGTTGGGTGGTTCAAAAGTTATTAGGTTTTATTAATTTCTATTTATATGTCCCCCTCCCCACACCCTAGGATATACCGTTAAAGTGAAATTACAAAAATGTTTCCAGATCCAAACCTCATATATCTTGAAAATTTGATTGCGATCGGTCGGATATTCAAGATATAGTTCAAGAGTTATTAAGTTACAAAAATAGTCACTTTCAGTCTTATATAAATTGATTTTTATATGTCTCCCCTCCTTCTCCGCCCCCACGTTGCTCCGTTAAATTAAAATTACAAAAACGATCCCAGGCCTGAGCCTCATCCATGTTACAAATTTGATCAAGATCGGTGGGGCGGTTCGGGAGATTTAGAGTCACAAGAATATTGTTTCTCAATTATATATATATTAGTAGTGTCGAATCTAGATATTTTCCTATGGGGGCAACGTGTGCCATGGCCCGCAACATGGGGGAGGAGGAAATATACATAGACCCTATAAATGACCGAAAATGACCATTATTGGTGTCAAATCCATGATTTTTGGGCTCGCCGAGATGATCAATGGTCTTTCCGATGCTGTTTAAATCGATGCCACTTAAAACGAAAACAGCATATTTCACGGATAATAAACACATGAAATACGGAGTTGTGCTTTTAAATTTTCATTTCAACTTAGCAAAGCGGGTAATATATGCTAGTAATACTAATAAAGCTCAGGTATTGTCCTTTCTCTATTTCAAAACCACCTATTTTTTAAATCTCTTTCCCATAATATCTATTATTGGAGCTATCAGTATATTTTTGTTTTTCGTCCTTATACAACAGTAAGGTTATAAAGGAAGGTCTTTTTAATGTGAGTTCGGAACTTGAATCTGATTGGCCGTTCCCAACCATACTATCTCGCCTCCAGAAAAACTGAATTACAGGGCACAGTCTAAAGCAAGAAATTTCTCTTTTTTGCTAAAAAAAAAAAAAATTTAGTTCGCATACTAGTCATAGCACATGTTTAGAGGTTTTTCAACGAATCTGTATGAAACGAGACCTGCAAATGACACAGGACTGTAAGTTGAGCTTACACCAGGAGTCGAATCTAGTACCATCCTAAAACAAAAAAAATTCTAATGGCTGACTACTTTAATGCTCATAAATCATTCTCATGTAAAAATTTAGGGTGAGCCCTTCCCCCTAGACTCCCCATGGATACGGGCCTGTGTGACCCCCCAACCTCGAACACAATTTTCTGGAAGAAAGCCTCTATTCTTCCTTTTGTCTGTCTAGTTTACTGAAAACATGAAAAGCAAACTAGGTCACAGAGCATAGAGTTGGAAATGATTGACATCTTGCATTGTAGACATATTTCGTACCGTTGATGATTTTGGGAGGTTTTCCAGGGACAAAATTCCCCTCGGAGTTATATCTCCTATCAGAGATGGAATGTGTCAGTGGGTCGTGGGTCAACAGCATGTGACCCACTGTGACCCACCACCCACCGTGATCCACTGTGACCCACCACCCACCATGACCCACTGCGACTCACCACCCACCGTGACCCACTGCGACCCACCGACTCAGTATGATCTACCGACCCTCTCTGCACACTGCATTGTAGACAGTTTCTTCTGAAGACTGGTAAATTTGTCTCCGTTTTACTTTCAAGACCTTCATTTCCCTTGCTTTTCCACTTGTTTCTGTCTACTTACCTGAGGTGAGTATATCTAACCAAGTGAAAAAAGAACTTCAGGCACTTTTGGATATTGATATTTTTAATAGTAATAATAGCAATAGGACTTACACTACAACTTGGCTTTCGAGACCAGTAGCGTACGTAGGAATTTATTTCGGGGAGTGTCCAAACTCAATATGAGGGTATTTTATATCAGAATTCCTAAAATTGCTCCTAAAATTAGGCTAAATTTACATAAAAGTCGAAATTTCGGGGGGGACCCCCAGGACCCATCCCCTGCGTACGTCCCTGTTCGAGACCTTTGTGTGTTTAGAGCTAACTACTGGAAAAATACATTTTTGAATCACTGTAATATATAAATTATTTTTTTAAAAAATTGAATGTAACTATGTGTGCCTGATCATCACGGTCAAATTGCAAAGTCAAATGAAATTACTTTTGGTATATAGTTAGGCCTTAATCCAAACTGGGATGTTATATTGCTTTTATTATAATGCAATAATAATATCCTAAGGAGGTAGTGAGTATCCGAATTTTTGCGAAAAAAATATTAGTATCCCGCAAGCCGTTAAACTTACGGAGCTGAAATTCAGTGTATTAAATCTTTATGGAAAATAAACAGAATGTGTTCTAGCATTTTTTAAAATTTTCCTTTATGTGGGGGGAGGGCACTTTCTATATATGGAAAATTGGTAGTGAGTTGGTTTGTAAAAATGATCGAAAACGATCGATGTTATTTAAGAAAAAAAAATCAGAAACAAAAAATACAGTGCTTGGCTTCATATATCCATTGCTTTCTGCTGTAATAATTGCTGAGGTTTATGTTTATTATATAGAGCGCTTACAGTACAGGACAATCAACCCATAAAGTTGTTAGAAAAATAGGCATAAAATTTGTACTGTAAGCTAATTACACGAAAATTTTAAGTTTGGATTGTACGCATAATTGTATGGAAAATTTTATACCTTTTTCCCTTTACGTTGGTCTACTTAGTTTGATTTGGAACTTTGAAATTTCATCCTTTTTTTCCACTGAAAAGTATTGATAATTCAACAAGGAAATAATTATGCTATGATAATTTAATTGAAATTCCTTGTAATTTGGCACATGGCAAACATCAGTGTGGTAATTGAAGGAGAAGGAGGGAAATTCCCATTCACCTCTGAACACTTTCCAGGAACCTCGTTCCCTTTCGCTTTCTAGACGGGGGAGGGAACTTGGTAATGGCATCAAACCTTCATGTGTAATTACAAAAATTAAATTTATGAACAAATAAGAAATCATCAGTTTATCAGGCTTTAATTGATAATTTATTCACAAGATTCCCTATCAAAGGCGTGGTAGATGAAGTTTCTGTTCTACATGGGTCGACATTGCCAACTGACATGGTCGATATGGAAAAGATGTTGTATGGTGATATAGAGATGATACTTCTTGCTGAGTATTTCAAACCTGACCAAGAAAAATCGTTATCAGACTTAAGTCTAACAAGTAGATTGTCGATGAGAAGTTGAAGAAATCGGATAGAAGTATTATCAATTTCCACGACAGAGTGGGAATGGGGATTTTCCCTTATGAATTTACAGATGACTGATATTAGAAATAGACTAAGTGGTCAAACATTGTCTAACTTGTTGCTCATCAATGTTAATGGCCTACCGCTAGACATGCTCAAAGTAGACGAGCTAGTTATTTCTTGGCTGAAGGATTGACATCATTCTACTGCGGATGATTTACCGCCAAAAAGTTACCAACAGGAAATAAATCCGATTTCAGATTTGTTTTAAGGTGGAATATTACGAGTTACGAAAAATGTATACTTGTATTACTAATGGCTTATTTGTGTTATTCAACTTTGTACCTAATTTTTAGTAAGTCTCTTCTTTGCTTTAGGTAAACTACTTTGAATAAATATTCATAATAATTGCTATTATGCATATTTGTAACTTAAATTTAACGTTGTGTTTTAGTGATTACACAAATTACAATTATGAGCATACTTTATGGAAATGCTCTCACATAGGGTACCCGAGCACCTTTATACCCTATGAACAACTGATTTTTCAAGTCTTTTGTGAGAAAAATACTGTGAACTTGATAAACCATAACCTTTTCCATATTGTACAGGGGTATTTTCCTGCGAATAGAAGTTTCTTGTGGAATGCGTTCAGAAATTAACACTTGCAGGAATACTCTCTCAGTACAAGTATATTTTAGGCACACACTAATTTCCCCCCACCTCGAACTGTTTCAATTTCCTCACTGACAAACACTTTGCCATTTTATATCGTAAAGGTCAGTTCCACCGTTATTGTAACTGAGTGGTGCTTGAGCGACTGACTAGAAATTCAAACTCCGATTAGTGACAATTTCAGTCTTGTTTTATTACAAGTGTAAACTCTTTAGTCAGTTCAGAAGAGGCCGTGGATCGTGTTCAGACTTGATGACGATTGATTTTGGTGAGTCAGAGTAGGTCAAAGTGGATGAGAGTGGTTCATTGTGGGTGGTGGGTCACTGTGGATCAGAGTGGGTCACCGTGGATGCTGGGTCAGAGTGGGTCACGGTGGATCAGAGTGGTCACGGAGGGTCAGAGTGGGTCAAGGTGGGTCAGAGTGGTTCACCGTGGGTGCTGGGTCAGAGTGGGTCATCGTAAATGGTGGATCATGGTGAGTCACCGTGGGTCACGGTGGGTGGTGGGTCATGGGTCAGAGTGGGTCATGGTGGGTTGCGTGTCTGTGGGTCGGGGGTCACAGTGGGTGGTGGGTCAGTGGGTCGTGGGTCAAGTTTTCATTGACCCACGCCAACTCTGTCTCCTATGGTGCTGAATATGAGTTGAGTTGATTTTGTCTTCCCTTTCAGCAGCGAGGCTATATGAGACGGGACCTACTGATTAATCGTGAAATCCAAACTTCATGAGCTCTCACCGGAATCGAACCCGGGTCTCTCACGCCAAATGCGCGTACACTAACCACTTAGCCACGAAGAAGCTCGGAGCTCATATTAGAAAAGAAGAAAGCACATTATGGGAATTTCAGTGCAGACAACTAAGTACGACGACTGTTAAATGAATATTTTTCATCTTGAATATATTGTAATAATGGTCAATCTTATTCGATAATGTCATTAAAAAAATAGCATTCTCTTTTCTGTAACTTACTACAGTATACAAGTTAAATTTCACACAGTGTGCAAAAGAGGGGAAGGGATTACAACGTACGATGGGCTTTGCTTCCTATCCGATGAACAAAATCTCTCTTGTAAAATTCAGCGTTGCAAAGAACCTGTGTGATTGACTGATAGCTACACATAAATTGACAGAATGAAAGTCTTAACTTTAGTACTGAAGCTGCCTGAGGCAAAAAAGCAAGCACACCGCAGGCGTGGTGGCTTCTGTGCCTCGTAACATTGTGTTTAAAAAAAACAGACGCAAGGTCAGTTCGTAATACAACTGATAAGGTTTTTTTTCTTTTATACAAATCATATTGTTGTTTGAAGCCTCTTTATTCCTTACAAAAACAATATAACCAGATTCACGGGAACAGACAGCAATTGTAATGAAAGTTGAAAAAATATATTTATCATTCAGATCCGTTATTATTATTATTATTATTATTATTATTATTATTATTACATAATATTTTTCGTTAGTCCTTACAGCAATTAATACTTAGCAGCAGGGGTAAAAGTGCGTGGGAACGCGGTGGACCCTATCCCCACCTACAAAAAACTGGGTACGGCAACCCACTTCCTAAGCATTTACAATGAACAAAGATAGGCATGGGGTACGGCGTGACGTCATGCCGCTATCTACCGTCCCCCTACCTTTTCAGATGATTCCATCTCATCTAGCCTAATCCCACTTAGCCTAACGATTTATCAGCCACTTACATCTCCAAGATAAGAATGCCTATCGTTTTAGGCGAGATGGGAATTCCCATCTTACTTAATCCCATCTCGCCTAAAATTGCGGTAGGATGCAAGGAGGGAATTTCTGTACTGAAGAGGGAATTCCTATACTAGCATTTTAACGAGATATTTCAATCAATATTGGCAATCTCTGTCAATTACAATATAAATATATAATAAGTACTATACAAGAAGAAAGCATAGGGGGTAGGCGATTTAGTGAATTTAGTTCACTTTTGGTTTGTTTTGGGAATACTGGAAATTGATTGGCAAAGAGAAGCTAACCAGAAACAGGATAGAAATATAGAGCGTGTTTCAAAACAACACTAACAGCGTTGGGAGCTGATTCCTGACACCATGATAAGACAGCCTGGGAGCACAAATGCTTCCTTTTGGCGCTACGACCAGCCAAAAACCAGTCGGAAAAATGCCCAAAACAGCGATAACTCGAGAACAAAATGTCGGATCGAAGTCGGGGGAAAGGAAATGTATAATATTTTTAGCCATGGCTTCCATTAATGCACAACTCGATATGGTACAGAAACAGCACAAAAGTCACCCCAACGAAATTGAAGAATTATGGGGATATTTTATGAAACGTTGACCGAGGCAAGTTAACTACGATATTTCAACTAACAGGAATCTTAGAACACGGTCAAAGTTACAAGAACATCATTAAAATTATAAAAAAGGGAAGATGGACACATTTGATTGATCTACTTTGTCTCAGTATAGAATTGGCTATCGAGGAAGAACTGAAATTATATGAAGTCCATAAAGTTTAAATGTTATGCCTTCTAGGCTAATGAAGACAGAGAGATCACGCATGGATATTGAGTAGCGTCTGCGACTTTCGCATAGGAGACCCGGCTCCGATTCGCGGCGGGAGTGCAAGCATTTCGGCTCTCATGTTAATCCGTAGCTCCATATCTCATGTAATTTTGCTACCCAAGGGATGCTAAACTGAAATCCGATCCAATAATAAAGAGAGGTAATAGATGGAAGCCAATTTTTGGGAAATAATTCGTGAAATGAGAATGTAGGAGAAAACAGGATAATTCCGAGAAATCTTACGGGTGCGATGGTATCCACTACAAACTTTAAGTGTGGGATCGAACGAGGTCCATCCCGCACCAGAAGTAAGCGCTCTATCACTAAGTCACCTGCCCCTACTTTGGAGCAAACACTATTACTCTGACAGATGTATCGATATACTAAATAATGTTTGTGATAAACCAACATACAAGAAGTACAAACGGTCAGAATGTGGGATTCGTGGAGTTTCCTTTGTGAGAAAATGGTAAGTACGTTTTTTTATGTCAGTTATTCGTAACTGGATGCCCGCGTCTCTTAGGGATTGGGGGAAGACAAGGTGACTCAGTGGTAATCACTTGTTTTGGTACGTGGGGCCTCTGGTTCGATCCTCAGCCAAGAAATTTTGTGGTGGACACCATCGTATCGTGTGTGGGTTTCCTCGGGATACTTCAATTTCCTTTCACATTCTCATTCCATCATATCTTCCATCAACATTCACTTGCATTAATCATTGTCTCCCTTAGCCCAAAGAGCATAATCGTGGTTCGTTAAAACGAAATACTTCATTTCATTTTACAGGGATTGCTTACAGTTTGTCGGTGGGTTACCGTTAAGATAATTTATCAATAGGTTATGTTATTGATACTAATATTTGTAAGAGAGAATGAGTCTGTGAGGCTCATAATTTTGAAAGGCTAAGAACTACAATTGAACGTTGATTGTAAGAAATGCTAAAGGTACGAACTAAATTTGATTTGTGAGTCTTTTAGCATTATTAGTCGTATTATGGACAAAAAATAACTCATATCTACAAACCAAGAAAACTAACAGTGAAATTTGATATTCGACAGTAAAATATAATAATATACAACATGGGTATCAAATTTCGAGGTTAGTTTTCTTGGCTTTGGACATGTTCAACTTAAATGTGTTTTCGTGATAGTCCAAATTTTCAACATACGAGTATCAGTCTCCTAGATTTTCGTAAATAACTATGAAGATTATCTTAAATCTAACAACTAAGTACAGATACCGATCACTGAAGTTCATAATTGACTTTTGAGAACATGCTGGCCCTAAATGATATATCACATCACTACATTTTCATTTCCAAAATTATCACATATTTCAAAATGGCGGATTTGAAGGTGCGCCAGAGGTTCGCGATCTACTCTGCCATTCTTCTTCTGTCAATATGGGAAACTATCACCGTTTGCATTGTCTATCTTTCACTATTTTCATGATTCAATAGTTTATTTGATGTATTTCAATAACATAGCATAGCCCTCCTCCCATAAATTTTGACCCCCCTCCGTTTCTTATGGCGTTCAGCCCTTATAACTTTGCACATATACATATTTCCATATACTCTATCAGTCGCACTAAGTCTCATCCCGCAACTTGATTCATCCATTTGGACCCTTTACTTGTCAGGCAATTTCTTATTGATGGAAAAACAAGGAAAATAATTCTACAATGACTGACAAGTAACACTTCCCAAGTGTAACACTCCGATTTTTATAAAATTTTGGTAGGTAGATACTATACATAAAATAAACTAATACGTGTATTTTTATTTTCTGCGGTAAAGTTGTTTCAGGGGGTGATAAACCAGACCCAAAATTTTGAGAGTTGACGCCCGAAAGGTAATAACAAGTGGACCGAAGTGAATGAAATTGTGCACAGATATTGTAGACATAAAATGAGGGAATACGGGTTTCGTATTTTCCTGAAAAAAAAACGGTTAAGTGGGGCACAGACCCCTCCAAATCTTTGATCACCAAATATCAAAAGTGCTAATAACAGTTTGCCAAAGTGCCTACAGAACATGAAGAATTGCAACGAAATTTTGTCTAGTGACAATATGCGAAAAAAACTAATGCATTTTTTATTTTCTGTGGAAAAACGGTAAAGGGGAGAAGGCCCCCACACAAAATTTGAAAAATTGACGCCCAAAAGGCAAAAACAAGTGGACCGAAGTGAATGAAACTGCTCAAATATTGTAGATGCCAGATGAAGGAATACGTGTTTCGTATTTTCCTGCAAAGAAAAAACTTTTGGTTGGACTGAGGCGTCTGGTGGCGGAAAGAGTGGACAGAAGCGAAAGAAATTGTGTGTAAATAGTGGATATGTAAAATAAGACCTTTCGTGTTTCACAAGTGTATCCATCCGATTTTTCAAATTTGGAAGATCAATAGTAAGCACAAACAGTATATATATAATATTTTATAATATTTCGGGAGGCACCTTTAACGCTTACAATGTTTTCGTGATCAAATGTTTAGAGGGCTCCGTGCCCCACCCAATCATCTTTTTTTCCAGGAAAATGCGAAATTCATATTCACTTATTTTGTGTGTAAAATATCTGTGCATAATTTCATTCACTTCGGTTCACTTCTTGTTGCCTTTCGGGCGTAAACTTTCAAAATTTTGGGTGATAGTTTCGCCCTATAAAACCGTTTTTTTGCAGAAAATAAAAACCCGTATTCATTTATTTCTTGCGTATTGTCAACACGTAAAGTTTCCCTGCAATTCTTCATGTCCTTTACACATTTGACATAGTGTTACTAACACTTTTCATATTTCGTGGTCAAAGGTTTGGAGGGGTCCGTGCACCACCCAACCGATTTTTTTATGAAAATACGAAACCCGTACCCTCATTTTACGTCTGCAATGTCTGTTCACAATTCCATTCAGTTCGGTTAACTCCTATTTGCCTTTCGGGCGACAACTTTTAAAATTTTCGGTGCGAGCTTTTGCCCCCTAAAACCGTATTTCCGCAGTAAATTAAACAACTCATATTCGTCTATTTTTCGCGTATTGTCAATACTTTCGTTGCAATTCCTTTACGCACGTCTGACACTCATACTAGCACTTTTGATATTTCTTGATCAAATGTTTGGATGGTTCCGTGCCCCACCCAACCGTTTGTTCCAGGAAAATACGAAACCAGTATTCCTTAATTAGATGTCTGCAATATCCTTTCGCAATTTCATTCATTTCGGTCCACTTCAACTTGCCTTTCAGGCATAAAATTTCAACATTTTGAGTGGGATCTTTTGCTCCCGAAAATCGTTTTTCCACAGAATATAAAAACAGAATTGATCAAGGTTTGGAGGGGTCTATGCACCACCTAACAGTCTTTTCCAGGTAAATACGAACCCGTATACGCACATTTTATGCCTACAATATGTGTGCAAAATTTCATTCACTTTGGTTCACTTCTTATCTTTCGGGCGTAAATTTTCAAAAGTTTGGGGTGGGTTCTTTTGCCTCCTGAAACCGTTTTTCCGCAGAAAATAAAAAAAGCCGTGATCATTTTTTTTCGCGTATTGTCTATACGTAAAGTTTCGTTGCGATTTTTCATGTTCTTGACACACATTTGACATAGTGTTACTAGCACTATTCAAATTTCGTGATCAAAAGTTTGGAAGGGTCCGTGCTTCACCCAACATTTTTATCAGGAAAATACAAAACCCGTATCCTCAGTTTACGTCTGAATCTCTGTTCGCAATTTAATTCACTTCGGTTCATTTCTTCTTGCTTTCCGTGCGTCACCTTTAAAAATTTTGCGTAGGTACTTCTGCCCCCTAAAATCGTTTTTCCACAGAACATAAAAACCCGTATTCGTTTATTTTTTGCGTATTGTCCATACAGAAAGCTATGTTGCAATTCTTCATGTCGTCACACACATCTCACATATTTTTACCAGAACTTTTGATATTTCATGATCAAATGATTGGACGTGTCCGTGCCCCACCTTACCGTCTTTTTCAGGTAAATACAAAACTCGTATACCAACATTTTATGTCTACAATATGTGTGCAAAATTTCATTCACTTCGGTTCACTTGTTTTTATCTTTCGGGCGTCAACTTTCAAAAGTTTGGTGCGGGTTCTTTTGCCCCCTGAAACCGTTTTTCCGCAGAAAATAAAAAGCCCTATTCCTTTGCTTTTTACGTATTGTCTATACATAAAGTTTCGTTGCATTTCTTCATGTCCTTTACACACGTTGCACATAGGGTTACTAGCACATTTCATATTTCGTGGTGAAAGGTTTGGAGGGGTCCGCGACTCACCCAACATTTTTTAAAAGAAAATACGATACCCGTATTCTCATTCTACGTCTGAATCTCTGTTCGCAATTTAATTCACTTCGGTTCACTTCTTCTTGCCTTTTGGGCGTCAGCTTTAAAAATTTTGCGTGGGGACTTTTGCCCCCTAAAATCGTTTTTCCACAGAACATAAAAACCCGTATTCGTTTATTTTTGGCGTATTGTCCATACACAAAGTTTTGTTGCAATTCTTCATTTCCTTTACACACATTTGACATACTGTTACTATCGCTTTCGATATTTCGTGATCAGTGGTTTGGAGGGGCCCGTGTCCCACCTAACCGTCTTTTCCAGGTAAATACGAAACCCGTATACCCACATTTTGTCTACAATATGTGTGCAAAATTTCATTCCCTTCGGTTCACTTCTTTAATCTTTCGGGCGTTAATTTTCAAAATTTTGGGGTGGGTACTTTTGCTCCCTGATACAGTTTTTCCGCAGAAAATCAAAAACCGTATTACTTTGTTTTTGCGTGTTGTCTATACGTAAAGTTTCCTGGCAATTCTTCATGTCCTTTACACACATTTGACATAGTATTACTAGCACTTTTCATATTCCGTGATCAAAGGTTTGCAGGGGTCCGTGCCCCACCCAACATTTTTTTTCAAGAAAATTCGATACCCGTATCCTCATTTTACGTCTGCAATCTCTGTTCACAATTTCATTCACTTTCGTTCACTTCTCCTTGCCTTTCGGGCGTCAGCTTTAAACATTTTACGTGGGGACTTTTGCCCCCTAAAATCGTTTTTCCACAGAACATAAAAACCCATATTCGTTTATTTTTGACGTGTTGTCCATACACAAAGTTTTGTTGCAATTCTTCATGTCCTTTACACACATTTGACATAGTGTTACTAGCACGTTTCATATTTCGTGATCAAAGGTTTGGAGGGGCTCGTGCCCCACCCAACCTTTTTTTATGAAAATACGAAACCCGTATCCTCATTTTACGTCTACAATTCATTCGCATGCACTTCGGTTCAGTTGTTCTTGAATTTTCCGTTGTCAACTTTCAAAATATTTGGCGAGGCTTTTATATTAAACCTTCACATTAGGTAACTTTTTTCTTTTTATGAGATTATTTTTTGTTGCGGAGGAGGAGAGAAATGCTTTCCTGTGATATGTGTTTCTTGCCATTGATCTTGTTTGAACTGCTTAAGTAAGATCATGTTGTAACTTTTGATGTCATCCAACTCCGCCACAATAATAAAATTGTCATTTTCAATAATTCGTTTTATTCTGTTATTTGCAGTTTGCCACACTGATATATTTGTTACAAAATTGAGGTTTGGTCCAACGCCTTTGGAATTCGCAACCAACCGAAGCGCCGAGCATTTTGGGTTGCCTGCTATTGCAGGAAAAGGAGAATTGCAGGTGGTAATGCACTTTTGGAGTCGTGTATACAATATTTGAAAAGGTATATCTTATAAATCTTGATACCACATTTAATTCATCTATTAAATGATGAATGGATCGATAATATCCAACAACAACTTTACTTTTCATAGGCACTGCATTTTAAAATTTGTAACATACAACATTTTCACCTTCGGTAACTTTATAACATGCTAATGGAATATGTACTTCGCTTAACCCTACGTACCAATCGGATTCTGATAATCGCATATTATTTTTTAACTGATTAATAAAATGTGTTGGACTATTTGTAGGATATACAGTTGTGCTAGCGTTTGAAACTAATGTAATGTAAAAACTATTATCAATACTTTCAGAAATCATTTTCCTATTAAGTGAAGTGTCAAGTTTGAAGTCCCAAAACGAAATGGTAATTTTAAACCGTGTTCATCTTTTAAGTTTACTGCTATCGTTTCAAAATATTTCTTTTCAACTTTAACATAATGCGGTGTATAAAACACAAAAGATTTTACATGACCGTGTTGCACATTATATACACTAAATTTTCGAACTATCGGGCCAATATTTTGTTGTTGTTTTACAATATCAATATATACATTAAATGTATTGGGAATATTATAATCTAAATTACTATTATAATCTAAAAAAAAGTTACATAATGTAAAGTTCTACTATTATCACGAGAACATCAAGTTTGATCGAAATTTTTATAATTTCAAAGATCATACATTTTATTATTAAAAGTGAATGTCACCCGGAAAAATACCAAAGTGAAAAATAAGTTATTATTGGTTTGGTCAAAAACAGGTAGAAGGACACCAGGAAACTGAATAATACCCATACGACAAAACAATTTCGTCAGTGAAAGTGTAAAAGCTGTGTGTTCCATGCATACGTCACAAAACTATTATTTCATAGTCTAGAATATACTGGCCCGGAAGGACATGAGAAAGAAAAATAACAAATAAGGCAAATATAAAAACTACTGGTTTCTAAACCAGGGTGTTCAGTTTTGTTCAGTCTTAGATCGAGTCTCGGTCGGTCTTGGCTCGCATCTGTAAACGCGGTTTAGTCTCGTCTCGAGTATACGCGAGAGTCTCGTCTTAACGCTTCTAGGTTAAGTCAGCAGTATTGATGGACCTGAACATGTAAGTTGTATATTTTATGGTTTTTCTTAATTTCACACATCAGTATGGTCAGGCAATGCAATTCTCACAGTCCTCGTAACCGAAGGTTATGATAAACCCGAGTAGTAGTATAATAACAGTAACAATAATTATAATAATAGCAGTATTATATTGTAATGCTATGCATTCTTTGATTTGTATATCAATCCATGTATTGCTGATGGATAATTACGTCTGTTATTTAAAACATTGAGATAATGCTAATAATCTATTTACGTGTGGGTGACTCACATATTATTCCGTTGTCATTATCGGGTCTAGAATAGCCCTGTAAGAGTCACGCCCATATCTTGTGTAGATAAATTCACATAATAAAATGAGATAGCAAAAGGTAGATTATTGAGTAGTCATTGTTTCTTATAAAATAACTATAACCCCTCTATCCCACGTAAGGTTAAGTGAGTATTAGTATTCACATAGTAAGTAAACACTATATAACCGAGGTAAGCACAGATATGTGATAGATATGGATAAATAGGTACTGAATAACCTTAATCATGAAGATAATTGCCATAATAAATTATGATAATATGGTGATATTATCTGTGATCAGTAAATATCTTTACTGTGATTATTACTGTGATACTATTTTACTGTGATATGGCTCCCCGAAATGAATAAGAGGACTTATGATTGTACTGCCTGAACATAATTATGTGTAATGCATAAGCCTTATTTCTATGTGTAGTGTTGGTTACTTAAACTTGTGATTCGCTCTCAGTGCAATTTTATCTTTTATTTTGCTACTTTCACTAGTTAACTATGGCTAATACTCGATCACAAAGTAGGACTAATAGTGCAACTCCGGTTTCTATGATCCTTCCCCCTATCTCCTTAGATGTATTTTCCGATGGACCGTCTGAAAGTGTTGACAGATTTTTGGCCAATTTTGAACGTTTGGCCGAGATCAATGCGTGGACACCCGATCGGATTAAAGCTATCTTTCCCACATGCTTAAGTGGACCGCCTTTGTATTGGTACAAGAAACAGGAAGAGTCTTTACGTAACAAAGACTGGGCGGGTTTGAAAGCAGCGTTTGAGGAGCAATTTGGGTCTTGTCAGATACCATTAACAGCACTTAATGCCTACAGATCGCGAGTTCAAGCCCCGGGCGAACCACTAACGCACTACTTATTTGAGAAGAAGTTCTTGGCAGATAAGTATAATCCCACCCTTCCCTTTAAAGATTTTATGGCAGATGCTGTTATTGCTATGCTTCCCCAACACATGCATTATTTTTCCCAAAAGACGTTCGCGAATTTTGATGCATTAATTAAGGAAGCATTCACCAGGCAGAAAGCCGACCTATTATTACACCAGCGCATCGCGGAACAACAACGGGTCGTGTCATGTGACCCTCAGCTTCCCCCAGTGGCCCCGCAAGCTACTGCAAACCCCACTGTATATTCTACTCCCCAGGTTAGGCAAGCAGACCTATACGCCGAAATAATGGACAAGCTGGACAAGTTACAGCTTCAGTTCAATTCCCATAAGGCTCATGTACATTTTGCAGAAACTTCATTCAGACCCCCCACCCCCCGCGCAACTTCTCCTGCTCCGTCCTATCAACAGGATTACCGCAGAAGCCAGGAAGCACGTACCAATTGTGCTAAGTGTAATCATCGGCACGATAAGCCTCCTGCGCCAAAAACTAAACAGGGTAACAAGAACAAGGAATCGAACTTGGCCCAGCAGGCCAAAGCAAAGAACCAGAAGAAGAAGAAGAAGCAAACTAATACATTCTCAAAAGGCAATGATAGTTACCACGCCTATTATGGGCAATTTCCGCCGGCATACCCTCCGTATGCCCCGCCATATCCGTATTACGGATACCCCCCACCGACTCCTTACGCTTTCCCATCCCATCCCCCTCCCCCGGCAGCCCAACCACCTAAACCGTTCGAACCTGTTCCCGATTCAAAAAAATGAATTTGCCTCAGGAGCCTTCAGCTTCTGAACCAGCCTCTTCAAGTCCATCTCAACCGCCAGTCCCTAACCATGATACCTTATCTCCTACCATTCTCACCCTGCCACTACAATCCGAAGGCCAATTATTTTAAGTTCAGGGTTCGATAGGGAACGTAAAACGCCGTTTTCTGATTGATACCGGAGCAGAGAGCTCCCTGTTACCGTGGACAGCCTTACCACGTAATGTGACTGTATTTAAGATGGAAACAAATCTGTATGGTGTAAGCGAGAAACCGTTATCGCTTAAGTATACAGCATACATTAAGATTAATTTGGCCGGAAAATCATTTACGGTTTTATTTAGACTTATTCCAATTCCTAAATTTCCTATTATTTTGGCTAATAATTTTTTGAAAACTCATCAAGCCGTAATTGAATATCAGAATAATACACTCACATTACGTCATTTTGGCTGTCAGCCAAATTCAGAACAGAATATACCCGTAGGCTCTACTCAATTGCCTCCTGCAGTTGCTTCGAAAGTGCAGACGAATCAACACTTTACGTTGGTTTGTAAACAAACCACAACCGTCCCTCCACGCTCAGTTGTTTTCATTCCACTTGACATACCGTTAGGTGTCAATTTCAGTGCTGTTCACATACATACACCTATCAACAGCAACCTAAAACGTTGCTTTATTGCTCACACAGTAGCTAGTACAGACAACATAGCGGTTCCCGTTGTAAATCTGGCTTCCAAACCCAAACACTTTCACAAGGGAACGCCTTTGGCTATTGCGTCTGTTCTACCAGACATTCCTGAGTCGCTACATGTAAACACAGTACGTAAGTTGTTTACACCGACTGCTGAGCATGCACAACAGAAAACAAAAGAACGGCTTGCGAAAATTGGTCACCTTATTGATTCACAACAATTCAAAATTAACAAAGAGTTGAGTAATGAACAACAACAAAAATTAAGGGATGTGCTTACTAAATATGCCAGTGTTTTCAAATGGTCTGACACTGATTTTTCCCATATAGATGCATATGAAGCCACTCTTGACTTAAAATTTAGAGAACCCTTTCGATCCCCGATGTTTACGGTGCCACACCGATTACGGCCTAGGGCAAAACAGCAAGTACTAAAATTATTAGAGATGGGCATTATTGAATTAAGCAATTCAGCAACTCGGAATAATATTCTAGTAGTTCCAAAACCTAATTCTGACGATTTGCGTATTTGTTTGGATTTACGTAGACTCAATCTTGCCTGCCATCCAATCCGGGATTCCCCAGCCAATATGGCGGACGTTATTGAGAACCTAGCAGACGCTATGTACTACTGCTGTTTCGATTTATCGCAGTCTTTTTTTCAGGTCCCCTTAGACCCTGAAAACCGTCCTTTTACTGCATTTTCCGTACCGTCCCTAAATCTTAAGCATTCCATGTACCAACTGACAGTCATGCCCATGGGGCATGTTAACAGCACGATTATGCTCCAACGCATTTTGCGTGACATTTTTGAAAACGTGGATCCCAACCACCTTACTATGTATGTGGATGACCTTTATTTAGGGGCGCGCACGTTTGAAGAACTGTTGGTAAGTCTAGAGAAAGTACTAGCGACTGCACAACGTTACTCGGTTTTGTTCAATCTCAAAAAATCAATGTTTGGTGTGACAACACTAAAGTGTCTTGGCTTTATAATCCGAGCAGGTCATATTCAACCAGACCCAGCTAAGATTGAGGCTATTTTGAGCATCCCCAAGCCCCAAACTGTCAAGCAATTACGGTCTTGGTTGGCCTCGGTGAATTTCTTTCGAACTTTCTTTGCCAATATCTCACTGAACCTAGCACCGCTTTATCAAGCTCTAAAAGGATCTCCGAAGAAATTGGTGTGGACAGATGAATGCGAGAGTGCATTTCAACATATGCGCCAGGCTCTAACTAACCCACCCCTTCTTCAGATATATTCAACCCAAGATACGGAGCATGCCCTGGTGGTAGACTCCAGTTTAATTGGCGTCGGAGCCTGTTTATTACAGAAACGCGCCTCTGATGCCGACTGGCACCCGGTGCAGTTTGCATCATCCCGTCATCCGCCAAGGAAGACGCCCCCACCCATCTATGAGCTTGAATTATATGCGGTCTATTTTGGGCTAAAAAAATTCTATAAATATTTAATTGGACAGGAATTCACCATTTACACCGACTCACTAGCGGTCACAGCCATGAAAACCTCGAATCACCTTAGTCCCAAACTACTGAGGTGGCGAGATTTCTTTATTTCTCTTTTAATATCAAACATTTGACCGGAAGCAAGAACGGATTGGCAGACATGATGAGTAGGAACCCACTCCCGTTAACGCAGGAAACGATAGCGGAAGCGGAAGAAACCCCGCATGAGTACCAAATGCTGGCTCTCGACAAACGAGTTGATGTAGGTGAACTACAGCGCCAGGACTCATTTCTAGGGAAGATTATACGCGCCTTACAAACTGAAGATACCTCTCAGCGCCAATATAGCCAATGGAAAAAGCAATTCACGATTTCGAATGGTATCCTGTATAGGAAGATCAAGGCCATACCTAACGACAGACTAGTACTCTGCGTTCCTAACAGATTACGGGATTCGATCTTTGATGAACTACACACGCATTCATTAACCCACCCGGGATTTACCAAATTACATCTGCTAGTTAAATCAAAGTATTACTTCCCGCAGATGAAACAATGGCTATATCGAAAATTAGCCAGGTGTCACGAATGCTCTCTATTTAAAAGATCGTATAAACCGTCTGTCGAAACAGTGCAACAACTACCCCACGACACCATCTTCAAATGCTTTTCCATTGACTTGGCCGGGAAGTTAATCGCTTCCGAACCAGATCAATATCAGTACTTCTATTTGGCGACAGACCACGCCAGTGGATTTGTTATTACTGCACCTGTAAGATCCCCAACGTCAGAAGCTTTTATTAGTTTCTTTATGGACCATATAGTGACGCCCTACTCCTGTCCATCTCTCCTTTTTATGGACAAACAAACATCCCATACGTCCACGAAAACGCGGCAATTCTTAGCAAGCATGGGGGTACAAGTTCGTTACGCCCTCCCCCACCATCATCAAACTTTGGGGCACGCTGAGAATCGAATCGGAGCCATCCAGAATGCATTGCGTTTCCTTACCAAGGAACAACACGCACGATGGCCGGACTTTCTACAGACCGCCACTGCTAGTGTAAATAAGACACCCCTCACGGAACTTCGCGTCAGTCCCTTCTCGATCCTGTTTGGTATCGAACCTGCGTTCATTATTGATCGTGTGCTTAATGCACCCGACCAAGAACTAAGCAATCACGAGAGGCTAACTCTTGCACGGGAAACGCGGGACTACGTGTTATACCGAAGGAATCAAATATTTGAACGGCAACGCGAAAAATTGCATTCTAAGAAGCAACCGACAGAGTTTCTTCCTGGATCTAAAGTCGTGGTGCAACGCATATATGCCAAACCCGGTGATTGCAGGAGTATTCAACAACTATTTGATGGCCCCTTTGAAATTCACAGCCGCCTAGATGGTAATTCATATATGGTCTTAATGAACGGTCAACAGGTCCCAATAGCAAAATCACGTCTGAAACTGTATATACCGGATGAAGATCCGAGTCCCGAATTTCAGACGAAGTACAGACAATATCTGTAACTACATTCATTGGTAGCAGAGTAATCGTGTAGCATTCCATGTATAAATGCACCATATATATATATATATGCTCAAACGCCCGACTTTGTCTCTTGTTTTCACATATATCATACCCTGCCTTAGCATCCTGAGGTTCCGCAAACCCCACCTACCCATGTCTACCCCTCTATCTCCGCCACTATCTAGTGCCGTAGTTCCCCCAGGCCCCTCCCATGTGGGTTATTCGTAGACGAAAACGGGGCAAATGACTATTTCCAGCCATTGCATGCACATTTCTACACTTATACATAATGACTGCTTGGTCCACGCTAGCGTGCATACGCGTAGCAGCCATATTGGTTTTCTAATCCATGTGTAATTGATTTCATTTTCGTCACTACTTCATGAACCAGCTTGTTATTGAGTGTTACTTGCCTACTTAGGTTCTTATACCTAATGCGGACACGCCTCAGTGTATATGCAGCTTGTGCAGCTATCGTTCTACGAGTAATCCTACACGCTTCGTAGACTACCGTATGATACCCTCCTCTTTCCCTTTCAGAGACAAATGATCTTACGTACACATATATGATGCATTTATTCATACAAGGAATAGCTTATTTAGAATTCCATACGTTATATTATTTACTTTTGTTCTTAATTGTAAAAAAAAAAAACTTTGGCATACACCCACGGGCTTCAGTAAGTTTATCACGGTACTTCTCAATTGGACCACGCTTAATGTCATCCCATGATGCATTTTCCAACATAACAACTGTTTATAGAACGAGTTTGTTCACTGTTAAAGGTTTGATTGTGTAAAAACAATAGATAATTCAAGGGAGACATGCGCCCCCTTGAATTCTAAGGGCTTTGGTTCCCCCCCGAATTGTACGAGTGCACCAATTACATTGGTCCCCCTAAGATTATAAGGGCTCTGGTCCCCCTGGCATCTCGAGGGAATACCCACCACATTGACCCCCACAATGGTCAACATAATAGTTACAGTATCTAATATACTTCATCCTCCCCACATTTCCCTCGCTCCGATCAACATTTGAGTAATTCCTATGCGAAAGTAACTACAAACAAATACAAAATTCTCTAACCAATATTTTGGATCTTTTCTCGGCGAATAACACGTAATCGTATAAAATACTATACGGTTACACGGGACATTCATTCATTTGATTAACATGACCCCCCCCCAAAATATATATACTACACTGTTACGCATAACAACGATATATATTCCATTATGTTTCTTACACATAATTTCCGTGTAGTTTAAAAACCCCCTTTAGGCAACAAATGCATTTCTTTCGGAAGAAGGAGAAAGATTTTGATAGACTTCAGCATAGGCTGCGTTTCTGAGTTTACAAAAAAAAAAAAAAAAGAAATTTAAAATATCCCCAGGAAAATACAACATAGGTTGTATGTAGCCCTATTCCCAGACCCACCCATTTCTTCTTTCTCTCTATGCAACAAAAAAAAAATCTCATAAATAGATACAGCAATAAGTAAGCTTATTTCCGTGGCAATAAACTTACATTCCTTGCCTTTCACTCCACTGAATGCATTTGTTCCCACGTTTTCCCGAAACACATTTTCGTGTGTACAAACACAACACACGAATCCATATACAAACACAAAAAAGAATATCTTTCGCGTCGCGCCCAACCGAAGTGTAGGTTAATAGTACTTTAGTACTTACCAAGCCATCCTCTTCGAGCATCGTCCCCACAACATGCACAGCACACACTCAATTAATCACTTTAATGTACAACCCCGTTTGATTTGCATAGCTTGGGAAATACTTTCACTCAGGGTTTCCCCCTCCTTCCTGATCTTTTACGGTCGTAGTCAGGAGCCTCACAATGCAAGTGCATTCGCACGCATCAGTGAATCCTGCGCCAGTCAGGTGGCTATCCTGCCAAGAAGGAATTCCCACCGTGACCTTCACCAGGTCAACGAATTCTTCTGTTCTAAAATTAACTGCGTTATTTCCTCCAACTCGTACAGCTAACTCTTGGGAAGTAAATTATTGTATGCCATAAGGCAAGACATATATTAAAAAAAAACCACAAAAACACATAGAACTAGAATTTGCATTTCGTTTTAATAGCTCAATTATAGACTACCTGTAAGACGAGTTCGTTTTCTCCCTTTCAGGTGGCTCGTCTCTGCTTTTGGCCTTATTGCAGTACATCCCGTGAGGGCCCAAACCCCCTTCGATATGGTAACTCTGGTTACAATTATCAATGCCGTGGGTACTGTAGGATGTGTGCTATCCATTATCTTTTGCCTTTGTTGGTCTCGATATGGCAGACCCAAACCACGTTCCAGATTCTATTACTCCAATATTACATCACAGTTCACGCATCCTCGCCTAGATGATTCTTCCACTTACACCAATGGGGAAGACCGCCTTCTGTTAACACGTTTGGAAGGACACCGTGCACCAACACCTTCGCCACACGACCCTGCACCTGATTCCTGCACCACTCCATCCAGACCTGCATCTACTCCTATGGACTCATTGCTTAGCCCGAGATATTTCTCACAAACACCATTGTAAATATTCCCTAATATTAGTTGGTGGTGGTATTTTCTACTCGTCTTATCCTTAAAAAAAAAAAAAAACTAAAAAACCGTATGCTATCTCCCTTTTCCTGATCACATTCTCTTATGCCTATTAACCTTTTATTCCCCTTCCTTTAACCCTTTCTGCCTACATTAACGTTTACATTCATGGCAGATTGCACTGAAAGGGAATTACAGGTGCATCTTGGATGCACATTAATTTCCAAAGGCTAAGGTTTGTGCATAAAGGAAAAACCAGTGGAATATACAACATTCCCCTGATATTTATGTATCTATGTATTTACTTTATTTAGTTGATTTATTTTAGGTTATATATATATATATATATATTTTGTGTTTATATTGTTCATATCTGTAACATGAATATAATGATTAACGGGTGTGATAATCCATTGCCTGCCATACGAGTCAGACAATCCTTTTTTCTACAATGCATAAATGTAAATTGATATGCAACTTTTAACGCTTTACTCTTCTGGATCCCAGCGATACATTTAATTACAGGTTGTTCGTCCTTCTTGGACATACTCTTTAGATGTATTAGTCACTGTACTAAAGGTGTTAACGCTGTATGTACACCGCTATTACAACCTTATGCCTTATTAGCCACCCTTGGTACCACTGGCTAGTTAATGTTACTCTTCTTCCCTATGTCCCTGCACCAAGCATTCTAGGCATGAAACTGACGTTGCATCTAGTATATAGGAAGTGTGCTTCACGAGTTTCATGACACACAGTGTTTTCCAGTGCCTTGCTGAACTCCTTATACAGGGTGACCATCGAACTATGATCGAAATTCACAATTTTGGGCATCCATTACAGGATTGCTCAGTATTATTTTTTTAAGTGGGGGAATATCACGAGAACATCAAGTTTGATCGAAATTTTTATAATTTCAAAGATCATACATTTTATTATTAAAAGTGAATGTCACCCGGAAAAATACCAAAGTGAAAAATAAGTTATTATTGGTTTGGTCAAAAACAGGTAGAAGGACACCAGGAAACTGAATAATACCCATACGACAAAACAATTTCGTCAGTGAAAGTGTAAAAGCTGTGTGTTCCATGCATACGTCACAAAACTATTATTTCATAGTCTAGAATATACTGGCCCGGAAGGACATGAGAAAGAAAAATAACAAATAAGGCAAATATAAAAACTACTGGTTTCTAAACCAGGGTGTTCAGTTTTGTTCAGTCTTAGATCGAGTCTCGGTCGGTCTTGGCTCGCATCTGTAAACGCGGTTTAGTCTCGTCTCGAGTATACGCGAGAGTCTCGTCTTAACGCTTCTAGGTTAAGTCAGCAGTATTGATGGACCTGAACATGTAAGTTGTATATTTTATGGTTTTTCTTAATTTCACACATCAGTATGGTCAGGCAATGCAATTCTCACAGTCCTCGTAACCGAAGGTTATGATAAACCCGAGTAGTAGTATAATAACAGTAACAATAATTATAATAATAGCAGTATTATATTGTAATGCTATGCATTCTTTGATTTGTATATCAATCCATGTATTGCTGATGGATAATTACGTCTGTTATTTAAAACATTGAGATAATGCTAATAATCTATTTACGTGTGGGTGACTCACATATTATTCCGTTGTCATTATCGGGTCTAGAATAGCCCTGTAAGAGTCACGCCCATATCTTGTGTAGATAAATTCACATAATAAAATGAGATAGCAAAAGGTAGATTATTGAGTAGTCATTGTTTCTTATAAAATAACTATAACCCCTCTCTCCCACGTAAGGTTAAGTGAGTATTAGTATTCACATAGTAAGTAAACACTATATAACCTAGATTATCACAGATATGTCTGTGATCTAATATCAATCATTGGTTATATCTGTACTGTGATACTATAAAACCCACACAAAAATTTAAAAAGTTGACACCCGAAAGGCAAGAACAACTGAACCGCAGTGAATGAAATTCTGCACAGATATTTAAAACATAAAATGAGGGACACGGGTTTCGTATTTTCTTAAAAAGAAAACGGTTGTAGGGGCACGGACGCCTCCAAACACTTGATCACGAAATATCAATAGTGCTAGTAACAGTACGTCAGATGTGTGTAAAGGACAGGAAGAATTGCAACGAAACTTTACGTGTGGGCAACACGCAAAAAATAAACCAATACTGGCATTTTCATTTTCCAGGAGAAAACGGTTTTACGGGGCAAAAGCCCCACCTAAAGTTTTAAAGTTGAATGCCCGATAGGCAAAAAAAAAAAAAAAAAAAGTGGATCGAAGTGAATGAAATTGTTCACAGATATTGCAGACGCAAAATAAGGATACGGGTTCCGTATTTTCCTGGATAAAACGATTGGGTGGAGCACCGACCCCTCCAAACCTTTGATCACGAAATATCAAAAGTGCTAGTAACACTACGTCAGATGTGTGTAAAGGACATGAAGGATTGCAAGGAAACTTTGTGCATGGATAATAGCGCAGAAAAAAGGAATACGGTTTGTTTTCTATTCTGCTTAAAATGGGTTTCAGGGGCAAAAGAACGCGCTCCAAAATTTCAAAATTTGACGCCCGAAAAGTAAGAAGAAGTGAACCAAAGTGAATGAAATTTTGTACAGGTATTGTAGTCACAAAATGAGGGACTACGGGTTTCGTATTTTCCTGGAAAAGACGGTTAGGTCGGGCACGGACCCCTCCAAACCTTAGATCACGAAATATCAAAAGTGCTAGTAAAGGTATGTCAGATGTGTGTAAAGGACATGACGAATTGCAATGAAACTGTGCGCATGGACAATGTGCAAAAAATGAAGGTATCCTTTTTATTTGTTTTCTGCGGAAAAATAGTTTAAGGGGGCAAAAGCCCCCACCGAAAGTTTTGAAATTTGAGGCCCGAAAGGCAAAAAGAATTGAGCCGAAGTGAATGAAATTGTACACAGATATTGTAGACATAAAATTAGGGAACACGGGTTTCGTATTTTCCTTGAAAAAAGGATTAGGTGGGGCAGGGCACCCTCCGAACACTTGATCACGAAATATCAATAGTGCTAGTAACAGTACGTCAGATATGTGTATAGGACAGGAAGAATTGCAACGAAACTTTACGTGTGGGCAACACGCAAAAAGTACACCAATACGGTCAATTTTATTTTCTAGGAGAAAACGGTTTTACGTGGCAAAAGCCCCCATCGAAAGTTTTGAAATTTGTGGCCCGAAAGGTAAAAAGAAGTAAGCCAAAGTGAATGAAATTGTATGCAGATATTGTAGACATAAAATTAGGGAATACGGGTTTCGTATTTTCCTTGAAAAGGGGGTTGGGTGGGGCACGGAACCATCCAAACATTTGATCACGAAATATCAAAAGTGCTAGTAACAGTATGTCAGATGTGTGTAAAGGACATGACGAACTGCAACGAAACTATGCGCATGGACGATGTGAAAAAAAGGAAGGTATACGTTTTATTTATTTTCTTCGGAAAAACAGTTTAAGGGGGCATAAGAACCCACCCGAAAATTTTGAAAGTTGACGCCCGAAAGGTAAGAAGAAGTGAACCGAAATGAATAAAATTTGGCACAGATATTGTAAACATAATATGAGGTATACGGATATCGTATTGTCTGGAAAAGACGGTTAGGTGGAGCACGGACTCCTCCAAACCTTTGATCACGGAATATCAAAAGTGCCCGTGACAGTATGTCAGATGTGTTTAAAGGACAGGAAAATCAAAATAGGTGTACCGAAGTGAATGAAATTGTGCACAGATATTGTACACATGAAATAAGGGAATACGGGTATCATATTTTCATGGAAAAAATGGTTGAATGGGGAACGGACACCTACAAATCTTTGATCACGGAATATCAAAAGGGATAGTAACGGTATGTCTGATGTGTATAAAGGATATGAAGAATTGAAACTAAGCCTTGTGTATGGACAATACGCAAAAAAATAAACAAATAATGTTTTTCATTTTCTGCGAAGAAACGGTTTTAGGGGGCAAAAGCCCCCACCTAAATTTTGAAAGTTGACGATCGAAAGGCATAAGGAAGTGAGCCGAAGTGAATGAAATTGTAGGTAGACATTGTAGACATAAAATGAGGGAATACGGGCTTCGTATTTTCCTTGAAAAAAGGGTTAGGTGGGGCACCGACCCCTCCGAACATTTGATCACGAAATATCAAAAGTGGTAATAACAGTATTTCAGAAGTGTGTAAGACATGAAGAATTTCAAAGAAACTTTGTGTATGGACAATATGAAAAAATAAAGGAATAAGGTTTGTTTTATTTTCTGCGGAAAATGGATTTCAGATGCAAAAAATAGACCCCAAAATTTTGAAAGTTGACGCCCGAAAGGTAAGAAGTGAACCAAAATGAATGAAATTTTCTGCAGACATTGTAGACATAAAATGAAGGAATACGGGTTTCATATTTGCTTGGAAAAGATGGTTAGGTGGGGCACGCACCCCTCCAAACTTTTGATCACGAAATATCAAAAGTGCCAGTAACAGTATGTCAGATGTGTGTAAAAGAGATGAAGAATTGCAACGCAACTTTGTGTATGAACAGTAGGCAAAAAATAAACGAATACGTTTTCTATTTTCGAGAGGAAAACGGGTTTTGGGGGGCAAGAGCCCCCGTTAAACTTTTTGGAATTTGACCCAAAAAGGCAAGAAGAAGTAAACCGAAGTGAATGAAATGTGCACAAATTTTGTAGAGGTAAGATGAGGGAATACGTGTTTTGTATTTTCCTGAAAGAAAAAAAAAACTGTTGAGTGGAACGATTTGTTGAGTTTCGGGAGGAGTGAACCGAAGCGAATGAAATTGTATATAGATATTGGATATGTAAAATAAGGCCTTTCGTGTTTTACAAGTGTCGTGTATTCATCCGATTTTTTCAAATTTGGCATATCAACTACAAGCACAAACAGCATAACGTACTTTACAGTATTTCAGGAGGAATGTTTAACCCATACAAAAATGTTTTTGCGCATAAAAAAACGTGTCAATTTATTTCCAGTTAGCTGTTGATCTGCCAAATTTAAAGCAAAACGAATTGGGACACTTGAGAAAGACGAAAGGCCTTATTTTACATTGGGTCTATATAATATCTACACACAATTTCATTTGCTTCAGTCCACTCCTTCCTGTGCTATTACGGTAATATTTACTTTTTTTGTCGAAGGGGCCTAGGCCAAAGCACTGTTTTTCCTCAAATATTAAAACACGTTTCATTTTTTGTTTTGCAAATTGTCCCTATACGAAGTTTCGTTGCAATTTTCCAGTCTTTACGAGGTTCTGACGTATGCTTATTTGCACTTTCGATATTTCCTAATCAACGGGTTACAAGGTCCGTTCCTCACTCAACCTTTTTTTTTTCAGGAAAATACGAAACCGAATTATCTCATTTTATGTCTACACTATCTGCCCACAATATCATTCAATTCGGTGCATTCCTTCTTGCCTTTTGGACCTCAAATTTCAAAATTTTGGGTGGGTATTTTGCCCCATAAAACCGTTTCTCCACAGAAAATAAAAAAACCGTATTCGTTTATTTTTTGCGTATTGCCCCTACACAATGTGTCATTTTAATTCTTCATGTCCTTCAAGCACTTCTGGCATACTATTATTAGCACTTTTGATATTTCACGATCATAGTTTTGGAGCGGTCTGGGTCCCACCTAAACGGGTTTTTTTTTCAGGATAATAAGAAACCCGTATTCCCACCGGTGGTGACGAAAAAAAATTGGCCTGTAGAGGGATAATTTGCTGAGGTTTTTTTAATTTGGCCAATCAGGGCACCTTTAATTGTGTATATTCGACGATGATAGCTTTGAATCAGATAAAATGCACTCGCCATGTAATTTTATTACAAAATGACGCGTGTCTGTTTGTTTTATTTCATAGTTCTCCCATATTAACTTTCTATTGATCGGCGACAATTTCCATTTAAGAGGTCTGAATACCGCCGGAATTTTTAAAATGATCCCCATTGATTCATACGGGAAACTGTTCCACTTTTTGAGCCGAAACGAGACTGAATTTCAAGGTTATGATTGTATTGATTTAAATCATTAATTGCTCCTTTTTCGTAACTGCATCTTATATTGCCATCTAGTGGCAAGCAACAGAACTCAGTGATGAGTGGATATTGGTCTCGCGGAGGAATATCAAGCTCGTATGTTTCTGCTACTCTCAAGCGCTAAATTCAAAGTTTAATACTTGTGTGGAAAAAAATCATGCCACGAATAAGTAAAAAGGTCATTAGGTTTTATCAACGAAGAGAAAGAAGGGGATTGAACTTAAAACCTTGGAGAGAAGAACAAACTTTTGTAAGCGAAGTTCAACACAAAATATAATATATAATTTTTGACATTATAAAGAAACCTTGAATGTAGGTTGGAAGAATCATTCAGAAATTTCAGCTCGAATTTGTTGTCAATTCTCCTGTGCGTGTTCTGAGTGCGGCACAGTCACTATTAGATCAGCTGAGGAAAAAAAAAAGAGAAAAACAGCTCGCACAATCAGCGAGTTGTTATTATTCTCACTATATTTACGTTTCAGTTTCTTACTATATTATTGTTTATAACTAAGCCATGACCTCTGCAGATCATAGTCATCTCCAATAATCAGTGCCAGATCTGGGGAAAAGGGACAAACGCTCCGAGCGGCAATTTAGGGGACGACAAGGTGCAAAAGTAAAAAGTAAAAGCTCCTACAAAGGAAATACAATCACCTATTGAATTCAATTTGGCCTAAAAGTCTTTCAAATTTCAATACCAGTATGCTCGTATATTTGTAATGTTAATGCATACAACGTACCTTCCTCTGCAATTCAAAATACGTAGGCAGGTCTCCATTGAAAATTTAAAAAAATGGACTACATGATGCGAGGCCATGGTGGCCGTCACGTCGGCTAGTCGTGTTGTGTAGCTAATAAAAGATGACTCTTCTCCACTGCCCTGATCCTGCCCTTCAAACTTTTTTTCTTCTATCGAAGCCAGGACTGCCTATTTGGGAAAAGTGTCAATGTTGACGATTGCTAGTTATAAAAGCGATGCATCCGCCGTTCTGTTGGAAAGGGATGGCGGGGTGTGGAAAGTCCCGCAAAATTCTACGTTGCCCAATGGGAAAATATCTAGGTTCTACACTACCAATCTATATATATAAAATTGAAAATAACTATT
Organism: Thermobia domestica; assembly: GCF_964235325.1. NCBI lineage: Eukaryota > Metazoa > Arthropoda > Insecta > Zygentoma > Lepismatidae > Thermobia > Thermobia domestica. Next base: position 211,452,216 of record NC_137457.1, on the reverse strand, counting down.
TGTGAGTAAATCTCCTGAACCCCCCAACCGATATCGATCAAATTCTTAACATGGATTAGCTTCAAGGCTGGGCTGGTTTTAGGCTATTCACTTTGATGGTAGAACTGAGGGGAGGAGGAGGGCGTGTAAAAATAAATAAAACTTAATAACTCCTGAGCCTCTCGACCGATCTCGATCAAATTTTCAACATAGATGAGGTTCAAGCTGGGATCACTTTTATGATTTAAATTTGACGCAGCACCGTGAGGGAGGAGAAGGAGTGGGAGACATATAAAAATCAATTTATATAAGACTGAAAGCGACTATTTTGTAACTTAATACCTGTTGAACTATCTAACCGATCTCAATCAAATTTTCAAGATATATGAGGTTTGAATCTGGAAACATTTTTCTAATTTCACTTTAATGGTAGATCCTAGGAAAGGGGGAGGGAGACGAATAAGTAAAAACTAATAAAACCTAATATCTTTTGAACCACTCAATCAATCTCGATCAAATTTTCAACATATATGAGGGTCGGGCCTTGGATGTTTTTATCGTTTCATTTTGACGAGCCAACGTAGGAGAGGTGGAGGGAAAAATATATGTAAAAAATAAAAATAAAAATGACTACCTTTGTGACTTCTTCACTCTTGAACCACGTGACCGATCTCAATCAAATTTCCAACATACATGAGTTTAGGGACAGGGATTGCTTTAGGTTATTCACTTTGACGATAGTGAATAGGGGGAATAGGTAGGGGGAGGAAGGGCGAGGGGGAGAAAAATTTGAAAATGATCAAACATGACCGATATTATAGTTGAATCCATAGTTTTCGTGGTCGATGAGAGAAACAGTGACACTTCTGCTGTTGTTTCAATCCAAGTTCAGCCCTAATAGTTGGGGAGGGGGAGGGTGCAATGGAGGAGAGAGGATAAACATTTAAAAATGATTGAAAATGACTAATATTAGTGTCGAATCAATAGTTTTAAGAGTAGCAGAGATTAACAGTGAATATTCTGATGCCGTGTGCCGCAGCACGGAGGAGGGGTAGGGGAGCTATATAATAATAATAATAATAATAATAATAATAATAATAATAATAATAATAATAATAATAATAATAATAATAATATTCGAAAATGACCAATATTAGTGTCTAATTCACAATTTTCGGGATCACTCTGATGAACTGTGACATTTTCGATCCGGTTTAAATGCAAGATCAGCTCCGCCACTTGCGGGAAGAGGAGAAAGAGATATATTAAATGGTCGATAATGGCCACTATCAGTGTCGAATTTATAGTTTTCTGGGTCGCTTAGATGAACAGTGGTACTTTCCATCCCGTTTAATTTCAAATTCAATCACACAACTTGGGGGAGGTGGAGAAAGAGCTATTGAAAAATGATCGAAAATGACCAATATTAGTGCTGAATCCACATTTTTGGGGGTCGCTCAGATGAACAGTGTCACTTTTGATGCCATGGCCCGCAACATGGGGGAGGACGAAATATACATATAAATGACCGAAAATGACCATTATTGGTGTCGAATCCATTATTTTTGGGGTCGCCGAGATGATCAATGATCTTTCCGATGCTGTTTAAATCGATGCCATTAAAAACGAAAACAGCATATTTCACGGGTACTGAACACATGAAATACTTAGTTGTGCATTTAAATTTTCATTTCAACTCAGCAAAGGGGGTAATATATGCTAGTAATATTAATAAAGCTCAGGCACTGTCCTTTCTCTATTTCAAAACCAGCTACAAATCTCTTTCCTAGAATATCTATTACTGGAACTATCGTTATATTTTTGTTTTTCGTCCTTATACAACACCAAGGTTATAAAGGAAGGTCTTTTTGATGTGGGTTCGCAGCTTGAATCTGATCGACCGTTCCCAACCATACTATCTCGCCTCCAGAAAAACTGGATTAGAGGGCAGAGTCTAAAGCAAGAAATGTATATCTCTTTTGCTAAAAAAAAAACTTTAGTTCGCATACTAGTCACAGCACATGTTTAGAGGTTTTTCAACGAATCTGTATGAGACGAGACCTGCAAATGACACAGGACTGAAAGTTGAGCTTACACCAGAAGTCGAATCTGGTATCATTCTAAGACAAAAAAATCCTAATGGCTGACTACTTTAATGCTCATATTTCAATCTCGTAAAAATTTAGGGTGAGCCCGGCCCCCTAGACTCCCCTGGATTCGGGCCTGTGTGACCCCCTACCCTCGAACACAATTTTCTGGAAGAAAGCCTCTATTCTTCTTTTTGTCTGTCTAGTTTACTGAAAACATGAAAAGCAAACTAGGTCACAGAGCATAGAGTTGGAAATGATTGACATGTTGCATTGCAGACATATTTCGTACCATTGATGATTTTGGGAGGTTTCCCAGGGACAAAATTTTCCTCGGAGTTATATCTCCTATGGTGCTCAATATGCGTTGAGTTGATTTTATCGTCCCTTTCAGCAGAAAGGCTATATGAGACGGGACCTACTGATTAATCGTGAATTCCGAACCACATGAGCTCTCGGCGGGAATCGAACCCGGGTCTCTCACGTCAAAGGCGCGTACGCTAACCACTTAGACACAAAGAAGCTCGGTGCTCATATTAGTAAAGAAGAAAGCACATTATAGGAATTTCAGTGCAGATAACTAAATACGACGGCTGTTAAATAAATATTTTTCATCTTGAATATATTGTGATAATTTTCAATCTTATTTGATAATGCTATTTTTAAAAAAATAGCATTCTCTTTTCTGTAACTCACTACAGTATACAAGTTAAATTTCAGACAGTGTGCAAAAGAGGGGAAGTGACTACAATGTACGATGGACCTTCTTGTAAACCATTCTTGTAAACCGATGAATAAAACCTTTCTTGTAAAATTCAGCGTTGCAAAGAACCTGTGTGGTTGACTGATAGCTACACATAAACTGACAGAACGAAAGTCTTAATTTGAGTACTGAAGCTGCCTCAGGCTAAAAGCAACCTGCCCTCAGGCGTTGTTTTGTGTCTTGTAACGTTGTGTTTAAAAAACAGACACAGACACAAGATAAAACAACTGATAAGGCTAGTTTTCTGATATACCAAAATATATTTCCCAATTTGTTGTTTGAAGCCTCTTTATTCCTTATAAAAAACAACATATCCAGATTTATATTTATCATGAAAATATATTTATCATTCAGGTCCTTTATTACTATTATTATTATTATTATTATTATTATTATTATTATTATTATTATTATTATTATTATTAGTAGTAGTAGTAGTAGTAGTAGTAGTAGTAGAATTGGTATTATTATTATTATTATTATTACCGCATAATATTTTTCGCTAGTCCTCACAGCAATTAATATTTAGCAGCAGGGGTAAAAGTGCGTGGGAACGCGGGGGAACCCGGGCACCCACCCCCAAAAAATGTGTACGGTGTCCCCCGAGTTCCTAAGCAATTACAATGGGCAAACATAGGCATGGGGGACGGCGTGAAGTCATGCCACTACCTACCGTCCAGATGATTCCATCCCATCTCGCCTAATCCCACCTCGTCTAACGATTTATCAGCCACTTATATCTCCAAGAGAAGAATGTGCACCATTTTAGGCGAAATGGGAATTCCCATCTTGCCTAATCCCATCTCGCCTAATATCGCGGTAGGATGCAAGGAGGAAATTTCTGTACTAAAGAGGGAATTCCTCTACTAGCATTATAACCAGATATTTCAATCAATATTGGCAATCTCTGTAAACTACAATATAAATATATAATAATTACTATACAAGAAGAAAGCATAGGGGAAGGCGATTTAGTTAATTTAGTTCACTTTTGATTTGTTTTGGGAATACTGGAAATTGATTGGCAAACAGGAGTTAATCAGAAATAGGATAGAAATATACAGGGTGCTTCAAAGCAACACCGAGAACCTTTGGGAGCTGACTCCTGATACCAAGATAAGAACCTGGGTGCACAAATACTTTCTTTTGGCGCTATGACCAGCCAAAAACCTGTCGGGAAAATGCCCAAAATGTAACTCGAGAACAGAATGTCGGATCGAAGTCGGGGTAAAGGAAATGTATATTATTTTTAGCCATAGCTTCCATTAATGCACAACTCGATATGGTGCAGGGGCAGCACAAAGATCACCCCAAAGAAATTGAAGAATTATTGGGACATTTTATGAAATGTTGACTGAGGCAAGTTAACTACAATTAAATACGATATTTCAAATAACAGGAATCTTAGAACACGGTCGAAGTTACAAGAACATCGTTAAAATTATAAAAAGGGAAGATGCACATATTTGATTGATCTACTTTGTCTCAGTATAGAATTGACTATCGAGAAAGAACTGAAGTTATTTGAAGTCCATAAAGTTTACATGTTATGCCTTCTAGGCTAAGGAAGACAGGGAGATCACACATGGCTATGGGGTAGCGTGTGCGACTTTCGCATAGGAGACCCGGCTCCAATTATCAGCGGGAGCACAAGCAGTTCGGATCTCACGTTAATACGTAGCTCCATGTCTCATGTAATTTTGCAACCGAAGGGATGTTAAACTGAAATCCGATCCAATAATAGAGATAGATAATAGATGGAAGCTATTTTTTGGGAAAATAATTCGTGAAAGGAGAATGTAGGAGAAAACAGGATAATTCCGAGAAATCTCACGGGTACGATGGTATCCACTACAAACTTTTATAGTCTGGGATCCATCCCGCCATCCGGCATCCAAAACGGTTTTAGGGGGCAAAAGAACTCACCCCAAACTTTGAAAGTTGACGCCCGAAAGATAAGAAGAAGCGAACCGAAGTGAATGGAATTTTGCACAGATATTGTAGACATAAAATGTTGGTATACGGGTTTCGTATTTATCTGGAAAAGACGGTTAGGTGGGGCACGAACCCCTCCAAACATTTGATCACGAAATATGAAAAGTTGTTGTAACACCATGTCAAATGTGTGTATAGGACATGAAGAGTTGCAACGAAACTTTACGTATATACAATACATAAAAAACAAAGGAATACGTTTTTTTTATTTTCTGCGGAAAAATGGTTTTAGGGGGCAAAACCTCCCACCCCAAACTTTTGAAAGTTTACACCCGAAAAATAAGAATTGAAGCGAAGTGAATGAAATTTTGCACACATATTGTAGACATAAAATGTGGGTATACGGGTTTCGTATTTTACCTGGAAAAGACGGTTAGGTGGGGCACGGACCCCTCCAAACATTTGATCACGAAAACATTGAAATGTTAAAGGTGCCTCCTGAAATACTATAAAATAATATATATACTGTTTGAGCTCACTGTTGATCTTCCAAATTTGAAAAACCAGATGGATACACTTGTGAAACACGAAAGGTCTTATTTTACATATCCAATATCTACACAAAATCTCATCGCTTCTGTCCACTCCTTCCGCCACCAGACGCCTCGATCCACGCTAAAGTTTTTTTTTTCTTTTAAGGAAATTACGAAACACGTATTCCTCCATCTTACCCCTACAATATTTGTGCACAATTTCATTCACTACGGTCCACTTGTTTTTGCCATTTGGGCGTCAATTTTCAAAATTTTCGGTGGGGGCCTTTGCCCCTTTACCGTTTTTTCGCAGAAAATAAAACGTATTTTTTTATATTGCCACTACGCAAAATTTCGTCGCAATTCGTCATGTTCTTTAGGACTTCTGGCATACTGTTATTAGCACTTTTGATATTTCGTGATCAAAGATTTGGAGGGGTCCGTGCCCCACCTAACCGTTTTCTCCAGTAAAATACGAAACCCGTATTCCCTCATTTTATGTCTACAATATCTGTGCACAATTTCGTTCACTTCGGTCCACTTGTTTTTGCCTTTCGGGCGTCAACTTTCAAAATTTTGGGTGTGGGTTTTTGACCCCTTAAACAGCTTTAACGGAGAAAATAAAAATACACGTACCGGTATTCGTTTATTTTATGTGTTGTATCTACCTACCAAATTTTATCAAAATCGGAGTGTTACACTGGGGAAGTGTTACTTGTCAGTCATTGTAGAATTATTTTCCCTGTTTCTCCACCAAGAAGAAATTGTCTGTCAAGTAAAGGGTCCAAATGGATGAATCGAGTTGCGGAATGAGACGTAGTGTGACTGATAGAGGATGTGGAAATATGTAAATGTGCAAAGTTATAAGGGCTAAACGTCATAAGAAACGGAGGGGGTCAAAATTGTAGGAGAAGGGCTATGCTATGTTATTGAAATACATCAAATAAACTGTTGAATCGTGAAAATAGTGAAAGATAGACAATGCAAACGGTGGTAGTTTCACATATTGACAAAATGTGATCTACAATGGGCAGAGTAAATCACGAACTTCCGGCTGCACCTTGAAAAAATGAAATGAAATCTTTAGTTTAATGTCCCACGGTTATGCCGGTTAGGCTAAAGAAGACGGTGATAATGAGAAATGAGTGAAATGGTGGAATGAAGAAAGTGGGAGGAAACGGGCGAACCCCGAGAAAACCCACGAGCACGGTGTTTGTCCACAAAGTCCACACGGCGCGAGCTGGGATCGAACCAGGGACCCCAACACCGGAGGTGAACGCTCTACCACTGAGCCACCGCCCCCCCCCCGGCTGCACCTTGAAATCCGCCATTTTGAAATCTGTGATAATTTTGGAAATGGAAAAGTAGTGATGTGATATATCAGTTAGGGCCAGCATGTTCTCAAAAGTCAATTATGAACTTTATTGATCGTTATCTGTACTTATTTGTTAGATTTAGGATAATCTTCATAGTTATTTACGAAAATTTAGGAGACTGATACTCGTACGTTGAAAGTTTGGACTATCACGAAAACACATGTAAGTTAAACATGTTCAAAGCCAAGAAAACTAACCTCGATATTTGATATCCAAGTTGTATATTATTATATTTCACTGTCGAATATCAAATTTCAGTGTTAGTTTTCTTGGTTTGTAGATATGTGAATTATTTCTTGCCCATAATACGACTAATAACGCTAAAAGACTCACAAATCAAATTTAGTTCGTATCTTTAGCATTTCTTACAATCAACGTACAATTGTAGTTATCAGCCTTTCGATAATTATGAGCCTCATAGACTCCTTCTTTCTTACAAACATTATTATCAAGTATTAGTATCTTAACGGTAACCCACTGATAAACTGTAAGCAATCCCTGTAAAATGAAGTGAAGTATTTCATTTTAACGAACACGATTATGCTCTTTAGACTAAGGGAAACAATGATTAAGGCAAGTAAATGTTGATGGAAGATATGATGGAATGAGAATGTGGAAGGAAATTGGAGTATCCCGAGAAAACCGACACACGATACGATGGTGTCCACCACAAAGTTTCTTGTCTTAGGATCGAACCACAGACCCCACGTAGCAGAGACAAGCTGTTTACCACTGAGTCACCGTGTCCTCCCCAATCGCTAAGAGACGCGGGCATCCAGTTAAGAATAACCGACAAAAAAACGTGCTTACCATTTTCGCACGAAGGAAACTCCACGAATCCCACATTCTGATCGTTTGTACTTCTTGTAGGTTGGTTTACCATACGCAATATTTAGTATATCGATACATCTGTCAGAATCATACTGTTTCCTCCAAAGTAGGGGCAGGGTGACTTAGCGATAGAGCGCTTACTTCTGGTGCGGGATGGACCTCGTTCGATTCCAGACTATAAAAGTTTGTAGTGGATACCATCGTACCCGTGAGATTTCTCGGGATTATCCTGTTTTCTCCTACATTCTCCTTTTACGAATTATTTCCCAAAAATTAGCTTCCATCTATTATCTCTCTTTATTATTGGATCGGATTTCAGTTTAGCATCCCTTCGGTTGCAAAATTACATGAGATATGGAGCTACGGATTAACGTGAGATCCGAAAATGGTGGACATTCTTATCTTGGAGATGTAAGTGGCTGATAAATCGTTAAACGAAGTGGGATTAGGCTAGATGGGATGGAATCATCTGAAAAGGTAGGGAGACAGTAGGTAGCGGCATGAGTCACGATGTCTCCCATGCCTACCTTTGCCCATTGTAATTGCTTAGGAACTGGGGGGACGTCATACACAGTTTTTTGGAGGTGAGGATAGGGTTCCCCGCGTTCCCACGCACTTTTACCCCTGCTGCTAAGTATTAATTGCTGTGAGGACTAACAAAAAATTTTCATGATAATAATAATAATAATAATAATAATAATAATAATAATAATAATAATAATAATAATAATGATAATAATAAAGGATCTGAATGATAAAGGTATTTTTTTTAAATTTCTTTACAATTCCTGTGGGTTTCCGTGAATCTGGTTATATTGCTTTTATAAGGAATAAAGAGGTGTCAAACAACAAATATGATTTGTATAAAAGAAAAAAAAGCCTTATCAGTTGTTTCACAACTGACCTTGTGTCTGTTTTTTTTTAAACACAATGTTACAAGACACAGAAGCCATGAGTGCGAGCAGCTTGCTTTTTTCCCTGAGGGCAGATTCAGTACTAAAATTAAGACTTTCATTCTGTCAATTTATGTGTAGCTATCAGTCAATCACACAGGTTCTTTGCAACGCTGAATTTTACAAGAAAGGTTTTGTTCATCGGATAGGAAGCGAAGTCCATCATACGTTGTAATCACTTCCCCTCTTTTGCACACTGTGTGAAATTTAACTTGTATACTGTAGTAAGGTACAGAAAAGAGAATGCTATTTTTTAAAGAGAGAATGACATTATCGAATAAGATTGACCATTATCACAATATATTCAAGATGAAAAATATTCATTTAACAGTCGTCATACTTAGTTGTCTGCACTGAAATTCCCATAATGTGCTTTCTTCTTTTCTAATATGAGCACCGAGCTTCTTCATGGCTAAAAGGTTAGCGCACGCGCCTTTGGCGTGAGAAACCCGGGTTCGATTCCGACGAGAACTCATGTAGTTCGGAATTCACGATTAATCAGTAGGTCCCGTCTCATATAGCCTTTCTGCTGAAAGGGACGATAAAATCAACTCAACTCATATTGAGCACCATAGGAGATATAACTCCGAGGGAAATTTTGTCCCTGGAAAACCTCCCAAAATCATCAATGGTACGAAATATGTCTGCAATGCAACATGTCAATCATTTCCAACTCTATGCTCTGAGACCTAGTTTGCTTTTCATGTTTTCAGTAAACTAGACAGACAAAAGGAAGAATAGAGGCTTTCTTCCAGAAAATTGTGTTCGAGGGTGGGGGGTCACACAGGCTCGAATCCACGGGCAGTTTAGGGTGCCGGGATCACCCTAAATTTTTACGAGATTGAAATATGAGCATTAAAGTAGTCAGCCATTAGGATTTTTTTGTCTTAGAATGATACCAGATTCGACTTCTGGTGTAAGCTCAACTTTCAGTCCTGTGTCATTTGCAGGTCTCGTCTCATACAGATTCGTTGAAAAACCTCTAAACATGTGCTGTGACTAGTATGCGAACTAAAGTTTTTTTTTAGCAAAAGAGATATACATTTCTTGCTTTAGACTCTGCCCTCTAATCCAGTTTTTCTGGAGGCGAGATAGTATGGTTGGGAACGGTCGATCAGATTCAAGCTGCGAACCCACATCAAGAAGACCTTCCTTTATAACCTTGGTGTTGTATAAGGACGAAAAACAAAAATATAACGATAGTTCCAGTAATAGATATTCTAGGAAAGAGATTTGTAGCTGGTTTTGAAATAGAGAAAGGACAGTGCCTGAGCTTTATTAATATTACTAGCATATATTACCCCCTTTGCTGAGTTGAAATGAAAATTTAAATGCACAACTCCGTATTTCATGTGTTTAGTACCCGTGAAATATGCTGTTTTCGTTTTTAATGGCATCGACTTAAACAGCATCGGAAAGATCATTGATCATCTCGGCGACCCCAAAAATCATGGATTCGACACCAATAATGGTCATTTTCGGTCATTTATATGTATATTTCGTCCTCCCCCATGTTGCGGGCTATGGCATCGAAAGTGTCACTGTTTATCTCAGCGACCCCCCACAAATGCGGATTCAGCACTCGGTCATTTTCCATCATTTTTAAATATCTCTTTCTCCCTCTGCCCCAAATTGTGGGGTTGAATTTGAATTTAAACGGGATAGAAAGTATCACTGTTCATCTAAGCGACCCAGAAAACTATAAATTCGACACTGATAGCGGCCATTATCGATCATTTTATATATATAACTTTCTCGCCTTCCCGCAAGTGCAGATCCCACGAGCTGATCTTGCATTTAAACCGGATCGAAAATGTCACAGTTCATCAGAATGATCCAGAAAACTATGAATTAGACACTAATATTGGTCATTTTCGATTATTATTATATATAGCTCGCCAACCCCCGTGCTGCGGCACACGGCATCAGAATATTCACTGTTAATCTCTGCTACTCCTAAAACCATTGATTCGACACTAATATTAGTCATTTTCAATCATTTTTAAATGTTTATCCTCTCTCCTCCATTGCACCCTCCCCTCCCCAATTATTAGGGCTGAAAGTAGATTGAAACAGCATCAGAAGTGTCACTGTTTGTCTCATTGACCCCGAAAACTATGGAGATTCAACAATAATGTCGGTCATTTTTGATCATTTTTAAATTTCTCTCCGTCCTCCTCCCCTACGTTGCTTCGTCAAAGTGAATAGCCTAAAGTAATCCCTGCCCCTAAACTCATGTATGCTGAAAACTTGATTTAGATCGGTCAGGTGGTTCAAGATTGAAGTCACAAAGGCAGTCATTTATTTTTTTACATATATTTCCCCCTCCCCTACGTTGGCTCGTGAAAGTGAAGCGGTAAAAAAAACACTCAAGGCCCGACCTTCATGTATATAAAAAATTAGATCGAGATTGGTTGAGTGGTTCAAAAGTTATTAGGTTTTACTAGTTTTTATTTATACGTCCCCCTCCCCTCCTCCTAGGATGTATTGTTAAAGTGAAATTAGGAAAACGTTTCCAGATCCGAACCTCATATATCTTGAAAATTTGATTGTGATCGGTCAGATAGTTCAATAGTTATTAAGTTACAAAAAAACTCACTTTCAGTCTTATATAAATTGGTATTTATATATCTTCCCTCCTTCTCCGCCCCCTCGTTGCTCCGTCAAACTTAAATTACAAAAACGATCCCAGGTCTGAGGCTCATCTATGTGGAAAATTTGATCAAGATCGGTTGAGTGGTTCAGGAGTTAATAAGTTTTATTTATTTTTACATTCCTCTCTCTCAGTTCTACCATCAAAGTGAATAGCCTAACCAGCCCAGCCGTGAAACTCCTCCATGTTACAAATTTGATCAAGATCTGTTATGCGGTTCGGGAGGTTTAGAGTCAAAAACATAATGTTTTTCAATTTTATATATATTGAAATTAGTATAAAATCCATAGTTTTCGATATTATTGTAAAATCCATAGTTTTCGCGGTCGCTGAAATATATATATATATATATATATTAGTAGTGTCGAATCTAAATATATTCCTATGGCGGCAAGGTAAAATTTTACGGCACTTTCCACCAGCCCCTCCCCCCTTTCCAACAGAACGGCGGATGCATCGCTTTTACCACTAGCAATCCTCTACATTGAAACTTTTCCCAAATAGGCAGTACTGGCTTTGATAGAAGGAAAAAAAAGAGTTTGAAGGTCCGGATCAAAGTAGGGGAAGAGAAGATTCACAGTGTTAGGCAAATTTCAATTGAATTAACAATTAATCTGTAAATTTAATTGTTAATTGCAATTAACAACTGAAGTAAGTAATGGTTAATTGTTAATTGCAGTTGGCCATTAATAAAGGAGAATCAATTGCAATTAATCAATCGATTGAAAGTAATTGCAGTGGAAAGTAATTGCAATTGAATTCAGTCATTCAATTGCAATTGAAATTAATTGGCAATTAATTCAATTGCAATTGATTTCCACAGCAATTACTTTCAATTGATTGATCAATTGCAATTGATTTTTACTGATTAATTTTCAACACTGTGGTTCAGAGAGGGTGTGGGGCAATGAAAACTTTAGCCACGACCAGTTGACCTACCACCCATCGTGACCCACGACCCACCGCGACCCACTCTGACCCACCACCCACCATGAACCACTCTCACCCACTGTGACCCACAGACCCGTAGGAACCCATTATCATCAACTCTGACCCATAATTCATGCCCTCTTCTCTACTGACTAAAGAGTTTAAACTTGTAATAAAACAACGCTATGAAATTATCACTCATTGGAGTTTAAATTTCTACGATCAATCACTCAAGCACCGCTCTATTACAATAACGGTGGATCTGACCTTTCTAATATAAATAAAATAGAGTTTGGTTGAGTGTCTGTCTCTCTATCTGTGTGCGGCCTGTGAACCAGACGAGTGGACGAAAGTTTTATAAATTTGGTCACGGGTAGCTTGGTCTAGGCCCCAGATCAAGACGAAGAGTGTTTTTTTTCAACCGGGACCGGCCTGGGGACCAGACAAGTTGGTCGAGAGTAACCAAACTTTGGCCACGAATACCTTGGTTCAGGACCCAGACCAAGGCGAAGCGTTTTTGACTAAATTCGAACCAGGGGGTCTCAGGGGGCGTTTACCGGGACAAGTAAAAGTAGTAGAAAATGACCGAAATGAGTGTCGATTTGATAGTTTTCGCGTTCGCTAAGATCAATGGTGAAACTGCGATCGCATTAACTTCCAAATTCACCCTATTCGGCTGCGGGCCGGGGGTCAACTGAGGGGAAGGGATACCGAAATGTAAAAGTAATCTAAAATGACGGATATTAGTGTAAAATCCATAGCTTTCACTGTCGCTGAGATGAATGGTGATACTTCCACAGGCGTTGACTTTCAAATACAGCCGCCATCGGCTGTGGGCCAGAGGCGTTGTTTTTTCAAAATTGGAACCAGAGGATCATAGGGGGTTTTACCGGGATATGTAAAAGTAGTAGAAAATGGCAGATGTTAGTGTTACATTCATAGTTTTCGCGGTATCGGCTGGAGGTCAGAGGGGATTTTTTCACAATTGGAACCAAGGGGGTCTCAGGGGGCGTTTACCGGGACATGTAAAAGTAGTAGAAAATGACCAATATTTGTGTCGAATCCATATTTATCGGGATTTCCCAGATCTATAGTGACATCCCCGATAGTGTTTACGTTCAAATTCAGCCCCCATCGGCCTTCCCAATGAAAACACATGTACGTTGTTGGGTATATATTCACACAAAATATACCCAATTTTAGAAATGTTTCTTAATTGTTCTTCCGTTGTTCAGTTTGTTTACATTGATACTTTATCTGATCAGTGCGAAGAACGGGCATAACAGCTAGTACGAAATGGTAAAGTGTTTCTCATGTACCAAATTACAATGAATTCAATTACATAGATAATTATTATAATTATCATTGATAATTATTACCTTCTTGAATTATAGATACTTTTCAGTGGAAAAAGGATTAAAATTTGAAATCCAAAATCAAGGTAGAGGAGACCAACGTAAATGAAAAAGTATAAAATTTTTCATATAATTAAGCGTACCGAAACTTAAAATTTCCATGTAATTAAGCTTACTGTACAAATTGTATATCTCTTTTTCCCACAATTTAATTTTCTTGTGCTCTGAACGCTAAACACAAGCTTCAGCAATTATTATAATAGAAAGCAGTGGATATATAATGCGAAGCACTGTATTTTGTTTCTCAATTTGTTTCTCAACTAACATAGATCGTTTTCGATTTTTTTTTACAAATCAACCCACTACCAATTTCCCATATGTAGAAAGTCCTTCCTTCCATAAAAGAGATTTTAAAAAAATGCAAGGACACGTTCTGTTTATTTTTAGCTCCATAAATTGATGTCGAGTTTCGCGTCGAGCCGAGTTTGACAAATAGCTCCCTCATTCAGCTCGTTTTAACTCGTTTTGAAATCATGATCTGATTATACTGGAAAGAGCAACCATGAAAAATGTAAACAGTAATGTGGAATACTTTTAGTGGTGCTCATGACAGGGTTGCATTTTGTCTCGTACTTTTAGTACATCTCGTCTCGTCTCGATAGCGAAACGACTATAGATTTTTATAACGTGAGCTCCGGCGTCATGAACTTGTTCCCCAACCAACGAATTTTGGGATGGTTTTTTGCGAAGTTATGTGCCATTTTGCACGCCTATTCTCACTTTTTGTGCGTCACCGCAAGTGGATCAAAGTGAGCCTACAAATATGGCGAAACAAGTTTTTTTTATTTTCTGCGGAAATACGGTTTTAGGGGGCAAACGCAACCACCCAAAATTTTGGAAGTTGAGGCCCGAAAGGCCAGAGGAAGTAATCCGAAGTGAATGAAATTGTGCACAGATATTGTAGACATAAAATGAGGGAATACGAGTTTCTTATTTTCCTGAAGAAGAAAAAACGCATAGGTGGGACCCAGACCCCTCCAAAACTCAGATCGTGAAATATCAAAAGTGCTAATAATAGTATGTCAGAGTACTTGAAGGACATGAAGAATTTGAACGATATATTTTGTAGGGACAATACGCAAAAAAAACGAATATGTATTTTATTTTGTGCGGAAAAGCGATTTTAGGGGGGAAAAGCCCCCTCCAAAAATTTTTGAAATTTGGGGCCCAAAAGGCAAGAAGAAGTGAACAGAAGTGAATGAAATTGTGCACAGATATTGTAGACGTAAAATGAGACAATTAGGTTTCGTATTTTCCTATTAAAAACCCTTGAGTGAGTCACGAACCTTTTGAACCGTTGATTACGAAATATCAAAAGTGCAAATAAGCATACGTCAGAAGTTCGTAAAGAATATGGAGAATAGCAACGAAGCTTCGTATAGGGGCAATTTGCAAACCAATAAGTTAAACGTGTTTTAATATTTGCGGAGAAACAATGTTGGGGCCTATTCCCCATCCGAAAAAAGTAAATATTACCGTAAAGCGCAGGAAGGAGTGGACTGAAGCAAGTGAAATTGTGTGTAGATATTATATAGTCCCTATGTAAAATAGGGCATTTCGTGTTTCTCAAGTGCCTCTATCCGTTTTGCTTCAAATTTGGCTGATCAACAGCAAACTGAACATAAATCAATACGTGTTTTTGTTTATGCGCAAAAACTTTGTAAGCGTTAAAGCTGCTTCCTCAAATACTATAAAATACGCTATAGTGTTTTTGCTTGTACTCGATCTGCCAAATTGAAAAAATCGGATGGAGACAAGACACTTGTGAAACACGAAAGCCATATATTACATATCCAATATCTACATACAATTTTGTTCGCTTCGGTCCACTCCTCTCGCTACTCAACACCATGGTCCATTCAACAGTTTTTTATTCTTTCAAGAAAATACGAAACACGTATTCTCTCGTCTTACCTCTATAATATTGTGCACATTTCATTCACTTCGGTCCACTTCTTCTTGCCTTTTGGGTCAAATCCCAAAATTTTGAACGGGGGCTCTTGCCCACAAAAACCATTTTCCTCCGAAAATTGAAAAACGTATTCGTTTATTTTTATACTATTATTTATAGACAAAGTTTCGTTGCAATTTTTCATGTCCTCTAGACACATCTGACATACTCTTACTAGCACTTTTGATATTTCGTGATCAAAGGTTTGGAGAGGTCCGTGCCCCACCCAACCCTTTTTTTCAGGGAAATACGAACCCTGTATTCCGTCATTTTATGTTTACAATATCTGTGCAAAATTTCATTCACTTCGGTTCATATCTTCTTACCTTTCGGGCGCGAACTTTGAAAATTTTGTGTGGGTTCTATTGCTCCCTAAAACCGTTTTTCCGCAGAAAATAGAAAAAAGCATTCCTTTATTTTTTGCGTATTGTCCGTACACCAAGATATGTCACAATTCTTCGTGTCCTTTACACACATCTGACACATTGTTACTAGCACTTTTGATATTTCATGACGAAAAGTTTGGAAGGGTCCGTGCCCCACCCAGCCGATTTTTTCCCAGGAAAATACGAAACCCGTATTCCCTCATTTTACATCTACAATATCTGTGCACAATTTCATTCACTTCGGTTCACTTCTTCTTGCCTTTCGATCAACAACATTCAAAATTTTGGGTGGGGGCTTTTGCCCCCTAAAACCCTTTTTCTGCAGAACATAAAAAACCCGTATTCGTTTATTTTTTTCGTATTGTCCATACACAAAGTTATATTGCAATTCTTGATGTCATTTACATACATCTGACATACTGTTACTAGCACTTTTGATATTTCATGATCAAAGGTTTGAAGGGGTCCGTGCCTCACCCAGCAATTTTTTCCAGGAAATTACGAAACAGGTATTCCCTCATTTTACGTCTAAAATATCTGTGAAAATTTCATACCCATCGGTTCATTTCTTTTTGCCTCTCGGGCGTTAAGTTTCAAAATTTTGGGTGGGAGGTTTTGCCCCCTAAAACCGTTTTTCCGCAGAAAATTTTAAAAAACGTTTGTTATTTTTTGTGTATTGTCCATACGTAAAGTTATGTTGCAATTCTTCATGTCCTTTACATACACCTGACATACTGTTACTAGCAATTTTGATATTTCGTGATCAAATGTTTGGAGGGGTCCGTGCCCCTTGAACCGTTTTTTTTTTTAGGAAAATACGAAACCGTATTTCCTCATTTTACGTCTGCAGTATCTGTGCAGAATTTCATTTACTTCGGTTCAGTTGTTCTTGCCTTTCGGGTGTCAACTTTATAAATTTTGGGTGGGGCTTTTATATTGAACGTTTAAATTATGTAACTTTTTCTTTTTTATGAGATTCTTGTTTGGGGCGAGTAGAGAAATGCTTTCCTCTGGTATCTCTTTCTTGCCATTCATCTTGTTTGAACTGCTTAAGTAAGATAATTTTGTAACTTTTGATGTCATTTAATTCCGTGACGATAATAAAATTGTCATTCTTAACAATTTGTTTTATTCTTTTATTTGCAGTTTGCAACACTGATATATTTGTTACAAAATTGAGGTTTGGTCCAACGCCTTTCGAATTCACAACCAACCAAACCGCCGAGCTTTTTGGGTTGCCTGCTATTGCAGGAAAAGGAGAATAGCAGGTGGTAATGCACTTTTGGAGTCGTGTATACAATACAGACGGCCTAAAATATGTGTTAAACATGAGATTCGACAGCCCCCCATTTTGGATGGAGGGGTGTACGTGGAATTTTCAAATGGCAACATAGGACGAGTATGCCTTCTTTGATAGATCGTGAAATACCAAACAGCTTAGTTCAAAATTATGACCTCGTGTTTTGGTCCTAATTTACCAAAACACTGGAAATTTTATGATATAGGACCATTTTTGTGGGCCATCTTAAAAAACGGTGCCCCATATCAAAAATTGTTTCCTACAAAAATTGTTCAATTTTCCAAGCTCTTTCGAACGAGGTATCACTTGACCTATGTTCCTTAGGGTGGTCCATAAATATCAATTTTCAAGTCGGGCTGGTCTCACCTTCTAAAATTGTTCCACATGGGGCTAAATTAAGCCAGGAGAAAAATTAGCTTCATTGAATAATATTAAATAGTGCCCCAAGCCACCTAAAATTTTGAATCCGATTACAGGACATAGTATATGAGAAAATCTGGAATAAACTCATGTAATTTAGAAACGGCTAAAGGTAATGCAAAGATACCCTGGATAATAGAAATAGAGGAAGAAACATATCCAATTTTGTATAGTACTGCCATTGCGGCCATCTTGAAATCCGCCATCTTAGATTCAGGTCAAAGTTGTAAATAGAAACAGGGTCATGTGACATATTGTTCTGAGGTATCGTTTTACCAGAAGCACAAATCTGGCACTATTTTAAAGATAGCTTTAGTCATGTAAGAATTATTACCTGTGAAAAGATTTCTCCTTTTCAGACTAATAATTCTTACATTACTAAAAGTAAAGACATGAGTTTGGCGTGAAAAGAACGAAAGGGATATGCACGGCTTCAAACGAAAGAGGAACGCGAAAGAAAATGCACTTCTGAAAATGATTTGTTTGAACTTTATACGCCAAAAGACATGGAGCAGTTCAAGTAATGAAGAGGAAAACCCAGTTGAGAATGTTAGAGAAAATATAAACACGAATGTGTGTGTGCCCGGACCGTCCAAGAGATGTAAAATGGGGAAAAACTAATTTTATTACTCAAAGACTGGTGTTGCTCGTAATCGGTAAAAGATCACTCATAGAGCAGCAATACATATTCTGACAGCGACGGCAGAGGCATTAGGCCATAATATAGAGGAACTAGCAATAAATGGGTCATTCATTCGCCGATGCTAAGAGAAAACCTGTAGTGAAGTTGCACAGAACTACAAGAAACAATTTCAGAGCTCATCAAGTGCGTTATTTGTGCATTGGAACGGAAAACTACTGCTGAATTTGACTGGCAGAGACACTGCCGGCAGGTTATCAATAATTATTTTTGGAGATGGTCATGAGAGGCTAATTGTTCCCATTTTGTCGTCATCAAGAGAAGAATATATTGATTCTACTATAGTACATTCGCTTGAAGAATGGAACTTGGTAAAGTTCGTGCAGGCAATTTATTGTGACACTACTCCTTGCAATATGGATCTTGTCAACGGTGCTTGCATTCTGCTAGAGCAGTACCTCCAAAATAACCTTCTATACCTTCCTTGTAGACACCACATTTATGAATTAGTTTTAAAATGTGTATTTGATAACTGTTGTGTTTCGTTTGCATCTGGACCGGACGTTCTCCTATTGAAGTGTTTTCAGAACGAGTGGTCTAGAATAGATTGCACTAACTTTATTCCAGGAATTGATGATGATGATGTAACAAACAAAAAATGAAGTTTTGAATTTTGCTATCAAACTTGTAGAAGCAGGACACTGCAAAGAAGATTACAGGAAATTTTTAGAACTGACCATCATATTCTTGGGTGGCATACCTCCTTGAGGAGTTTTGTTTCGTTTGCCTGGAGCAATTCACCATGTAAGGTGGGTGGGAAAACCAAGCTACTATTTAAAATATTTCTCTTTAGCCAACAATTTCGTTTAACGAAGAAAATAGAAACGGGTCTTCGGAGAGTATACACTTTCTGATCCGGCTATATGTTCACAGTTGGCTTAAATGTGATCAAACATCCCATTCACCATTTACAAGATCTACAGATTTTTGAAAGATTTATACAGTTAAAGACAAACAGATGCTGAATTATCTGAAGTGGCTCTTTCTAAATTTTCACACCGACTCTGGTACTTGACGGAGGAACACGTAGCATTGGGGTTTTTTGATGATGGAGTTACCATAATGGAAAACCAAAAAATGGTTGAAAGAATTAAAACTATAAGGGGAAACCGTGAAGCAGCAAAGAGGCTTGACGCAAGATATGATACCATAAAAATTCTTGTGAAAAGAGAAATCAGTGATTTTGCTACAACAAACAAATTTTCCTCGAGAGATTTAAAATACCCAAAGGGTTTCTTGAGTGTGATCCGACTTCATGGCCAAATAACAATGACTATCTTCAAGGAAAGACAATAGTTTAATTAATCCACGTAACAAACGATGTGCAGAAAGGGGAGTGTAACTAATAGAAGATTACAACAACGTTCTTACGAAAAATGAGGAGCACAAACAGTTTCTTTTGCAGATAATAAAGACCCACAGACAATCTTTTCCTATATGCGACAAAGTGAACTATGTAGCAAATAAGATTCATAACCTACCAAAAAGATACTACATAAATAAGGGATATTTCAATTTCTTCCAAGTTATAATTTTTCTTTTTCCTCATAATGGTCTATGAATCATCTTGATGGAAAAAACTTATTCGTAGTTCAAAGCGCAACAAGCAGTTTGTTTCAGTTTATGTAAAAGACTTCCAAAATTCTTACATATCTGTGTTCCATAACTGCAATAAAATAACATTACATGAAGCATTTTGTTTGTCACACGTAATAACTCTTACATGAATATAGGTAACTTGAAAATAATACCAGATTTGTGCATCTGGTGAAATGCTACCTCAAATGTCACATGACCCTCTTCCTATTTAAAAATTTTGACCTGAATTCAAGATGGCGGACTTCAAGACGGCCGCCATGATATCGTATAAAAGATTAGGTTGGTCCCTTCCTCGAGTTCCATTATCCAAGATATCTTTCATTCCCTTGAGCCGTTTCTAAATTACGAGAGTTTATTCCAGCTTTTCCCCATACCCTATGTATTGTAAAAGCATTCAAAATTTTAGGTCGTTTGGGGCACCATTTAAAATCATTCAATGGATCTAATTTTTTTCCTGGCTTAATTTAGTTCCATATGGAACCATTTTACGGGGTGAGTCCAAAGAAATTCTTAAATTTATTTTTCCCCATATAAATTTGGACCACCCTAATTGTTCCTATTCGAAAATTTCGCGAACACTCTTCTCCCCCAACATGGGGGGCCAGGGGAGTCTCGTGTTTGACACATTTTTAAGACCCTCTGTATTGTACATTGACTTACTATTTTTCTTATTTGATGTATAGTTCGCGACGTATTGGCTTGTAACACTTATTTTGGCTCACTCCGTATATATATATAACGTCATAACAAGATCTAAAAGATTCTTCTAATTTTCAGAACTGAGGGGTCAGGCCTCCCATCAAAATATCCTAGTTACGCCAATTAGCATAATATCCCTTCTTCCTGCGGAAAGAATAAGGTTTAGAAAAATATTTCATATATGAACAATTTTTTCTAAAATTTTGGAACACTTGTTAATAGAATTTTCATCTCACTGGAATTACGTAAATCTTCACGCAACCCTTACTTAAAAACTTTTCACAACGTCAAGGCCGAATCGCACGAAAGAGTAGCGGTAATTAACAGTTCTTCACATGAAATAGTTATTGTTCATTCTATCAATTGGCACGGTTTGATGTAAGTTTTTGTGAGATATTTAGAGATTACTCTATTGTCTTTTTTATGTGTCAAAGACGACAGTTTGTAGTTTATTTGTAAGTAATTTGGTTCGATTCCGTATTGGGCTATTGATGGTAATTTCCATTCATTTGTATTAAAAAAGTTTTTTTTTTATATATTGACTTCGTTTATTGTCCATTTTCGTAGGATGTTTACGGATGCTCAACTTGTCCGTTTTAAGTTTGAAAGATGATAGATAGTATGTAGATAATTTGCTAGTAATTTGGTTCGATTCTGTGTTGGGCCACTGATGGTAATTTACATTCATTTGCATAAAAGAGTTATTTTTTATATATTGACTCCGTTTATTCTCCATTTTTGTAGGATGTTTACGGATGCTCAACTTGTCCGTTTTACGTTTGAAAGATAATAGTATGTAGATAATTTGCTAGTAATTTGGTTTGATTCTGTGTTGGGCCACTGATGGTAATTTCCATTCATTTGCCTAAAAAAGTTATTTTTTTATATATTGACTCCGTTTATTGTCCGTTTTCGTAGGATGTTTCCGGATGCTCAACTTGTTCGTTTTAAGTTTAAAAGATGATAGTATGTAGATAATTTGCTAGTAATTTGGTTCGATTCTGCGTTGGGCCACTAATGGTAATTTCCATTCATTTGCACAAAAAAGTTATTTTTTATATATTGACTCCGTTTATTGTCCGTTTTCGTAGGATGTTTACGCATCCTCAAGTTGTCCGTTTTACGTTTGAAATATGATAGTATGTAGATAATCTGCTTGTAATTAGGTTCGATTCTGTGTTGGGCCACTAATGGTCCATTTACAGTGAAACCTGTCTATGTTGGCCACCATCGGTTCCATCGAAAAGTGACCAACTTAGACAGGTGGCCAACTTACAGAAAAATAGGGTTTCTAATATTACTTGATTGTAAAATTTTAATAAGCAGTGGCACGACAGCTACTTATAAATAATGTATATAGAGTAATCATAAACATATACAGTACTAGAAAATATTACTATAGTATGTTTAATATATGTGCGTACCTTTCTCTTTCTGAAAACTAGTCTTGTACATTGGATATTCGGATTGAAAACACAATAACACAAACAAGCATGAAATAGAAGCGTATGTACGCAGTTTATTGAAATTGATATTATAGCACACTGAGTTATTCAGATTGAAAACAAGAAAAGCTAAGTTATAAATTGAGAAATTCGTATGCAATTTATATGACTTCTTTTCAGTTGTTACTGAATGGTGGTTCATTCTAGAGGTATTTGTTTTATTCTCGTTTTTTGGCAGATATACACATTCTAATATTGCGGTTAACTACCTCTTGTTAATGAGCTAGAAGTGTTTCCCTTGGAGCAAAAGATGTTTTGAGAAAATCTTGAGGGAATTCATATTTCAAAAACTCCGCTATCTTTTGACAAGCCGACAGATGCCAATAGTTGACAATTGAGATGGTTAGTTTTAACCTTGAGAATTTTCCGGAATTACTAAAGATCCCCACTAATGAGAGGAGCTGATATAGCTAATGGTTTTACCAAAACAGACAGGGTAAACAAATACGTACAACCATTTCCTGAATTCCTGTACGTGATTATTCTTATTCACATCTTCCTTCACCACCTCTTTATCAGGGTAGTCTTCTGGCCATTGACCTCCAAGAGCAAATCGCGGGAATCCTTGCTTCTTTTCTCCAGTCACAAATACAGAACATATGCCTCTGATATGGGAATTCAAAAGAGTTAAGAAAAATAGCAAAACTGTATTTTGCGTGGCCAAAATACGCAGGTAAATTTATCATTATCATCATAGGGTAAACATTGCTTCAGTGTGGCCAACTTCCAAGAGAGACAGGTGGCCAACTTATAGAGTAGTAGGTAACGAATGTCTTATGGGAAAATGCAGGTTCAAGACGAACTAGGCCAAGATAAGCAGGTGACCAACTTAGAGAGATGGCCAAGTTGACAGGTTTTTACTGTATTTGCCTAAAAAAGTTATTTTTCTTAATATATTGACTCCGTTCATTGTCCATTTTCGTAGGATGTTTACGGATGCTCAACTTGTCCGTTTTACGTTTGATAGACATAGTATGTAGATAATTTGCTAGTAATTTGGTTCGATTCTATATTGGGTCACAGATGGTAATTTCCATTCATTTGCCTAAGAAAGTTATTTTTTTTATATATTGACTCCGTTTATTGTCCGTTTTCGTAAGATTTTTATGGATACTCAACTTGTCTGTTTTACGTTTGAAATATGATAGTATGTAGGTAATTTGGTTGGATTCTGTGTTGGGCCACTAATGGTAATTTCCATTCATTTGCATTAGTTAGGTGGCTTAACGTCAATATAATGCCGAATCGTGCAAAATGTGATACCAACATGCCACTTTCAGGGATTATGGGTACTTGTATAAGGACAAAATATGGATATAGACCCAAACTTCTGGGGGCGTGGTTTGCCTGGTATGGCGTAATCAACATTGCCGCCAGCTCAATTAATTTCCTTAAATTAAAAAATAATAACTTGGCTACCGTTCAATATAGAAACTTCGTTCGTGCTTTATTTGTGAGAGCATACTCCAGATCTTGAATTATGTAGAAAATATCTTATATATATGGCCGCCATTTTAAAAAATGGCGTCTCAAAGTGAAAAGAAAGCATTACTCGAAAACAATTCTTGCGTTTAACGGTAAATAACTATGAAACGAGTAGGAATTCACAAAAACACTTTGAAATAATTGAAATCCCGCGTTTGAAGAACTTTCAAACGACACCTATATCATTGCTTTATCTTTAAAACTAACCGAGATATTTCATTTTTGGTAATACTAAGTGGAATACTATAAAAATTACATAATGTCAAAAGATGCTAGGTTGCAGATAGATGACTCAGAATCTTGCAAAATATGTTACCAACATGACGCTTTCAGGAATAACGGGTACTTACGTTAGAGAAAAACAATTTGCAGCTATGATAAGAATTATAGAGTCTGAAGCAGTTCAACAGTGTTCTTTTTTAGTAAGAACATTGACTATCACAAGCACAAAGTGCTGTACAATGAAATGTCAGATTTGCACATTTACACGAATGGGTGCATAGTGTTTTACAACCACATTGCACAAGCTCCGGCAATGTTTTGATGCATCTGGCAGCTGACTCCAAAAAGGTTCATACTCATCATTCACTTCTCTCCAGCCCCAATGTTGAGGATCTGGAATAATGGGAACTAGCTTACACCACTGCGACCATATATAACCAGCTTGTAAAACTGCACGTTTGGTGTGTTCAAAAAGTGCTGCTTCTGTAGGGGGCACACTCTCAATAGTTCGGCTCTTCCTTGTCACTAGAAATTTCCTACATTAATTTGCAGTTTGGGTGGTGCTATTACGTCATACCAAAGAACTGTAAATTGTTGAACTTTCTCGAAAGCAGATAGCGAAATACTAGGTGGACAAGAACACATCTCCATAAATGCTTTATTAATGTCAGGATTTTTCCATCAGACATCCCATGCGGTTTTCTTCCCACGTCCTGCAAAGGCAGAGGTGTTATCGCAACCAGTGAATTCGTTTAAGAAAATAAGGCCAATACACATATTTATTCCAAGATTACACTAGTTAACAAATTTAAACTTTTTGTTTGTTACATGAGAAAAATCTTAAAGGAACTTTTTGCGCTGAATTCGAATATGCACTCGGTTTCTCTCCATCATGTACAGTTTTCCCGTAACAGAGGGATTTTCGGGAAATTCCCTCAAAATTTCCCTTTTTCAGATATTTTATTCCCCTAGCTCCTGTTCCCTTACATATAGTAACATAGAAATTATACCTAAGTATGCCTTGATTTATATTTAATAAACCCTAAAAGTTTCGTAAAAATCGCTTTGTTCTTTCTAGAGAAATAAATATATTTGTATGTATACTGTGTGCACTGTTTATTGCACCTGATAGTAATGCTTTCAGATCTCCTGAGTTGGGGTAAAAACGATTTGCTTTATTACTACAAACACAGACATAAAAATGAATATTTACAATAGTCAACAACACACTTGTATTGCTCTCTGTAACTTAGAAACGTGTATAAAAATAGAATGTAGGCCCTACTTCCAACGTATATTTTTTTTAAACGTACAGTATATGTATATCTTAATACATATATATACAATTCTCCAGTGGCGTATTTACGATTTTGTTTCGGGAGGGCTTTGCTAACTTTCGGGGGGGGGCTTTGCCTGGAAATGTGAAAATTCTGCAAGATATTTCATTTACTTTACTATATTAAGTAAGATTTCGGGGGGGCTTAAGCCCGGAAGCCACCCCCCTAAATACGCCACTGCAATTCTCCAAGTTTTTTCGTTTTGTTCATGAAATGGTTATCAATATTTGTTATCAAATGTAACAGAATGCAAAAGAAAGAAAGAATGGAATACAGACTCATTGTTGACAACAATGAACTAACGCAGTCTGAATTTTCCACTACGGTATCGTTTCCCCCCTCCCTCGCGCATTTCTTTCTTTCTTGTGTTCTTGACACCTGGTGAGGGAGTTTTGTACATTTTTATATTGACGTGTGGTTTAACACTACTTCAGTTTCAAAGTTGTCTTTGCTGCTAAGAATGCTTTCATGTTTGATCTTAACGGCATTATACCCAACTAAGACCAGAAGTTTAGTTTGTGATCAGTACAATGGCGTCAAGAGGACGGCGTTCGTGTGTTAACTCACCAAATAGTTTTTGTTATGTGTGTGGCCAGTTTCTAGTTAAAGGACAGTGTAGATCCATTACGCCATCGGTGAAACTAGCATATTATATATATTTCGGATGTCGTGTGGGAGATCAGGACAAAACTTGGGCACCCAACATAATTTGTGCGTCGTGCTACGTCACTTTACTTGCATGGGCCAAAGGGAAACGGAGGTTCATGAAATTTGCTGTACCAATGGTGTGGAGAGAACCCACCAACCATCTGGATGATTGTTATTTTTGTCTCACAGTAGTTAAGGGACATTCTAAAAAAAGCAAATACACAATAAGTTATCCCAACGTTAAATCCGCAATTAGACCTATTCCGCACGGGGATGAACTTCCACTTCCCGAGCCCCCTACCAACTGGGAAGAGATATGGCCAAAAGACTCTGATGATGATCATGACCTTGATGAACCATCGACATCAACATGTACATCCAAGGATCCAACGTTCATCCCTGACTGTGTTCGCGAGCCACATTTCATCCGGCAATGTGAACTTAATGACCTAGTCCGTGATTTGCACCTGACAAAACAAGAGGCGGAACTTCTGGGATCAAGGCTCCAGCAGTGGAACTTATTGGATGCAGAAACGAACATATCAGTGTACAGGAAAAGGCATGTTCAATTTTCAAGCTATTTCTCAATGCAAGATAATGTGTGCGTATGTACGGATATAAATGGGTTGATGGCGAAGCTAGGAATTCCTTACGTTCCAGAAGAATGGAGGTTATTTATCGACGCGTCAAAGGTCAGCCTTAAAGCTGTCCTTTTACATAATGGAAATAAAAAACCTTCAATACCACTTGCGCACTCAGTGAAGATTAAGGAATCCTATGACACCATGTCAACTTTGCTAAATCTTATAAATTACAAGGACCATTGTTGGCAAATATGTTGTGATCTCAAGGTAGTTGGTATTTTATTAGGACTGCAGTGCGGTTACACGAAGTACCAATGTTTTTTATGTTTATGGGATAGCCGAGCTGATGACAAACATTATGAAGTGAAGGAATGGGAACCTAGAGTGAATTACGTACCTGGAGAATGCAACGCCAAATACGCTCCTTTGGTAGATCCTAATAAGATATTACTACCGCCACTTCATATCAAGTTAGGACTTATGAAAAACTTTGTCAAAGCCATGGACACATCTGGTGAAGGTTTCAAGTATTTGCGAGATAAGTTCCCTAACCTGAGTGATGCTAAGATTTCAGCGGGAGTGTTTATTGGTCCCCAAATTAGGAAATTAATGCTTGATGATAGCTTTGACAGCAAGTTAAACAGTGCTGAGCTAGCTGCCTGGACAGCATTTAAGTGTGTTGTGCGCAACTTTCTGGGCAATAACAAAGCTGAGAGTTACACAGAAATCGTACAGGACATGATACAGAAATACAAAGAGTTGGGTTGTAGGATGTCTTTAAAAATCCACTTTTTGCATTCCCACCTCAGCTTCTTTCCTGCTAACCTAGGTGCTCTCAGCGACGAACAGGGGGAAAGATTCCACCAAGATATAATGGCAATGGAGAAAATGTACCAGGGACGATGGGATCCTTCAATGATGGGGGACTATTGTTGGGGTCTTGTTAGAGAATGCAACATTTCTTACAAAAGAAGGAAGTAGTGTACGTTTTTGTAACCCAATGGAAGTTTCATATATTGTGATAGTTTTGATTGTCTTTTCATGACCTTTTGGTACATTTGTATTATTGTTTATTGTAAATTGTCACACTTGTAAATTATATTGTATTATAATTTATATATGTGTTTGTGGTAATAAAGCAAAACGTTTTACCTCAACTTAAGAGATCTGAAAGCATTACTATAAGGTGCAATAAACAGTACATACAGTACAAACATATTTATTTCTCTAGAAAGAATAAAGCGATTATTACGAAACTTGGAGGGTTTGTTAAATATGAATCAAAGTATACTTAGGTATAATTTCTATGTTAGTATATGCAAGGGGGCAAGATCTTGGGGTGTAAAATAAACGAAAAGGAAAATTTTTGAGGGATTTCCCCGAAAATCCCTCTGTTACGGGAAAATCGTACGTGATGGAGAAAAACCGAGTGCATATTCGAATTCAGCGCAAAAAGTTCCTTTAAGAACAGGTATTTCCTTTTATGTAACAAAACCTTTGTTAACTAGTGTTATCCACGTACTGATGAATGGGAATGTACCTGCGATTTTTTCCAACACCATACTCAATTCACAGACTCTGTAGCTTTAGTTCGTTAAATGTATAAACGGCAATTACCACAACATTAGAGCCGACCGTTCGGATCATAATCAAGCTATGGCCGTGCTGACTGGCAAGTCTTGCATGCAGTAACATGCGTGTGTCAGCTTCCTCGTATTCACAGGGAGAAAGAAAAGAGAGATCAAGACTGGAATTACAAGATACTCCACAGTCATTGGAGAAAATAATAATCTTCTTTTGTGGTATTTTAATTTCATTTACACCACTAGCAAGATATCTGAAAAGGTCTGATTTATTCTCGGCGTTATGTAGGAAAATAGGCCAGTTTCTAGGAATACGTGCTGATCCGCTTACTTTACTCGTGGTCCACTACCACGCTTTCTCCGCTCGCTCAATTTCAAGCTACGCTGCAAGTAAACGTCGAAGATAGCATCTACTCTTTCAAACTTGGATAACATCGCTGCAATATATGGATAAAACATTGTGTCTCTGTATTCTTTGAATGTCTGCTGGGAGAGCGGTTTCAGCTTGTGGACGATTACTGGTCTATTCACAATTATGCATGTAGCGATTGGCTCCACGTGTTTAGAATCTCCACAATTTTCTAAGCATGTGATGATGTCAGATTGTTTCGCTTTGCGGAGAGTTCCATCTTCTGATAGTGATGGAGGAAACTCAAAGTTTTCATGTGTGAAAAAGTCAGAGAGGTCGCTTTCTCGTGTCTGACATGCTACGAATAAGCAGCTAAATAGAGCGCAGTCGGTTTTTTTTTTTTTTTTTTTTTTTTTTAGGATTGTCATTTTCTGCTGTTCTTTTGTTACTTTTCGTACAGGTCGATCAAATGAAGAAGGTTGTCCCTGGGAATTTTGTCGTAAATTAACTTCTTACGTCCCACAAGGCAATCCTTGACGTAATTTTGGTATTGTTCTTTGCCGAGGGGTTCAGCAATGCAAACACAACGTACTGAGTCATCATCGGCTACAACTCCATTCGATAGAGAGAAAAGCACATTATCTTCTTGAGTAAATGGATTTCGATCATCTCGCTGGAATACGTCCATTAGCTTTTTAACGTCTTGGAAGAATCGCTTGTTAGCGGCTGGCATGTCTTTATGGTGGACTTCGATGTTGTTATTTATGGTGCTGCATATACCATTATCATTCTC
Organism: Thermobia domestica; assembly: GCF_964235325.1. Classification (NCBI taxonomy): domain Eukaryota; kingdom Metazoa; phylum Arthropoda; class Insecta; order Zygentoma; family Lepismatidae; genus Thermobia; species Thermobia domestica. The sequence goes on along the minus strand of NC_137457.1, from coordinate 211,423,200 downwards.
AAACTGATGAACCAGGTTCATGCAGTACAGAAAGGATCCACTTCAACAGAGCTCCGGGATTGTAAAACAACCCAACGGCGCCTCCATCACCCTTCAGATCTTTATTACACTGCTCATGCATATGATCATATGATATACATGTGTAAGGACGTCCACTTATAGAACCAACAAATCCCCTCTGCCGAAATTCCTCGTAAGTAGATGGATGTTTTGTCCTTAATTCTTCCCAAGTGTTGATGAAAACTGGCATCCACCTCGCATAATGTGTATGATCAGCAGTGTTGGGAAGTAATGTAACGCAAGTAACGCGTTATTTGTAACGCGTTACTTTTTAAGTAACGTTTCCTGGTAACGCGTTGCATTTTCCCAATCTAACTGTAACGGTAACGCGTTACAAATTTTTAAGTAACGTACCTAGTTTGCGTTACTTTTTTCGCGTTACATTTCGGATGAGTAACTACAATATATGTATATATATATTTTTTTTTTCGGAAACAAATGTTTCTTTCCTGTAAGTTAATTTCTCAGAATGAAACAATCGAGCATGAACTACGTATGTCAGTGACCGACAGTCACAGACACACAGAGAAACAGATAAGTCCGTAGTGCCACTTGCTGTTTTTTGAAGATGAGGACAGACTTAGGGAAATTACGTGTACTGATTGCAATCACTGGAAGATTTTGTCGTAGATTTTGACAGCTTCAAACCAATACATTCAGTGAGTGAACTAGGAGTGCAATGATACCGGTAGTCTATTTTACTTTGATTGGTGTTGTTTTTATAAAGATGGAGATCGAAAATATTTTACCGTTCGAACATTTGAAAGAATACTTTTTTTCTTAAAAGCTGAGGATGATGGTGGACAGAATTTAAAAGCAAAGTATCTGAAGTGTCCCGGCAGAAAATATTTATCAATAACTAGGGTGCCTTAACTAACGATTTACAATAAGGGGTTAATATGAATAAACTGTGTTCTGATGAGCAGGCCTACTTTATTACTAGAAAATAGTTTGCTGATGGTATGTAATATTGGAGTTCTTTCAGATCAGTTTGCTTATCCTACAGTCCAGTTGATTATAGAGTAGTGTAATGTTTCTCTATATTCTTTATTTTTAATTTTACATAACAACATTGTTATTATATAATTACGAAGTTAAGCTGAAATATTAATAAGCAACCATTTTTTCTAACGCATAAGGATGAGCACGAGTCAAGCTAAAACTCGACTTGACTCGAATTCAAGTCGAGTTTCGAGTCAAGTCAATGGTAATATCCTCAAGTCGAGTTCCGAGCCGATTCAGTTTTTCGCGTCGAGTTTCGAGTCCAGTCGAGTTTGATAAATGACTCGTTCGTTTTAAGTCGTCTTGAAATCATGGCCTAATTACACTGGAAAACGAAAACCATGAGACATGTAAGCTGAACAGTAATATGGAATACTTTTAGTGTTGCTCACGAAAGGGGACACTGCTCGCATCTCGTCTCGTCTCGATAGCGAGACCACAAGAGATTTTTTATAACAAGCTCAGCTCGGCTCGGCTCAACTGAAAAGATGGCTCGAGCCGGCTCATTTAGGGTGAACGATCGGCTGGAGCTGGCTTGGTAGGGATGAGCCATTTGCTCAGTTCGGCTCAACTGAGCCGAGAGCTGTAGCCGAGTCGATGGGGTGAACGGTTGGCTCGGCTCACTTCTCGGTTCGGGTCGATAGTGAATGAGCTGTGAGCCGAGCTGCTCGAGTCCTTGACAATTCTAAACCCGGGTCGAGCAGTTTTGAAGATATTTGGCCAGTGACCTATAACTTTCAACATTGTTTGGTTCGAGCCGAATACTCAACCTAGACCCTCAACCCAAATTCAGAAGCTCGTGAACAATGCCCTTGACTCCTAGACTTCACGACTACCGAGGGTGGCAATCAACTAGTTTTTAGTATTCAACTACAAACCGCCTATCTTTCATTTTTATATACAATGTTGTTATAATTAATAATAATAATAATAATATAAGTTGTAGTAGCAGTAGTGTCATTGATAATAATTATACTGTCTATATAATATACTTGAAGAATGTACTCGAAACTACACACCGGATTTGGCTCGAGTCGACTCGAAACTCAACCCCAATTCGAGTTGAGTTGGAGGAAATTTTTCGAGTCGAGTTTTTCGGTCGAGCTCAAAGATGTCTGTTTCTAGTCCAATCGAGGGTCAAAGAAAACTCGCTCGAACTCACTCGTGTCCATCCGTACGAGTAACGCAGTATGGCATTTTATCAATGTTACATTATATGAAAATGTTCATATATCAAGTAGAAATTTGTCCTTGCATTTACATAAAGCGATTCAGAACGTGCAATAATAATAATAATAATAATAATAATAATAATAATAATAATAATAATAATAATAATAATAATAATAATAATGACAATAATAATAATAGCGGTAGTAATAGTAGTACGGAAAATTGAAGTCATAATTTTTTCACATTTTTAAAGTTTCGGACCTAAAAGTAACGCGTTAGTAACGCGTTACTTTCGAAGTAAAGTAACAGTTACTTTTTTGAGGCAAGTAACGCGTTACTAACGCGTTACATTTTAAGAGAAAGTAAAGTAACTTGTAACGCGTTACATTTTTACAAGTAACTTACCCAACACTGATGATCAGTAGAAAACATCCATGGGCACAACAACTTTAGTGAAAGGATGAACTTTTCAAAATTTGCGGCCCGAATGCTGTGGAGAAGAAACAGTAAATACTCCAGCTGAAACACTGTGTACCAATATTTGAACTGGTAGGATTCGTTCAGACGAACTGTAATCCACTTCTCAAAAGTCGGTTGCTTATCACTCTTTGTAGACAAACTAGTTTGATATGCTTGTCTTAGAAGTAGATACAGTGTTGCGTATGTAACCTCGTGTGCATATCTCGTTCTTTTAACCAGTGTTGGGTAAGTTACTTGTAAAAATGTAACGCGTTACAAGTTACTTTACTTTCTCTTAAAATGTATCTCGTTAGTAACGCGTTACTTGCCCCAAAAAAGTAACTGTTACTTTACTTCGAAAGTAACGCGTTACTTTTAGGTCCGAAACTTTAAAAACTGTGAAAACAATATGACTTCAAATTTCCGTACTACTGTTACTACCGCAATTATTATTATTATTATTATTATTATTATTATTATTATTTTTATTATTATTATTATTATTATTATTATTATTATTATTATTATTACAATTATTATTATTATTATTATTATTATTATTATTATTATTATTATTATTATTATTATTATTATTATTATTATTGCACGTTCTGAATCGCTTTATGTAAATGCAAGGACAAATTTTTACTTGATATATGAACATTTTCATGTAATGTAACATTGATAAAATGCCATAGACCTACTGCGTTACTCGTAGGGATGGACACGAGCGAGTTCGAGCGAGTTTTCTTTGGCACTCGATTCGACTAGAAACAGACATCTTTGAACTCGACCCGAGAACTCGACTGGAATTGGGGTCGAGTTCCGAGTCGACTCGAGCCAAATCCTTTGTGTAGTTTCGAGTACATTCTTCAAGTATATTACATAGACAGTATAACTATTATCAATTACACTACTACTACTACTACAACTTATTATTATTATTATTATTATTAATTATAACAACACTGTATATAAAAAGAAAGATAGGCGGTTTGTATTTGAATACTAAAAAACTAATTGATTGCCAACCTCGGTAGTCGTGAGGTCTAGGAACAAGGATATTGCTCACGAGCTTCTGAATTTGGGTTGAGGGTCTAGGTTGAGTATTCGAGCTCGAGCCAAACACTGTTAAAAGTTATAGGGCACTGGCCAAATATCTTCAAAACTGCTCTCCCACGTTTAGAATTGTCAACGACTCGAGCAGCTCGGTTCACAGCTCATTCACTATCGAACAGAACCGAGAAGTGAGCCGAGCCAACAGCTCATCCAACCGACTCGGCTCAGTTGAGCCGAACCGAGCAAATGGCTCATCCCTACCAAGCCAGCTCGAGCCGATGGTTCACCCCAAGTGAGCCGCCTTGAGCCATCTTCTCAGTTGAGCCGAGCCGAACTGAGCTTGTTATAAAAAAATCTCTTGTGGTCTCGTTATCGAGACGAGACGAAACGCGAGCAGTGTCCCGTCTCGTGAACAGCACTCAAAGTATTCCATGGCTTTCGTTTTCCAGTGTAATCAGGCCACGATTTCAAGACGACTTAAAACGAACGAGCCATTTATCAAACTCGACTGGACTCGAAACTCGACGCGAAAAACTGAATCGGCTCGGAACTCGACTCGAGGATATTACCCTTGACTTGACTCGAAACTCGACTTGAATTCGAGTCGAGTCAAGTTTTAACTTGACTCGTGTTCATCCCTATGCGTTAGAAAAAATGGTTGCTTATTATTATTCTGCTAAACTAATTGTATAATAATAACAATGTTTTTATGTAAAATTAAAAATAAAGAATATAGAGAAACATTACACTACTCTATAATCAACGTGACTCTAGGATAAGCAAACTGATCTGAAAGAACTCCAATATTACATACCATCAGCAAACTATTTTCTAGTAATAAAGTAGGGCTGCTCATCAAAACACAGTTTATTCATATTAACCCCTTACTGTAAATCGTTAATTATGGTACCCTAGTTGTTGATAAATATTTTCCGCCGGAGCACTTCAGACACTTTACTTTTAAGTTCTGTCCACCATCATCCTCAGCTCTTAAGAAAAAAGTATTCTTTCAAATGTTCGAACGGTAAAATATTTTCGTTCTCCATCTTTATATAAACAACACCAATCAAATTAAAATAGACTACTACAGGAAATTTACTTACAGGAAAGAAACATTTGTTTCCGAAAAAAAATATACATATATATTTTAGTTACTCATTCGAAATGTAACGCGAAAAAAGTAACGCAAACTAGGTACGTTACTTAAAAATTTGTAACGCGTTACCGTTACAGTTACTTTGGAAAAAATGTAACGCGTTACTAGGAAACGTTACTTAAAAAGTAACGCGTTACTTGCGTTACGTTACTTCCCAACACTGCTTTTAACATGAGTACCTCGAAGACAATGCTCAGCTTTACCAGAAGTGAGGACCTCTGATTCTGAAAGTAGTTCTGCCCATCCACTTCTTGTAAGCCAGTCCCCTAGCACTTTCAGCACAGTCATTTCAATGTGAAGTCCACCCATCAATACAACCACCTTGTCTTCTTCATACACATCACTCATGGACCACTGCACCTGTTTCGCAATAACATACACTGGTTGATCACACGTAATCAGAGGTATCTGGCCTGAATTTAATGACAACAGTGCTTACTTAATAATATCAAAGCAATGACAAACGACTGCTGGTGATGTTATCAAATCATACAATACGGGGAGTAATACACACGCACTTTTGATGGAGGAGGTATGTCAGCATCTGTAGAATAGAAAGCACTCCGCGCAATATGCTGAATGGTTTCAGAACTTTCGAGATCAATTTCTCTTATCATTTCCAGCCACTTGCTACAAAAAGGATTGTGCTCTGCACTAAACGTTAAAATTTCATTTTCAAATGCAGTGATTTCAGCAGTTTTCCTCACTGATGTTGTAGGGATGCGAGTGTACCAATTAAGTAATGAGATAGTGATCTTCTTTGTCTATTCCTTATCACTTACCAACAAATGGGGAGCACTGCCATCGTTGGACACTTTTTGAATTAATCATATGGCAGTTCCATGAAACGCTTCCTGGGAAGTGTTCGAAGATGGATTATGATCGATATTATCTATAGCAGCACAGATAACCAGACCAGAAGGATACACGGCATTCTGGTCCTTAAAATAATGACGATGTTTATTGGTTAGTGTTGCTGATACTTCGCTAATTCGATCGTATGATACACATAATCCAAGTTTGTTTAGTCGTTCTATAAAGCCTTTCTTCAATGTTTTCGTGTAAATAATCAAGCCTATATACAGTGGAAAGGGAGTTTCATTTTCCAGGGAATGACGTGTTTTCACTTGACACATTATTTCGTCTCTGCTTTACGCAGTTGAACTTAACTACGTAGTTGAGATAGCGATAATGCTGCTGTACTGGCATCCACACATTCCTCATTTGAAATGTTTGGCCCTTCCAGAACCATTCTCATAAACGTTGTCAGCACTACAGGAACTGACTCTATTTGGCTCTTGCTGGTAAAATGTCCATTAAATTTTGGGGTAGATTTGAAAATGTGGGTCCTTAGAACAGATGCTGCTCTAGCTAAGGACATTCCATCCTGTTCAGAGCTATACATACATGACCGTGAACAGCATCCCCCACGTTAGACTGATTAATAAGAAGAATATCTTTTATTTTCTTTACTTCTGTTAGTTCAGGTAAAGAAGGTTAGAATTCCCTCCCGAAGCCTTGAGCTGTGTACCGTCTTCTCTGCATCAGCAACGCCAAGTTCGGGCAAGTGAAGAATTACAAGTCTTTTAATGTCAGCTACTTTGAACACTGGGAGGCTTTCTCTCTGCAGCGCATCTTGAAGATGGGAAATCACTTCCGATAGCACCATCCCATATATTAATGCAAAATTTTCTTCTTCAGAGCTCTTCCTGTTACTTGCTACTTTACGTACACGATTGTATAACTGAGCCAAACATTTTTTTATGATATTTAGCTTCCGTAGCGACCATATCACCGCTGCTAAGTTTTGCCAATAACTTAGTGTCACATAAAGTAACAGCCGCATCACGAACTCGGTTACTTAATTCAAGAGTACGAACGTTGACCAGTGCATCAGATGTGGCGTCTGCATCACAGAAAAAGCAGATGTACTTGACGTCACCTGCGTGGAACGTTGAACGAGTAGATGGGGCAATATCAACGATTTCATCTTCGTGTTTTCGCTTTTTTGTTATTATCCTCTGTACTTTGCTTTGGTCGAATCTGTTTCTGCACGTCTTATGAAATTTCTCCTCATTTCTGGTAATGGCTTCCTCGAGTCCACTTCCGTCATCAAGTAATTCAAGGCGGATGTTAGATGGAAGCCCATCGTTTCCTTGATATGATAGTAAATCATTACACAAAGTCCTGTATCCGGCGCCAACGTCTGATCTTTCGGTTTTCGCTGGACATACGAGCTTTTCAGATGAATGTTCTTGACACAAAATACATAGGTTCCAGTTAATAATGTTTTCAGGTCTTCCACTCACTACACGTTGCAAATCTTGGTCAAGACTGATTGACACTTCTTTCCCTTCGACATGGTTTCTCTGCGAAATGTGTTCCAAACATATCCCAAACTGAAGTTAACTCAAGGGTGAACGTAAAAAGACACAAAAACAAATAAAACTATTAATTTTGTAATTGTTAATGACGTTGATACAACAATGATAAATGTGCCGTTTGAAAGCTCTTCAAACGCGGGATTTCGATTATTTCAGTGTTTTTTTTTTTTTTGAGTTCGTACTCGTTTCATAGTTATTCACCGTTAAACGCAAGAATTATTTACGAGTAATAGTTTCTTTTCACTTTGAGGCGCCATTTTAAAAAATGGCGGCCATATATATATATATATATATATATATATATATATATATATATATATACTACATAAGCCAAATTTGGAGTATGTTCTCACAAATAAAGCACGAACGAAGTTTCTATATTGAACGGTAGCCAAGTTATTTTTTTTTAATTTAAGGAAATCAATTGAGCTGGCGGCCATGTTGATGACGTCATAACAGGCAAATCACGCCCCCAGAAGTTTGGGTCTATATCCATATTTTGTCCTTACATAAGTACACATCACTCCTGAAAGTGGCATGTTGGTATCACATTTTGCACGATTTTTCCACTAAGCTGCCTAACTACATTAAAAAAATTATTTTTTATATATTGACTCCGTTTATTGTTCGTTTACGTAGGATGTTTACGGATGCTCAACTTGTCCGTTTTACGTTTGATAGATAATAGTATGTAGATAATTTGCTAGTAATTTGGTTCGATTCTGTGTTGGGCTACTAATGGTAATTTCCATTCATTTTCATTAAAGAAGTTAGTTTTTTTTAGATATTCACTCTGTTTATTGTCCGTTTTCGTAGAATGTTTACGCATCCTCAACTTGTCCGTTTTAAGTTTGAAAGACGATAGTATGTAGATAATTTTCTAGTAATTTGGTTTGATTCTGTGTTGGGCTACTAATGGTAATTTCCATTCATTTGCATTAAAAAGTTACTTTTTTATATATTGACTCCGCTTATTGTTCGTTTTCGTAGGATGTTTACGGATGCTCAACTTGTCCGTTTTACGTTTGAAAGATGATAGTATGTAGATAATTTGCTAATAATTTGGTTCAATTCTGTGTTGGGCCACTTCAGTAATTCGTATTGTTTTACGAACAATAGATTTTTTGTTCACTTTTGAATATGTATGTATGTTGTCAGTTTTCTTGCAATCTTATGACGTATTCAATTTTCCGTTTTACGTGTCAAAGGTAACTAGATGGAGATTATTTGTGGTTAATTTGGTTCGATTCGGTAGGAAGGTAACCTAGTTGTGAATTGTGATACCTAATTTAACGAACAAAATTTTTTGTATCACTGGCTACCCTGCTTTTGGGATGCTTTTGAGCTGGCAGAAGCCTGCGAAAATCACCACACTAGTAAAATTTAATAACAGTCACTGCAGCTTCATCAAAACCTGAAGATCCCAAATAAAACATCCTACTCAATATTTTCCATAACTCCTCTACTGTCGCTGGAATTACAAAGAAAGTATGTGAGCGTATTATGCAAATTTGAACTTTAACGGAAGTAAATAACTCATACCTGTCAAGAGTCCGAGTAATGACATGGATAATTGAAGACTACGCTGTAGAAAACAATGTAAGTGCCAGATGCAATAGTTATTGTAACAGTAGAGACAAAAGATAGTAAATTGTGCCCAAGCGTCACAAAGTAGAAAATACTATTACCTAGAAATACAACCTAGCATATAACGGAGTATGAAAACCTAACTAAGGTATAAAGGTATTTAAAAAATAAAATAAGTGAAACAATTTCAAGGTGGCACTTACATTGTTTTCTACTGCGAGTCTTCAATTTACCTCGAGTGTTGAAAAGGTTAACTTCGAAAGACGTGACTCAGTTCTAACCATCCGATTCTCAAAATTTGAATAGTTATGTAATCACATATAGCTAAATATTTTTCAGTAACTAATGTGTAGTTGCTTTCTACTTCCTAGGATTACAAAAATACCAGAAAAAAAATTGGTGAACTTATTATCCTCGATGATGTTCATTCGATGTTCGATTGCATGAACGGCATACATGTTACATATGTCGTAGAATTTCTTAAATTTTTAGCATCTAGATGTAGTTTTACAACATTTTGTGTGTATTTCGTGTGTGTGTGTGTTTTTTTCTACTTAAAAGAAAAGCACATAAGAAAATACACACAAAGATATCTGAAATAAAACGAAGTTTAGATCAGATTGACCACGTATAAAAATTATGTTTAAAATTTCCTCTTTACGCGACTCTGTTTAAGTATTTATGAGAGATCACTATCTTGGTAAATTAATTTCTGGTTGTAATTTACCTTGATTCATTTGAGACTTCCTTCAAATTCTTTAACACTCTCCGGACAAATTAGTTCAATCCACCAATAAATATAAATGAGAGTAAAATCAAGTTGCGTGTAGTAAACTACAGCTAACACAAGCGGTTGAGTTGATATTTTAGACTCTTGTTTCGTAGTATAAGGGTACATTCAGGGGTTTAATAAAGCGTTGTAATTGCATAGAATCTTTACGACTCAATCTCAGTCTTCGATTAAATAGCGAAATCGAAATTTGTTATTTTCTAGAAATTCAAGAGCAGTTAAATATCATAAACAAGCAAATTCATTTCTTCTTTTAAGCAACTATAAATAACACGTGCAGAAAAAACAGTTGATTTACAAAGACGAACACGTTGTGTAATCTAACAGGAAAAAAAATAAATACTATTTTAACCTTAATTTCGCAGCGTTTGATTCAATGAATATTTTGGTAAATATAATAGAGTAGTTATATCCCATTTTTATGGCCATTTCGCAGTGTTGCCTATACTGAGAATAATTACAGTGATTCTTTTTTCCCCTAAATAGGTAAATTTTCCTGATTTTTTAGTGGTTTTTTTGCAGTGTTGCAGCGAAAAGTAACTAGATTTTCGATAATTTTTGCATGTAACAATTATTGTTCCCTTTTATGACTTATTTTAAGCACAATTAGTTTTTAATTATTAGTTTGCAATTATTTTGGATTGATAACGCGTCAGATGGTGCCACTGCCGCCCTTACTGTTTGGTTGTGCCGCTTACTTTGTATATCTTATCACGTATGTGTGACCTTTGCGCTAGCGCCATTACCGTCGCGAGACCGCTTTGTATATCTTATCACGCATGTGTGACATTTCCGCCAGCGCCCTTACTGTCTGGTTATGCTGCGACTTTGCTTTATACTTTTACCGCCTACTTTGTATATTTTATCACGTATGTGTGACCTTTGCGTTGGCGCCATTATTGTTGCGAGTTTTTTTGCCCGCCTGCTTTGTATATCCGCCGCCCGGCAGCCACGGACGCTAATGGTATTTTCCTTTATAGATAACGACACACTGTGTATGTTTATTTAATACTTTAACTTAAGTAAGAAGACAAAGTTCACTTACCTTTGATAACACCTCCGCTGCTGCCTATTTTCTAGTTGCGGTTGGTGGTTCATTGATGTTGACAATTTTTTTTTATGACGTAGAAGAACTTGTTGCGCGAACCGAAAGCAAACAAATATTGCGATACCACCGTTGTATTTTTCGGTTTTAGGTATATTTATAACCTCGGTTGACTATTGGATTTAGGCTATTTTTAAATTTAATAAAATAATAATTAATTGGGTGAATATATAAATTTGATATTGTAATTTTATGAAAAACATAATTATTGTGCACTTATGTATTGAAGAATATTTTTTAAAAAAGTACGAGAAACTATATATTATAGGAATGTGGATATTTTTATGGCGCTTACACGTACACTATCCGAAACTATGTTTACAAGGTAACGTTGTATGTTGGTACTTTTATGTTGCCTTTTTCCGGAAACATGGCTTATTTGACACTGATTGCAGGTACAGCATTTGATTGTAGGATATTTGTTGCACCTTGCAAGTCAGAACCATGTTCTTTATAGACAACTCTTTTTGTTATTGTTAATACAGCTTGAATTGGAGTTTATTATTATTATTATTATTATTATTATTATTATTATTATTATTATTATTATTATTGTAAGTAAATAGAATTGGAACTTGGGCTCTTTGAATTACTACTTCGTTATGTCAGGATATATTTGCCTGGAAGAGAGTTAGTTTGTATGTTGCAGGAAATTATTATAAGCACATGATTGCGTTTTTTAGTATATGAAATTGGATATAGAAATAACAGAACATAACATGTAGATGCGATTGTTTTTATTGCCCGCTCCTATTATTTAATTGTGAAATTGCACGTTACAATTATTTGATATGCAATTATTATTTTGTTACTAATTGCGGAGACCATATGATTTTAGTTTACTTTTGGATTGTGATATTCAGATTTTAATGTTTAGTGTGTGTATCCTACTAGTTATGTAATTGGTAGCAACGAACAATTAATTTGAAAAATGCGTAGAAGTCTTGTTTGCCACATAATTTTGCGCTGTTTAGATTTCATATTATATATGCATAAGAATAGTTATTCCATATATAGGTTGAAACTGAAATTGTATTTTTAGATATTTGGAGGGTGGATTTTAAGGATACCCATTTTTTTGTTTTGTTAGATACTTATTTTTTATTTAGGGTGCTGCATTTTTTATTTACAATATTAATGCATAGACATTTAAGATATAAGACACGAATTTAATAATTTTATTACTAATTAATACAGCTTGTATTCAAAATAATGGTGAGATTATGGATTGTCAAGTCAAGCGTGAATTTTACTAATTAAACTATATTTACTACGTATGGCACTAATTTTACTACAACCTACAATGGTTTTAAGCTGTTTTGCCTGCATGAAATTAGCATTAACGGTTTGATTTACATTGAATTTATTTGAATTATGCTTTGAAATTAGAATTTTTTTCTTTATAACGGGAAACTTTATAGTTGAGTTTACTTAGAAAGCTTGTTACAGCGTTTGAATGGTATATACGTTTATTGCATGATGGTTATTGTTTTTGTAGGTGAAATGAATATTTGTTTACTGAATGAAGACATGATTACAGAAATATTTGATTTTTGATAGTCTTATGAGGAATTGAACAAAAAATTTTACGCTCCAGAGGTTACAATTGTACACTAAATAATTATAAGTTTATCGTCCTACGATTATGCGTGTTAAGGTAACTTGTATCAGAACACTTTGTGATGACTTTCCCTTTTAAGATGAATGAAACGGTGGAATGAGAATGTAGGAGGAAACGGGAGAACCCGAGAAAATTCTATATGTATGATGTTTGTCCATTACAAACATACATGGTCCAGAATTGAACCAAGAGTATTGACGATACTAACTACGAAGTGTGTTCACTATAAGTAAGAATAGAGGGTATTCCATTGTTGGAAGCGAATTTAATGGGAAATTGTTGATAATTGTAGGGTAAAAGTCATTCAATTTATGTGAAAGATAGTGTTGCAGAACTATTTATATATTATGTGGACTTAAGACTTACAATGGATACAGTACCGAGACTATTGATTTAGGCGAAGATCATAGTTGATGCCTTTTATAGGGAGTTTTTAGCTTAACCTTGCCGAGGAGTGTATTATTATACTTTGAAGTAAATATACTACGAATATTTAATCTTGTACTCACAACTGGGCTTGATTCACAAGCCTTTTGGTTAACACTTGGATGTGCTAGCTGATTATTTATTTTTATGTTGTACAGCAATATTTTAATGTATGTGCTTTGACTTAATTTATATATATTTAAATCACTAATAGAATTATTATAGGTAAAAATTGTTTTTGTCTCGAAATTTTATGTTAAGTGTCTTGGTTGTTTACCGTAAAAATATTTTTATGGAGTATATGTGAATTTGATTATATCTAAGACTAGAATATATTGTTATTGACAGAGTATTTGACATAGGTTTAATTGAAGTTGGGAATCAGATTCACAAATTGACATGTGATGCATATATGGCACATTGATATTTAGTATAGTGTAGATATATTTAAATTTACAATGCACGATAACATTAGAATTTGACATGAATTGCATTGTGGTACCCTACAGAACCACCATATGAAGATTTGGCTGATTACACTTTGTATTTTGATGAACCAGGTCCTTTAGGAGATTAGTTTTGTATAGAGATACAGATGAACTATACGCTATTACTGTATGATGGTGAAAAATGATTGATATTTATTGTTTGGATATTAGATATAAGGCTTAATGGTTTCTAGAAAAGAATTTACGGAAACTTGTGTGCATTAAGATTTTGGAATTTTTAGATTGCAAGATAGAACTTTGTTTGATGTTATTTGGTTTATTTATAGATGTTGATTTAAATTTGTGGAATTATAATTACAATATTTAAACTTGAAACCTGTTTAATGTATTATATTTATGTAACATTACCAGAAATAACTACAAATTAGTTTGTTATATCACATTAGACCATATTAGAAACTATTTATCAGAATTGGTAACTATATTTGAAATAAGATTGAAGACAAAAAGAACTATGCTTGAATTTAGCGATGAATAATATTTACTTATTATACTGATTAGAACTTTAATTATATGTCCACTGATTTACTACTTTATTGTTTATATATTGCATGCATTTTAGGATAAATTAGTTTTCTACGACTATTTGTAGATATTACAGTAGGATTAGAATTTATTTTATATTGGAATATGACACAATATTAAGTATGAACTATTGATAACTAATACTAACTACGGTTTACTAGGAACATAAGTTTAGACTATACTTTGTAGGTTTGAAATTACTAGTCTTTTAAGAAGTAGATGGTTACTATGTTTTAAGAGCAAGGACAATTGATTTGTACAATAGTGACAGCTATTATACTGGATTGGAGATACTCTATTTATATAACTTTAATTTATTAGTATTGCAATTAGCAGATAGAAGTACATTATTTATAAATATTGATGATACCGACTCTTTTAATTATCTATAAATGGTATGTTTATTAATGTCATTTAGATTTACTTAAAGGGAATTAACTAAAGTAACAGTTTTAACTATGACCAATATTAAGATCCATTGGAGAATGTTTTTGAGTTGATATCAGTGAAAATGTACGGTAGAGACTTATTATATTCTTGGAATTATACTTTTTACTAAGAAATGCTTTGATTATGAATTATTATGATTTTGAGAGATATATTGATATGTATTGCTTTAATAATAAGAATTAATTGATTCCTGGAATATTGTTATTTATTTCTTTATTTATATACAAAGCACCACAGCTAGTGACAAGTATTATCCTTTTGAAGTACTAAACACATAATTGACAGATTGCCACATAGTACTTTATAACATAAATGCATTGCAATTACGTGTAATGCTAACTGAAGAGTGTACTATTGACATTTAATTAATTGATAGCCAGGCCACCACAAATAGTGACAACTATTGTTTTGTTTAAAGCCATTTAAATATAATTGACAGATGGGTATGTTTTGCTTTTATAATAAGATATATTTGGTTTACATTTATGGAGACACTTTTGTTTTCGGCATTAGTCACTTATTTATATATGAAGCAGCGCAACTAGCGACAGCTTTTATTTTATTTGAAGTATTAAATACATGAGTGTTAGCGTGATTTGCTCCTTTGTCATAAGATGTATTTGTTTTACATTAAAGTTGGATATTTTGATTATTACAATACTGAAATTTATATATGTTAGATAGAAGGCAATACAACTAGCGACATTTATTAACTTATTTGAATTATTAGAATGTGTGAATGCCAGTTTGATTTTTTCCTTTTCATTATAAGATATAATAGGTTTACATTTAAGGATTGATTAGTATAATACCAAGATTAGTCATGTTAGATAGGAGGTAGCACAACTAGCGACATCTGTTGACTTATTTGAATTATTAATTGCATGAATGTCAGATTGAATTGTTTTATTTCAAATATTCATTTATTAAACCATAAATATTTTTAAAATGTCTGTACATTAACAAGGTATATTGACGTTAAATGCCTGTAATGTAACAAGGTATATTGACATTAAATACGACTCAGTATACGTCATTACCATGTACTACATCGTATTCAAATTATTAGATTTGAATGACAGACTAGGACGTTTTGCTGTTATACTAAAAGACTAATTATTTTGAATATTTATTCATTTAATCAATAAATACTAATGGATAGGCATTATATTTTTTTACATAACTTTATATTTCATTTATTTTGCTGCTTATGTTAACTCGTTATTGTAGACATTTTCTTTGTTAAAGAAATTTGATAAGATAAATATAATTGTATAAACACAGGTAAATTGAAATTATATATTTATAGCCTATATATTGAATAAATACTGGTTTGATTTACGAGTTGATGATGAAAGTTGAACACACTGTGAGTTTTATATTTGTATATCAGTAAGCATAACATTAAGGATAACTTTCTATGAATATAGACTAATTCTTGTACTGAAGAACACTGTATTCTTATTGAACAGAAATTTTTCAAATACATGAAGTTTAAAGAATCATAAGGAATATTTACAAGTAATTGGTAAAAAACTAAAACGATGAGACCTGACTTTATGATGTGGAGATATATCAGGAGAATATGATGGATAAGAAAATAGCAATTTTTACTTATGAAGACTATGTATTTTTTTAATAGTGACATCAAGTATTTTTTATTTCAGATTGTTTATAGACAAACTATACACTATTTTCACTACTGTAGAATTACATGATAATTGAATTGTATTATAGATTATGACATTTTCAGTATTAAGTGCTTTGAAGGTTTGAAATCCTCCCAAAACAATGTTTGTGAATAGATGAATGTTATGTCCATTTATAAATGTTTTAATAAACGTATTAATCAGGGATCAACACATTGTAGGATTTGTTCATAATTTCAACGCATACAAAGAATAAGTTAGTTATCAGTAACTATAAGCGCTTGTTCATCTTAGGTGACAGTTTTGAGACTATATTGACTTTAACAATTGCATATTATTGTTATCATTATAATGATTCCTTTATTTTTTGCAAGATATGTTTATGTTACGTTTGTTGAGCCTATCTTTTCACTATAGTGACAAATGTTTCAGCTGTATTATGATATTTGAATGAAAATGATACCAACCAATTTGTTTTATTATTAGAGGTTTATTTTGCGGAAGAGTATGAAGGATATGAGGCTGTAATGAAGGAGAAGATGGATTGATTGTGTTGGCTGGATGTCTATATGAATATGTGGGACTTGTGGTGTGAAGATGTCTTGAAGGAAATCAGCAAAAGCATCAGCTTTGGAGGAGTCTGTCTATATAGGTAAGAAATTATTTAAAATGAAATCTTTGAGTTTTACGTCACACGGTTATGCCGGTTAGGCTAAAGGAGACAGTGATGATGAGTAATGAATGAAATGGTGGAATGAAGAAAGTGGGAGGAAAAGGGAGAACCCTGAGGAAACCCACGCACACGGTGTTTGTCCACCACAAAGTTTACTTGGCGGGGGAAGACATCATTTAATAGTGGATACGGTGTTTTACTATGTTTCCGCAAAGAGCATTGAAATGTTTCCACTATTTGTTAGGATGAGTGACGTCAGAGAGTATTACAAATTTTAACCCAACACGGTAGCTTGTAACCACAGATGTAATTTTTTGATTATCCTCTGAAGTTGTCGGTGAGGAAGAGTGATTCTGGATTTTTTGTACATTGATAGTCACGATAAAACTGCCGAGAGCGAGTGATAAATATGAGATATTTTGGTGGCAATGTTGCTCGATAAGGCGTTGATGTACTTATTGGTATGTAAAGTGAATTAGCTTCTTGGATTGAAGCTGTGATGGTATGAATGTCATGATACAGTTTGTCCTTTGATGTACGAGGTTGCAATGGCTCTACTGCTGTCGATAGATATGTTTTGTATTATTCACAGTTGAATTTGTCAAAACGGATGCTAGTTTTTCGAAATTTTGTAGATTGAGTCGTATGATGAGTACTAAGTTGTAATTTGATTGGAAGAGGCTCACTTCCTAATGGATCGAGAACATCAATTTGGATTTGTGAAACGTGATTAGCAGAAGTAATGACAATAGCTGGTATGCTTTGTGATACAGGCCTAGTGGGTTTGGAAGATTATGAATGATACCAGGTATGTAAGTTATGACAAAGATTTGAAAGATAGATTTGTCTATTTCTGATCTGCTGTGCATGTGGAATTCAACCATAATTATGATTTTTTTTATAATTATCGGAAATGTGTTGCACGCTTACAGTAGGTATTGGTTTTACAGGTCTGATATAAACTGTAGCAACGATTATAGTTATATTACGGAAGTATAATGTAATGATGAGATATTCAGGAAGATCTGGCAGCCTACAAAAGTGTCGGCATGATGGAATACATGGAGAAAATTCCACAACTGTTTATCTATTTGTGCGTCTCCTAGGAAGGTGTTAGCCTGTTGAATAAATGTATATCCAGAAAAATGACAAATGATGGAGGGAGTGAGAAAGGTTTCGGTAAGGATAAACATTACAGCTTTTTCTTTCACTAACAGCGCTTCAAATAAAGCTTTATTTTGATGAATGGATCCAATATTGAGAAATATAAAGACTATATCCATGATCAATAGGTTAGACAGTAGTTTCCAAAGGTACTGTATAAAAATATATATTTTGACCAGAATAAGTAGTATGAAATGTAACATGGAATATTTCTTTTGCTGCGTGGGTGATTTGTTTTAAGACATGTGAACGATGAATTGATTGAATATTTTGAAGAGTAAGCGTTAGAAAGGCAACAATATTGCGTACTGTTATAGAAGAGCCCAGTGATTGTAGAACGTTTGCAGAATAGTTGTATATACGTAGTGGCACCACCTATTCAAGGTGAACTTTGGTATGGATGGATTTGCCTTTACACTTGTAACTATATGTCGGGTATTGTTCATGGCAAGTGTAACAATTTCGGGGTTGTAGATTGGGATATGAATGACTGGAGTGATCACTAGATCAATAGCAGCAGACAGAAGTATTTGGCAATATTGTGGTAGAGTGTTGATTATATGTATAGCATTTTTCGCATTGAAGTGTTAGGGGTGTTGGTGACCATGAAAATTTAACTGTTTTTGTTATAAATGTATGCCCCACTAGTTAGAAGAGAATCATTAGTGGTTTGAGAAGGTGTTAGTACTTGAACAATGTACGTGTGACATGTAACATTTCTAATTCGTATAACCTTCAGGAGTGTGTGTCCTTCGTAGGTAAGTTCCCCCCTGATTTTCTTTATCGGTATAAGGATCAACACCACGATTCATCATGGAAAGGAGAGGAGGACGGCGAGGTGGTGGTATTTGCTTGCCTTGAGATGCATTGTGGTTAGCAAATTTAACATTTTTGTCGAAGGTATCTATATGTACTTTGTTTTTATAGCGCTGATTATGTTTGCCTTTTCTGTTTTGAAAATAAAGCCGTTCCTAGTTTGACTATTTCTCTGAGTGACGCACGAGGAAGGTACTTGTACAGTTGTAGAGCAACTTCTTTCTCAGTCGAGAAACGTGAATCGAAACGGGTCAACAGAAACGAGTACATTGACTGAGATAAAGTTTGACGTAAAGTTGGAGTCGCAGTAGAATTTGTTTCCATGTTCATACTGTTGTTTACTATATCTGGTGTAGCGTGTGCTTTTTTTTTTTTTGCAGCTGGTGAGAATTGCAAGCGGTTAGAATAAGTTTGCATGATTGAAGAGCGGGAAGCCACAGACATAACAGAACTTCTGGTACGACCAGGTATGGTTTGTGACTGCACTTGCATTTCTTCCACTTTAGTGGAGCAGCCAGGAAATTTACGCTAATTATTGCTACCTAGTAAGGTTACGTTTGATATTTTGATACATTTTGACAGTTTATACTTGGGAGTTGGCATCAAGAAAGATATGGTAGAGAATTTTTATTATCGATAGATGCACCATATTGTAATTAAAAATAAATGAAATATGGAGAGTTTAATTGACACGTTAATGTGTTTTAGGTTCTGATAAGAACTATTTGATTTATAATGTCACAGAACAATATTTGATTAGTATATTATTGTTATTCATATGCAATAGATACAGCATATCGTATCTAGTATCAATAATTATATTATTTGAAATATGACAAGCACACATGATAGTTGCTAATTTAACTTCTAAAATGAGGTATGGTTTATGAATTCTTGTGGATTAATGAAAAAATGAAATGAAATCATTGAGTTTTACGTCCCACGGTTATGCCGGTTAGGATAAAGGAGACGGTGATGATGAGTAATGAATGAAAAAAGGTGGAATGAAGAATATGGGAGGAAACGGGAGAACCCCGAGAAAACCCTCACACACGGTGATTGTCCACAACAATGTTCTTGTGGATTAGATTACTACAGAACCGTTATGTATCAACATTAAATATTATAATATTCGAAATTTTTGTCTGCATGATTGTCAGACTGAAATGTCTAGTTTCACAAAAGTTACGTACATTACAATATTAAATCAAGAGTAATCAATATTATACAAATTTAAAACAAACAAAAAATTTAAAACTGAAAAAAGTGCAGAACTAAAACTAAAAATACAACTTGAAAAACGAAAAAAATAAAATAAAATAAAATAAAACGGAAAATGAAAAAGTGTAGATGTAAAATTAAAACTGCAACTTGAAAAACAAAAAAAGTAAAAGTGAAAATAAAAATGCAGAAAAAAATTAAATATTGAACTTTTGAAAAAAAAATGTAGAATCCAAATAAAAAACTGGAAACAGTATTCAAAATGCAAGTATTGTAATGTGTGTGCAATTGCAAATTCATTGCAAGACTTGCATTTTGAATACTGTTTCCAGTTTTTTATTTCGATTCTACATTTTTGTTTTTTTCCAAAGTTCAATATTTAATTTTGTTTCTGCATTTTTATTTTCACTTTTACTTTTTTTGTTTTTCAAGTTGCCGTTTTAATTTTACATCTACACTTTTTCATTTTCCGTTTTATTTTATTTTATTTTATTTTTTTTGTTTTTCAAGTTGTATTTTTAGTTTTAGTTCTGCACTTTTTTCAGTTTTACATTTTTTGTTTGTTTTAAATTTGTATAATATTGATTACTCTTGATTTAATATTGTAATGTACGTAACTTTTGTGAAACTAGACATTTCAGTCTGAATCATGCAGACAAAAATTTCGAATATTATAATATTTAATGTTGATACATAACGGTTCTGTAGTAATCAAATCCACAAGAACTTTGTTGTGGACAATCACCATGTATGTGGGTTTTCTCAGTGTTCTCCCGTTTCCTCCCACATTCTTCATTCCACCTTTTTTCATTCATTACTCATCATCACCGTCTCTTTTATCCTAACCGGCATAACCATGGGACGTAAAACTCAAAGATTTCATTTCATTTTTTTCATTAATCCACAAGAATTCATAAACCATACCTTATTTTAGAAGTTAAATTAGCAACTATCATGTGTGCTTGTCATATTTCAAATAATATAATTATTGATACTAGATACGATATGCTGTATCTATTGCATATGAATAACAATAATATACTAATCAAATATTGTTCTGTGACATTATAAATCAAATAGTTCTTATCAGAACCTAAAACACATTAACGTGTCAATTAAACTCTCCATATTTCATTTATTTTTAATTACAATATGGTGCATCTATCGATAATAAAAATTCTCTACCATATCTTTCTTGATGCCAACTCCCAAGTATAAACTGTCAAAATGTATCAAAATATCAAACGTAACCTTACTAGGTAGCAATAATTAGCGTAAATTTCCTGGCTGCTCCACTAAAGTGGAAGAAATGCAAGTGCAGTCACAAACCATACCTGGTCGTACCAGAAGTTCTGTTATGTCTGTGGCTTCCCGCTCTTCAATCATGCAAACTTATTCTAACCGCTTGCAATTCTCACCAGCTGCAAAAAAAAAGCACACGCTACACCAGATATAGTAAACAACAGTATGAACATGGAAACAAATTCTACTGCGACTCCAACTTTACGTCAAACTTTATCTCAGTCAATGTACTCGTTTCTGTTGACCCGTTTCGATTCACGTTTCTCGACTGAGAAAGAAGTTGCTCTACAACTTTACAAGTACCTTCCTCGTGCGTCACTCAGAGAAATAGTCAAACTAGGAACGGCTTTATTTTCAAAACAGAAAAGGCAAACATAATCAGCGCTATAAAAACAAAGTACATATAGATACCTTCGACAAAAATGTTAAATTTGCTAACCACAATGCATCTCAAGGCAAGCAAATACCACCACCTCGCCGTCCTCCTCTCCTTTCCATGATGAATCGTGGTGTTGATCCTTATACCGATAAAGAAAATCAGGGGGGAACTTACCTACGAAGGACACACACTCCTGAAGGTTATACGAATTAGAAATGTTACATGTCACACGTACATTGTTCAAGTACTAACACCTTCTCAAACCACTAATGATTCTCTTCTAACTAGTGGGGCATACATTTATAACAAAAACAGTTAAATTTTCATGGTCACCAACACCCCTAACGCTTCAATGCGAAAAATGCTATACATATAATCAACACTCTACCACAATATTGCCAAATACTTCTGTCTGCAGCTATTGATCTAGTGATCACTCCAGTCATTCATATCCCAATCTACAACCCCGAAATTGTTACACTTGCCATGAACAATACCCGACATATAGTTACAAGTGTAAAGGCAAATCCATCCATACGAAAGTTCACCTTGAATAGGTGGTGCCACTACGTATATACAACTATTCTGCAAACGTTCTACAATCACTGGGCTCTTCTATAACAGTACGCAATATTGTTGCCTTTCTAACGCTTACTCTTCAAAATATTCAATCAATTCATCGTTCACATGTCTTAAAACAAATCACCCACGCAGCAAAAGAAATATTCCATGTTACATTTCATACTACTTATTCTGGTCAAAATATATATTTTTATACAGTACCTTTGGAAACTACTGTCTAACCTATTGATCATGGATATAGTCTTTATATTTCTCAATATTGGATCCATTCATCAAAATAAAGCTTTATTTGAAGCGCTGTTAGTGAAAGAAAAAGCTGTAATGTTTATCCTTACCGAAACCTTTCTCACTCCCTCCATCATTTGTCATTTTTCTGGATATACATTTATTCAACAGGCTAACACCTTCCTAGGAGACGCACAAATAGATAAACAGTTGTGGAATTTTCTCCATGTATTCCATCATGCCGACACTTTTGTAGGCTGCCAGATCTTCCTGAATATCTCATCATTACATTATACTTCCGTAATATAACTATAATCGTTGCTACAGTTTATATCAGACCTGTAAAACCAATACCTACTGTAAGCGTGCAACACATTTCCGATAATTATAAAAAAATCATAATTATGGTTGAAGTCCACATGCACAGCAGATCAGAAATAGACAAATCTACCTTTCAAATCTTTGTCATAACTTACATACCTGGTATCATTCATAATCTTCCAAACCCACTAGGCCTGTATCACAAAGCATACCAGCTATTGTCATTACTTTTGCTAATCACGTTTTACAAATCCAAATTGATGTTCTCGATCCATTAGGAAGTGAGCCTCTTCCAATCAAATTACAACTTAGTACTCATCATACGACTCAATCTACAAAATTTCGAAAAACTAGCATCCGTTTTGACAAATTCAACTGTGAACAATACAAAACATATCTATCGACAGCAGTAGAGTCATTGCAACCTCGTACGTCATGACATTCATACCATCACAGCTTCAATCCAAGAAGCTAATTCACTTTACATACCAATAAGTACATCGACGCCTTATCGAGCAACATTGCCACCAAAATATCTCATATTTATCACTCGCTCTCGGCAGTTTTATCGTGACTATCAATGTACAAAAAATCCAGAATCACTCTTCATCACCGACAACTTCAGAGGATAGTCAAAAAATTACATCTGTGGTTACAAGATACCGTGTCGGGTTAAAATCTGTAATACTCTCTGACGTCACTCATCCTAACAAATAGTGGAAACATTTCAATGCTCTTTGCGGAAACATAGTAAAACACCGTATCCACTATTAAATGATGTCTTCCCCCGCCAAGTAAACTTTGTGATGGACAAACACCGTGTGCATGGGTTTTCTCGGGGTTCCCCCGTTTCCTCCCACTTTCTTCATTCCACCATTTCATTCATTACTCATCATCACTGTCTCCTTTAGCCTAACCGGCATAACCGTGTGACGTAAAACTCAAAGATTTCATTTTAAATAATTTCTTACCTATATAGACAGACTCCTCCAAAGCTGATGCTTTTGCTGATTTCCTTCAAGACATCTTCACACCACAAGTCCCACATATTCATATAGACATCCAGCCAACACAATCAATCCATCTTCTCCTTCATTACAGCCTCATATCCTTCATACTCTTCCGCAAAATAAACCTCTAATAATAAAACAAATTGGTTGGTATCATTTTCATTCAAATATCATAATACAGCTGAAACATTTGTCACTATAGTGAAAAGATAGGCTCAACAAACGTAACATAAACATATCTTGCAAAAAATAAAGGAATCATTATAATGATAACAATAATATGCAATTGTTAAAGTCAATATAGTCTCAAAACTGTCACCTAAGATGAACAAGCGCTTATAGTTACTGATAACTAACTTATTCTTTGTATGTGTTGAAATTATGAACAAATCCTACAATGTGTTGATCCCTGATTAATACGTTTATTAAAACATTTATAAATGGACATAACATTCATCTATTCACAAACATTGTTTTGGGAGGATTTCAAACCTTCAAAGCACTTAATACTGAAAATGTCATAATCTATAATACAATTCAATTATCATGTAATTCATCAGTAGTGAAAATAGTGTATAGTTTGTCTATAAACAATCTGAAATAAAAAATACTTGATGTCACTATTAAAAAAGTACATAGTGTTCATAAGTAAAAATTGCTATTTTCTTATCCATCATATTCTCCTGATATATCTCCACATCATAAAGTCAGGTCTCATCGTTTTAGTTTTTTACCAATTACTTGTAAATATTCCTTATGATTCTTTAAACTTCATGTATTTGAAAAATTTCTGTTCAATAAGAATACAGTGTTCTTCAGTACAAGAATTAGTCTATATTCATAGAAAGTTATCCTTAAGGTTATGCTTACTGATATACAAATATAAAACTCACAGTGTGTTTGTTCAACTTTCATCATCAACTCGTAAATCAAACCAGTATTTATTCAATATATAGGCTATAAATATATAATTTCAATTTACCTGTGTTTATACAATTATATTTATCTTATCAAATTTCTTTAACAAAGAAAATGTCTACAATAACGAGTTAATATAAGCAGCAAAATAAATGAAATATAAAGTTATGTAAAAGAAAATAAAATGCCTATCCATTAGTATTTATTGATTAAATGAATAAATATTCAAAATAATTAGTCTTTTAGTATAACAGCAAAACGTCCTAGTCTGTCATTCAAATCTAATAATTTGAATACGATGTAGTACATGGTAATGACGTATACTGAGTCGTATTTAATGTCAATATACCTTGTTACTGTAAAGGCATTTAACGTCAATATACCTTGTTACTGTACAGGCATTTTAAAAATATTTATGGTTTAATAAATAAATATTTGAAATAAAACAATTCAATCTGACATTCATGCAATTAATAATTCAAATAAGTCAACAGATGTCGCTAGTTGTGCTACTTCCTATCTAACATGACTAATCTTGGTATTATACTAATCAATCCTTAAATGTAAACCTATTATATCTTATAATGAAAAGGAAACATCAAACTGGCATTCACACATTCTAATAATTCAAATAAGTTAATAAATGTCGCTAGTTGTATTGCCTTCTATCTAACATATATAAATTTCAGTATTGTAATAATCAAAATATCCAACTTTAATGTAAAACAAATACATCTTATGACAAAGGAGCAAATCACGCTAACACTCATGTATTTAATACTTCAAATAAAATAAAAGCTGTCGCTAGTTGCGCTGCCTCATATCTAAATAAGTGACTAATGCCGAAAACAAAAGTGTCTCCATAAATGTAAACCAAATATATCTTATTATAAAAGCAAAACATACCCATCTGTCAATTATATTTAAATGGCTTTAAACAAAACAATAGTTGTCACTATTTGTGGTGGCCTGGCTATCAATTAATTAAATGTCAATAGTACACTCTTCAGTTAGCATTACACGTAATTGCAATGCATTTATGTTATAAAGTACTATGTGGCAATCTGTCAATTATGTGTTTAGTACTTCAAAAGGATAATACTTGTCACTAGCTGTGGTGCTTTGTATATAAATAAAGAAATAAATAACAATATTCCAGGAATCAATTAATTCTTATTATTAAAGTAATACATATCAATATATCTCTCAAAATCATAATAATTCATAATCAAAGCATTACTTAGTAAAAAGTATAATGCCAAGAATATAATAAGTCTCTACCGTACATTTTCACTGATATCAACTCAAAAACATTCTCCAATGGATCTTAATATTGGTCATAGTTAAAACTGTTACTTTAGTTAATTCCCTTTAAGTAAATCTAAATGACATTAATAAACATACCATTTATAGATAATTAAAAGAGTCGGTATCATCAATATTTATAAATAATGTACTTCTATCTGCTAATTGCAATACTAATAAATTAAAGTTATATAAATAGAGTATCTCCAATCCAGTATAATAGCTGTCACTATTGTACAAATCAATTGTCCTTGCTCTTAAAACATAGTAACCATCTACTTCTTAAAAGACTAGTAATTTCAAACCTACAAAGTATAGTCTAAACTTATGTTCCTAGTAAACCGTAGTTAGTATTAGTTATCAATAGTTCATACTTAATATTGTGTCATATTCCAATATAAAATAAATTCTAATCCTACTGTAATATCTACAAATAGTCGTAGAAAACTAATTTATCCTAAAATGCATGCAATATATAAACAATAAAGTAGTAAATCAGTGGACACATAATTAAAGTTCTAATCAGTATAATAAGTAAATATTATTCATCGCTAAATTCAAGCATAGTTCTTTTTGTCTTCAATCTTATTTCAAATATAGTTACCAATTCTGATAAATAGTTTCTAATATGGCCTAATGTGATATAACAAACTAATTTGTAGTTATTTCTGGTAATGTTACATAAATATAATACATTAAACAGGTTTCAAGTTTAAATATTGTAATTATAATTCCACAAATTTAAATCAACATCTATAAATAAACCAAATAACATCAAACAAAGTTCTATCTTGCAATCTAAAAATTCCAAAATCTTAATGCACACAAGTTTCCGTAAATTCTTTTCTAGAAACCATTAAGCCTTATATCTAATATCCAAACAATAAAGTATCAATCATTTTTCTCCATCATACAGTAATAGCGTATAGTTCATCTGTATCTCTATACAAAACTAATCTCCTAAAGGACCTGGTTCAGCAAAATACAAAGTGTAATCAGCCAAATCTTCATATGGTGGTTCTGTAGGGTACCACAATGCAATTCATGTCAAATTCTAATGTTATCGTGCATTGTAAATTTAAATATATCTACACTATACTAAATATTAATGTGCCATATATGCATCACATGTCAATTTGTGAATCTCTGATTCCCAACTTCAATTAAACCTATGTCAAATACTCTGTCAATAACAATATAGTCTAGTCTTAGATATAATCAAATTCACATATACTCCATAAAAATATTTTTACGGTAAACAACCAAGACACTTAACATAAAATTTCGAGACAAAAACAATTTTTACCTATAATAATTCTATTAGTGATTTAAATATATATAAATTAAGTCAAAGCACATACATTAAAATATTGCTGTACAACATAAAAATAAATAATCAGCTAGCACATCCAAGTGTTAACCAAAAGGCTTGTGAATCAAGCCCAGTTGTGAGTACAAGATTAAATATTCGTAGTATATTTACTTCAAAGTATAATAATACACTCCTCGGCAAGGTTAAGCTAAAAACTCCCTATAAAAGGCATCAACTATGATCTTCGCCTAAATCAATAGTCTCGGTACTGTATCCATTGTAAGTCTTAAGTCCACATAATATATAAATAGTTCTGCAACACTATCTTTCACATAAATTGAATAACTTTTACCCTACAATTATCAACAATTTCCCATTAAAATCGCTTCCAACAATGGAATACCCTCTATTCTTACTTGTAGTGAACACACTTCGTAGTTAGTATCGTCAATACTCTTGGTTCAATTCTGGACCATGTATGTTTGTAATGGACAAACATCATACATATGGAATTTTCTCGGGTTCTCCCGTTTCCTCCTACATTCTCATTCCACCGCTTCATTCATCTTAAAAGGGAAAGTCACCACAAAGTGTTCTTATACAAGTTACCTTAACACGCATAATCGTAGGACGATAAACTTATAATTATTTAGTGTACAATTGTAACCTCTGGAGCGTAAAATTTTTTGTTCAATTCCTCATAAGACTATCAAAAATCAAATATTTCTGTAATCATGTCTTCATTCAGTAAACAAATATTCATTTCACCTACAAAAACAATAACCATCATGCAATAAACGTATATACCATTCAAACGCTGTAACAAGCTTTCTAAGTAAACTCAACTATAAAGTTTCCCGTTATAAAGAAAAAAATTCTAATTTCAAAGCATAATTCAAATAAATTCAATGTAAATCAAACCGTTAATGCTAATTTCATGCAGGCAAATCAGCTTAAACCATTGTAGGTTCTAGTAAAATTAGTGCCATACGTAGTAAATATAGTTTAATTAGTAAAATTCACACCTGACTTGACAATCCATAATCTCACCATTATTTTGAATACAAGCTGTATTAATTAGTAATAAAATTATTAAATTCGTGTCTTATATCTTAAATGTCTATGCATTAATATTGTAAATAAAAAATGCAGCACCCTAAATAAAAAATAAGTATCTAACAAAACAAAAAAATGGGTATCCTTAAAATCCACCCTCCAAATATCTAAAAACACAATTTCAGTTTCAACCTATATATGGAATAACTATTCTTATGCATATATAATATGAAATCTAAACAGCGCAAAATTATGTTGACAAACAAGACTTCTACGCATTTTTCAAATTAATTGTTCGTTGCTACCAATTACATAACTAGTAGGATACACACACTAAACATTAAAATCTGAATATCACAATCCAAAAGTAAACTAAAATCATATGGTCTCCGCAATTAGTAACAAAATAATAATTGCATATCAAATAATTGTAACGTGCAATTTCACAATTAAATAATAGGAGCGGGCAATAAAAACAATCGCATCTACATGTTATGTACAGTTATTTCTATATCCAATTTCATATACTAAAAAACGCAATCATGTGCTTATAATAATTTCCTGCAACATACAAACTAACTCTCTTCCAGGCAAATATATCCTGACATAACGAAGTAGTAATTCAAAGAGCCCAAGTTCCAATTCTATTTACTTACAATAATAATAATAATAATAATAATAATAATAATAATAATAATAATGATAATAATAATAATAATAATAATAATAATAATACACTCCAATTCAAGCTGTATTAACAATAACAAAAAGAGTTGTCTATAAAGAACATGGTTCTGACTTGCAAGGTGCAACAAATATCGTACAATCAAATGCTGTACCTGCAATCAGTGTCAAATAAGCCATGTTTCCGGAAAAAGGCAACATAAAAGTACCAACATACAACGTTACCTTGTAAACATAGTTAGTTTCGGATAGTGTACGTGTAAGCGCCATAATAATATCCACATTCCTATAATATATAGTTTCTCGTACTTTTTTAAAAATATTCTTCAATACATAAGTGCACAATAATTATGTTTTTCATAAAATTACAATATCAAATTTATATATTCACCCAATTAATTATTATTTTATTAAATTCAAAAATAGCCTAAATCCAATAGTCAACCGAGGTTATAAATATACCTAAAACCGAAAAATACAACGGGGGTATCGCAGTATTTGTTTGCTTTCGGTTCGCGCAACAAGTTCTTCTACGTCATAAAAAAATTGTCAACATCAATGAACCACCAACCGCAACTAGAAAATAGGCAGCAGCGGAGGTGTTATCAAAGGTAAGTGAACTTTGTCTTCTTACTTAAGTTAAAGTATTAAATAAACATACATAGTGTGTCATTATCTATAAAGGAAAATACCATTAGCGTCCGTGGCTGCCGGGCGGCGGATATACAAAGCAGGCGGGCAAAAAAACTCGCAACAATAATGGCGCCAACGCAAAGGTCACACATACGTGATAAAATATACAAAGTAGGCGGTAAAAGTATAAAGCAAAGTCGCAGCATAACCAGACAGTAAGGGCGCCGGCGGAAATGTCACACATGCGTGATAAGATATACAAAGCGGTCTCGCGACGGTAATGGCGCCAGCGCAAAGGTCACACATACGTGATAAGATATACAAAGTAAGCGGCACAACCAAACAGTAAGGGCGCCAGTGGCACCATCTGACGCGTTATCAATCCAAAATAATTGCAAACTAATAATTAAAAACTAATTGTGCTTAAAATAAGTCATAAAAGGGAACAGTAATTGTTACATGCAAAAATTATCGAAAATCTAGTTACTTTTCGCTGCAACACTGCAAAAAAATCACTAAAAAATCAGGAAAATTTACCTATTTAGGGGAAAAAAGAATCACTGTAATTATTCTCAGTACAGGCAACACTGCGAAATGGCCATAAAAATGGGATATAACTACTTAGTAGATTCCTTACTATCTCTTGCAGGTAAAATTTGTAGTAGTGACGTTCTTTGAAGTAATACGGATGTACATAAACATTTATATTAGTTTTTATACTGAGTTAGTAGTTTTTGAATTTGTTTATATTTAGATCCGATTTTCGAAATTCATGAATAAGTTTATTGAGTGTGCACCAGTAATGTTTCATGACATAAGTACAATTTCTGTAGTTTCGTTAATTGACATCATAATCACGTATAATAAAAATATTATTATATACAAATCTCGCTAATAAAATAAGTTAGGAATACTCGACTTAAAATTTTACTTTTTCTATTCTCTTTATGATTAAATAATTTCCATTTTAATCAGATCCACTAAAATGAATTTCTTAATGTATTTTCCTTTTATTTTTGAAAACTGTACAAAGTATTTTACTTTTTTAATTATATATTGAGGTGTCGATGTTTTTTTACGATGATCATACGATTAAAACATTAAGGACTTAATTACAAATCTTACTAACAAGCTAATAGCGGACAAATGTAATATGTTGTTTTTGAAAGGATAAATTCATTACATATAATAACATACACTCATGTCCAAAATTATTGTCGCATGTTTATAAATATGTTGTTGTAGGAATATAATTTGATAATGAATTCGCCCTGTATTTCTTATAATGTTAGTATGTGTATAATCGGCAAAGACATGACTGTGGCAAATTTCATGTCAAAAGAGCAGTAAATAAGAACAATAAAACGAAAATAAAACTTTCTTGTCCATTTAGCAACATTTTGTTTTACTCATTCTAATTTTCGTATTTATAATTCTTTTCCTATGAAATTTACCATAAATATACATTTCCCGAGTATACACATAGTATCAGTATTAAAAGTACTTGCAAAATCATTTATCAAATTATATTCTTACAAGGAGACAGTTATAGATATGCGACAATGGACATGAGTGTACCTCCAGCGGAAGATAAAAGAGAAAATTTCTTTTTAACAAAGCAGAATATGTTTGGAAAATTTGTTTTTCCATGTGCCAGGCTCAAGAAGATACGTAGAAAAGCATGTCTTAAGGATAAAACGTCTTATGGTTTAAGAAATTATAAGAAAATGTATGATTATGGTTCATTAAGGCTGCTAAAGGAAATATATTTCTATTTTGCGAGTTAGTTGTTAAGCAAAAATGTCGATTAGTTAAATTAGAGTTGCAAATCAGAATTGATGATAAAAATCCAGTTCAGTTCAATCAGACAATAGGAGGATAATGCCTTAATCCTGAAAATAAAAATTTAAGGATACTGTATGTGATACGAGACAAACTCTCCTTGATAGTTAACGACAGTAGAAATATTTAATTTTTATCCACATTGGACGTATATAATACTCCCATTCCCTTGAAATTAGCCATAAAAGTGTGCATATGTCAGCTCAAAAGCACGGTTAATGCGAGGAGATATTTGGGGAAGCTAACAAACAATCTCCTAAAACTTTAAATAGGTATTGGGATTTATGTCTAGGGATGCATAAAATAAACATGGAACTTAAAAATGTATAGAAAACAGAAACAGACTAGAATGATAAAAGGTGAAAGGGCTGAGCGAGAGAGAGAAGAGACAAGCTTAAATGGATAATTTCTAGTTTAACTAGATTTACATTGGAGATTACTAGAGATTTAACTAGATTTAGATTTACAACATTAATGAATTAGTAATGTCTTGTTTGTTCCTATATAACCATATATTGACTGTGTATATGATTAAAAATGATTTTGTGCAAAATTGAATATTTAATTACCAAACAATTAATAATTAATTATATAATTTTAGTGCTTGTTTTTCCCTGCAATCAGTTGCCGAAAATAAATAAAAGTATGAGACTTTTACACATTTCTCTTTGTCCTGATATTTTAGGGTAGTATTTTAATATATATTTAATTATAATTAGTTAATGATCAAAATATGCATTGCGAACATTGCTGAAATCCATATGAGAAACAAGTACTCTACCTCTCTTTGAAGTGCACTGACTCCTCGTTCCTCAATGATTGCAATGTCACGTTCTGGCTATGGTTGAACAGGAAGCTAAATCGCTGGGAAGATCCATTACAACGAAACAGCTCAAATTTGTCAACAGTTAAGGGCAATGACAAAGTGCTCTTGTGGAACACACGACGTGGACAGAGTCCATCTTCTTTACACCCACATTGGACTTACTCGGCTTAGGAGGTGATAAACCTCGAAGTAGACTTTGGTTTGTTCTTCTATTCGGGGACGACCTCTCGTCTCCCAGAGATTTGTGTGCATATATTAGATAGTGTATACTTCCTTAGTAACAGTGAACTTTCGTGCACTGCGACTGTCTTTGCGTGAGTGGTGCGTTACGACAGATGTAGATGATGTGAAATGAAACCTCTCAGATTTTCAGAGGGTAAATTGTGGGTAAGCGGTTACTTGGAGCAAGCGTACTAGGTTAGATTACCAGTGTGTTAGGTGCATTGAGTCCAAGGTGATGACAGCATTCGAAACTCACAGCAAAGCATCGTCAGATAAAAGGAATAGTGCACAGAAACAAAACCTAGGGGAAAGGGATGATTGAATATTGAAAAAAATATCAGGAAAAACCGTAGATCTAATGGCACATAACTGATTCTGGAAGTTAATCATTTGGAATGTCTTGTTTCTACAACCATTGTCAAATCAGTTACTCAACATCTGCCATAAGGCTGCGATTCTGAAATCTGTGATGACTGCCATCAAAGCGATAGAGTAAAAGATACAGTGTCCGATCCGAGAACATAAAATTTCTGATTTAGTCATTTCTCGAATGATTTAGTAACATGATATTAACCCCCAAAAAAAGGTGTTCCATTGGGAAGTCAAACAGGAGCACACGCTATGAATCATGAAAATCTGATAATTTATGGACAATTGATGATTGGAAGAGAGCAATATGGTCCGAGAAAGCATCTTGTTCCTTGTTTCCAACAACAAGTTGGGTTTATGTATGGCGAACGTCTGAAAAAGCATATGTCCCAGACCGCCTACATCCTACCACTAAACATGGCGGTTCTACACTTGTGTGGGCCGCAATTTCAGTATATTTTGTTGGCTTATTATCGCTATAAAAGGATGAATCAAGTAATTTTATGGCCTATGGAACCCGGCGCTCAATGCTGCATTTACGAAAGCTCTCTACTGACGTCTGTTCTTAACCAACTGGATACAGTTTCTTCTGAGTGTTTATATTTCCGCGAGATTCATCTTAATACTGCACTCCTATCTGCGCCTAGGATAAAAGGAGGATTTATTGCAGGTAATTTATAGACATTTTAGGTGACAAGGCGTATTAGTCAGTTGTTCTCCAATTACGATGTATTCTGTCGACATGACAATGTGCCAAAACACACAGCCAGTACTGTTCAGGCGTAGTTTGAGGAACATCATGATGAGCTTCAATACCTCCCCTAGCCTAATGTCGTCAGCTTTAGAAATGAAATAAAATCCTTGAGTTTTACGTCCCACGGTTATGCCGGTTAGGCTAAAGTAGACGGTGATGATGAGAGATGAATGAAATGGTGGAATGAAGAAAGTGGGAGGAAACGGGAGAAATCCGAGAAAACCCACGTACATGGTGTTCGTCAGCTTTAGAGCAGTGAAACTTGTACAAATATCCTTCTCTATCATGCCCACCCTGCACTACATGAAGAATGGTCTACTATTACTTTTCTGAAAATGATTACTAAGTTATGTGCCTCAATTCCACAACAAATTCAAGCATTAGTACAGGCTAAAAGTATTCCAATGTCGCAATAATAACGTAAATTTATTTTGTTTCCATTATTTTGATAATTATCTGTGTATATACAGTGGCATACGCAAAGGTCCCTGGTTTTAACCTTCTACTTTTGAGTACGATATTACGGGAAAATGGACCATCACCATTTAAAATATGTACAAAAATCCTGAAACGGTTTAAACTTCAGCTGGGACTCTCCCCTCCCCCTCTCTGTTGATGAAACTATGCGTACGTTACTGTGTATACACAAAATTGCGGGTTACTTATTACTAGTAGTATTGACAGAATACTGGTAAAGACAATAAAAACATGTGTTGTAGCCGTTCAAGTCTGTAGTTAGAAACAAAACTGTCGGTCATCATGGTGACGACGATACATCATCACTCTTTAATCTATATTCTATTGATTCTGGGGATGGTACCGAGACCGAGACGGACTTTTGTATACCGAGACGAGACCGAGACGGACTTTTACATACCGAGACGAGACCTTGGTCAGTCTCGAAAGTCTCGGTCTCGTCTCGAATATTGATAGCTATTTTGCCTTTACTCAAAATTTGTTTCGTTGCTGGGTGAGATAATATGGGAACGATTGACTGATGTACAGTGGTGTATTTAGGGGGTAGGTATTGGGTTCAAGCCCCTCCCGAAACAAAATACATTGCTGTTGTATATAATCTTTTCTCTCTCTCTCTCTCTCTCTCTCTCTCTCTCTCTCTCTCTCTCTATATATATATATATATATATATATATATATATATATATATATATATATATATATATATATATATATACAGGCGCGGATCCAAGATATGATCAAGGTAGGGGCTAAACCATACTTTGCCTCTTTATCCGGTGTAAAGCAGGATTGAAGCTTATTTTATTCAGTATATACTGAGCGTTAAGGGGGGGGGGTGATATAGTCCCTATTGCCCTTCCCTTGGATCCGCGCCTATATATATATATATATATCGGGCGTTGCAAAATAAGTGTTACAACTCTTGGGAGGTGACTCCTGCCACTGAGACAAGAAAAAAAGTTCTCTTGAACTTTCGGCTATTGGACATAGTTTCGGATCTACATGGTGCCGAAAGCGTGGGAAAATAACTTTCGGACGCCAATAGTTCGGAAACTATCCAACGTAAAGAGGGCGGATAAAAAATTCACTGAAGAAGTCATACCTGCTGTATTGAATTTTGCATGTTTCACAATCCTACCATGCACTCGCAAGGGATTCCCCAAACGAACGTAGGGAGTCCCGGATAATCTGCCAAATGAAAATTGGTCTAAATGGATATGAATTGATAGGGTTTCTACCAGGTAACAATAATTCGTTTATGTTAAGTCGATATCTGGAACAAGTACAAAATGGCGGACACCTTCATGCCCGTTGTGTGTGGTTGTATAATCGCCAGGTACGGATGCTGGCCAACAGTGATGTTCTGAGTATTAAGTGTAGCGATTTTGTACTCAAATGCTCTACAAAGACTTCTGGAGTGTCGGCAGAGCACAACAGATGAAGCAGGGCGATTCACATGTGTGGAAACACGTAACGAAAAATGAACAGAAATGCACTCATACTCAGTAAACGTGAGTTCAAAGCGTCGGAAATGTAAGGGTTAGCGTCAAGAACATGAAAGCCATTGCCAATTCATCAATAATATTTCCTCAAATCGATGCAATGTGATGTGCACGGCCGCATACCAAGAAGGATGCAACAGAGGCCAAGTGGAAATTGTGCAAGGGGACTCGACTAAAAAACGCGGTAAACTAAATGAATGTCAGTAGTGGAATCGCATGATCGATATTTAAATGTGGCCAATGTGTTTGTTGATATCAACATGTAGCTAATGGACAAATGTCAATATGTCCCACTACTAATGACACCGTCCTACGTGCGAAAAATAGGAAAGTAACTACTCGAGTCTTGAATCTAAAGCCGTGGGCTCCCAGTAGGATTAGAAACTGTGACCACGCGAGCGAAAGCGAGACTCTAACCCTGAGGCTTCGAGGGAGCCTCGCTTTCTCTATATTAATTTCTTTGAGGAGTACCCACTTTGTTTGGCAAGCGCTCTTGTACAGCCTCCCGACATGCTTGTGTGTTTCATTTTGTTACTCCTACTGCACAGTTGTAAACAATCAGAGCTGTAAGACGTTTCTTCCTATTTCTCATGTCGTTTTATTTTCTATATGTAGTGCTACATGTGTTAAATTGGTTCATTTTCGTCTTTGTCTTGGCATGTGCACTGTGTGTAAGATACGAATTTCTGGAGGTATTTTCCTGTATTTCGAGTACGTCATATGTCACGTGGGACATGAAACAAGTTTGTTATTTTCACGCTCTATCAGAATTTGAACCATGGATTAAGAGATTTCTTGTCATATGTGTCGACTGTGGGACAATGTCCCAAACAAAGAGGGACATTGACACAATTGTGTTCTAGTTACGTTCTACCAAAAAGTGCACCCGATATAACAACAGAATGTCCAACATTATTTTCCTCGTTTTCGCACGTGGGACGGTGTCCTAGCAGTGGTGGTGGATATATTGACATTTGTCCATTAGCTACATGTTGGTATCAACACACACATTGGCCACATTTCAATATCGATTATGCGATCTCACTACTGACATTCATATTGCATCGATTTGAGGGAATATTATAGATGAATTGGCAATGGCTTTCATGTTCTTGACGCTAATCCTTACATTTCCGACGCTTTGAACTCACGTTTACTGAGTATGAGTGCATTTCTGGGCATTCTTCGTTATGTGTTTCCACACATGGAATCGTCCTGCTTCATCTGTTGTGCTCTACCGACACTCCAGAAGTCTTTCTAGAGCATTTGAGTACAAATTCGCTACACTTAATACTCAGAACGTCACTGTTGGCCAGCATCCGTACCTGGCGATTATGCAACCACACACAACGGGCATGAAGGTGTCCGCCATTTTGTATTTGTTCTAGATATCGACTTAATACAAACGAATTATTGTTACCTGGTAGAAACCCTATCAATTCATATCCATTTAGACAAATTTTCATTTGGCAGATTATCCGGGACTCCTTACGTTCCTACCCAGACAGCATGTTTGCTTGCCGCAAGCTTGCCTGCCGCTTTTATTTGATTTTATTTCGCTTTGGCTTATACACAAAAGCTTATTTCTGCTTAGCGCAAGCTGTAGTGCGGGCAACCCACGCTTCACTTGCGAGACGCTTTTCTTTAGATTGAAGTAAAAAGCCAGCGCGCGTTCGATTTTCAGTTGTTCTCAAAAACCACGTGACGCTGACCTCTTAACTTTCGGCGACAAGGTAGTGTTCGCGTTGTTAGCGTCTTATTAGCATTCAGCTTGAATAAAGGACAAACTTAATTATTATTTCTTTTTTAATTTTGCCGTCTAGTACTCTAGTACTCTAGTCCCACGTACCTATAATGTCGCTCTTTATTTCTTCATATTTCAGTAACCATGAGGCATAACGAATTGTAGTATTTATGTATAAAGCATAAATGTGAACATAGATGGCAGCAGGTTTGAGCCTACTTATTTCGCAAAAGAATACAGAACTGTTGCAGATATTTTAATATAAACTTCAAGTTTAACTTACAGTATAAACTTTATCTGAACGCTGTGTTTAAAGTATAAACATTTTTCTGCGTTTTTATATAAAAAGGTAGAAATTTCAAGTACTCGTGGCTAATATAACAACATATTAGATATTTGTAAGAAGCAACGGCGCGTTGCTCGTCACAACTAAAACGTAACAATTATGCTTATTTTGATGTTTTGCAGAAGCGGCTCGGAAACTTGGGTGTTTTCACGGTTGTGCATTTGCTTCAATAATTGGGAAGTTGAGGGAACAATATATTCTAACATAGATTTAGTCACATGGTTAAATTATGCTGATTTCATACTGTTTTATCTAAATTCGCTTATTGCAAGCTTCCATATAAATTGTTTGGCGTGTGTTTCGCTTGCAATAAGCTTATTAAAGCTTGCCATTGATGAGAATACGCTTATAATTGGCTTGCGTTTGAGATAATTTAGCTTGTGTTTAACTTGTGAAGACAAGCTTGCCCCAAGCCTTGCCTAGATGTAACTAACTAGCTTGCCACTAATTGGCTTGCATAGTATAGCTTGCGGCAAGCTAATTGACCTTGCGACAGCAAGTTTGTGGCAACTTGCAGCAAGTTTAAATTGCTGTCTGGGTACTTTGTGTTGGACAAACACCGTGTGGGTGGGTTTTCTCTGGGTTCTCCCGTTTCCTCCCACTTTCTTCATTCCACCATTTCATTCATTACTCATCATCACCGCCTCCTTTAGCCTAACAGGCATAATCGTGGGACGTAAAACTCAGATTTCATTTCATTTCATTTCCCTACGTTCCTTTGGGGAATCCCTTGCGCGTGCATGGTAGGATTGTGAAACATGCAATATTCAATACAGCAGGTATGACTTCTTCAGTGAATTTTTTATCCGCCCTCTTTACGTTGGATAGTTTCCGAACTATTGGCGTCCGAAAGTCATTTTCCCACGCTTTCGGCACCATGTAGATCCGAAACTATGTCCGATAGCCGAAAGTTCAAGAGAACTTTTTTTCTTGTCTCAGTGGCAGGAGTCACCTCCCAAGAGTTGTAACACTTATTTTGCAACACCCGATATATATATATATATATATATATATATATATATATATATATTAAAAATGCTCAAATTTTGTACCATGTTGTGTGAAATATTGAAGGGAAAATTCTTCAAGGTATTCTGCAATATAAACAAGCAGTGTTGCCAACGCAAAATAAAGTTGTATTTTCTCAAATTGCACTATGTAAGGTATCACCTACAGTATTTCTAAAATAGGTATTACCTATTTTAGAAATTTAATAAAACCACAATACCACATACATTATTCAGTGTAACAAAGGACAACATAGTATCACTAACATCAACATTTTGGAGATCTCTAATAACTCAAATGACATAGGTGTTGCAATGCGCAACATTTGTATCTTAACGCCAAATACTATGATCATGGTATAATATATTTCGAATGAATGAAGGAACAAAGTTATATGAAATGGGAAATTTAAATTTTTCTAAAGACTTTACTTCGAAAATATGCTGACATATTACGTCTTAGCATGTAGATGCTTCCAAAAGACTTAAGTGATCATAATGTCATTTACAGTTGTTATTTCAAACCGTTTGAGAGATACCAAACACATGGATAGTGATTATTACTTAAAGTAACGTATTTGTGTTAAATTTTTATAATGATTGTTGTTTAGTTTGCTTCTATGACATTACAACAATAGTTTTTTTTTTGCTGGTTTTAATTACTACAAGTCGCAGTTTCATTATTTTAAGCAGTGTTGCCAACATATATAAATTACTAAATATTATCTATATATATAAAAGAGAACGCACAAATCCTTTGTTCCCTCATCACGCTAATACGGCTGAACCAATTTCTTTCATTTTTGGGGGGTTATTAGGATTTGGACCCTAGATGGTTTTTATCATATCACTTTAATTTTTAATTACCAGTGTCTTGAGATAATTGACCATTCAAGTGTGCATAACGTACAAATCCTTTGTTAGTTCATCATAGGTAAAAATAAACGTATTTATATGCAACCCGCATGACCGTGTCACTCGGCGGGTTAACATAAATGACAGGCGATATAATGTTAACATTTACTGCAATCTACTATGGTTTTTATCATATCACTTGAAAGCGAAAAAGTAAAAATTATCTAAGTAACAAAGTTTATTGCGTTCCGGGGTGACCGCAGCGAAGCGGGGCGGGTTAACATAAATGACAGGCGATATAATGTTAACATTTACTGCAATCTTCTATGGTTTTTATCATATCACTTGAAAGCGAAAAAGTAAAAATTATCTAAGTAACAACGTTTATTGCGTTCCGGGGTGACCGCAGCGAAGCGGGGTGAACGCTGCTAGTTCTAAATATAGTGCAAATAACGTAGCTAAAGAGCAAAATATTTTAAAATTACTCGTAATTTGTTTTATGGTGCAAGAATGTTTTTAAAAGACGACGTTTTTCATAGTATTTATAGTGTTAATGTTAATGTCAAAGTTTTGGTTCCAGCAATACATGTAAATGCAAATTGTAACTGTAATTAAACGTAACTGATAACTTTTCAGTAACACAAGTTGTTCCCCTAAGCCATAGGCCTGGTGTACACAAAACCATGTTTAATTAAAAGTTCTAATTACACTCTAGTTATATTTCACTTGTTTTAGTTTGACCGCCGACCACCTCAAGCTCGATCCATACCATATAGCTATAGGCAATTATTCAAGGACTTACAGTTAGTAATACACATTGTGCTGATTTTTGGTTTCGTTTGTTTTAGTTTAACGTCCCACGATTAAGCTAGGGCGTCTAAAGGAGATGTGGAGCTAATGATTATAATGGGATCCGAACCACTTCGGTCGCTCAACTGTATCCTCACCGGAAATCGAATTCGGGACCACCCGAACCGAAGTCAAGCGTGCTAGCCGCTAGACCAAATGGAGGTCCTCACACAGTGTTGATTTAAATAGTTGAATCAGTTTTGTCACATTCGAAGATCAATAAGTAGTGTGTCTGTGCTCCAAAGGTAGCGGATTTGAACTATTTGTAGGACAAATAGTTATATACAGTAGAAATGAATTATTTGGCAACTAATTGCTTGTACTAATGAAATAATTTTTAACATGGGCTGAAAAATGTGCTGGACATATTGCAAGAAATTATGATCGATGGACAAAAACAATTCTAAACAGGATACCACGAGATAAAAACAGCCTAGGAAACGTCCTTATACAAGAAGGTTTGACGAAATCAAGAACAACTGGGAAGTAACCTGAAAAAGAATTGCACAAGATAGATAGTTGTGGAGAAGACTTGGAAAGACCTTCATCCAGCAGTGGATTGATAATGGTTGATAATGATTATGGCTATGATTTTATTATATCTGGACCTCAGAGGTAAACTAAACCAAGTCATAATTTCCTAATTTTATAAGAGAAGCGAAAAACCAGTTCCTTAAGTAAGACCTATAGTACTGTTTTTCAAACTATACTAACTTGTAAGTAGTTACAAAGTAATAGGATGCTTTTAGACTTACATTGTTACACCACCATATTATATTACCTAGTATATATATAATTTATACTAGCTAAGGTAGGGTAAAAACGGATCCAAAATTTCACGAAATTCGTACAGCGAAAAAAAATATTTTTGATCCTTCATATTGCAGTAAAACTAGGAAAATTAATACGAAAAAAAACTAGAAAGTTAAAAATCACATGTTTTGACGGGACAGAGAAAATAGATACATATTGCGCGAATTACCTATATTCTAATATAATATGTATGTCCATGTTTCGCAAGTAATTTTCAATCAATATAAAATTTCAACGTAATGAACGCACGATTAGTTTTCTAATAAAGATCACATGCACCGCTGAGAGCTCAGGAATAAGCTTAATCTATGTTACGGCACTGGATATATGCTTATGTAATACATTACGACTTTATGAACTTGTATAAGAAACAGAATGTACTTAAAGTTAGACTCGAACTATACGAAACATCGGACTTTGAATCTAACTTGTTTGGTGATCCAACCCGAGACCACAGATAGCAAAGATGAGTGCCGTAGCTCCCACCACAAGAATAAGGAAGTGCCTGTTTTAAAGTATCAATTAAACACAGAGATGCGAAACGATAATAAAGCATTTGATCAATTTGAAACAAAATATATTGTAGTAATAATTTACCCTATTTGTTACGAAAATGAACGTTATATTCTGTTTTTAAAATGACAGTCAAAGTAGAATGTATTGGATAATAAAGGACAAATTGTAAAATTTCAATTTCGGTGCGATTAAATACATTCGTGCTGCTATGTGTTGCGTTATCCTTTAGGAGGTATCGAACAATTCTGATTCAAATGAAGGAAATAAACTACTGTATAGTACTGGAGTTAATTTAATAGACTTTAATTGTATAGGCAGTACTGAGGCTATTTGAGACAAAGTCTATTGCTGAAAGTGAAATGTGGGTTACTATTAGGGTTTTATCCCAGGTATGTTATACCCACTAATGATTGAACCTGGAATACACGCATGGCAAGCATTAGTGTCTACAAAGAGGTACATCATATCATAATTCTAAGTCAAGAATGAATGCAAAAAATAAGAAGCGGAAACGACAGAAAATACGATAATAATACTTTCACAATTTTAATTTCACACTATTTATTTCGAGACTTTCGAGACGAAACCGAGACTTGGCCTCCGAGACCGAGACCGAGATCGAGACAAGCTTCTGTTAACCGAGACGAGACCAAGACCGAGACGGCGATTTTTGACTCGAGACGAGATCGAGACCGCTGCTTATCAACCGAGACGAGACCGAGACCGTATAAAGTC
The DNA here is from genome assembly GCF_964235325.1 of Thermobia domestica. Taxonomy (NCBI): domain Eukaryota; kingdom Metazoa; phylum Arthropoda; class Insecta; order Zygentoma; family Lepismatidae; genus Thermobia; species Thermobia domestica. Next base: position 211,380,787 of record NC_137457.1, on the reverse strand, counting down.
TCGTCTCGTCTCGTCTCGATACCATCCCTAATTGATTCTTGTGAGAATGAACAATGTATTGAGAAAGAACATAAAATAATACTGCTAAGAATGATATAGAGTGAAGTTTCAACTACAAAGCCCATGTACTTAGGGTTACCATTCATTACAAGAAGAAAGGGCAATTTGAGAGAAGAATACAAAGTACTTTGAAAATTCCTTATGTCAAAATCATTATATGTGGGGAGAAGTCTTTTTTATCCTAAGTAAATGACAAAAACGGATTAATATTGTGTTACGACCAAGAATAGTAAAGTTCTAAGTTTTAGTTTATTCCTCTACAGAAATTAAACTAAGACAAAATTAACAAAAAAAAAAAAAAATGGCTATTTACCAGTTCCGAAACGCCAAAATCTTTAAATTTTTCAAGGGAGGATTCATTGGTAAGTAGCCAATTTTTTGTTAATTTTGAATATCCCCCCATGCACCCATGTAACTATAAGACAAAATTAGTTCACAGCTAATATGGTCAACTAGGTTCACGAACATTAAATTCTCTTTTCTGAAGTGAATTTTAATTTAAATATCTTGGCATTTCGTAACAGTCGTATTGACATGTCGTTCCCCTGAACGATGTTTTCTACGTACACGATCGATATGCTATTGTCCCGTCATTTATGTTTATATTCGTTGAAAAAGATAACTTCAATATTTACAGTGAGAAGTTGAAACAAAATAGCAAAACGGAACATTTTAGCACGCAACGTGAGCTATGAACACTCAGAACAACACGAATCTATGTTTGAAACCAATATAGTGCGTTCCTAATTTTGTCCAATATAAAACGAACAATCTTCCATAGCTCTGAAATGACGCTTTTGTACACCAATATTAGGCTATAATATTTTCCTGTGTTTTCGATTAAAGAATAGTCACCCAAACTTCGTCGGTGTCGTTTCCGAAAACCATATGTGTGAATTAACTTATTTCATTTTTATTACATAGGCATACAATCGCAATATTTATTGTGTGATATATTCTTAACAAAGAAATATTACGCTGAGATCTTCAGTATTCAGGAGGTTATAACGATAAAAATAGTATACTCTGAACCATTTGCTCGGCTAGTAAATCCCCTTTCTCCACAATCGACTGTGTTTGATGTAATAGCTACTAGCCCAAACGAGCGCCCGGCAGCGTAGTTTCCACTGTTTAAAAAAAAAAAAAAAAAAAAAAAAAAAAAAAAAAAAAAAAACTCGCTTAGAATGGGAAGGAGAATATCTGGCCGTGCCGCTTTGGCAACTTCCTGAAGACCCTGCAAGGTACGAGGACGGAGTGTAGCAAGTGTGTGTTTGAGTTTAAAATATTATTAATAATGCCATACGGGCTGCATAGCCAAAAGGATACGTTTCGAGCTAAAAGTGAACCTACATGGATGAAGAGACCACAAAAAGGCTAGGTTGCATATTGCTTAAGGGGAAAATGACAATTCACAACATCCAACGGAGAGGTTTCCTTCAAACAACATCTCTATCATTATTGAGTGCAAAAGGGTATGTAGAATAACCTTCGTCAAGATTGGTTTGGGTTGAATAAGTGAAAAGGATTAGACAAGCAGCAGTAACATATATAGAAATGGCTGAAAGTAGACCAGATTTACAGTCATGCAACATATGAAAAGATGTTAGAAGACCAACTTTGTAAACAAGGTTATCAAATATCAAAACCGTCAGACCTATAATTCCTATCACTGGACGGACAGATGTTCCAAATATAAATGGCAACCTTATTTGCAGAAAAAAACAAAAGAGGTATGACTTTTCTCCAAACACAAATAGGAGTCAGGACCAACAATTTGAGTCGAAAGATAGAAGTAATAAGAAAAATAATACAAGGACATAGACTAAATGGAGAAAAATACAAACTTTTTGAGAATCTAAATCTAGATTAAACTGACGTTGAGAAAACTTTAACTGCATCCAAAATATACAGAACGAAAGTTGAAAAGGTTAAAGGATTATTACAAAAATACATCATAATGATTACAAAGTCCCAAACAGGGATAGAACTTCTTACAGAAAAAATAAACGGCTGAGAGAGAAAAAGCATAAAATGTGCGGGAGAATAAAATGTTGTCAGAAACAGTCTAAAAATCTGTTTTCACTTCTGTTGCAGATATTTAAAAAAAATAAAAAATAAAAAAGAGGGGTCAGTCCATTTCAAATCGCCCAATTTTACAAAATTGTTGCTCATCTTTTTTATTTTTCTATTTTTTTTTTTTTTTTTTTTGTCGAGTTCCCTATAAATAGTCAGAAAACACTTAAAAAAATGTACATGCCATAGTGTTTCTGACAGCCATTTTTAAAATGGCAGTTGGCCAAATATTAATAAAAAACGTGTTTTTTGGAAATTTTAATTGCCGAGCTATTTTTAAAGATATCAGAATAAATAACTCAAAAACCAGTGTGTTCAGCATATCATGCAAGAGAGTCAGTCAAACTCTTTACTGTAAAAACTCGGAAAAACTGTATCAATCGTTAATTTCGAAGACCATTAGTTTTATGAAGGAAAGGAGACTCACTAATGATATGTTATTTCTGTAATGAATACTTATATAACTACTTGCAGTATACTTTTAATCCTGAGAATGCACGCTTTTTTTTCTAGAGCTTTTCCAAAATGGCCGAAAGCCTTTTAACGTCAATTTTCTCAGGTCAATATCTAAAAACGGACTGAATGAAAACAACTGAAAATTTTAGAGAATGTTCTTTCTACAAATAGGAACATCTCACAAGAAAATTATGACTGAGACTCAACTACATTTAGAGTATTATAGCAGTGAATTTCAGTAAAAACGCTACCCTTCTACACGCTTGCGCAGTGCTTGAAATTAATACAAACAGTAGCAAACTAGGCTTGAAATTATTACAATTGACATTGGTCGAATGATGTTAAAGTAATTACAGATAATAAATGATCAAATATTTCTATTTTTAAACAACAATGGGCAGTGCTAACAATAGGTGAGAGTTCTAATTCTCAAACCTAACTTAGGGACAGATTTTATTCTACTACACTTGCGTACAGTATACACAGAAACACATTTCATTGCATAGTTTAGCAGGCATGTTGTGTGTTCTACCAGACACTGTTGAGAGTTCCAATGGAATCACTTTTCGTACTATTTCCTTTGCAGGCACCCAAGCAGTATCATTTTTTTAAAGTTGAATGGCAATTCTTGGTCCAGAAGGCTGAAAGAAATGCACGAAAACACCATTATCTTCACTTATGTCTTCAAGTTTTTCCAAGCCACCACTTCTCATCATATATACAAGCAACAAAGTCATTATATGTAAAAGATGATACGTTTGTAAAAAGTACTGGGGTTTGATTATCATTAAAGTTTGAGCCTTTGGAAGTAACAAAACATCTTTTTTGATCGCCACATATGGAGACATATCTGTGATAGCTTCTTCCTTTTACCGGTAAACAACATTCAGATCTCTCACTCAGTTTTGTTTCCATTTGTTCTATTTCAGCTGAAGAAACAAATATTTAATTTCAGTAATATTCTCTCGACAGTATCTGAAGATATTTTGTGGAGTCAAGATCTGTCTGTATAAGGTCTTCGAAGGGAAGATTGTGTAACTTTTCATTTTATTGCTGTGTCTATCCCAATGATGTTTTGGTGCATTTCTTTCAACCTTCTGGACCAAGAACTGCCCTTCAACTTACCAAAAATGATACTGTTTGGGTGCCTGCAAATGAAATATTAAGAAAAGTGACTCCATTGGAACTCATAACAGTGTCTGGTAGAACACAACATAACTGATAAACTATGCAATGAAATATAGTGTTTGTTTAACTCTCTAATGAAAATTACAGCTGGCAACAAGTTTTAAATATAAATACACAGAGAAACATTGTCGTGTGTATACTGTACGCAAATGTAGTACAGTAAAATGTATCGCTAAATTACGTTTAAGAATTAGAACTCTCACCTGTTGTCAGCACTGTCCATTCTTATTTAAAAGTAGAAATATTTGATCATTTATTGTCTGTAATGTTTAAATATCATTCGACCAATGTCAATTGTATAATTTCAAGCTCTAGTTTGCAGTGGCGGCGTAAGACAAACTGGGGCCTCGGGGCCTCTTTTTTAATAATCGTGATTTATACACTTCTATTTTTGACATACATTTACATAATCATTATTTCTGTTTACTCCTCCTTTCCCGTTGGGCATATGTTTAGATCATCTTAATCTGGGATATATTAAATAAACGTGACATTCAGCAACCCTGTCTATTTTTTTTTAACGCTTAGAACCGCCTTCAGGCTGGTATCTAGAAATAAAACTGGACCATAATTGCATTTTTTTCTTTTTTCATTTATTTTTAAACAAAGGATACGATTGAAAAAGAATAGGGATACAAGTGTAACGGAAATACAACCCACGACAGAAATAAAATAATCTTAAGAACAATAATAATAAGAAGAAAATAGTGTAACAACAAAAAATCCAGAATTTATCCTATACCTATACTATCCTAGTATCAACGCGTACTGTAATTAGATGGAATAGTGGAAGTAATGCTCCTAGTAATACATTTAGAGACAAATTTACGTACAAAACGTAACAATGCGCTGATATTGAAAAAAAAATTGCAAATTATGATATATCCGATGCTATTTCCAAATGTTTTCTAGAAATTTTTTCTTCGGTTCTCGCCTTTGATGTTTCTCCTGTTTCAATTTCTCATATGGTCAAATTTATTCATAGTTTCTCATCTGCCGGGTTTACACTACATGTGTTTTATTTGATTAGAATTTTCTCCTACAATTAGCCCCATTCACTTAACATTCGGGTTGAGTTGATTTTAGTTTAGCATCCCTTTCAGCAGTGAGGCTATATAAGACGTGGACCTACTGATTAACGTGAAATCCGAATCACATGAGCTCCCGCCGGGAATCCAACCCGGATATCTCGCGCCAAAGGCGCGTACGCTAACCGCTTAGCCACGAGGGAGCTCCACTTTAACATTCGGTTTCCCTCCAGTATCATACACGACACTTAAACATTTTTTCTTTTTCTTGTCGAACTATCAGTAAATTATGGCTATAGTAGATTTCTCTCCTGCGTGTCTTCTTCACTTATTTTTGACTATGTTTCTCTCCAGTGATAATACACGATCTATTTAGTTCCACTGCTTTTGCCGAACTATCAGTGAATAGTTAAGCACTAGACTCCTGCTTGTCTTTTTCACTATTTTTAGATTTCACACTTGTTTTATATTTAATAATTCAGTCATGTTTATATTGTCACTTATGACTATTTCCACTACTACTTACTAACATACTTAGTATTAGAATATATTATAACAAAAAGTTCTGAATATATTGAATAATTGGGGATATATTATAGATTAAATATGTGAGCACAGAATTCTACTACAGGTTATACCATCCTACTTTTCATTAACACCTATCACCAGTCAATTGACATATCTTGATGGCTTCTTATTACTCTTTTGGTACTTTTGTATTCTTATTACCTTAATTTGAAACATGAAACTACTTTCGACAGTAGTTCCACTACCATATTAGCCTGTGTTTCACAAACATTCAGAATGATACCTTCCTTGCTTTGATAGCAGCGAAAGTCTCAACTATATTATCAGAATCCAAAGTGGATGCTATATTTCATTTTCGATAGGAAGAATGGCCAGTTTCGTGAGTCTTTCTTGACTCATTACGGAGCTCAAGTATGATTTTATCAATTTCATTTTGCTGAGAGACCTCTCACATGATGTAACAGATGCGGGTAGTGTTATGAAAATCTGAAAAGCGGTTACCGAACTTTAGTAAACTTCAAGCGCCATTGAAGATACATATTTCAGTATACATTGTGGAGAAAAGTCAAGTTGTTCTTCAGCTTTCTGAGCACACCTTAGTGACTGGATTATATCCTTACAATCCTGAAATAATTCTACACCATCCAGATCATTCGGGTAGAACAAAGCCAAATCAGAGAAACATTATTTTAGCCTTTCCTTGCTCTCATCGTCTAGCTGCTGCACGAAGTTGGCCATAGAACACAGGAATCCAAATCTGTCGTTCAGGTCGTGCATCTGAGTAAAATTGTCATACATTTGTTGTCTCATCTTATCTAGAATTTCATTGAAAGAGCGCTTCACTTCGGCCTGTGCAGTCAGAGGTTCATCCTTTGCTTCTTCTCCAGGCATGCATCTCCTTCTCCTACTGCGTGTACCCAGAGTTTTGTTCCATTCTCTGCAACTTCCTTCAGCTGCGGATATGATTTCCTCGGCCAGCTCAAGTCTCCAGGTATCAATGGTGTCAACCAGACTCTGTAACTGAACAAGGGTTTGATTGAAACTCATATCCTGAGATTCAAGGCAATTTTGGATCCAATCAATATAGCAGACCAGAAATACAATAAAACGATGAAGTTACATGACTGGATGCTTGCTAGAAGACCAGCGTTTCCTCTAGTATCAAGCGTTTCAATCGAAGTGTCACACAGTTCTTCCAACACATCAATTGCTTCATCCAACTGGCTACAAAGTGTCTTCACAGCTTCTGCTTTTGAACTCCATCTGGCGTCACTTTCATGTTTCAGACCAATCTTTACGTGCTTTTGCAACATATTCCATTAGTGAGTCGATCTAGTGAAGAATACAAACATTCCATTGCTCCAAACAAAGTGACCGCCAGAACGTTAACGTGCGCAGCATGTACGCTACAAGGTTCAATTAATTTTTGTTACAAGAAACGAAAATGGCCAAAGGACTTATATTCCTTATCAAAGTTTGAACTCTAGAATATTGCCTGGCCATTGTAGCCTGATTATCATAAGACTGGCCTCTGCAATCTTAATATGAAGCCTATCACGTTGAAGTTTCTTCAGCATTTCAGCAGAAATACTCTCAGCAATTTTTCCTTCGACAGAGATGAAATCAATAAATGCTTCCGGAACTTGAACAGAATCACGCTGTATGTCAACAAATCGAATGATTTGTAACAACTGTTCCACATGAAAACAATCAGAAGTTGAATTAAATATTATGCTGAAGTATTTTGAATATTTGAATTTTAAACACTTGTTTTCTTATTGAACATTTTTTTCACTCTAAATTTTTGGGCTGAAATGTAAATTCATAAGCCAAAAATCAAGAGCAAAAATGGGGAAACCAATTAAGCAAAAGGATTTTGCTCGCTGAAAATTTAACTTGTAAAGGACAAAAGAAAAAACAGAAGGAAAATAAGTGAATCAGCGACTATAGCGTCTCCACCAAAGAGCTTTTAGTTAGCAACATAATGCTAATATCCTAATAAAGCATTATGTACATTGATCCCTCCTTTCTGCCCTTCTCTTAAACTAATAAATAAATAAAAAAAAATAAATAAATAAATAGTGATATTTTAGGAAGCAGACGGGACTACTTACTTTCATCATAAGACGTTAAAATGTAGACAACACAATATACTATGACCTTCTTTTATTATATTTTAATCTACACTCAGCCTTTTCCTTTAAATTTCTCTGAGCTTATTGAACAGAGTGAAACTTTTATTCATATTTTAATCCCCATACATTTTTTCCTTTAAATTTCTTTGGGGCCCCAAAAGAGTGAAACTTTTATTTTATTTATTTTCCACCAGCATTAAGCCTTTTTCTTTATTCTTTTGGAGGGGGGCAAGAGAGTGAAACGTTTGTTTTATTATTTTTTCACCTAGATTCAGCCCTTTCCTTTAAATTTCTTTTGGGGCCTCCAAGAGCGTGAAACGTTTATTAATCTATTTTTCACCTATATTCAGAGCTTTTTCCTTTACGTTTCTGTGGGACTCCAAAAGAGTGAAACTTTCATTTTATTTATTTTCCACCAGCATTAAGCTTTTTTCTTTATTTTTTTGGAGGGGGACAAGAGAGTGAAACGTTTGTTTTATTATTTTTTCACCCAGATTCAGCCTTTTCCTTTAAAATTCTTTGGGGGTTCCCAAGAGTATGAAATATTTACTTTATTTTTCACCTATATTCAGAGCTTTTACCTTTAAATTTCTGTGGGGCCCCAAAAGAGTGAAACTTTTATTTTATTTATTTTCCACCAGCATTAAGCCTTTTTCTTTATTCTTTTGGAGGGGGGCAAGAGAGTGAAACGTTTGTTTTATTATTTTTTCACCTAGATTCAGCCCTTTCCTTTAAATTTCTTTTGGGGCCTCCAAGAGCGTGAAACGTTTATTAATCTATTTTTCACCTATATTCAGAGCTTTTTCCTTTACGTTTCTGTGGGACTCCAAAAGAGTGAAACTTTTATTTTATTTATTTTCCACCAGCATTAAGCTTTTTTCTTTATTTTTTTGGAGGGGGACAAGAGAGTGAAACGTTTGTTTTATTATTTTTTCACCCAGATTCAGCCTTTTCCTTTAAAATTCTTTGGGGGTTCCCAAGAATATGAAATATTTACTTTATTTTTCACCTATATTCAGAGCTTTTTCCTTTAATTTTCTTTGGGGCCCCAAAAGAGTGAAACTTTTACTTTATTTATTTTCTACCAGCATTAAGCCGTTTTATTTATTTATTTATTTTTTTTTTGGAGTGGGGCAAGAGAGTGAAACGTTTGTTTTATTATTTTTTCACCTAGATTCAGCCTTTTCCTTTAAATTTCTTTTGGGGCCTCCAAGAGCGTGAAACGTTTACTTTATCTATTTTGGTCTAGGAATTAATTCGTGCGGTTGGTACGCACACATTGAAGCTGTAGTACAAACACAAAATATATAAATACCTTAAGAAAAATATTGTCCATCGCTAGCCACCACTTTCGCCCATCTGTCAGGCAATGTACGGATTCCGTGGCGAAAGAAGTCCTCATCCTTGGAAGCGATCCAGTCAGAGACCTATGTTTCGATATCTTCTGAAGAAGTAAACCGCTGTCCAACCAAATCGTTGTTCATGCAATCGAACAAGTAGTAGTCCGAAGGAGCAACGTCTGGTGAATACGGCGGGTGGGGTAAAACTTCCCATCCGACATTTTCTAAATAGGTTTTGACCGGTTTTGCGACATGTGGGCGAGCGTTATCATGTTGAACAATCAAGTTATCAAGTTTATCATGTCTGTTCTCCCATTCTGGTCGTGTTCTGGCCAGAGCTTGCTTCAAACGCATTAATTGTCGTCGATAACGTTCTCCATTCATAGTTTCACCCGGTTGCAGCAGCTCATAGTACACCACACCTTTCATATCCCACCATATGCACAGCATAACCTTTGCACAGTGAATATCTCGTTTTGGTTGTGATGGACCTGGTTCACCTGGTTTCACCCAGGCCTTTTTTCGTTTAGGGTTCTCGTAATAGATCCACTTCTCACCACCCGTAATAATTCGATGCAGAAACCCCTTTCTGCTCTGTCGTTGAAGCAGCAATTCGCAAATGGTTTTTCGTCTTTCAACGTCTCTGTCTTTCAATTCATGTGGAACCCAATGTGACATCTTTTGAATCATTCCCATGGCTTTCAAGCGTTTGGAGACTGTTGTTTGATCAACGCCTAATGCTGCTGCAAGTTGTTCCTGCGTTTGACACGAATCCTGCTCGAGCAATGCTGTCAATTCTTCGTCTTGAAATTTTTTTGGCTGTCCAGCTCGCTCTTGGTCTGCCAAGCCGAAATCACCACTTCTAAACCGTGCAAACAACTTCTGACACGTTCGCTCAGCTAGAGCATGGTCACCATACACTTCCACCAAAATACGATGACTTTCAGTCGCACTTTTCTGCATGTTAAAGTAATGCAGCAGGACACCCCGCAAAAACACTTTATCAGGCACAAATTGCGCCATGTTCACTTAACTACAAACTGGTGTTGTTGACGCTTTAATCCACTGCCCTATACTACGAACGATACGCGATGACAGGGGTTTGCAACACATGTGTGGATACACGGAACTGTGGGACGCTCCGTTCGTTGCGCCATCTCTTGTCCACCCGCACGAATTAATTCCTAGACCAAATATTTTTCACCTATATTCAGAGCTTTTCCCTTTAAATTTCTGTGGGACTCCAAAAGAGTGAAACTTTTATTTTATTTATTTTCCACCAGCATTAAGCTCTTTTCTTTCTTTCTTTTTTTTTTTTTTTGGAGGGGGACAAGAGAGTGAAACGTTTGTTTTATTATTTTTTCACCTAGATTCGGCCTTTTCCTTTAAAATTCTTTGGGGGTCCCCAAGAGTATGAAACATTTACTTTATTTTTCACCTGTATTCAGAGCCTTTTCCTTTAAATTTCTTTGAGAGCCTCCACGATAATGAAACTTATTTTATTTATTTTTAATCTACATTCAGTTTTTTTCTTTAAATTTCTTTGCGGTCCTCAAGAGAGTGAGGCCCGAAGCTATAGCTTGTGTAGCTTATACGGAAGTCCATCACGGATTAGCCTTATTAGATAGAGGAGAGGGTGCAAATGTGGAAACCCAGTTTGTATTTAATTTGTAAAAAAGCAGTGAATCGTTAATGTAACCTGGAAAACTGCCTCAAAATGCCTTAGAATGTTAGAAATATGGGACCATAATTCGCAAGTGCAAAAACCATATTCGTAAAAATTTAAAAAATATTTGACACATGTACTAGCATATTTCGATTTTTTAAAAACTGAGGGTAATGTGGAAACATCCTAAAATTACAGTAAATCAATGTGTAAACACATAAAATTGTTGGATCATAATATGTTTTTAATGATAGTATGTTTTTAATCTGTAGATGAACAAAGACAACAAAAGATTTTTAATGATTACAACGTTAAAAAGCTGAAAGTTACAAAGTAAACAAATTTCGATTCAAGATTTTGTTGTAAACAGGCAAAGATGTTATTAGGTAAGTCCTGTTTGCAAAAATCACAAATATAAATGCCTGTTTCCACACCGGCACGCTAAGAGTGACTCCATTCCTCACATAATTGACATTGAATCCATAGTTCACCATATCTTTCGAAAATGGATTCCCATAAAATATGCACAGAGTGTCTTTTTCGGTGATGTCTTCTACTCCAACTGGAAGGGAGACTGCAGAGTTTTGTTTGTTTTTTTCTAATTGGAGGAGGAACTTTAGACATTTTTCTAGTTTTGTTACCGCCTCCAGCTGTTTTTGTACTTCTTCGAGCTGTTTTTGTACGGAGACGATGTGAAAATAGCGCAAGAACTCGGCTTATGATCTCTATTCGAAGTCTTCCTCTTCAAATGTTATTTTCATGATTTCATATGGTGGCAAACTTTTGAAGAGGTGCTCGGTACGCTGGGATCCTCTGAAGAGGTACTCGGTACGCTGGGATTCTCTGAAGAGGTGCTTTGTACGCTGAGACCCTGTAATAAAAATCGTGGAGACAATTATTTGCCTTTTTTCCGCCTCTTTGTCAGTTTCCACTTTGCTTTACTCCTAAGCCTTACCCCTTCGCCCTACCCCTCACTTAGGCCATGAATAAAAAGTATCTAACATATACTTGTATGATTCAAATGTGTGTTATCTTCAATAAATTATTTACTAATAATAAAACAATGCAATGGACTTTAGGGTGAGGGAAATGAGGAAACGTTTCCACATTTCCCTCATTTACATGTTTCCAAGTTACCCGCCCTGTAGTCAAACTGGATTGTACGATTTAAGTTAAAAACACGTTTGCTTGTGATTGATTGAATGCCACCAATACCTTCCCAATAACCCCTTTTCACAATACTCTGATATGTATTACACTACATCTATGATACTTTAGACTTAATGGGCCTTATGCAGAGTCGTTTTGATGCGTGATTAGTGCCATACTAAAGAGTTCGACTAACATATGTTTCCTGCAGTAGTCTGGCTTTTAGTATGCGGCTAATCATATTTCAAAACGACTCTGCATAAGGCGGAATAATACTATACACTTACCTCCAAAACTTCAGGAAAATATGTAAACAACAATCAACGCACCACCATTAACTACACTGGCCGACCGCTTCATAGCGTTGTACCGTGACAAATGGGCACGAGGGTGATTGTTTATGGCAATCGCCGCAAGGGTAAAGCTCTCTGTAGTCAACATACTTTACGTTTCCACATTACCCTCACGTTTCCACATTTTAACCTTTTCCTCTTATATTTCTGTTTTTCATCTGTTATTTGAGGTAATATTGATTGACAATTAATTTCGTTTACTTTTAGGGAAGGTGTGGATTATAAAACTTGGCGGCCCTAATGCGTCTCATGCTAACAAGGTTCCTTAGTAATTATTTATTACCTATCGTTGGGGGCCCCTACACAGCGGGGCCCAGGGCGAGGGCACCGCTCGCCCCGCCCTTACGCCGCCACTGCTAGTTTGCTACCTTGGAACTGCCCGAGCGTGCAGAAGGGTAGCGTTTTTACTGAAATTCACTGCTCTATTACTCTAAATGTACTTGGAAAAAATGAAATCTTACAGATTTACGTCCCACGCTCATGCCGGTTAGGCTAAAGGAGACGGTGATTATGAGAAATGAATAAAATGGTGGAATGAAGAAAGTGGGAGGAAACAGGAGAACCCCGAGAAAACCCACGAGCACAATGTTTGTCCACCACAAAGTCCACACGGCGCGAGCTGGGATAGAACCAGGGACCCCAGGCACCGCAGGTGAACGCTCTACTGCTGAGCGCCCGCTAAATGTACTTGAGTCTCAGTCATAATTCTCTTGTGAGATATTCCTATTTGTAGAAAGAACATTCTCTAAAATTTTCAGTTGTTTTCACTCACTCTCTTTTTAGATATTAACTTGAGAAAATTTAATTTAAAAGACTTTCGGGCATTTTGGAAAAGCTCTAGAAAAAAAAAAAAAAAAAAGCAGTGCACTCTTAGGATTAAAACTTATACTGCAGATAGTTATATAAGTATTCAACACAGAAATACCATATCATTAGTGAGTTTCTTTTTTTCTTCATAAATTTAATGGTCTTCAAAATTAATGATTGATACAGTTTTTCCGAGTTTTTACAGTAAAGAGTTTGACTGACTTTCTTGTATGATAGAAAAATGAAAATAATATATACCTGAAGTTCATTTCATGCCGAACGCATTTTCGCCGATCCCAAGAGGTTCGTCCAGTAAATGGTTGAAGTAGCACTCTTATTGGCCACGTACGGATGACGTCACAAAGATTCAAGTTCAACCTGCTACTATGTGTGTTGCTTTCCTCTTCTGTTTTGTGTGTAAGAGCACTACTCATTATGCTCAAACTGAAACATACAATCACCCAAACTGCTATAACTTTAAAAGCCAAAAGTCATATATATAAACTACTCATCAGAACAATTCTACTCTATGGGCACCCTATATATAATAGGGAGAATATTACAGAGGTTGCAAAAACGGAAAGATTTTGGCTTCGACGAATCTTAAAACTAGAAGGAACTACGGAAGATATTTACGAACAAGCTGAACTATTACCAATCGAACAAACAATCAATAATCTAAATTTCAAATATTACGAAAAATTAAGACAAAAGGATTTTTACCTAAAACAATTCACGGCAGAAGATCAGCAATACCACCCAAACCCAATTACAATTTTTCAAGCTTTGACTAATTACTACCATGAACGCATAAGTGAATAAAAACACAATATCAACCAACTCTCAACCAGTTTTTGGACTCAATGCAGGATTTCGGACTGGCGCGGACTCAGTGGCGGCGGCGAGAATAGCAACTTCAACATCATAAAGAAGAGCAGCAGAACCTGAATACCGCCTCCCCTTCCCCCATCCTTCTTCCCAATTACACCTATCAAAACAAACTCACTCAATACACAATTGAAATTACAAAATCGCAAAATAGTAATTAAAAAAAAATCAAAAACAGATACATAGTGCCATTTTAACATGCAGACTTGACATCACACACACAAAAATAATCACTACTTTGGATAAAGTAGCTTATAGCTAGATATCCTTCCTTCTCAATAAGAGAAGGAAAAATGACAGTTCTTGACTTGACTTGACTTATCAATATTATTACTTGTGAAATACATTGCATTATAATTCTTGATTTATGTTCACTTCTTACGCGGTACAAATAAATTATCCTTAAATAAGTCTTCGTCCAAATAAAAGTGTTATAAAACACACTTCACATGAATGTTATTATTGACTACAATTTTAACATTTTTATTAAATCACAGAGACAATATTAGCTGATTGTACTCACAATGAATACACTGTTTTTTTTGCAGAAATCGTGCACTTTGTTATGCAACATCTCCTTTTGATTTCAAATTTACGTACAGAACTTGGGTTCCACTCAATTGATGATGTAAAATTGAAAACTTATTGGCCTTGTTACTTTTATCATGTACAAAAATGTTTCTCAGATTAACTTTACATTACATGCTCCAGTTCGTCTTTATTTACATTTAAAAATAGGCCCTGTTTAGAAGTATTTTGCGGCAAATAACGTTGTAGTGTCGTTATTGATAAGCTATGCTCGGTTCAATTGCACGAGAAATGCCCACCAAACTGAACTAGATGGCCATTATTAGCTAGCATTCTTTATTAACCATATAAGGATACCAACTGGAACATAAAATATGAATTGCATTATATTTCTTTGGAGTTTAGCATCATTTTCAACACCAAGGTTATAATAAGACATGAACCTACTACTTCACGCGGAATCTGAACCACATGGGATTACGCCGGGAGTCGAATCCGGATCTCTTCGGGCTAAAGACGCGTACGTTAACGATATAGTCACGATATAGTTCCAGACAATGCAAAGTTAACCCTGCCTTTTTTAGAATGAATATACCAGGGTCAACTTTACATCGCCTTAAACTTTAAACCTGTGGTTCCCAAGGGCCAGCCTTCTGAAGAGGACTTGAAGAACGAGCGAGGGATTACAAGCTGACTACAGAAATAAACTATAAAATTGTCAAAAAAAAAAAAAAAAAAAAAAAAAAAAAAAAAAAAAAAAACTTAACAGATGTTATGTGTTTGATATTTTGTCTTTCTTATACTCCCATTCGAGACTTTTAAGTAATTAAACATTTAATAAATATAATCAGATGTAAACAAGGCGATTGATTTGGAGTTTGGAGACCCGTTCAGCAGCAAAGCTATATGAGACTAGAAGCTACAGCTTAACGTAAAATCCTAAATACATAAGTCTCGCCGGAAAACAAACTGAGGTCTCCCGCACCGAAGACGTCTATAACTTTGTTGTTGTTTATAACTTTGTAAGACTATATTTATATGGCTCAATGTATAGACAAGCTAGTTCCTAAGAAATTCTCTTACGTTTCTAAATTACTACATATAGCTTCCTAATGGGTAGGTGGATAGCAGACACACCTTTGGCGCAGGAGGCCCGCGTTAGATTCCTCGCAGAAGCTCATAAGGCTCCTGCTTAAAGGGACGCTAAATTACTATATCTTTCCTGTAAATTGCCAGCTTTTGGAATGGGATTTCAAAATCTGCAGTAAATGCAACATACATTTGCCTGCAGTGTTTCAAAACTAGTGTTTTCAGACCTGTTATCCTTGCTCTTAACTTCACTTCATGTACTATTCAGGTGTCTGTTTTCTTAGGTCCCCTACACTTCCCAGTAGATTATGAATCAAATCCTTTTTGAAAGCATTCGTAGCAGGGCGGGGCGAAGCAGAAAGCACAAGTACGAGGTTATAAAGTGTAAGTGATAATGTTTAAAGCAGTGGTTCCTAACCGTTTACCTGGCGCCTCCTTCTTAAACCCTGTACTGTCTCTCGACACTTCTGTGCATGACAGAAGTAGAACAGTCCACTACAAAAAATAGGTATGTGTAGGTACAGGCAACAAGTGTTCTTGTCTCCTCTGGGAGCGAGAGAAAGAAGGCTGGAAGTTTAAACATAGTTGCCAAGCTATATAAATTGGACCCAGATCAACAGTACATTATAGTCAGGCGATGATGTCACGCAGTGAATAGAGCGCGCGCCTTTTAAATGCAGCCTAGCTTTGTGTTTCTAGGGGCTTCGATATTCGGTTGATTGCGCCAAAGACTCGCGAGAGGACATAAGCTATTGTCTTTCTCTACAGTAGACACACGTTTGTGGTTGTCCAGTTTACTGTTTTTTCTAGTTCTTTCTCTCACCTGTTTCGTGTTTATGCTTGCGCGTGTGTGTGTACGTGCGTTGTTTTGTGTATATTTTAATATGATGGAGCCAATACCGTCTACCAGTGCTGGCGTGAAGAAACACTTACGTAGTGCCGAGAAAAGACTAATCCATAATGTGGTGACATTTTGTGACAAAGAAGCGCTAGAAGACTGTCTTCTAATTCTCCTTTCTCAGGCTACCAAACGTGCAAGTGTTATTGCGAATGTTTCAGAGTCAACTGTGAAAAGAATTCGTAGAGAAGCGAAAGGTGAAGATGTGCCGAAATTTCAATCGCCAAAAAAGCGCCAGAAAAAGGCCACTATCGAGAACATAGCTTTGGACGATTTTGATAGAGACGTTATAAGGAGAGTTAGACATGAATTTTATGCGAACGAGAAAAAAGTTCCTACTATCCCCAAATTGCTTCCTGTGTTGCAAACACGTATTAATTTTCGTTGGCAACGCGAAACTTTAAGGAGAGTTTTACATGAAATCGGTTTTAGTTTCAAAAAGTGTCAGAACAAGCGAAAGTTTATAATGGAGCGGAGTGATATAGTGTTAGCTAGAACTCAATATTTGAGAACAGTACGTCGTTACAGGAACTAAAAAGGACCGATCGTATTTTTGGATGAATCGTGGATAGACAGCAACTTAACCTTCAGCAAATGTTGGCAAAGTGATGAAGAACATGGAGTTGTGGAAACCGGAAATGCCTCGCGACGCATAATTATTTTATGCGCGGGGGGAGAAATGGGTTTTATACAGAATGTCAATTTAATGTACAAAGCCAATTCGACATCTGGCGATTATCATGGTCAGATGAATTCCACAATCTTCGAAAAGTGGACAAGGGAAAAGCTTATTCCAAACCTTCCTCAACATGCTGTGGTCGTTATTGACAATGCGCTATATCACTCAATACAATTAAACAAACCCCATCATCATCTAACAAAAAGCAAGAGATCATGGATTGGCTTTCTGTAAACAACGTTCCTCATTCCCCAGACATGCGTAAAATTGAACTGCTAGACCTGGTGAAAAAGAACGCACCCACAACGAAGATATTCAAATTCGACATGATGCTCCAAGAGCATGGATTCATGGCTCTGAGATTACCCCCATACCATTGCGACATTAATGCCATTGAGTACGTTTGGACAGATGTGAAAAGGTTTATCCGCGACCGAAATGTAACTGGAGATCTAGATATGATGACTGTTTAAGTACACTGAACAGGCGATTAACAGTGTTACCGTGGAAGAGTGGAAGAAGCATTACTCTCATGTGGTGTCATTGGAAAATACGTATTGGGAGAGAGATGGAATCATTGAAGAAGTATGTGATCCTATAGTGATTAGTGTAAGTGCGAGTGATGATGATGACACTGATTATTCTGATGACAGTGATGAATGAACGGATCTAACCTAAGGTAAGCTGTTTAGTTTTATTTACTTATTTTGTTTAAAATGCTATTTCTTTATTTTGTTGTTTAACATTGTATTACTTATTTAGTTTACTTATTGCCTTCAGTTGTTACTACTGCGCACTGGAATGTGGGACAATGATAGCTAAAGGAATCTGCTATATTCTATTATTAAAGTACTATCACCGGTGGATGAATTGTTACGTTCGTTACCTTGCAATTAAGGGGTCTCAGGTTCGATTCCCGGCGAAGACTCAGGTGGCTCGGATCCCACGTTAAACTGTGAAATTTCATCTTGAGAGGATATCGCCAGCACATAGACATGAACAACAAACTAGCATCAGTTCTTATCATGGCTCTTGGGCTCTCTTTTAGCAATTTAATGCGCGAATTAGTTGTTAGAAACCATTATATCTCCCCCCCCCCCCATTGATGCAACCAAACAAAAATCATTCTACCACACACTGCACTACTACGGGTAATAATCACCGATTATCGTGCTTTTAGTGATGCAGGCCCACTTTGATTTCATTCTCATATTATTATTCATAAATGGGGGGCGCGGTGACTCAGTGGTAAAGCCTTCCCCTCCGTTGCTTGGGGTCCCTGGTTCCATCCCAGCTCGCGCCGTGTGGACCTTGTGGTGGACAAACATCGTGCTCGTGAGTTTTCTCGTTTCCTCCCACTTTCTTCATTCCACCATTTCATTCATTTCTCATCATCACAGTCTCCTTTAGCCTAGCCGGCATAACCGTGGGACGTAAAATTTAAAATTTCATTTTTTATTATTATTCATAAAATCTTATCAGCTATAGTTTTGGTGCCGGGTTGGTAACACTGTTCAAACAAACCACCATCGCCAATAACCAATGCCTTCCTTCCTCTTCTTCTTTTACACTTCTCTCCTCCTTTCATTAACATAGACTCTCCTTGGCACTCTGCCAACTAGAGGTCTCAGCCGAATGGGCAAACAGTATACATTCTCGCTAACCTCTCTCTCACTCATTGGCAACACGTGTTTTTTTTTTTTTTTTTGGTCTGATTTCAGGTTCAGCATTGAAATCTCAAGTCTTCAATAATAATAATAATAATAATAACGATAATGCAATCATAACCATATTTTCATCTTCAGTTCCCTCGTAGCTATATCATTAGCATAGACGTCTTTAGCGCGAGAGACCTGAGTTTGATTTTCGGCGAGAATTTATGTAGTTAGGATTTTACGTTAAGCTGTAGTATAACGTTTCATATAGCTTTGTTGCTGAAGGGGACTAACTAACTAACTAACTCTATGTCCTATGGAACCCGGAGGTTCAACGCCGGGTTCACAAAAGCTCTCCACTGACTTCTATCCTTAGCTAACTGCATCCAGTTTCTACTTTGTATTCCTATCTCTGCGAGATCCATCTTAATATTGTCCTCCCATCTGCGCCTAGGTCTTCCTAATGGTCGTTTTCCGATTGGTCTTCCATTCAAGACTTTGAAAGCGTTTCTACTTTCTTCCATTCTAGCTACATGACCTGTCCACCTAGGCCTCCTAGACTTGACGACCCTAACGATGTTGGGTAAACCGTATAAATTATGTAGTTTCTCGTTATGAAGTGTCCGACATTTCCCATTCCCGTTCCTCTTGGGTCCGAATATTCGTCTCAGGATTTTGTTCTCAAATACTTTCAGTCTATGTTTTTCCCTCAGTGTAAGCGACCATGTTTTGCATCCATATAGAACAACAGGCATGATTATTGATTTATATATTGTAAGCTTCAAATTCCTCGACAGAATTCGCGACGACAAGAGATTTTGAACCGAATAGTAACACGAATTCCCTGCTTTTAGTCGACATTTAATTTCTTCCTGGATATGATTTTCCACTGTTAATATTGATCCTAGATATTTGAAACTAGTGTTGTAAAATTTCCGGAAATTTTGAACAGGCTGGTAAAAAAAACGTTTTTTCCGGTTTCTTTCTGGAAAAATTGGGAAAATAACAAACATCTTTGTATTAGGTTAGTTTTACTAGTAATGGAACAGTTTTTTTTCGAACGCGTGAAAAATATAAATTGAGAAATTTCAATATTGTGAATATTTAAAAAATATACCTAAGCATTCGAAAATAAAATTGTTGTAATTATTCTTGAAAATTAATAGTCGGAACTCATTTCCTTTATGTGCCTTTTAGTCGTTTACTCTTGGTTGTGCATTAATTACAGAACTTTTACAATTGCATACACATCTACCACCATGTAGCGTTTCTGTTGCAACAAATAGGGCTCTTGAATGAAACTGAGTTCTTAATGTGCTCTTTGATCTGGTGAAATTCGTTAACTTTAACCAAATTACTTCTTAAAGGAAAGAGCAGTAGGCAAATTTCACTAATACTCATGCACTAAGACATAAAATCAATATCTAATATTCTTATATTTTAATATACATGCAAAATTTTGTATGTAAACAAATACATGTTTTCTAGTGAGATAAATTATCTACATATATAATAATGAAAGTGACTATATTTGTAACTTAACAACTCTTGAACCACCAGACTGTTCTTGATAAAAATTTTCAACATAGATGAGGTTCGGGCCTGGGTTGGATTTTACCATTTCACTTTGAAAGTGCAACTTTGAGGAAGGAAGTGCGGATATATATTGAAAATTGCCGATCTTAGTGTCGAACTCATAGTTTTCGGAGTTGCTGAGATGAACACTGACATTTCTGATGAAGCTTAAATTCAAATTCAGCCTTGCAACTTGGGGAGGGGAGATATGTAAAATGATCAAAAAAGACCGATATTAGTGTGAAATCCATAGTTTTCGTGGTCACTGAGATGAAAAGTAACCCTTCCAATGCTGTTTAAATAAATAAAAAAAAAAAAAAATCAGGGGAGGGGATATATATATAAAAATGGTTGAAAATAGCCGATATCAGTGTCGAATTCATAGTTTTCGGGGTTGACTTTTTCGACACAGTTTAAATCCAAATTTATCCCCGCAAACTGGGGTAAGATATATATATATATATATATATATATATATATATATATATATATATATATGATGCAAAATAATCGAATCCGTAGTTTCCAGGGCCGTTGAGATGAACACTGACATTTACAATGCAGTTTAAATCCAAATTCAACGGCGAAACTTTCGGGGGAAGGGGTGATATATAAAAAATGATCGAAAATGACTCATGTTAGTCCAGTCCAAAGTTGTCGGGGTCGCTGAATTGAACAGTGACACTTCTAATGCCGTTTACATCCAAATTCAGTGCCAAGACCTGGGGGGGGGGGAGGGATAGGGGAGATATACAATTGATCGAAAGTGACCAATATTAGTGTCAAATCCATAGTTTTTGTTTTTGGGGTTGCTGTGATGAACAGTAACACTTCCGATGCCATTTAAATCCAGATTCAGGCCCGCAACTTGGGTAGGAATATATATATATATATGACTGAAAATGGCCGATATTAGTGCCAAATTCATAGTTTTCGGGGTCGCTGAGATGAGCAGTGACATTTTCGATGCTGTTTAAATCCAAATTCATCTACGCAACTTGGGGGGCGGAGGTATATATATAAATATGATCGATATTAGTGTCGAATCCATAGGTTTTGGGGTCGCTGAAGTGAATAGTAACACTTCCGATACCGTTTAAATCAAAATTCATCCTCGTAACTTGGGAGCGGGGAGACGGGAAATATAGTGCCTTTCAGATATTTTCTAATGAAACTATAACTGAAGTAAAAATAATTTATTTTTGTTGTGACAGACATTTGTTACGGATAGTCGCAGTACAGATATGCATTATTCTGCTAATAAAATATACATCAAAACAATAATGGATTATGTCACATTGAACAGACAAATAAAGGTAAATATAAATTCAGAAAAAAAAGTTATAGCTAAGTAAGCTGGACTAACATCTTATCGATTTCGAGACGGTAGTGTTTACTTACACATGCTAAAATGGTACAAATATTGACAACCCGAGAAGGATATCCACTCTAAAAATATTATTTGCACGTATACATATATTGTATAAGCACCACTAAAAGGAGAACCAAAACAATCCTCTAACTTTTCCCCACTACTCTTTAATCTCGTTTCCAATTTCTCTCTGATATCGCATAAGCCCGCAAATTTTGTTAACACTTTTTAAATTATGTATGCTTGCATCATAATATTTACCAACATAACATATGTTAAGAATCCAATATCTTAATTGATCTTGTTTTGTATCAGAAACAAATAAACAATTCGTAAACACCCATAATTTGTTTGTTAAAGACTAAAAAGATTATAAAGTTATTACATGTATCAATAATTTAATTCTGAAACTTCTTCGATACTAATATCTTTGCACAAGCAAGGTTCCCAAAAACTTACGCACTATCAATTATTTCGTCTGAAATTCAATTATGCCGTTATACACCTCGGTGAGTACTCTCAAAAATGAGGAAATGCAGAAAATGACTTATTATTTTAGATAATACCAAGAGTACTAAAGAATTGTAGGTCGCAAAACTTTAGTAATTTTACTTTAATTTTTAAAACATTGAAAATTTGAAAATATGCTATTAGGCTGTACTAACACCATTAATCTAAAGGAATTTACGAAAAACATTGTGTATAAAACACTACAAATTATTACAAAATCATATACTTAGTTTTCACGTTAATTTTGTATTCAATTCTCTCCTGTCTTCTAAAAGAACTATAATAAAACACTTTTTATATGTCAGTGATAAAAACGGGAGAGGGCAGATGGGTCTTCAATTCTGCTGTTAGAAGGCGAAACAAGATATACGAAATTTAACACAATACTGGAACATATAAATACCATATACTTTCTATAAAATAAAAAATCCACAGTTCCATGATCAAAAATTGCCTATTCAACCTGCTGAATAATGACGTTATCTGACTAAAGGTATACTGAAGCCATCTCAGCATAATTAGGAAATTCATCTTCTCCATGTACACAAACATCACATGAATGAATAGACTGTATATCCAGTCACATTCAAAATACGTACCGTCAAATGGGGTGAATAGAAACAAAACTCCCAGATTAGTTTTGGATTTATCTGGACGATAAATGAATCAAGAAAACTGAAATTTCTTAACATAGTCTTATTCGGCTAAAGTGTCCAGGGCAGAGACAAAATGTTTTTCTGAGTTGGGAACACTGAGGTAGACGGCAGTAGCATTAATGTGTTACTGAAATCTTACACGGTATTTTAGCGCTCCTTAAACTTTCTTGGTAAGTATGACATTTTCATACTTGTTGCATTTGAGCATATGCCTATTTTGTAGTTTGTTGTTTCATTTACTGACGTTCATAGTAAAAGTTTTCCTTTTGCAAATTATTTTTAATCAAAATTTAACTTTACTGGGTTATTGTTATGATTTTTAATTAGTGGGGTGAATAGAAACACTTCTTGGGAAATTCTTGAAATTCCTCAAGGAGTGGAAAATTCTTGAGGAGCAGAAAAAAGGACCTGATAGGAATGTATCAACCATCTCTAAGAACAAATTTCCAAGTCTTCTGAAAAAAAAGTGTGAAACTGAAGGAGGAAAATATCAGGGCTGGATTTGAAAAGTGTGGAATTTTTCCCCTTTGTCGAGACCAAATACTGAGGATGTTGCCAAGAAAAGACAATGAACGAGAAGAAACAGAACAGCAAAAGTCATCTCAGACTGTAAACCGTTCCCTTATGGATCTTCTCAGGAGCATGAGAGAAGATGAAAAAATTAAATAAGGGAAGAAGAGAGTACGAATAGATGTTTCTGGTAAGAGTTTTGTTTGTTTTCTGAAAATGATACATTTTCATCAAATCACAACGAAACTCAACCTACCTTTGTATTGTCGGAAGAGGAGAAAGACAACACTCCAGAAGACAACATTCCAGACGATCACGAACTAGATGATGGTTTTCTAAAGCTGGTGATTTTGCTGTCGTAAAATGAGAAGCTAAAACTCGATGAGACTATTCAGTACCCAAGTGCGAAAATGGGAACATGATGCATATGTGGGTGTGTTTTATAAGAGAGAACATAAACAATGAAATTTTCAGAACGAAACTGTTGGGTTTTATTAGGAGTTCGTCAGCACGCTTTAAGTATATGATAACTTTCGGGCCCCTTCGTGGCTAAGCGGTTAGCGTACGCGCCTTTGGCGTGGGAGACCCGGGTTCGATTCCCGGCGGGAGCTCATGTAGTTCTGATTCTACATTAAACAGTAGGTCCACGTCTCATATAGGCTCGCTGCTGAACGGGACGTAAACCTCAAAATCAACTCAACTCATGATAAGTTTCCCTGATGATTTCAGTGGTTTAAATCTTATTCAAATATCATCAAAACTATATGGTAGTTTATACCTATATTGTGCATTGTATTGTTTTATAAGTTTGTAACTTATGTAATACTGGTCTTATTGAACTAATATCTTACAGGTATCAAATAAATAATTCGTTTCAACAAATACGCTGTTTCTTTTTTACCTTTCCAATAGTATAAAAGAAACAACAATGAAAATAAAGTAATTGTTTCTATTCACCCCATGGGTAGGGGTGAATAGAAACATTAAGAAAAATCAAGGTGAAGAAAAGTGGAGTTGATAAATTAATATGACGTTTACTGAAATTCATTAGCATATTAAGACCTTTCCTTTGGAATAATCTGATACGCGAAATCTTTAACATTACCAGACTTATATTCTCATATAGCCAAAAATGTGTTTCTATTCACCCCACTTGACGGTAACTAAAATTTTGAGATCCATCTACTTACACATTTAAATACAATTAGTATAGCATAAATAAGAGAAAACATTACAAAAGTAGTATCAGACTCTATTAAGGACATCTGAAGTTAATAAAAATGATTTTTTGCAAATGACATATATCTTCTCTGATCAAGCATTCACACATATACTTTGTTGGTATACTGAATATTTTCTTTATCCACATCAATCACTCCTACAATTACTTAAAAAAAAAAAAAAAAAAAAAAGATTCTGTCAAGAATTTTAGCAATGTACAATCTTGTTCACAAAAATCCTGGCAAAAAATCTTAATTGGCCAAAGAAAATTCACAATTGTTTAATTTAAGTTCTAATGTGGATAAGAGTACAAGACTCCTCAAAAGAGATTATGATCTCCATTAATAATAAATAAATAATAAAAAAAATAAATAAAAAAAACAAGACTGTACAATGTTCTGTTTCTGCTATTGATCCATTAATAGATAACTGAAATACAAGTGGGTCAGAAGATATATGTCTATTCATAATAAAGTTTCAGTACTGAACTTTTTATTTTTCTTGCATGATGATAATTGGAGATAACGATACTGAATTAGCACTGGATTGGAAAGCGAGCAGATTTTGAGATAAAAGTGGAATCTTCATGTTACTGTGCTGGAAACAATCTAGAATGATTTGTGTGTAAAATACGCCTAACTTATGCTTACTATTTCTGGTTCGTCTTGTACTTACGGAAGAACCTTGTGTTTATAAGTTCTATTCGTTTTACAAACTCGTATATGTGTATATACGACACAAGACCACACTTATGTTATTCTCTTTATTCTCATCACTTTTACAATTTGTAGATTAGCCATTCTAGTCTCAGAAGCTGTGTACATATTTAACCTTCCGCTGACTTTTTGTTCATAACAATGTATGTATGTTTTGTTTTGATTTACATGGTCTACATCTTCGATGAAATTAGTGAATATGTTTACTTTAAGCTTGTTTGCGCAACAGTAAGTAAAAGCGTAAAAAAAAATTACATGAAACCCATATTTGCTATGGAGTTTATACCATATTTAACAATGTGCACTCTACTCATAGCCGCAAAACTACTCACGGGTGCAAGGAGTCTGGTTCGATCCCCGTTGAAAGAGCCTTGAAATCTGAACGCTTAGAATGATTCGGTTTCTATCTTAAACTGTCGGTTCACATATCATACTGCCAATACAACCAGACCTCTCGCTACACATAATCAAGTACGTTTTCCCTACTTGCGAATAACATGTTTAGATATCAACAGGCGAGTATGAAAAATCAGGCTTACGGGGTTGGACAAGGCTTAACCTTGACACTTTTTCGAAGTCCTCAGGAAACTACCGTACTGGACAACATTTACCGTACACTAGAAACTTCATGCTCTCAAACCAGCAGCTACTTATAATGAGTCTGTTCATTTGTCAACACACTATTTTGATTTACAGTACATATCTAAATTACACTGCACGATACAGCTTTTAACAGCTTCTTTCTATCAAAACCATGTGTGTGCACTCGTAAATACGGTATATAGACAGAAGATTGCATTTGATTACTATCTTAAACTGACAAAGTTAACACTGAAATACATGGTAGATTCGAAATCCAAATAACTTAACGGACCACGTAACCATACTCATATACGAAATAAAACATGCGACCTTAATATGAATAGCATACTCATATAACTATGCTTTTAAGACTCAGTTCGTTTCTACTAAAGCTGCAATATATATTAAAACATCATATTATTTGTTCCTTTACACATCTACCTTCACTATTTTTCCACGGTTAAATGAAAAGATAAAATTTAATAAAAAATTCTAGGTTTGTAGCCATAATAGTTTGGCGAAACTTGTCGCTAACATACGGTCATTGGCAAAAGTCTGAGCACACTATTAATTTTTCAGAATTTTCCAAATAAAGGACACGTGGTCTGAGTGGAGAGCACTGACTGCAGGAGTGAGTGTGTGTTTGGCTGTTCTGGGTGGCGTAGTGGTTAACGCATTGGCACGGTATGCCGGAGATCCCGGCTTCTAGTCCCGGTCCAGTCACAGCACATTTTCACTCTTTGTAAGTTGTAAAAGACTGTGTCCATACAAAACCATGTTTACTGAACTCGCTTCTGAAAATAAATAACGCTTTTCATATAAGGATACGAAAATTCAGGGTCTTGTTGATATCGAGACAAATTTATTGAGGAAAGCTACTTGGTAACAGACAACTAATGTCGCGCTTTGTTTGATGCATTATTTTAACGACGTCTAGTAGTGTATGTATGAACCTTTGTCAGTAATTGACTCTTTATTTCAAAGAACAGTTGTGTATACGATATGCAATCGTGTTGCTATATAGGCAAAATTGGATGCAAATCTGTGACATGCGATTCGCGTGAACCAGTTCAATAATGCGAAGAAAATACTATAAAATGCGGAAGAGAAACTGTTAATTAAGAGTTGGAGCATGTGTTCAAGTGCTTATTTTGAGAGCAGAGTCATCCTCTGTGAAAAATTGCTCAGTGATCAGGCGGAGCAATGCGTCTGACTCTTGAAAGGTAGTAACAAAATGATGTAAATATCATGGATTGTCCAAAACTAACAACTTCCCTTAAGAACAAGTTCACTGGAAAAACAAACAAACGGAATAAACGTTAATCGCACTGGAAGAACTAATAGACTATGAAAAAAAAAAAAAACACTTTCAATAGGTATCAAATAGGCCGGTAGCGCAGCGCCTTCGGATCTATGATCTTGGGGGTAGGATTGCGGTTAAAGAAAACATTCATTCAAGCAGGAAACATTACAAAAAGATATTCCTGGACCAAATACATAAATTAAATATAAACTGGAACGATGAACAACAGAAGATGGCATTCTGGACCGACGATTCTAAATTTCAACTTTTCGCCTTCCAATTTTAGAAGTTTGTGCGTCATCGTCCTGAAGAGAGCTTTCATGGGAGGGGCCAGAAGCCGTCGTCTGCATGTGATTATAGGTTCCTCTGACGGTAGATCCTCTTGCTGAACCCCTGCGGTGGTGTTTGTAAACATTGATGCGTGGAATTGCTTGTTTACGACATCACATAGGATATTACACTATAATATCTACAGCCAGATACGGAGAAGGTAGCGTCATTGTTTGGGGATGCTTTACAGACTACCAAATTGATAATTTAGCGCAATGGACAAAAATGTATTTCTCAACGTTTAAGTGAGGCATGAAATTCCATCAGGAACGTGGATTTGAGGCAGTGACTTGGTATTACAACAGGATTTCCATTCCAACATTCTTCCAAGCTATGCAGTAATTATCTGCAATGCAAAGAAGACACTTACATTATAAAAAAATAGAATAATCGCCAGTCACCGGATTTGATACCCATCGAGCTCTTATAAGATTAACTTCACAGGGAAGTTTGTAAATAGATGCCAACGAACACTGGAGATTTTTGGAAGATTCTTCAGAGCATAACTCCACAAAAGTTGGATAAATTAATCGATTTTGAATTTGTAATGCTCTTATCAAAGTTAAGGGTCGGCATTTCATCGAACGTAAACATACTCAATAAATTTGTCTCATACTCAAAATTAAGTTTAAACAGGACTTTTACGTTTTAATTTCTTTATAAGAGCAATGATGTTTATTTTACAGAATAAGTCCAACAAACTGTGCTCAGACTTTTGACAATGACTGTGGTCTGAATTCACTACTTCTGATCCCTTATATTTTTCTGGTTGCCATATGGTTCTTACTTCAATCTTATCATAGCAGTTACATTTTTGTTATAACGCAATCTACTTAGGTACATTCCTTACAAAAACCTACAAAAAATAAAATTTTCTATCAATTGTTTACAATCGAAGGCTATCCTGTTTTTCAGGAAACATTTCACTTCTACACTGTTATCTGGAGTATAACGTAAATAATAATATTTTGTAAATATACAGTAAGTTAATCTTTTTGTAGTATTGTAGAACTTACGTTTATGTGAAGGAGGAATGACATATACATTTATGTTGTAAAGGTGTCACAATACACTTTACACGAACTGCCTGAAAATGCAACGTCAATGTCTATATGCAGTATTGAAATCATGAAGCAAAGAAGTAGTCTAGATAATCTCTGTGTACGTATCATACAATTTTACACATAGCAAGTATGGACATGTTAAAAATATCGTAAGATAAATTATGGATCACGATAAAAATAGTGATGGTAATTGGTAAAAATAGTTACCAGCAATTATATGGGAATTGCAAGGGATCAGCCGATTTTTTTTCTTATTCCTTACAGGTGCTAATTCAGTGAAAATTCACGAGTTTTTCATTTTCTAAATTTTCATCAGTTCCCAGCTCCTTTGTTTACTGCATGACTTGACAATCTTGCCAGATTTAAATTCTTTTCAAATTCTTCTTGTATGATGATTTTGCACTTAACACATTCACGACCAGCAGTTACACAAGGTATTTAAATGCCAAGGCCCCCATTTTTAAACGCCTATGCCAGTCACTCCTTATTAAAATTTCCCTCCATTGAAATTGCTCTTAATTCTACAGTATAAACCAACAGTCTAAAATTTTGTACATAGCTTCAGATGATCTAGTACGATCTGACTACTCGGATATGGTAAAACATATACTTCAAATCCGATCAAGCTCGGATATGGGAACCTACGTGTTAATATAATGAACCAATAACTTTGGTATACCTTCGGTATATAGAAGACAACCTCATAATGCTGAAATGTTGTTCTCAAAAATATATAACGGGAGCACTCACAAACACAAGAGAGAGGGAAAAAATCAACATGAATATTTGTTTCTATTTGCAGAAAAATATGATACAAGAAAAACTTTTTTTTTTCCTTCCTTTACAACAGTACGTTGTATATTTGTATATTTTTACTACTTGTAAATCCTTATTTTAATAGGGCGTAAGATATTTTAAAATATGTACTAGGCTGATTATGTAATTCGAAGAAGAAAAAGAAATATGTTAATTTTAATATCGATATAAAAAGATATTCATATGTTTTGTAAGCTTTAAATAATAGGATTTTGGAATGTCGTTGTCAGGACAACAAAAATAAATAAATGGATTTTTATTCAACGAAGTTGGCATTTTAATAGCTCAATAATTTAAAAGAACCGTTCTAAATTGGTGCCGAAACACCGAGAATAGGTTGTATCGTTTAGAAGTAAAGTAAAAACGAGCAACATTGAGCCTGATATTAATTGTACCATCTTAAGAAGTGGCAAGATAATATCTAAAAAATATCATGAGTGCTACGGATAGCCAAAATATACATACTGATATGAATTTTCCAGAAAACATGATGGATGTTTTAAAGGGAATATCGGAACAAATTAGGATCAAGCTCAACAGTTTGAACAGTTAGATAAAAAGATGAATCTACAAGCGCAACATTTTGACGAAAAGTTAGAGCAATTGCAGCAATGTAACAATGGCAAATGGGACCAAATACAACGACAGTTAAATCAGATGAACCAGCAAATTGCAGTCAAATTCGATCACTATGACGAAGAAATGAAAAAGATAGTACAGAGATGCCCCGAGGTTCAGGACTCTGTAGATATTATAGAAACAACGGAGAAAGCAAATTTTGAATTTACATTAGTGAAATTTACTGAGTTTTCACAAAAGCATACTGCCGTATTGGTTGGAACAGACTATCCTAACTATTCTTTTCAGTCGAATATTTTTGATTGTCTTATGGATGCTGCGTGTAATGATGATTTTGGTATGTATCAATGTGCGAAAAGTTACGATCGTTTTCATCTAGTGAATGCTATTGATTACTTGAACTCACAGTATCATGTTGAGTATCTATCATGTCATGATACTAATCCTGAAGATGAAGTAATAGAATCATTTAATGATATGTACACGACTTTGGTTCATGTAGCAGGAAGAAAGTTGATTCCAGTATTCGTGAAATTCAGAAAGAAAACGTGTGTTCCCACCAATGTTTGTAGTGATTGGCCGATTGAGTTGAATCTGTCAAATTGTACATTCAACGAAAAGACCAAAATGATGTTAGTAGACAGTCCGATGATGCTTTCACAGAACATGATGCAGTGCGTTGGTTTCCATCATCCAAGTGTGATATTGCAAAATTTTGAAAATCCATCGGTCGTGCAATTCAGTAATAGCCTGAACCAAACGAACCTTAATCGAAACCAAATTCGATACATTCATGTGAGATTAAAGTGTGATCCCTGTACAAGATGATGTTAAATTAACAAGTAACAGCAATGTAACCGAACCTAATTACAATAGGAATAGAAACTGTGGTAGGACAGATTACCGTGAATATTGTAGAAAGAATAGGTACAGACACGACATCTCGCCACCAGTAAAACGAATGAGAACCGAACCTAATTTTACCGGTAAGATAACCGAACCTAACCTTAGTAGTAACAGTAATAGTGATTGTGTAAATTAACCTAATCCTGGTGTAGTACGATTACGTACACCTAAGAAGCATGTAAGCGTTAGATCTAATTTCGTTCGTTGGGGACTTCGTAGAAATCTCATAGATGGCGAAAATTCTCAAAGTATAAAACGAAGAACTGTAGAAGTAAATAATGCACAATACTGTATTTCTGTTTATGACTTTCAATGAAACTTAAATGAATTCGTTGGTCATGTAACTTAAAGTTATGGCATCTGAGAAAACCGTACTCAATTGATTTTTGCTTTATTTCACTTGAAATATCACTATCACTATGATTTCGTTTGTTATTCGTATTTTTTATGATGTTAAGAAGATGTTAATTATTATGTTATGTTCTGATTATTATCATATTTCAATCTTAATTTATATTTTGTTTAACTATATCTTATATCCGATCATTTTACGTTCAAAGAACAACTATGTGAATATGACATACATCTTTTTCAAAACCTTCTTCATGATGCCTAAGTAAATAATTATTAAATTGTAACAAGCAAACTGAGAGGGCCATTTTCGGCCAACAATAACTTGCAAATCAAATTTCGAATTGCCTTATTGTCGTTGAAACGTATAAATAAATGAAGACGATGATAAAATTTAAAATAAATACGATAATAATATTGTTATAAAATTAAATATAATATATATGTATATTTATATGAATTGTAATTTTCAAGTATACGAGGTGCATTCGAAAACTCGAATGATTAACATGTAAAGGTAAACGGTCCAGAATTCTTTTTCTTTTTATTGAGTAAATAAATAAAAAAGAAAAGTCCGTCGAGCGCCATAATATACAACAGTACGTTGTATATTTGTATGTTTTTACTACTTGTAAATCCTTATTTTATTAGGGCGTAAGATATTTTAAAATATGTACTAGGCTGATTACGTAATTCGAAGAAGAAAAAGAAATGTTAATTATAATATCGATATAAAAAGTTTGGAATGTCGTTGTCAGGACAACAAAAATAAATAAATGGATTTTTATTCAACGGAGTTGGCATTTTAATGGCTCAATAATATAAAAGAACCGTTCTACCTTCTGTACCGGAACCATCAACACCAATTTAATTTTATTTGATTTCGTATTCTATTCAGTAAGTTGATGATGCATTTAATTTAAGCAAGAAACAAAATGTGGCTCATTGTTTCCCTTTTGAAGATAAGTCTTGCTTCGTAAGAGATGCAATCATTTCTGAGCATCTGAACTACTGAAGATTTTAGGGAACAAAACAACAGAAATTAATAGTAATTAAAGTTTACCTCGTAAGCTAATAAAGCACAAGATTGAGCTTTTAATTTTAGATTTCCCTTTTAAAATTCAATCTTCTTCCTGAATCATTTTGCTAGGTTCTTTCGCAAAAGGGGGAATCACACATCCTAATGATACTAGACACTTCATTATCTTTACATGACATAGCACTGACCCAATTATCTAATATAGGGTGTAAAAGCATTTACGTCACGTTCGCTATGATATCCACCCTGACCGGCAAAAGGATCGAATTACGTAGGCATATTTATCACATTATCTAGACTACCAAACTCAAATAAATTTTAAGATACACATAAAATAGCTCAAAATGAAAGATAAATTGACAAATCTCATTGGATACTTAACAATAAACTAGACATGATGATTATTACAACATGTGTATTAACAAGTGTGATAGTTGAATTCAGTTCGAGACAAAACAAGATAACTGGGTATGATAATTTACATCATAATCTGTTTGATAATGTGATTCAGGATTGTAATTAGAAAAAAAAAAAAGATCAAAGAGTTCTTTTCTGCTTTCTTCACTCTCCATCTAATTTAACCGCGAACATTTTGTTTCAAAACAAAGTACAGTACATTTAGAAATAAAATATAGGAAAATTGGTAACAACGTACACATAGACTTCGAGAGGAAAGCGACGTCAGGCTAATGTACGATAGCATAATTTTGGCATTTGCTGAGAACTGTCTTCCTGCATGCTAATAAATAATGGTGTTACATATTCCTGAGAGGGCCATTTTCGGCCATATAGAAATTTTATGCATGATCCTATCAAGCAATATCCAAGTATTTTCATTGACTGAAAATAAGTTTTCCTCCGAAACAATATATTCATTAAAAGAATTACTAAGTTTCAGAGCACACTTCATGCGGAGATCAGTTCGACCGTAGATAATTTACCAAAGTAAATGCTTTCTCACAAATTACGATACAATAACATATCATCAGGAAATAGAATACTCTTCCATACAAAATTTACCCTCTTCGCATCATCTTCCTGACGATACTATCTATGCTGATTGAGTGTTGTCAGTTTTCAGTATACTTTGATTTGATTTTGAGTTTAGCGTCCCGTTCAGCAGCGAGGCTATATGACATATGGACCTAGTTTAACGTGGGCTCCCGCCGGGAATCGAACCCGGGTTCCCTTCGCCAAAGGCGCGTACGCTAACCGCTTTGCCACGAGGGAGCTCTTTTCGGTATACTATATCCCTTGTCACTTAGAGATAGTTTCCCAGCAGTGTATCACACAACTGCAGGTTGTCAAGAGCTAGCGTAAAAGTACATCAAGGGATAACCATCATATAGTGAATTTGAATAATGTGTTGTTCTTGAATTTCACGTTTAAATATATATTTTGACGTCAGTGCAGTTAGGTAAATGTACGTAATGGTGGAAAACGATCAATCTGATGAGCTCGCCAACCTCTTTCATTTTGCAAAGAGGAAAAATAGTGAACTAAATGCTATTTAACACTTTAGCACTGAAAATAATTACAGTTGATTCATTTGAACTTGAAGTCGAGATTTCAATATACAATAATACATATTCATGGAAAACAATCCTAAACGTAAGACTGTATCAACGATAACATCATTTCCTGATAAAAGGACAACTCAAATATCTTCAACCTTATGGTTAGAATACGTATCTTTGGAAACCAGGATTCAATTCCCGGCGGAATTCCTGTGGTTCCGATCTCACTTTACGCTGTAGGTCCAGGTCTCATATAGCCTTGCTGCTGAAAAGACGCTAACCCCAATCCAACCAATTAACCTTAAATAGGAGCATTGTTTCACGATTTGCTTGTGTCATCTCTATTTTAAATGAAGCAAACAGTTTAGATATACAAGAAGAAAACGAATATCTGTCAGAAACGTATTCATGTATTTAAACAAATCTATAATCCTATTTTTAAATATATTCGTCAAAAGGAGTATTGTAAACTCATTACTTCAAAGAAAAATATCAAAAAGAATATACTAAATAAAAATAGTTCTTGTATGTGCTTACATTTTGGGAGTTATTTATTATATTAGTTTCATGGAAAGAACACTGTGAACAATAGTACTCGTTTACTAGATACAGGGCTCATAGTGGTCTGGTCTCTTGTAAATAGTTGAAAAGTGACCAAAAGCACACGAAAAGGTGGCCAAAATCTCATCATGTCCCTTTTTTCCTTTGTCAATTTCTCCATCACCTCTCTCTTTGTTGTTTTGTTTTATCTTTTCTTCTTTAATTCTTCTTTTTGAGCTTCCTCCTTTCTTAGGTTTTCGAAGTATGCTTTGTAGTTACGGTACGCAGACTTAGCAGATGTAAGTAGCTTCTGAGTAAGTGGAACCAGTTCTGGCCTATTTCCGAATTTCTTCATCCCAGACATTATATTAAACTTAGCATTGAGAGTTCTCAAAGCCATGAAATATTCTAATTCATCACCTACTCTTAAGAAGAACATACAAGAAGCATAACACAAGATGAACATTATGAACACACAACGTTGAACCACACAAACACACAACGTTGAGCGGAGCGTTAACTATTACGAGAGAAAACTAAAAGACTATGATAGAAGAAAGAATAGACACAGAAGGGTTCTCAACCCCACCTTGAGAGCTTAAGCATCCACCAACCATCCATTGTGCTTTAGAAAGAATAAAAGCTGAAGTGAGAATAAACCTGACTGTTTCACATGTGGCAGCAAGTACTGAAGTTTTCAGAAGAGTAATAAGTTTCTGCATTTTTCATTTATTTTTATATTTTTCTTAGAAAACTCCCAATGCAAAACATAAATCACACGAAAAAGTCACTTTACCTCCCAAAAAAGTAACTTTTAGTGACAAATTTGGAAAAAAGTAATTTTTAGTGACCAACTTCAAAAAAAAAAAAAAAAAGTAACTTTTAGTTAAAAAAAAAAGTGACTCGCTATGAGCCCTGTAGATATTAAATGAAGAAAAAAGTAAGAGGGGGGAATTAAATTTTAATGCAACAATTCATTGTAAAATATTATACAATAACTAGACCTTAATTTTCTATAATGTTTTAAAATTTATTTTGGCATTTTGAACAGACTGTATTTTCTTCGAAATTATCACCTACTGAACCTCTAGAATCAGGGAAAAAGCATTCCATATTGGATTAAGGAGAGGCACCAAGCACACATGACTTTCCCCCCCTTACGTTAGTTTTTGGGGTTGCTGTACGTAAAAAAATCAGGGGTAAGCAGTGACCAATTAAATGAACTTTACACGAGATTTTATCACAGTTATTCCTCATATGTACTTTCATATAAATCACTGCTGTAATAATGCATACTATTATGGGCGCAGCAAGAAATTTTATTGGAATTCTGATGCACAGATTCTACTTAGATTTTATATTGTCAAGGCGAACAACTCAGTTTACGTAACAGGGTTCAAAACATTTATAGTATTAGATTGAACAAATAAACAACACATTATTCCTATAATAAGGCATCGTAAAATGTAAGAATAAAATTTTTACTGTATGACGTAATCCCTGTTTTATTTCAGCTATGATTTCGTTAATCAAGGAATCCTACTAATTTTCACATGTTGATTTTTCAAAGGTGTTTTGTATTGTTACCTTATACCATTCTATTTTATTTCTTTTTAACTTGTTATAAAATATGTTGATTTTTTCGGATCATCAACACTGATAATATAACTAAAAGAATCAAAAATATTAAAAGTAACATATTTTCATTATAACTGTTTACATTGAACATCTGACTTTTTTTTTTCACTGAGTATAATTTAAAAAGAATCAAGTTACGAATAAATAAAATTGGATGGAATAAAGTAGCCATCAAAAAGCCTTATGAAAAGAAACAATCTGAAGAAGTTAGCAGGGCCTGTTGGTTAACGAAATGAAATGAAATCTGTAAGTTTTACGTCCCACGGTTATGCCGGTTAGGCTAAAGGAGACGGTGATAATGAGAGATGAGTGAAATGGTGGAATGAAGAAAGTGGGAGGAAACGGGAGTACCCCGAGAAAACCCACGAGCACGGTGTTTGTCCACCACAAAGTTCACTTGGCGGGGGCAGGGATCGAACCCGAGACCCCAAGCACCAGAGGTGAACGCTTTACCACTGAGCCACCGCGCCCCCCTGTTGGTTAACGAAAATACAGCTGAGATAAAATAGGGATTACGTCATACAGTTAAAAAACGAGGCTTTCGAGAAATAACAGGCCCACGCGCTGAGACTAAAGAGGAAAATCACGTGACCAACTCAGTGCTAAAGCGTTTTAAAGCAGCAAAGCGCTTGAGATTTCTTTTTGTTTTGTTACCACGTTTATTTTTTTCCTTCCCAAACGGATATGAAACAAAGTTTATAGGAATCGTAGCACTTATTAAAAATTGAAAATAAAATGACATAAACAAGTATATAAGACATACATGTAATAAATTAAAAAAAAAAAAAACAGACGAAATAATTTTTTTAAAAAAAGAAGGAATCTTTCAGTTTCTCCTCCAAAGTACTAAGTTATGACGCTGGCACATTTGGTAGTGATTATTGTTCGAAATACAGTGTGGACATATGGCATAAAAACTAGTGCATAGAACACGAACCAATTTGTGCTAGGCGCCCAATGAAAAGCACGAATGCTACCTAACCGAGTCTGGCAGAATGGCAACAGGGGGACTCGAGCGGCAGCAGGGAATGCGACCGTAGAGAGCAGGCGCGTCAGCGGCGGTGCGTATACGCATAAACGAGGATAATGTAAAAACTCTTTATATATCAAAAATGCGTGGCTTATGTGTTGCATCTTTTAAGGGAGATACTAAATGCCATCGAAAAAGTACCAAAATGTACTAAATCAGATTAGATTAGATTAGATTAGGTTTCTTTTCGGTAGTTCCAATTCGTTTCTACACTTTCGACAAACTGTTCGATCATAGTTAGTAGACTATGCCTTTCACATAGTCTATGCCTTTCTAGTAAACTTTCTAAAACTGGTCAGGATATACAGCAGTTAACCCATTTTGAGTGATAGTGAAAGTATTATATGTGTAAGTGTGCTCTTCCACTATCCTAATTTATGCGTGAACCTGCTCCCTAATTTCGAACCCCCTCCCTGTCACTCGAGCCCCCTGCTGCGCTCCTATGCTGACTCCTTTAGATAGAATTCGTGATTTTTAGTGACTACCTAGCACAAGTTTGCTCTTGTTTTATGCACTGTAATTTTTATGTCATACTTGCTCACTGTATTTAAACTGAGTACTCCTGAAGTCAAATTGCAAGTAGTAATGGAGTACCTCGTTTAGTGTATGCTCTGCTAAAAGAAATACAAAGCTCTACCCTAACCTGAAAATGTAAGAAATGTGTCAAAATTTGGTAGAATTGTCTGCTCGAGTATTGCCTTTGTAAAGGACTATAAATGTTTTCTACCGAGTAGCAACTATCCTCCCATACCATAAGCTTCCAAAGGTACGCTAAAGAACACTAAGTTAGTTATGTAGAATTTATTTCCCAAATCATTTCAGCGTGTTCATGGGAAACAGCAAGCTTTTTTTGGTTGTGGAAAATTCACGGAGGTCTCTTTTTGAGCTGGTCCTTATATAGCTACTTCTACACAAGTGTTTTATTTATTATTACTCTCATAAAATATCCTTACGTCGTTTCACATATTTCAAAATATCTGTATGGGTATTCTGTACCTGCACTCTACTTCAATTTGAATAAAACCAATTCTTAAATACTCTTCTTACTCGTACAACAGTTAGAATTTCGGAATTCATTAGATGGAAATCTATGAAAACTGTTTACTGTGGTTATATTACTCCCAAATAAATATTTCAGTGCATATATCATACTGCAATTTATGAAAATATTTTAACAATAATCTGTTAAAATAACTTCTTATACAATTTTAAGTAGTTTTCCGCTCCCTATTGTGACAGTTCATTTTCTAACTCGAAATGACATGAAAATGCTACTTTTTACTTAAAATAAAATTTGTAAATTACAAGATATTTACCACATTATCTGTATTGTCCATCTTCTTAAAAGAATTCAATATTTAAAAAAAAAAAAAATTACTTAAGCACTTCACTATTCATATCCACATAGTAATCGCCATGTTAGCACCAAGTTGATCACGTGACTTTTGAGCGTGTGGGCCTGTTATTTCTAGTTGGCCTTGGTTAAAAAAAGAAATGTATTTTTATAGCTCAAAGAATGAGCGTAAAGATGCAGACGTTAAAATATTATAAGACAGCATATAAATTAAGTCTAAGCCAAAACCTATAAATAAGAGCACATGAGCTATGATAATGTTGTATATAATTCAATCTGATCAATTTTCTCCCGTTTTTCTCACAACATTTATAATGTCAAAAATATTAGTAAGTAGGCAAACTGTACCGCGCTTGACCCTTCCAGGGTTAATTAATGGCATGATTTATGAAAATAATAGTATGAGTAAAAGTGCGCTAAGAAGCATTATTTAGCCATATCAAGAGATTCTCAGATGAATCCAAATAGGTATGTGTTTATCAATATAACGATCAAGAAACGAAGTGCATATATCTACTCTATTGTGTACCAGATGATGAAATGTGAATATATATTAATCAAATAATTT
The DNA here is from genome assembly GCF_964235325.1 of Thermobia domestica. Classification (NCBI taxonomy): domain Eukaryota; kingdom Metazoa; phylum Arthropoda; class Insecta; order Zygentoma; family Lepismatidae; genus Thermobia; species Thermobia domestica. The sequence continues at coordinate 211,342,090 of NC_137457.1, read as the reverse complement.
TCAGGGAAGACCTTTAAAACTATTCATAACTATCATGCCCGAAATTCGGGGTGTAATACCCAATTCTTTTCAAAATACAATCTAGATACACAGTATCTTTTCTTAAAATACATGTTGGCTTCAATATGAAATTACCTTTCCTTACGTAAAATGCAAACGAAATCCACACCAATACCAGCTTTTTACTCTTTATTCTAATATTACAATTATAAAAATCTATTGAAGTATATTTTGCGGTTTTGTTACATTAATGGTGAAATATTTATCCTTGTAGCAATCAGTATGAGTGACTAAATTTACGCTACTGAGGAATATTTTATGACTTTCTTGAATATACCGAATATACATCAATTGTACACATTTACTTATTAAGTACACTTATTTCTATTTGTTTTGTAAAGCTTACTTTACGTTTCCACTATACAAATATATTATGAAAGTGTTTAATATCAATAATAATCAAAAGCTCCGTAAATACACAGATTTTCGTGTTGTTCTTATCTTTTGAATAAGCATAACAGTTAACAAAAATACGCTATTGAATAAAACAGTCAAGATTTTAGAATGATATGGAAGTCTTTACTGTACATTTTATGTACACAATACATTACATCAAGATCAGGTATCACTAATAGGAAAAAATATTACTGCCTGCTATCTTCTACAACTATTGATCTACATAGCACGTCATATGCTGTTCTATTGTGTTGAAAAAAGAACAATGTAAAACATACAGGGAAGAAAAAAGCCAGAATAAAATTCTTGATGAAAGACCGACAAAACGCCCATCCTATACCAAGATCTGTGGCTGGATACACAATAACTCTGGAACCTGCAGGGTTCGCTCCCATAACTATAGAAACACGGTCGCACAAAACAACACGAAGTCCCATTATGCTTTTTCCTGGTGTTGCTCCTCCGGGTCTTCCTCCACCATGTTGTAAACAAAGAGCCTAAAAATAAATCGGTTATAATACATTATTCTTTGTCGTAATACTTATTTGAAATATATTTTGGAACACAAATAACACAGTTGAAAATAATCGAAACATTTACATTCACACTACTAACGTGAAATTCCTATGACATATAACTGTAAAATTGATTGTATTTTGAGAACAGTAGATTTATAGTTCTAATATTGCCTAATTTAATTATCCGTTTATCACTACCATCATAGTCAGCATTTACACTTATGTAGGATTCCTTAAGCAATCTAATTTTGCCGTTACGTTTGAACAAAGTTCCAAAGAAACATGCTTCTAGCTTTGTTATTGACTGTGAATCACGATTTAAAAACATTTCACGAATTATGAAAATTATTCTGTTTACTACTCAAGGTATCTACGTCTATCAAGCTTTTTGTCGATAATATTGTTTATACATTAGTATAAGAGAAGCATGGGAAGAGCGTATCAGAGATACAAAGGAGCTTGATTCAGCAGTTCCTGGCTATTGAACACTTGCGTGATATAAACATTGCGTCAGGAAAGACAAAATTATTTGCAAAGCGTCATAAAATATCGAAAAATAAATTCTCGAATAGTATTAGGACTAAACATTCGACATTAAATCTGAATGAGTAAGGATGGTGTTATAACCAGTGGTCGAAGTGAGACGGTATACGGTGCTATGCCATACCGCCTCTGATTTTTCAGTGATCAAGACATACAGTCACGGGAGAGAGATGCACAATACCTTTAATAAATCCATTTTTATACATAGGAATTGAGGAACAGCTGTGCACGTAAAAAGAGTTTGTTTCTTATCTAGAAATAATTTCTAAGTTGACAACCCCGAAATTTTTGTTATCTTTTTCCTACCTTTCGTTTTTAAAATGATGTGTCTTCAAAGAAGTTCATATAGTTTATATTTTGATGTGCCATATTGAATTGTTTCTTTCGTATGGTATGGGATGTATGGGTTTTTTGGGATGTATGTGTGTCTTATTAGGAATTAGATTTCTGGGCTGTCGGCATCGAAACCCATTTAGCCCGTCACGTATATGAGGGATGACGTCCCTCGTCAAGCACACTATCTGACGAAAGGAAAGGAAGGAAGCGGTCTGGGACTATTATGTTAGGTACCTTCCCAGCATTTGCCTGGTGTGAATGAAGGAAACCCAGGAAAAATCTCACTTAAGGTGGCTGGCCTGAAAAAGCTGTTACACTTTTACGACTGAGTGACCCCACCGGGAACCGAACCCGGGACCGCTCACACCAAAGGCGAGAGCGTTAGCGACTACGCGTGTGTCTTCTTGTCTTAATTCATATAAATGTCGTGTATTGAGCATCAGCGGATTTAGGGGTTGTCCGCTGTAGGGGCCGTTCTTTCGGGGGTTTGGAATACCCCTCAGTCGAGTGGGGGTCCGAGAGCTTTGCCGCAGGAAATTGTTAATATAGAAATTCGGTTTTTGAGCATTTTCGTACATAGTTCTCTATAATATAACATAAGGGGATTTTTTTTTTTTTTCCAGAAAGTTGTTGGCGAGGGATCAAAGTCTCTTCATGTCCCTCCAGTAACTAAAGCGAAGCTCTCCAGTGGTTTTCAGTGATTATGTAAATAGAAATACAATCTTTCAGGCAACACACTCTCACTGTATTTCAACATTTAGATAGCCGGTGTGCCGAGTTAAAATTGTAATAAAGCATACCGCCTCTGTTTTTTTTTCCACTTCGAACACTGGTTATAACCAGTTTCATTTAGAAATATAGGAGAATCAATGACGTCGATTTCAATAGTTAACTCAATTTTCCGGCCAAGTTTACATGCATTTTGTTTACAAGTGTAAATTCTGACAAAAGAAGAAAGATCTTATGATCACATGAATATGAGATGGTCAACTTTTAATAGTGTAGATTTTGGTAAATAATTAGCGTGTTGTAAATGCAGTTATTCTTGTATCCAATAATTATTATCTTCCTCTTTTATGAAAAAAAAAATAAAATAAAATAAAGAATATTATAAAGAAGCAATGACTGCAGGGAGCAAGAGGGGGCAGTTTCCCCTACTTTTTTGAAGTGACCCTTTAATGTGTAAGTTTCATTTGGAAAGTAAAGTTTTTGCCTGTATTACTGATTCATAGAAAAAATGGTGCCATATATTTGCCGTTGCGTGAGTACGTATTGGTTATTTGTCTTCTCGTAGTTAAGAAAGCTACAGAAATTGCGTTTTAATTGCAATTTAAAGCAATCAATATTGCAATTGCGTATTTCTTTAAATGTAGCATATACTTGCAGTATTTACTGTCTTTCATTTTCTAGGAGTAATAACATACATTTAACAGCATCTGTGGAATTAAAAATAAAAGTTGTTCATTAATCCCCAGTTTCAATATAACTTCTACAAAACAAGCCTCATTATTCATTACTATGATTAATATTATCCTTTCTATTTATTTGTTTTGCAAATTTGTTATTAAATAATCTGCTCACAATTTTTCAGAGAGAATTTTAAGATGGTCATGAGCAAGGAATCAAATCTCTTCTTATACCTTCGTTGTTTAAGAGTACAAACAGCTAGTACCTACTTGCGTTGCTCTTTGTCAATTTACATAATAAAATATAAAATACAATATACGGTAGTTTAACTGAAAAAGATGGTATCCTATTAGTTATACAATCCTTCGTCAAACAAAGTGCTAGAAACAATCAAGGAAACTAACACTGATATACAAATATTCATATCGTCTCTCCCTCCCCCCCCCCACACACACACTTTTAACGTCCAATCACGGCCACTGAGTGACTGGTTTATGTTTTGAGAGAATAAGACTAAATTGAACTTCATGTGAATAAAGAAGTAGAAGTTTCTCCTTTACTAGAATGAGTGTGGAACGCAGTAGACAGAAGGCCGGATCATTTGAACATTGAATTTCACAGAAGCATTATAGGCGCATAAACAAGTTAAAGATTTTAAATAAATAAACTTACTTTTTGGAATTCCACCCGTGTTTTATTTTATTTTATCTTATCTTACGTTTAAAATGCACTGACTGAATTCATCGTCAGAGTTATACTATTTCCGTGAAAATTATGTGGAATATATTACGTTAGAGACTTGCTCTTTTAACAAATACGTACCAAATGTTATCTGTATTACATATGAATTAGTTATTAATATAAGCAAGTACTATTTTAGGATTAGGTTTAGGGATTGTATTTCTGGACATTATCAGTATTTAAGATTTTTAAAGTCCGTCACGTAAAAGGGATTATGCCTCTCGGGAACCATACTGCCTCGGGGAGTGAGAAAGGAGGAAAGTGGCCTGGAATCATTCTGTTACGTACCATTCCTGCAATTGCCTAATGTTAGAGGAAAAACTATGAAACACCTCACTCAGGATGGTTGACCTGAAAAGGCTTTACACATTTCCGACTGAATGTTCCCACCGGAATCGAACCTGAGAACGCTCGCACGAAAGGAAAGGGCTTTCACGAGCACGATACCCGGAGCCGCAAGTACTATTTTAATTAAATATGCATATCGAGAAATGGGGGGCGCGGTGGCTCAGTGGTTGAGCGTTCACCTCTGGTGCTTGGGGTCCCGGGTTCGATCCCGGCCCCCGCCAAGTGAACTTTGTGGTGGACAAACACCGTGCTCGTGGGTTTTCTCGGGGTTCTCCCGTTTCCTCCCACTTTCTTCATTCCACCATTTCACTCATCTCTCATTATCACCGTCTCCTTTAGCCTATCCGGCATAACCATGGGACGTAAAACTCAAAGATTTCATTTCATATTGAGAAATTTAATATTTATCTAGAAGTGATAGTGAAAAAGATCCTACATAATGAAGACGGTATTTTGGCAGGAGGTAGGACGATTAAGAGCATTTGCACACGTCCCCGGCAATGCCGGATCCGGCACCGACAATACCGGAACCGGGCCTGCTTTGCACACGCAGCCGGCAAAACCGGATCCGGCTCCGGCAATGTCAGTGCCGGCGCTGCTTTGCACACACATCCCGGTAGTGCCGGTGCCGAAAGGCAGTTTGAGTTTGAACGTGAAGGAAAGAACATGAGTCCAGCAATAAATAAACGATATCTCCTTGCCTTGCTGTACTTACGGCGAAGAAAGAGAAAACAAAGCAGCATTAGAAATATTTGGATCCGATCCATTGTTAACAGTGCGTCATGTGGAAGGTTCGTTTTATACATTATATGAAAAGCTGCGGACATATGATTCGAAATTTTGTAATTAATTGCTTTCGCATGTCTAAACAAACGTTCGATTTCTTAGTACAACGAATTAGTAATCATATTCAGCGCTGTTCAGGTTTTTTTTTTTTTTTGGGGGGGGGGGGGGCAAGAGCCGTGTAATATTACAGACTGACTTGAATAAATGGAAGGGTCGTTCAATATCTGAGAAATAGCGCAATGCAAAGAACAAGGTTAATTGTATTACGTCAATCAAGTGACGTAGGAGCATTAACGTCTATATTCCCAAATATCTTTTCTTTAGTACACAAAGTTATATTGTAAATTGGTCCATATATACTTCTAATCTAAAGCATTCGCAGAAAAACATGGCTAAATTAATAACTTTGACAAGTCACAATAGATAGTAACCCTATACTTAAACCCACAATCCAATAGTGTCAAATTGTCAAGAATTTGCTAAAACTGGTGGCAAATTGTCCGCTTTGTCGAATTTTGGTGGCAAATTGACCGCTGGTAAATTGTCCGTACCCCGAAGGAAACATCAAAGTGGCCCATTTCTATGTCTTTGATTTTACATTTTATTCTCATTTACATATAATCTACATTTTATGTATCAACTGTAAGTAAACAGAAAGCGTTTGAATCAATATTGTTTTATATTACCTGTCGCTTCTTGTTTCTTTTTGTCCATAGTGTCGAAGTCTTGTTCAAGGTTTGTATATACTTCTTTCCAGGCTTTCTGCTTTTCGACCTTATCTTTATATGAGTCTGTAGTCTTGTCCCATAGACAAGGTCTCATTTCCACTAATTCAATGAAATTCAAAACATTGTACTGAAACACTTTAATAATTGTCACTCGATGAACGATGAAATGAATTGTCACTAAAGCAAGAGTTCAGTGCACTGCAGAAAACAATCCACTAAATCAAAAAGATACTTCAAGCGGAAATAAGTAGCATATAGCTACACTCACGCAGAAAGTATGGCACTCCAGAATTGTTTCATATACATTATAAACGTCAGTTTAATCTACCCCCTGTCAACTTGACCTACTTCTGTCGTTGATCCCCTGCGGGCTTGCATAGTTGCATACAGATAGACGAATCGAGTACATTCCTGGAATCGAACGGAGGAAGCGGAACGAAATTATAATTTTCTGCAGCATAGGAAAATTTTTTCCAGGGGAGATTTTGTTCTAGATAGGCCTACATATGTAGTATGTCCGATATAACATTCATAGATAACGTTTTGCAAGGCATCTTGTAAAACAAAAACATAGGCAATTTCGGCTGTTGTGTTGATTACATCAAATCATACTGTTATACAAGATATTCTTCTTTATGCTTCCATTACCCTCTTTCAACAACCCCCCCCCCTTCCAAATTACGTACTATGATCTTGCAGGAGCCAAGAAAGACAATCCACACGAAAGGAAAATGCTTAGGAGAAACCTGATCGCTATCAATGATTGATGGAAGGAGTCTTGCAAACTATTATTTTTCTATATTTTCCCCTCGGGGGAGACTTAACAGAAGATCGAAAAAACAAGGTTATTTGCTCTTTGTGTGTGTGGATGTGTGCGCACGAGGTATATGGCCTTCTTTTGGTTTCTTTCTCTTTTTTCTTTCCCTTTTGTTGCCATAATTTTAACATGTATTTAAATTTCCCAAAATTGAAACAGGCTGAGATCAAGCTATTTAAAATAATAATAATAATAATAATAATAATAATAATAATAATAATAATAATAATAATAATAATAATAATAATAATAATAATAATAATAATAATAATAAGTTCTGGAAAGGCAACATTGCGGCTGCCTATTCACTCAGTCCACAATCGTTCTATGGAACAAAGGCCAGACAAGACAGAATACATGAATATTTTTATTATGATCTATAGGGTAAAACAGTATGCAACCACAAGAATGGAAATTTTCTTGTTCTGTTTGTGCATTTTCAGTTCCTTCTGTAGTTGTGTTGTAGTTTTTATTTACTTTAATTTTATTTACAACCTTTGTTATGCTTGGGAATGCCTACTTCTACGATTATGATGGATATTTATACCGTACATACTGGGTTGGTTGCATAATTAACAGGATGCACTGGACAACTATCCTAGATTCATAATTTCTTCTTATCTCCATTTTGTTCATTTCCGCCATGTTGATTTTTTAAAAAATATGACTTCATATATGCTAAGACATATTCTCTATCAAAACGAATCCAACGACCCCTTTGTTTAAATCGTTTAAGTAAGTTTCAGCTGTAGAAGATATCAAATTAATATACATACATACATCTGTGAAACTCACTTTCCGCGTTGCCGTAGTTGGATAATTCAAACAAGATCCGAATTTCCCTTGCTGAGAATTTATGTAAATAGCAAGCCGCTATATTTGTGGTACCTCACAGCCATTTTGATTATTTCATTCTTCATTATATATTCATATGATGTGAAAAAAAGAAAATAACAAAAAAACTGAAGTAAACAAGAAGTCCAAATACAGGAAAAGAAACAAGAATGCACAACGCCTTGCCACTCACTCACTGTAGCTAGATTGAAGAAACCTATCAGTAAGCTGGCTCCGTCTTTACCGGCTGCGTGTGCATCCACGCGTAAGAAAACATTGCCGCCGACAAAACCGGAGCCGGAGCCGACACCGACATGTCGGCGGCTAGTCCGGCTGCATTTGCCAGAGCCGGAAGTTTCACCGGCTTTTTTGCCGGGTCGGAAAGCGTGTACAAGCTACCATTTGATTACATTGCCGCCGATTCCATCGCCGGCATTGTCGGAACCGGATCCGGCATTGCCGGGGACGTGTGCAAACGCTGTAAGTGTATACGGTTTGCAGATATGGCGCTTGTTACAGAAACTGAAAAGAAAATCAATAAAATGTTAGAGAATTGAGGAAGGATTGTGAAGAATAAGAGATGAAAATAAATGTTAGAAAGATAAAAGCCATGATGACTGGAACGAAGCGGTCGGTATCAAATACTGAAGTAGGAGGGGAGAAAATAGAACAAGTGACTAGTTTTTGAAGAATGGAGAGAATTAGCTGAGTCGAGCGGAAAACGAATGAGAGGGTGTTAGAAATGGTGGGGAAGAAAAGAACAATTTTAGATATTATTAAGAAGAGGACGAGAGACTGTTGCGACATTGGCTAAGAGGGAACTGATAGAGGGACATGTTAGAGGGTATGATGGCAAGAAATAGGAAATAGAGGAAGATTATAATTTATAGATGATATCAAAACAGAAATATCATATGTGAAGATGGAGAGGTTAGCTGAAGAGCGAGGAGCGTGGACGCTTCTCAGTTCCGGCAAGTAGCTATTCACTAATGGCAGAATACCTTTGATAATGATGATGATATTGAGAAATTAAAAAAAAAAAAAAATGAAACATTCAACCAAATAATACAAGATATAGAGGAAAACTGGACGAAAATAAAAAATCTACCACAGGACAGGGTACTATAAAAGCTGCATCAAACTAATTAAGAGATTACTGACCTAAGACAGGAAGAAACAACTTCTTTTCTTATCCTCCAGAGAATCGAATCTGGATTTCTAACTTACTGTGTTGTGTGCTAATCACTATAACAACTGGCTAAAGAAAGATTAGGCAGCGCAGTGGTTAACGGACCGTCATAGTAAGTCGGAGACCGGAATCGTTTCCTACCCAAGAAAAGTGTCGTTCTTTCAATTTCATTTAATTGGGACATTTCTTAAATTCTGCTATTAGACATACAATCTATCTATTTATCTTTATATATATATATATATAATTGTTACTGTGCAAATGCAATCATGTTAAAGAAAATGTTACTATAATTGTAGATAAAAACATATGAAATTATATATAGATATTGACATCCTTCGTTTCTTTTTGAGATTCTTGCTGCAAGCTGATACATAATATTAATAGCGACATATATAATATCAATAATAAAAGGATATCAATGTCTGCACATTGCGCAATCGTTATGGAGACATTTTTCTTTTCTTCCTTTTTATTTTTTATTTTTTAATTACAAAGACTTTTGCATTCTCTATGACAGACAACAGTTAAAACTAATTACCTATAAAACTGAAAAATCTCACATTTACACTGCAATAAAAATTCTACTTCAAGATGTTTCAGAATCTTTCGAGTTTTATCTTCAGGTGAGTGTGTTAAAAGAAAGTGTTCCTCAAAAACTTGAGTAATACTTATATAATCCCGCTAATTTAAAGAAAAAAAAAAAAAATACTGGAGATCAGTATCTAACTCTACACTGTAATCTGTGAATCTGCGTCCTTTCTTTCTTGCTTATTTTTTCCATCAGATTAGCCATGTTTTGGTGTTTGTTAGTGCACTTTTTTTTTGATTAAATCTATATCTGTTTTAATCCAAAATGTCTAAGTCAAAAATAATTTGGAGGATTTTGTTTCAACTAAAATTCTTTCCATTGTTTGTCATTCAATGTTATGGTGTGATTTTTGTAAACCTTTAATTTCTTTATGTCACGTTGGTCATTACTTCTTAAGTGTTAAATAATCCTGAGACGAGAAACATATTACTACAATCTTTAATGGGCCGTTTTTTCTTCTTTCTTTCTTTTTTTCTTTTAATCATTGGTATATGTTTAATCTTGTCTTATATATACACAGAGGACTGTCCAGAAAGTAACAGACGTTTTGAAATAAACAAGTAACAGAATGAACAAACCAAATTGTATTATATACGTTTGAAAGGTACACTTTTAAGCTATTTTTCCACAAAATCACCATGCAAATTAAAGCACCTATTATACTATGGCACAAGCTTTTCAATACCGTCGCGGTAGAAATCCACCGCCTGCGATTTCCACCACTGGCTTACACTGGCATGCAGTGTGGTGTCAGTATCAAAGCGTTGTGTAGCGAGCCATGTCTTCATCGCTAAGAAGAGGTGATAGTCGCTCTGTGCCAAATCCGGGCTGTATGGTGGGTGATCGGACACCTCCCATCCAAAACCATTCAAGCGCTCTTGGGTACGCTTGACCAGTTTAAAAATCAATGCACAATTGCCTCACTCGGCCTTCACTAATTGTTCCATGTCCGTACACTTCACACAGTTGGCGATGGATTTCAATTGACTTGCGATTTTTGTCAACAAAACCTAATTACAGAACGCACCTCACAGGAGGCGGGAGTTTCTACTGCAGCATACATTGTTACACGTTACAGAAACCACAGTAAAAGCGCCACAGTCCTCAGCGTACAGTTGTATGCGTACTGAGTGTGGCAACGTTCTGACACTAAGATGGGACTCTAGCTTACCCATTGCAGCGATAGGGCAAAACGTCTGGTACTTTCTGAACAACCCGTGTATGAATGTATATGTATATGTATATCTGTGGCTTGGACCTAAAAGGGCCTATGTCAAAAAAATAATATTTTGAGAAAAAAGCTTTTGAAGTTTCTTACAATTTTTTGTTTGAAGATATTTTAAACATATTTGCAAATAGAAAATTTATACTTTCACCAATGAAAGATATGTTTATGTTCTATCGGATATTTGCATTTTCATGAACATATCTCAGCATACGAGGGCGGGGTGAAAGTTCTCGGCCTGACTCAGAGATGGCACTCCAATCAGCAAAATTTTATTGTTCTTGCCTGGGGGCGCTTTTCAGTTGTTCGTATAACAACTGTCAACTTGTTCTCTTAAGTAGTTTGTGTGCAGGCATTGTTGCAGTTAGATGTCTTGCGTATTAGTTCTGAAAATGAATGAACTTGAATATCGTGTGGTAATCAATTTTTTTCTTTTTGGATGGATTAACTCCTACGGAAATTCATCCGAAGTTGACAAAAGTTTAGGGGACTCTGCTCCTTCCATGTCAACTGTTAAAAAGTGGGCAGCTGAATTTAAACGTGATCGCACATCCCTCGAAGATTACCCACGTGAAGAAAGGCCGAAAACCGCAACCACACCAGAAACAATCGAACAAGTGCATGATATCATGTTGGACGACAGACGAGTGAAGGTGAGTGAGATAGCTGAGAGTGTGGGGATATCGGAGGAATGGGTGCGAAACATCTTGCACAAAGAACTAGGGATGCGAAAGCTCTGCGCAAGATGGATGCCAGATTTGCTGACTGCCGAACAAACGCAAATGCAAACACGATTTCCGCAGCAAACTTTGGACCGAATCGAAAGGGATCCGACCGATTTTGTGCGCAGACTTGTGACAATGAGATTCACCACTACACGCCAGAAATGAAACAGCAGTCCAAGCAGTGAGTAGAAGCCGGTGGTGCAGCGCCGAAGAAAGCGAAGACGATCGTATCGGCCGGAAAGGTCATGGCCAGTGTGTTTTGGGATGCGAAAGGGATCCTGTTAATTGATTACCTTGCAAAAGGGAGAACTATTACAGGTGAATATTACTTCAACCTTCTTGACCAGCTGGATGGAGCCAAAATTCGCGAGACGAGGCCTTGACTTGAAGAACAAAATCATCTTTCACCAGGACAACGCAACGCACCTGTGCACAAAAGTGCGTTGGCGATGGAAAAACTGCGGGATTTGGGGTACGATTTGCACGGCCATCCTCCATATTCTCCTGATTTTGCACCATCTGTTCTCAAACTCTAAGACATTTCTTTCTGAGAATCACTTCACATCGAATGAAGAAGTTGAAAGGGTCGTGGATGACTATTTTAAAACATTCCAGACTCTCATTTCTGGGAAGGAATACTGATGTTGGAGAAACGCTGGACCAAGTGTTGAAGTTAAGGAAGATTATGTCGAAAAATGAAATCATTTTTGAACTGAAATTCGCAGTCTTTCATTGTCAGGCCGCGAACTTTCTACCCCGCCCTCGTATATCTTGACATTGGCGATTTTGATCTTGAAATTCATCTAGTTTTTGTAACAGATTCAATGACATTGGCTCTTTATTGAAAGTTTAAACTTGGAGTTTACTTACAAATTATGCTTTGAACATAACACATTTCGCTATAATATGCAATTGCTATGAAAATTATGTAGCTAATCTTTTCCTTGAAGTGTAACAAGTATAAATGAAATTTTAACAGGTGTTTCTTTATTGTATTACAAATCCCACAACAATTCTAGACACTTGTTAACGATAAGAAGTCTATGTAGTACATACAACTTACTACCAAAATTAATCACACTCAGATGAAGTAGCCGCATCATCATTATCTTCAAGACTTGAAACTGTTAAGGAAGTAACAAAAGTGGCTGAGTTGGCAACCCTATGCAGCAGGGTTGGCAAAAACCATGGTTTTTATTAAAAAAACCAAAAAAAAACGTTTTTTTTTTGGTTTAAACCAGGTTTTTATGGTTTAAATAATTTTCTTTATATATTCATATCATATATGGACAGAAATAAGTTTGTTTCGCCTTGATGTTATTATGCAACAACCGGGTTATGCTGGAAGGGGTCACATAAGCTTAAAGCGGAATAAAAACCGCTTCTCGAGTTACATCCGAGAGAAATTGTCCTCCATGTGAACTCGGAACCAGGACTAATTGGCCACAAATGCGATACGTCTGCCGACTCACTCATGAAGGAATCCTGATAAAAAAAAATAAGTTGTACTGATCTTTACATGCTTCTTAATATAACTGTCAAGAGTCATTTCAGAAGGATAAAGAGATAAACAGTTGCACAAGTGAAACCATTACACAGAATTACATATGAACAATTTCAAAGTACTACGGAGTACAGAAGAACTAATTTAGTTCAAGTTAGTTAACAACGACTTTTATTGGTCCAAATTAAAGAAACACACCGACTTAATCTGCACATCAATAAGAAAAGTGAATAAAAATATGAATTATTTGAGTCCACTTTGACTCAGACTCATTTATACATAAATAGATACAAAAGATACTTATTTCACTAAATGCCTCTCGTAGGGTCTGTATGACTCCCCCCCCCCCCCACACACACAAAAAGTACGGCATTTTCGATGTATTTTATCAATAGTAAACATTGAAACGAAACAATATTTAGAATTTTTCTTCGATTGCAATTACATAACAATAATGACAACTACAAAAAATCACAAAATAAACATTTATAAACTTATAAAAAAAAAGTTGCTTTTGTAGTATAATCTTTTTGAGTAATGAATGGGGAATTTAGGTCTGAATATAATACGAATAATATACGGGAGTGAAACGTGATAACCCACAAATGTTTGTTCATCAAGATTTTACAAACACTTACCCTTTTACGAACATTTTTTGTTTTTTTGTTTTTTGGTTTAAACCATGGTTTAAACCACCTTGGTTTAAACCAGCCAACCCTGCTATGCAGTATTAAAAAAATATATCCTTTTAACCATGATAGGTCACATATTATTGTTGTCAGATTTACACTCACAGAACGAAAGCAGAACACCATTACAGCTCACAGATGACGAGAAGAACCCTAGGAGAAGTAGTGTGACGTAGGTATGGGCTCGCCCACTTTTCGCGCGGGGGTTTCAAATGACACCAAGGAATAGCACACAGATAACTACCCGGAGTGGCAGACGACATTTAAGTATAGACCACACCTTAAAAACCGAAAATGGACTTGGCCGTGTCGTCGATCTTTCCCCGCTGCCCCTGTTTTAGGGTTCTTCTTGTCATCTGTGAGCTGTACCTTATTTTCCTTTAGGTGTCCAAAAAGACGCCGCCTTTCAAGTCAAACAAGTAAGAAACAGTATAAAGTTTAAACACTGGCCTCATCAGAGTTTCCAAAACACTAGATAAAAAAGGTCAATGCTCACTTTGGTCGCGTCAAAATGTTAACAATATTAGATCAAAAAGGCCAATGTTCATTTTGGCCCTGATATACATTATTTTTAGTCGATTAAAGAAAGACCAATCTATACTTTGCCCTTTTTTAAACACAGAAATACTTCATCCTCAACATGGGCCTATAACATTATTTGGAAAATTATTCTAAAACTATTCCATGTTGACATTTGTCCTTACACAAGAAAATACCCATTTAGAGACATTAAAATTGCTGAAAATCTCATTTTCGCCAAAAAGTGACATTGGCCCTTTTAGACCCAAGCCACAGATATACTATATATATATATATATATAGTGCTTGTGTGTGTGTGTGTATTGTATGTTTGCACTATCGTCCAAAAGTTTGGAAGCATGCACGTTTACATGTCGATAGTAATTTATACTAAAATTAAAAATTTAAAAAGAAATATTTATTTCTATTATTTCACGTCGCCGCACTCAACAAAACTGAAAAGAGTAAGCTCTTTGACTCATTTCTTGGAATTTTTTATTATTGTCTTGTTCTAACTATACACGAATTTTACCACCGTCGTTTGTTATAAATCACAACCAGTTTGTTTGTCAGAAGTCGGTACATTTACAACTAGTTTTACATTGTTTAGGTTTTATCAGTTGCACTGAAAACACTCGTAGGTGAAAGAAGCTAGGTTTGTATTTCAGTGCATTTCGAGTAACCTCAGAAGTATATTTTTAAATATTGTGCTTTTTATAACGGAAAGTCAACGTCAGATTACTGTTGAATAAAGATATGTTATTTGTATTCTACGTAAGGATGGATACAAGCGAAGGGAAAATTGTGAGAAAGTTTAACATACCGAGAAAGTTTTGTCTAAATGGAATCCACGTCTAATTGCTCCACAACTCAACTATGCCTAATGTAAATTACGCGAAACTCCAATGTCAAATATTACGGTTAAGAGGTATTTACTATCCGTTGGTCTCAGAAGATGTGTAGCCCCTAAGAAACCAAAATTAAAATCAAAACATAAGAAAAATAGGTTAAGCTGGGCTAAAACACATAAAAATTGGTTTACAGACCAACGGACATATGGTCTCCAAAGCAATTTCTTTGGACAAATCAATCAAAATTTCAGTTATTTGATTCTAATAGGTTGTTAGTGAACCGCTCAGTAAATGAGAAGGAATCAGAAGTGTGTACTGTGCCAACTTCAACGAACGAGGTAGATAATAGTTTGAAGGTGATCTGGAGGCAACAAACCTGTCAGTGTGGTGAAAATAGATGGGATATTAAAACAGAAAAGATATTTAAAAATTCTTCGAACCTATGCTATTCCATCTGGGATAAATATTATTGCCCCGAGTTTTGTATAGAAACAAGACAATGATCCAAAGCATGCGACTAAACCATGTCGATGATTCTTCGAACAAAAACAGGAGAAGGATGAATGAAAATCATGAAACGGTCGTCGCAATCACACGACTTATCTAAAATCGAGTTAATATGGGAGAACTAGACAGGAGAGTGAAAATTCGGTCTCTGAAGTACTGGGCTAATTACAGGCTGAATGGAAATAATTGGATAGTGCATACTTTATTAATTTTCTTTAAATGAATCGGTATTGGTTGAAAATAAAAAATAAATAAATAAATAAATAAATAAAAACGGATTTGTAAAGTCTACATGGATAAGGCTATTATTTACAGTTGAACCAACACTCAAAGAGCAACATTTACGAACAAGAAAAACATATTTTACCAATAAATGATAGCCCTATTCATACAGATTTCTTAAGCAATAAAACGACAGTCGTTACAATAATGACTGATGTTTTAAAAAGTACCGATTCAAATGTTGTTTTAACATATGGGTAAACGTTTCTTTCAATAAATAATTTTGATGTGAACACATCTTTCTCTCTCTCTCATTTCTTTGCGCTTTTAAACTTTTAGACAGGATATATATTATTGGACAAGTTATCTGAATTTACATCGCGTCAAAACATCCTAAAAGAACTTCTAGCAAATGAGTATAAATACGGCAGTCAAACCGCACAGAAATATAGGAAAGTATTTAACTTAATATAAAAGTTATTTTATGAACCGGTCACGAAGCACTAGAATATTTCAAACCATTTGAACATGGAATGAATCTTATACCAGTAACAGATAATAATTTTTAAAAAAAAGGGAATAAAAGAACACATCAGAGATTGTAGTAATGAGTTTCCTGTCTAAGGATTATCCCATCATTCACAACGTATTAATGACCAACATTATATGAAGGAAGTTACAACTTTATTCAACTTAGACAGTAACAATGTCACGAAAACGATTCGAGTTTTAATATTATAGTTTTAATAATTACTATTATTAAAAAACAGTCGTCAAAATTATATTTTAAATGATTCTCTAAAGTCATCCAAGCACACAATTATAAATTTATACGAAATACAATTGCATATTGATGCGAAAAATTAGGTGTCCATACTACACACCCTAGGAAAAAAATGAACTGAAATCTTTGAGTTTTACGTCCCGCGGTTATGCCGGTTAGGCTAAAGGAGACGGTGATGATGAGTAATGAATGAAATGGTGGAATGAAGAAAGTGGGAGGAAACGGGAGAACCCCGAGAAAACCCACGCACACGGTGTTTGCCCACCACAAAGTTCACTTGGGATCGAACCCGGGACCCCAAGCACCAGAGGTGAACGCTCTACCACTGAGCCACCGCGGCCCCCTACACACCCTAGGTATGACATCCCAATAGTAATAAAAAATAAAATAAAATTTAAAAAAACGGAAACAAAGCATAGGTGTAAAGAATATATATTGAAGATTTACACGCGGCATTGTCTGATGATACTCTTTTAAATCAGCGGGCTATGATCACCATCCTTTATTTTCAATATTTACCCTACTAATCTTTGTACCTAAGGATAGAGCATGAGAAATTCAGAAATATCATGGTGTAGGATTTGTATATTTAAGTGGTGAATCCTAGATTTCTTAACTTGAAAATGAAACACCATTCTTCCTACGAGAGATGTTCCAAAAAATCATAGCTGGCAACACTGTGCCGATCCTGTGCTTGTCACACGTGAAGATAGCCTATAGCGTGCTTTGCTAATGTAAGTAAAAGCCACAGAGAAGTTGCCATTTGCTTGCTTCTATGGAAGTCGATCTGCAGTGTGTATTATAATGGGGGAGGAGAATGATAAACCGTTAATAACCAGAAAAAGATTGCTATTGAATTTTTTTGTGAAAGTGTGCAAAAGTTGTCAGAATATGTGTTTGACATGATCAAGCAAGCATACAGTGAAAAAGCAATGTGCAGATTGGCTACATTCAAGTGGTGGAAGCATTTTAAGGAAGGTAAACGCAATGTCCAGGATAAGGTGAGAAGTGTGTGCGTCCATCAACATCACTGAATATGAGAACACTGTGAAAGAAAAGATATTGTTGGAAGAAGACAGAGGTACACTTTGTCGTGAATTTCACACCTAAACTCAGTGTTGGTGTACCAAGATGTCACGAAATAGTTAACGAATACCTCAAATTGTCTCGTGCTTATGTAATATGGGTGTCACGTTCGCTGAATGAAGAATAGAAGTTCTGTCGCGTTGAATGTTAGCAGGTATTTCTTCAACGAGTGGGAAAATATCCTCAATTCTTGACCAGTATAATCACCACTCACGAGTCCTGAATCAGATATTATAATCCCGAATTAAAACAACAGTCCAGTGTATGAAAACACTGCGACTCATTGCATCCCAAAATATTTCAGCGTTGCATTGGGTTTCAAATCAAACTGTAAATTGAGATCGTTATGCTAACGTTTAGCAAATGCATTTGAAGGAAGTAAACAAAAACAAAACTAATAATAATAATAATAATAATAATAATAATAATAATAATAATAAAACTTAACTGCTTCATGAATTGTTTTTCTTGCAGAATAATTCTTGACCACATATAGCACGCTAGGCTATTGAAAATTTGGAGAAAAATGATGGGCACTCTAATCATCTTCTATACAACTCTGACCTCATACCCTGCGATTTCTGAGCTTTTCCAACACTGACGAAGAACTTACAGGAAAGGAAGTTTAGAAGTGAAGTGAATGGTGGACATCCACCTAGCTTATACTGACTCTCAGAAAATGGTTTACAACATGTGGTTGAGAAGCTAGTGTATCGCTGAAAAAGATATATAGAGTGTGAAAGACGCTTTTTTCGAAAGTAAACCCACAACAACCTTCCTACTAGCTTGGACTTCAAATAGTGATCTCAATCTACGAACTTTCGGAAAAGCCCTAGTATTAAATTCAATTATAAATTAGAGAAGATTTATGCCAGTTAATCTACCGCTACCTGACAGAATTCTAAAGTCATAAAACCTTTTACAGAAGTAGAAGAAGAGATTTTAATCAGAATAACGTAATTCCAGCGACTATTAGAATCATTGATCACTTCAGCCAACAATAGTTTATTTACTCAAGACTTCGACAAAACTCAGGAGTTTCCATTATCTTTTCAGAGTGTAAGACTAATAATTATTCTAAAAACTTTAGAAAATATATATCTTATGAAAAATTTTCGAGTGATGGACAGTTTGTTATTGTAGAATAATCTTTTACGCAAGCATGAGTGTAAACTTTATAAGAGTTGATTTAAATCCTGTTCGTGTCTTGTAAACCGATTTAAATTAACAGAAGGGCAGATAATATAATGCTATCAGATCTTACCATCAGTATTATCAGAAAATACGCGAATCTGACAAGACAGGTTTTATCAAAGTAATGAATTTTCAGAGAGACCAGAGGTGAAGTCTACAGCGACAGAAATTACATACGCAGTCAGATCCTAATAACTGAACTAAGACTAATGTTCAGTTATAATATTACTGTCTAGGGCATTAAAAACTTAATGACTAACTATATCTCCTCTAAACTCGGGAAAGAAGCACATAATAAACAATCAGCATGATATATGAATAAATAATTTAGAGAATTAATGTTCGCATCGTACTTTGAGCAACCATTGTAAGGGATAGCAGGCGTAATGATAACGACTTTCGAAGTAAGTAACTGATTTAGCAACCTTGATATGCCTTATTGTTACAGAAGAACTTACACTTATACGGAAAAGAAATAACGTTAAGATGATGGTAGTGTTATAAAAAAAAAAAAAAAAAAAAAAAAAAAAAAACGTTCGTATTTTTCAGAAATGTACGTTTTTTTAGAAAAAACATTGCCTCTCGTTTTTTTTCTAAATTTCGTTTTTTTTTTCAAATAGTCATTTGTAATGCATCTTACGTCTATTTAAGTATGAAATATTTTTATGTAGGTGTAATCACCGTAAAATGCAACATAAATTAAACGCTAGATACTAATACGCTACAAATATTTTACAATTTACATGAATACCATACCTATTAACAATTCGGGTTTCAGCAGTTTTTATCAATATCAACTAAGAAATAAAAGTAGAAATGACATTTTGTTTTTTCGTGAAAGCAGGCCTTTAATATGTACGAAAATAATGTCACAAACAGTATAAAATTCAAAAAACTTGTCTAAAGGTAAAAACTAATACTAATTTGCCTAATAGTATTTTTCTAAATATCATATATAAATAATTTGTCGACTAGATATATATGATATGCAGAGCCGGCTCTACCATACCTGTAACACGTCTTCTCCTAACCGACGTACCTGGCGTTAAATCACTAGTCATCTGTTGTCAAGTCTGATATTTCTCACTATTCAATACCCAACATAAACTTTCTAAATTTTATAAACCACTTCTCAATCGTTATAACTTCAATAGCTTAAACTAAATGTATTCGATCTAAACATTCAGAGCTTCCGGTTATAGCGTACCTACATAACTGCAGGTTCTGTAAATGTAGTAGAAGTTTTCAATTCGTCACAATAGACATTCGAATCTTCGTAGTGAATAACATGTTACTGAAGGGGATGTGATGTATTGGAACCTATATATTCATCGCGGAAAGAAGAAACACAGTGAATAAAGCCTAGCTAGACATAGGTAGTGTAATATATCTGCAGGCAAATACCCGTTGAAGTAACGTGTTAACTTTTTTCCCCCTTTGTACAAGCGTTCACACAACACCTCTACATTACCGTTAATTGTTATTGGTGATCTAGCCTCCAGGTTTACTATGGAAGACAGCTCGGGAAAAAGTGTTGTATTGTTCCCCCTCCTTACACTCCAAAAACGAGAAAAAAAAGTACCGAACAGCGTGAAATGAAAGAAAATGCTTGACGGTAACATGCTCCAACAAATGAAGTCGTAGTGAACTGATTTGGACTAAATTAGTTCTTATGTACTCTGTAGTACTTTGAAATTGTCCCTATGTAATTCTGTATGATGGTTCCACTTGTGCAATTGTTTATCTTTTTGTCCTTTTGTCTTAATGACTCTTGACGATCATATTAACAAACATGTAAAGATCAGTCAACGTATTTTTATCAGGAGTCCTTCGTGAGTGAGTCGGCAGACGTATCGCATTTGTGGCCAATTAGTTCCGGTTTCGAGTTCAAATGGAGGACAATTTCTCTTGGATGTAAGCCGAGAAGCGGTTTGGATACCGCTTTAAGCTTATGTGACCCCTTCCAGCATAACCCGGTTGTTGCATACTAACACTAAGGCGAAACAAGCTAATTTCTGTCCATATGTGATATAAATACATGGAGCAAATTATTTAAACCAAAATGAAAAAAAAAAAAAAAAAAACCTGGTTTAAAGCAACAAACCGGGTTTAAACCAAAAAAAATGTTTTTTTTTTTTCAATAAAAACTATGGTTTTTGCCAACCCTGCTTAAAATCATGCTTTTAAGATTTGTTCTTTCTGGAGAAAGGGAGAGGCGGCAAATTATGCCATTGCATGGGGCGACAAATTGCCTAGGGCCGGCCGTGTGTATGATGGTGAAAGTTAGTAGTTGATAATAATGGCACTTCTTGTATATGTATATACAAGACATGAATATAGGATAACTCAATTTGAAGCAATGCAGGGTGTTTCAAAATTAATATTAGGGTTTTGAAACTTTGTAATATCTATTACAATATCTATTACAATTATCTATTATAACTAACTTACAATTATAAATATTATATCAAATGAAAGAGCAACTCAAACAGTTTTGTACGCATGCATATTCATGCATTGTTTCTTCTGTCTGCCATTAGAAAGAGCAAGTAGCAAAGATGGAGACTAGAGAGCAGAAAGCTTTTTGTGTTTTAATAAAGACTGAATCTGTACAGTGCAACCGTCTGTGTGAAAAATATTAAGGAGACGCTTGCAACTACGTCCTTATCGTTTGCAGTTGCTACAGGTCTAAAGCCTACAGACTACGGTTTACGTGCCAATTTCGCAAGTGAAATATTGCTTCATAACAATGAAGATTTTCTGGATCGTGTCATCTTCAGTGATAAATCGACATTTCACCTAAGAGCTAATGTAAACACTCATAATGTTTGCATCTGGCCGTCAGCAAATCCTCAGGAGATGGTACAGTTGAAACGAGACTCCCCTAAATTGAATGTGTTTTGTGCCATATGGCGGAAGGTTTATGGGCCTTTCTCGCCTATCGACTAGATGTATACCATGTGACGAATGAATCTCACATCGGACACTTGTAGCAAAGACTGTTTGAGCTGCTCTTTTACGTGATGCATTGCTTATAATTGTACGTAAAATGTAATAAGTACTACGAAGACTTAAAACCCCGATATTCATTTTGAAACACCTGCATTTCTCACTAACAGTGTTGGAACTAAGATGTAAAAAGGAGAGAAAATTTTTCTTATAAAGTTATTGTTTACAACAACAATATTATTATTAGTCGAGACTATAACTACAACAACACCACGGGTTAGTAGTCAAAAAAATGTAATCAAATGTACACTAGGTGGCCAAAGTGGCACACAAGGGGGTGTCACTTTTTTAATCCGCTCCTTTGTGGACACTAATTAAGATACCGGGATATTATTCTTGCCAAATATGGTTGGACCATAGTTTATCATATTAATTTCTTTTTCTTCTGGTATCGAATTTCCTTCTCAAATTTCACCCGCAAAAATTCGAGAATTTTCTAATTTCGAATATCCTTTACTTCTTTTTTCCCGGTAGCTTCCTTCGTTGTAGAAAGACCTCCTTAAGACTTGCCAGATAGACACCTCGGATGGATACTTAACTGTTGACATCAATTGGACGGGCCTGCGCGTAGTGTTGCCAATTAGGGAAATTAAAGCTTCCCTAAATTTGGGCAAAAAAAATTCGAGATTTTTGTTTATAAATCCGTACCTATACGTCCGAGTGCAAGTCAACTTACGCCAATCGACCATTGTCCTTACTTAACAAACGCAAGTACAGATCGTTACAATGGGGTAATTAGGGGGCGCACGAAAAATTCGTATTTAGGTTCTAAACCTTGATTTTTCTAGTTTTTCTCTTTCATGTTCACCGTAATATATTTTTGGTAATTAGAAGATTTGTTCCTTAAATACCGCCATAATACTTGTAGGTGTACCAATGTTTAATTTAAGATAATTTGCGTCTGTCTGGTAGCAGTGTTGCCAGCTACAGAAATTTTTTATTCCAATTTTAGGGAGAAATTTTGGGAAAATTATCTGTTTTGTCTCTATTATTTCCCTCTTGTTGGCTGCATCGGAACAAACGTACTAGTGTCTAAAAGCTTCGTCCTTAGCCTATACAGTGCACCATAAAAAGTTTCACTAGAATAATTAGAAAAAGTACAGTTGAGGTTTATAATAAACCATGTTCTGGAAATGGTAATTTCTGAGGTAGAATGAGATTTTTTTTTTTTTTTTTTTTTAAATTTCGTTCATACTTTGTTAGATATCGCCATGATACTTGTAGGATATATTCCTGGAGTACTAAGGTTTATTTTCAGATAATTTTCGTCTGTCTGGTGGCAGTGTTTCCAGCCAAAACAATTAATTCCCGATTTTAGGTGAGAAATTCGGAAAATTTCCCTTTTCCCCTTACCCTCTTGCTGGCTACATTGAAACAAACGTACCACTACCTGAAAGCTTCCTCTTTGCCCTACAGAACGCACCATAAAAAGTTTCAATAGGATAATTAGAGAAGCTGTAGCCCTGGCATATCTGTTGGTTTTTTGCTTCTGAGGCGTAAAAAATGTCAAAATTTCATGTGTATGATGACAGAGAATTTTTTTCTCTCTCTTTGAATGGAAGCCAGCGACTTCAGGATTTCACTACCTTGTCAACACACCAAAGAATTTGTTTAGGTGACTTGAACTCATATAACAGCAGTGGTGCTATATATATATATATATATATAATTGAAATTCGGTTAGGGAATTTTTTGTAAATTTTCACCCCCTACATTTACCTCAATAATTTCCCACCCGTTGGGAACACTGCAATGCAACTTTCACCAAAACACAGCCATATCCATTTTCTAAGAAACAAGGTCTTAACCATATCAATCGAGTGAATTGTTTTTGAGCAATAAGTCACTAACTGAAAATGTAGGAAAACGCCAAAAATGACCTGGGTCCGAAAGGAATAATCACACAATTTTGCTCGTATAGGTACAAAGAAACAAACGATTTGTAAGTTACGAGGGCTTCGACTCAAGTTCTGTTGATTATTTCAATAATCTGCAACATAAATCAATAAATAATAGTTGCCAGAAAAAAAACAGACATTTGAAAAAAAACATGAAAAAGAACAACGTTTTTTATTGAAAAAAACTTCACAGAAAAAAAAACTTTTTTTTTACAACACTAGATGATTGACACAGTAACACAGTTACAAAGATATGCATTGGAAGCTTGCTTACATCTAATCGAGATGTGATCTAGTTGCTAATTATATTAAGAATGTAATATTTGATACGTTTCATTAAAAATTATATTCTCGGTACTGATGACGTAAACGTTTCAGACTCGTGGCAACCAGTACCTACATGCAATTGAAAGAAAGAAAAAAAAATGCTATCTAACCGATAAAATAAATAATGATTTCAATGAATAAAGTCCATTCTACAGTAAAAGTGCGTTCTTACTATGTCGCATGTGAATGTTAATAGCGGTTCTTCTTCGTTCACGGTAATTCACACATAGTTACATACAAAACATACCTCATATAATAGTACATTACTACGATTTGTCTTTCGTTCACACTTATATACCTTCGAACTGCTTTTACATTCTAGCCCACACTCAATATGAAGTGAGCAGTTATTTTTTAAAGACGTTCATATTTACCTTAAAGTAGCTAATCAATTTCATTAAACCTTTCTCTATTTCTTTTTTTCTGAGGTCAGTCAATCTTAGAAAGCAATTTAACAAGTTTTCGGGTTACGAAAGCCAGTTCAGTGGGGCTGACAACATTTTCGGAAGTTACCTAGCTTTTATCTTGTAAGACGCTCTAACATGTTTACGAATGTTGATGAAAATGCATTTGATGATAAGAGACAGAGATTCAGCTAGAACGCAAATTGGTAAAAAAAAAAAAAAAAAAAAAAAAAAAAAAAAAAAAAAAAAAAAAAAAAAAAAACGAACTACAAAAACATTTTTTGAAGGGGTATTTGGGTTGTATATTGAAATCAAATCATGGAATTGAGTAAAATCTTGTTTTTCAGTACGAGAATTCGCGATTTTGAGAGGATTCCGTTTAAATGGTATTTGACGACACAATATTCGGGTCCATTTAAATTTGATCTTGAAAACATCTATACCAATGTTCCTGACGTTTGTTGAGATTCCGTTTCCGAGGGGCTACCCGAATATACATAGTATATTGAAAGCAAGTCTAATAATTTTCATGAAATTTAGTGAAAAATTGTTTTTCGATACAAGAAATAGATTTTAACAGGCTTCGATTTTGTGAAAATCCGTTTACTGTATCTGTGGAAACGATACTTTCTGGGATGCCTACATTACAGGGTTGGCAAAACCCATGGTTCTTATTGGGAAAAAAAAAAGATTTTTTTTATTAAACCTTTTTTTGGGTTAAAACCGTTTAAAAAAAAAATAATTTGCTCTATGTATTTATATCACATATGGACAGAAATACGTTTGTTTCACATTGGTGTTATTATGCAACAACCGGGTTATGCTGGAAAGGGGTCACATAAGCTTAAAGCGGAGTCCAAACAGTTTCTCGACTTACATCCGAAACAAATTGTTCTCCATTTGAACTCGAAACCGGGACTAATTGGCCACAAATGCGATACGTCTGCCGACTCACTAACGAAGGACTCCTGATACGTTGTACTGATCTTTACATATGTTTAATATAATTGTCTAATTGTCAAGAGTCATTTGAGAAGCACAAAAAGATAAACAGTTGAACAAGTGAAACCATTATACAGAATTACATATGGACAATTTCAAAATACTGCTGAATACATAAGAACTAATTTAGTCCAAGTTAGTTCACTACGACTTTTATTATTCCAGGTTAAAGAAACACGACGACTTAATTTGCATATCAGTAATAAAAGTGAATAAAGACGAATTATTTGAGTCCATTTTGGCTCTGATCCATTTATACATAAATAGATACCAAAGATACTTCTGATTTCAGTAAATGCCTCTCGTGTTTTTATATGACCCCCCCCCCCAAAAAAAAAAAAAGAAGTACGGTATTTCGATGTATTTTATCAATAGTAAACATTATTAAAATGAAACAATATTTAGAAGTTTTCTTTGATTGCAATTGCATATCAATAATAATAAAACTATAAAAAAATCACAAAAGAAACATTCATACATTTATATTTTTTTTAAAAAAAAGTTGCTTTTGTAGTATAATCTCTTTGGGTAATGAAAGGGGAGTTTAGGTCTGAATATAATACGAATAGTATGCGGGAGTGACACGTGATAACCCACAAATGCGTGTTCATCAAGATTTTACGAACACTTACACTTTTACGAACATATTTCGCTTTTTGATTTAAACCAGTATAAAAAAAAAAAAAAAAAAGTTTAAATCACCTTGGTTTAGGCCAGCCAACCCTGCTACATTATATATTGAAAACGGATTAAAAACTGTTTTACTGATATTAGATGAAAATCTGTTTTTAGTAAGAGAAAGTAACAAAAGCTAAGTCTCAACTAACAACAAACTAATTGTTTAGAGTCTTATTGGATAGTTCTTCATCCCTAAGTCAAATGAAGTCGCTCGATGCATTGTCTCTGTGTTAAACTACATTTGAAATAATAAAAAGAAAAAAAAGAAAAATAAAAAAAAAAATACCCGAAAGT
This sequence comes from Thermobia domestica, assembly GCF_964235325.1. Classification (NCBI taxonomy): domain Eukaryota; kingdom Metazoa; phylum Arthropoda; class Insecta; order Zygentoma; family Lepismatidae; genus Thermobia; species Thermobia domestica. Next base: position 211,315,877 of record NC_137457.1, on the reverse strand, counting down.
GTCTAGGAGAAACTTTCCAATTTTTATACAAAATTACTTCTTTGAACTGATGAGAAATAAACAATCAAAGATAACGTACAAAGAGTAAAAAAAATGACTGACTGGACCGGGACTCGAACCCGTGACCTCCGGCATACCGTGCCGATGCGTTAACCACTACGCCACCCAGTCCGCTTCCCAGAACAGCCACCCATTCTCTCTCTCGAGGTCGGTGCTCTCCAGTCGGACTACGTGGGTTGTACCACAGCCCCTGCTGTAATAGGACAATCCCTATGTCCATATATTGAGCACATATGACGGTTGTAATTTCATATAAATATTAATGAAAGGTCCCGGGTTCGAGTCTCGGTCCACTCAGCCACTTTTCCACTCTTTGAAAGAAAGTCCACTCAGCCACTTTTCCCGGGTACGTTATTGAATTCACATCTATAGAGGATATGGTGTTGTTTCCTCTTTCATTAATAACAATCGAAGATAATTTAAACATAGAAACGTATATTCTGAATTTTACCGCTGCTGAATATTAGCGCCACTGTTAGTAGTAGTTTGCTGAAACTTTTACAGCAGCCCAAAATCTACTTCTAACGTAGCAAAATCCATTTCTTCAATTCGAAAATGATAGATTTGCTGTGTTTCTGAAAAACATTGTTAAGTTTCTTCAAATAAGTTTTCTTACAACCGGCTTCTAAATAAGTTTTCATCAAGTGGAAACCACATATTCATCACATTTCATAAACAACAATAGTGTTAAGACCGGTAACCATATAATTTGGAGAAAATCGATAGGAGCTCAAATTTTTTTTTTTTTTTCTGTGACTTTGTTGAAAACCTAGCTAACTCAGTCAAAATGTGTTTTCATAATATTACATAAAATGGTTAGATCCTGCGAAAGATACAATTTAAGCACCTCATAATCTCTTCCGATTTAAGCAACATTTTCTGCAGATGCCCTTAAATTAGTTTTTCTGAAGTTTAGATGTAGGTAAGTCGCCTAAGCGTTGGTTTCGCAGTCGGAAGTTCGCGGGTTTGATTCTCGCTGCCGACCATCCTGACTGGGGTTTTCCTCAGTCCTACCAGGCAAATGCCGGGATGGTACCTACTAAACAGGCCCTGGCCGCCGACACCTTCCCAAATCCTTTCCATTGTTGTTGATGTTGTTTGATATCCAATATAAAATGTCCTCTGAGCTGTATCGGGTGATTGTTAAATAAATAATCGTACCCAAAAATTGGGTTTTCGCTATATTTCATGAATTTTTTTGTTTCCAAGTTAAAATCAAGGGTAAATTGTAATTTTTTTCGCAAACTCTAAAATCTTCAAATCGATAAGCAGCTAAATCGCTTCCTAGTGTTCGAAAATCCGTTTTCACCGAATTTCATAAGAATCGGTTGAATATTTTCAAGAATAAAATGTAACTTAAATATAAAATCATTCATTTATTCACTTGAACATACAACAAATATTTGCTCATTTTTATATGGTAGTATAAAAATATCTGGAAAAGCAAGTCATCCCTGGTTTAAAAAGTACATAATCTGTTATATTAATAATGAAAATAATTAGTGGATTAATTTCCTCTGATGTATTTAACCAAAATCACTCTAACTTGGTTTTATCAAAATCAAGACCTAGTTAAATCGTTTTCTAGTATCTAATATTCATAGTCTATCATGAAATTGTAGCATTGCTCAAAACCGCCAACGACCGACTTTTTCCAACGTTGAGACCAAATTTAAAATCCTTTTCGTAGGCTATGTTAAGGGTGAAAACGGCAGATCAACTTTGTTTCAAAAAAATCGTTACCCACCCCGAGGTAGGATTTTCATGAACACCTTTAAATAAGTTTGCATGAAGTCAAAACATTACTAAATCGCTGGCTCTTACTCGAAGTTTTTTCTTTTTCTTTTAATCAAATTTCATTAAAAAAAAAAAAAAAAAAACTGCAAACGTTTATTACAAGACGAAGTTCATGCATCTCAGAAATAAGGTTAATCAATTGTAATTTTCCTAAAATGGAGTCCTAGCTACATAACTTTCTATCATGCAAATAATTTCAGTAAATTTAGCAAAAATACTGTTTATTTAAGGAAAATAGTGTTTGTTTTAGCTTCATTATTTCTTTGCGGAAAAGAAAATTCTACTGACCATTAAATGAAGCTAAAATATTAAGCTAATATTCTCGAAAAGGTTTACGGACTTTTCACATACAACTGAGTATTTGTACAAACAAATTATTCCTTATATTATTCCATTGCTTTAGAATCACCTTAATTTGTTATATATGCTACAATTACTAGTAAGCATAAAATAATGATGCAATAATACAGAAACCTGGTACTGGACTTACAATGGTGTGATAAAACGTAATGTAATATACTATACAAATACATAAATACATTAATAAATAGCACAAATAATTGTAATTGTAACAAAAGAACGAGAAATCAAGCCTCTAAAGCTAACTCAAAAATCTTAATTTTATTCCTGATTTTTGAAAAACCGCGAGACTTCAAAACGGCGAGACCTGGTAGCTGAAAATATTTCATTACAATATTCCCAATATTATGATATATTTTGAACTAAGAATCACAGTAAAACTTTAAATACAAGAACTACTACTTACCTCAAAGATACAAACTACTATCCTATGAATAACTTCCAACATCACTATCTCCGATGTCATTTCCAAGGCTAATTTATAGTCAATTTTTACGTTTGGATGAAGCATATCTAGATCATATTTATCGACATCTCTGGAAGAATGAAGAATAACAATCTGAAGATATGGATCACACTCAACACAACGAACTACAAATAAGCAAAAGCTAGTCAGTTAACTTTTTCCTGACTTCTCACGCAAGATGTTTTCGAAAACATTTCATTAGTAAACAATATAAATAACAGCTTAACTCACATAGCTTCATACACTAAACGCTTCAGACTGATATTTAGAATATTCAGCATAACGTCCATTTTATCATCTTTTAGTGAGCTTCATAATTCCTTGCTCCGGTCTTTATCGGCGAAAAGCTGACAAGATGCTGATAGTCTTAAATGAAATTTATAACATGGAAGGATTTTTGAAGAAAGCAAAACAAGCACAAGTCTGACAGTGCAAGGTCGACAGCAGTGTGTGTGTGGCCACACATCCCATCCAAGATCCAATAGTTTTCGACGGGTGACGAACTTGTGTATGGATTTGCGCTGTTTTAGAAATTTCTGGACGATGGGTTTATTTAAACTTTAATTGGCGGCAATACAGATTTGAACTAATCTGTTTGGTTCCCTTGTAGGAGCTCGTAAAACACAACTTTAAAATCCCATCACACTGAAAGCATAATCTTCCTCTGATGAGGAATGTCAGCTTTCGATGTATTTTGAATCAAATCATCACGTCGGAACCAAATGCCGTCAAATGAACTTTGAATTCATGAGAAACAAAACTTCAGCCTGTCTTGCGTATCATAACTTTTTCAGGTGGTTCTGAACGATTGATCCTCAATGTTTCTGTTATGAAACTTTTCACGAGTTTGATGCGCCTTAAGCAATTTAATAAAGTAAAACAGTAAAATATCGCGAAAATGCACTGTTTTCTTTCATTTTCAACTTGTAAAATCTTCAAAACTCAACAAAATAGCTTTAAAAAAAAAAAAAAAAAAAAAAAAAAAAAAAAAAAAAAAAAAAAAAAAGAAGCTACAACTATCAGCTGTCACAATTATACAGCAGTAACACAGATGTCAATGAAATTAATACTTCCAAAATGAACTAGCACCATCTGTTGTAAAAGCATCATGACTTTTCCGATAACCCAATAGTAAGAAAACGAAAGGAAAAAAAAAAAAAAGAAAGAAAGAAACATGAAGTACTTAGTTTACGTATTACGATTATGCCTGAAGCCCAAAACCAAATAAATAACGCGTTAATAATGAAATAATCGATGGAATGAAAATATTGCGAGAAATCGTCAGCTGCAAGAAACCCTACACAGACAATGTTATCCACCACAAACTCGCATAGTCTGGGAATGACTCCAAACTCGCTTCATTTCAGAGTTATTAACCACTTAAATATGAAAAGCAGAATACTTGAATTCATTAGATAACTTAGGTAATGCATTATCAAATACTGATGAGAATGTTTTACCTATTTTATCTACGACAGACTATACCAACTACAAGTTAGTGACGATTCATTAATTGATGATCTGAAAATAATATATCATGTAGCTCTTTGAATCATGATATTGACAGTTTTCGACAATAAATTATATAGCGCTGTCCAATAGTATTAAAGTTATTTTGTTTTTCATTTATTTAGTTCAGCATGTCAAAACATAAGAAACGAAACAATACTGAACTATATTTTTATCTTAGAGAAGATACTTACAGCTCTGAACATACTGTACTTATTATGTATGTGTTACTTAATAACTCATTATTCCGTGACCTCAAATGACGAGACGAGACAGACAGACGAACGAATGAAATGAATGGATGAATGAACGAACGAACGAAAGAAAGAAAGAATGAAAGAAAGAAAGAGAGAGAGAGCGCTAGCCTACCTCCAATCAGGAACTGCTGCTACTCAAGTAATTAAAATCTACCTAGGTATCTTTGTATTATCCTCATATTTTCATCTACTCATCAAATCTATTCTTAACAGCTTCTCAACCAACACTGTATGACACTACATTTATTTTTCGCATTAATAACCTGTCCAACCAATCTTACGTCTCTCAAGCTAATCAATCACATTGTACTCGGCGAGAAACAATTTGAAATTCCCCATTATGTAATTTTTATTATTGTATATAGTTGGAACAAAAGAATCCTGAATCAGCACTGGAAGACTAATATCTTACTAAACCCTAGAAATGAAATCTTTCAGTTAAACGTCGCACACTTATGCCTTTTAGGCTAAGGAAGATGATGATTTAGATAAGTGAATGATGGAAGAATTGGCGGAATTAAATATGGGAGGAAAGAAAATACCCGAGAGAACCCACGGACACGATACTGCTTACCACAAACTTACTTGGCCGCGGATCGATTCAGGGTTCCCACGCACCAGAGGTAAGAACTCTACCACTGAACCACCGTGCCCCCTACTAGACCCTAGAGAAAATATCACACAATACTACAAAGTACACGATAAGATCTTTCGCTAATCATCTCATTAAAGAAAGAAAAACGAATAATTGAGGAACGAGAAAGTAGATATGAAATGTTCAAGTAGATGCCATTACATTTTATAGCGTACCCAACGTGATATTCCGTGATTATAGAAATTTATTTCTTTTCATTTTAGATCATCTTGTTGGATTTCTCACAACAGCACGAGAAATTGGAATTTACATAATAATGTTTAGTTCACGCCAAAACCATAGGGAAGCTGGCTGCAGCACCAAGTTGTTTCTAAAATGACGATCCTAAATAAGCGTGCCCACGTTGTGCGGTGATATGCAGAAATAAACGCCTAATTCAAATGCAATGAAAGTTTTCGTCTTGTGCACAATAACGAGTGAAATGGTGTGATCATTTTTGGCAACTGGCAGTGTTATGAACGGACACGTGGTGGAATTCAGGTAAAAGTTCTAGAAAATGTGTGATCTTTTGAATGATGTCAAAGAAGTTAATTGGACAAACATCGAGAGAACTGGGAATAAAAAGATCAACTGGGCCTGCATAGTAACATTTGTAATTGCTACGATGGGTCGCTTTACTGATGATCATGCTTTTTCATCATGCATAATGTTTTCAAATGAGGTCACTTTTCAATTATCGACGAAAATAAATCGTCACCAGTACGAATTTGGACTCAGAAGACCACTATGCATTCATAATATACATGTGAGACGGATACGGACACGAAATTGTGGTGATATTTTTGTTTCAAGAGAGGATACTGGTCTTCCTCCCCCCCCCCCCAAAAAAAAAAAATAGAAGAGACTGGAGTTGATTATGACCAAGATAACTTGCTTTTAGAATAAATTATATTCAATTTCAGAACATTTTGTCACTCTCAAAAGTATCACTATGGAATAATTAAAATTCAACTCATTTTCAATAAAAAAAAATTTCCCTCAAAAAAATCTCATGGCTGTAACCTGCGCCGTAATCCCCGCATGTAGATATCTATGGCTACCAATAATTCAATACTTGGATACATTGGAGAACTTAGCTGTGCAACACATGCAACCGACCATAATCTGTCACACTGGACTTTTTCTCATGAGGCACGTCAAAGACAAAGTGTACACTACACACGTTGACAACATACTGGACTTAAAACATCGCATAAGAGATGTCAAAAACTCTACATAACAAATGTTGCCCAACCAGGGTTGGCAAAAACCATGGCTTTTATTGAAAAAACAAAACAAACTGTTTTTTTTTTTAAATTTAAACCCGTTTATTTTTGGTTTAAACCAGGTTTTTTGTTTTGTTTTGTTTTGTTTTGTTTGTTTGTTTCGCCTTGGTGTTATTATGTAACAATCGGGTTATACTGGAAAGGGTCACATAAGCTTAAAGTGGAAACCAAACCGTTTCTCGGCTCACATCCGAGGGAAATTGCGCTCCATTTGAACTCGAAATCGGGACTAATTGGTCACAAATGGGATACGTCTGCCGAGTCACTTACAAAGGATTCCTGATAAAAATATGCTGTACTGATCTTTACATACTTGTTAATATAATTGTCACGAGTCATTTCAAAAGGACAAAAAGATAAACAGTTACACAAGTGAAACCATTATACAGAATTACATATGGACAATTTCAAAATACTGCTGAATACATAAGAACTAATTTAGTCCAAGTTAGTTTACTACGAATTTTATTAGTCCAAGTTAAAGAAATACAACGACTTAATTTGCATATAAGTAAAAAAAAAGTGAATAAAGATACGAACTATTTGAGTCCACTTTGGCTCTGACCCATTTATACATAAATATATACCAAAGATACTTCTGATTTCAATAAATGCCTCTCGTGGGGTTTGTATGACCCTTCCATAAAAAGCACGGCATTTCGATTGATAAAAAGTACGATTTTATCAATAGTAAACACTATTAAAACGAAACAATATTTAGAATTTTTCTTTGATCGCAGCTGCATTACAATAACAAACTATTTAAAAAATCACAAAAGAAACATTCATAAACTTGTAAAAAAAAAAAAAAAAAAAAAAAAAAAAAAAAAAAAAAAAAAAAAAAAAGGTTGCTTTTGTTGTATTATCTCTTTGAGAAATGAATGGGGAATTTAGGTCTGAAGATAATACGAATAATATACGGGAGTGAAACATGATAACCTACAAATGTGTGTTCATCAAGATTTTACGAACACTTACAATTTTAAGAACGTTTTTCGTTTTTTGGTTTTAAACCACCTTGGTTTTTAAACCAGCCAACCCTGTGCCCAACACATGGGATGAAACTGACTACATTCTTCGTGCCACCAAGGAGCCTATGTGAAAGTGTACTGAACTAAAATGTACTAGTTTTTGCCACATTAACACTTTTTGAGCTACATTATCATTAGGCTCATTTTTCTTGACTAAGTGCGTGAAAATAAGACTCTGCATTGGTACAGAAACCAAACTGCTGCACGGTTACTACGAAAAATAGAAAGTTTGTATTACTCTAAAGCAGAGACATTGGTCTTTCATAACACAAATCAAGGCAAGATAACGTTTTGATAAAAAGGATTTTCAACTTATCTCGAACGCAACCATCAAAAGTACAAAATTTATCAATTCCAAAAGCCTATGAAATCAGAAATGCTTAAAACCAAAGGATGTTTTTTTCTGCACAAGAACTATGTCTAGAAGAGTCTACAGAAATTGTGAAATATTGGCATCTTTTTGAATCTGTCTTGATTCTTTGAGATATGCTTCATATGGAAAACTACATAACTTTCCCTGGCCATTCTGTGAAATATAGCTTGTCCCTCACTTTTCGCACATTTTGAAGCATTTCTCTGACTTTCACGGTCAGTGTGAGCCCTAACAAGAAGTCGACCCACAATTGTTCAACAAGTAACACGTCAGGGATCGTGCAGGCCATAAAAACAGCGATACATGTCATTTCTTGAAGGCTTGCACATTCTAATACACATGTCTCCAAACATTTCTTCTTCTCATATATGGCGTCCAAAGTTGTTTGAAAAAAAATAGAAGCAGCTCTTTCTTTAGCACTACTCCGACGTATTGATTAGTTATGAGATATTCTCAGTGAGTAGCAGACAATATTAATGGGTTGTATCAAATGATCCAGCCCACACAGACCATCACATCTGCCGCTCTGAAGCTCGACAATCACCCTGATAGATTGCGCTCACTCAGATGAAGTCTAAACCGTATGTGGCCATCACTGTAAAACGAGCTGAAGCGAAACTCGTCCCCAGAGACAACCAAGACACATGACAGCGCCAGTGTTCATGTTCTCTCTGCTACCCAGTGTAATCTGTAGCATCCGTGTTTTTAGATCAATGCATGAGGACAAAAAGTCCTCTCTCTTTCTGTCAGTCCAATGTTCAGCAAACGCCATCGAATCATCGATGCACAGAAGTCAACATCCGTTACCGTATACCAGAATCAAGATACTGTGTGTTAAGTCTTAGTTTATTTAGTAATGTTTTTAAGATCTAGAATCATTGTAATATCGGAATAGAGATTTCACAAATTAGCAAGATAGTAACTGTTTTAGAAAGGGCGTGAATAAAGTACAAACAGCACATTTCTTAAGAAATACTAGTTTCCAATTAAAGAATTGCAACGAATATTATTGAACTTAAATATTTCGTACTGTGCGTTGTTTTATTGCAGAAGTGAGAATGATGATTAGCGACTAGTTACAAATACATACACTGTGAACGACATTGTACATCCTTCACGCGAATGCGGACAAGCTTAATGTTATTCTGTGATGGGGTCAAATTAGGTGAGTAAATAATAACATGTGCTAATACAGTGTGTTTTCTACAACATAAAAGTAAACATTTTATAAGTAGTTACGTTTTAAGATTTACTTTTAAGCAAGAGTAAAGACTTACATAAAATCGAAGAAATCCACAGCTATAAACGTCACAATTAACTTCAAGAAGAATAAAATTAGGAAGTCCAGGAATTCAGCTACAAACCTCTTCCACAGAGGTGGAATTTTGTACTCTGTCCCTGAAAGTTAAAAATAAATAAATAAAATAACATAAATACGAAGCGTATCACATCTATCAATAATCTCAAAGGTATTCATTTTCCCTCTTCCAAACTCTTATACATCGTTCAAAAAAATTAAACCCGAACTTTCAAGATTTAGATAAGGAACCATCTTTTCAGTAGAGATGGAGTAAGTATGGAAAATTAAATGCTTATACTTGTGAATAAGAACATCTTATTGCTCTACAGAATATAGAATTTAAAACTTCATTCTTTTTCAATGTTTGGTGGCGATGGTGAAAGGGTAAATGAGGTTATTCCAAGAAACTTGAATGGAATAGGAGTTGTAATAACATCACTAACACCTTCACCGTCATCACCAATCAGTAAAGAAGAAGAAGAAAGATTTAAATGTGTATTTGTGGAATATTTAAGAGCGTAAACATTTAATTTTCCATACTCTCTATTCCTACTAAAATAATATTTCTAACTTAAATCTTGAAAATGCTGACAGCTGTCAACGAAAATTCGATATTTAATATAATTCTCTCACCGATCTATAAGAATTTGGAAGAGGAGAAGTGAAGTACTATGCAGTTTATTCATAAGATGGCTCTTCAAGTGGTTCACAATATAATACGTACCGGTATATAAAATGAAGTTGCTCAAATTATATTTTAAATAAATTAAGTACTCCGTGTCCAAGGGCAAGTCAGGCCAATCTCTCTAATTCTTCATTACATTTTGAAGTAACTTTCCCTCATTATTCCCACTATGGTATTCTGATAATGGAAAAACGATTAAATTACTTTTAATCGTAAAAACCAAACCTGCTGTAGTGTAAAATGATGTTACACATATAATATAGTTACAGTAAGTTCAGAAGTTTTATAAAGTAATTCTGAAACCCAGAAAATTTTGTTTTAAATGATAATCCAGAATTCATTAGGACTCTCTTACCCTAACTAAACGACACACACACAGTCGTTTCTTGCTTGTAATGAAATGTATGTGGATTTGAATAAGAAAAAAAGATATGATACGAATATGATAAGAAAAAAATACATTTATTAGCTGCTGAGTAACACTGCTACCTACCGTCTCCCTTGGGTACTGGTTTCCGGAGTATTCTCTAAAGAAACAGTTGACAACAACCTGGGTCAGAGCTCGTGTCCTGTCCAAGCGCAAATTAACAGTAATAAGATAAAATCAGCGATATGACATGAGTAACCTCAGTGGTTCGGAAACTCAAGTTTAATCATACTTACTTTTGTATTACCTTGAGCGAATTCCTATTTATTGAATAGACGTATATATATTTTACACAAAAATTTTACTTAATATAGCATGAATGCTTGAGCGAATGACACTGCGTACACACCTGAGAAATATAAAACACTTAATATCACGAATATACCGGGTGAGGCATTTAAAACTGTTTTTTGAATATCTGGAAAACTACAAATCGGATTTTGAAAAAGTTGTAATAAAAGTTGTTCGCCTCAAAGGGGGACATCCAATGATACCACACTCGACCCCCTGCCCCCGCCCCCCGGGGGCGGGAGGGGGGCAACTTTAAAATCTTAAATAGGAACCCCCATTTTTTATTCCATATTCTGATTCCCCGTTAGAAAATACGTAACTTTTGTATTGAACATTTTTTTCGTTGCGTGATAGATGGCGCTGGAATTGACAAAAATCAAAATGGCTCACAAACATTTGAAAAATGAGGCATTTAAAACTGTTTTTTTGAATATCTGGAAAATTACAAATCGGATTTTGAAAAAGTTGTAATAAAAGTTGTTCGCCTCAAAGGGGGACATCCAATGATACCACACTCGACCCCCTGCCCCCACCCCCCGGGGGCGGGAGGGGGGCAACTTTGAAATCTTAAATAGGAACCCCCATTTTTTATTCCATATTCTGATTTCCCGTGAAAAAATACGTAACTTTTGTATTGAACATTTTTTTCGTTGCGTGATAGATGGCGCTGGAATCGACAAAAATCAAAATGGCTCACAAACATTTGAAAAATGAGGCATTTAAAACTGTTTTTTTGAATATCTGGAAAACTACAAATCGGATTTTGAAAAAGTTTTAATAAAAGTTGTTCGTCTCGAAGGGGGACATCCAATGATACCATATTCGACCCCCTGCCCCCACCCCCCGGGGGCGGGAGGGGGGCAACTTTAAAATCTTAAATAGGAACCCCCATTTTTTATTCCATATTCTGATTCCCCGTGAAAAAATACGTAACTTTTGTATTGAACATTTTTTTCGTTGCGTGATAGATGGCGCTGGAATTGACAAAAATCAAAATGGCTCACAAACATTTGAAAAATGAGGCATTTAAAACTGTTTTTTTGAATATCTTGAAAACTACAAATCGGATTTTGAAAAAGTTGTAATAAAAGTTGTTCGTCTCGAAGGGGGACATCCAATGATACCACACTCGACCCCCCACCCCCGGGGGCGGGAGGGGGGCAACTTTAAAATCTTAAATAGGAACCCCCATTTTTTATTCCATATTCTGTTTCTCCGTGAAAAAATACGGGTGCTTGTTTTAGGTGAGTCCTCTTGCCTCTCACCATCGGGGTGCTAGTTTAAGGTGAGTCCCCTTGCCTCTCACCATCGGAAGCTCCATATTTTATCGAAGCAAATGTTCAAAATGGTGTCCGTTTTCTGCAATACACATTACAACTCTGTTTCTGAAGAACAATTCTACTGCTCTAAGTGTCTCTTCGCTAATGTTTGCACATACATTGATTATGCGCTGCCGCATATTTTCTGGGGTTGTTGGTTCTTCCGTGTAACATTTTGCTTTTAGCGTTCCCCACAGGAAAAAGTCGGAAGAAGTTAAATCAGGGGATCGTGCAGGCCAATTTTGAGGACCACCTCGTCCAACCCATCGATCAGGATATTTTCTATTCAAAATCTCACGAGATATCCGTGAATAATGCGCTGGACATCCGTCTTGTTGAAACCAAATATTCATTCTTGTTTGAAGTGGGACATCTTCCAGTAGTGTTGGCAAAATATTATCTAAAAAATCGGCATACATTTGACCATTCAAATTCCCGTCTATGAAGTATGGGCCAATTATTCGAGTACCTAAAACACCGCACCAAACGTTCACACTCCATGTACGTTGACGCTCGGCTTGCCTTAACCAATGTGGATTATCTACTGACCAATAATGCATATTATGCCGATTCACTTGACCAGTATTCGTGAAAGTTGCCTCATCAGAGAAAAGTATCTGTGAAATAAAATCATCATTAACTGCTAATTGCTGTTGTATCCAATTGCAAAAGTTCAAGCGGTGTTGAAAGTCGTCCCCATGTAGTTCCTGATGCAACGAAACGTGATATGGATGGAATCTGTGTTCATGCAGTATGTGCAGAACACTTCTTTGCGACATTCCAGAACTTCGTGCGATTTGCCGAGAACTGATGTGAGGATTTGCAGCAACTGCAGCTAAAACATTCACTGCGGCATTTTCGTTCGTCACAGGCCGTGATCGGACTCGTTGTCTGGGTTGAATACTTCCAGTTTCAATAAATAATTGAATAATACTGCGAAAAGTCGTTGCAGAAGGAACATTCCTATCAGGGAACAGGTTAGCATACCTTAAACGTGCTTCTTCTACTGTCTATTTGACTCAAAGTATTCCTTAACTTCGTCACCTAATGTTACTGATATCTTCAATTGATCCATAATAAGAATTTTTCTGTAACTAATGAACAACTATTTTCATCATTATTGATCACAGACTCTAACTACATAGCAACGTCCAACTTCATCATACGATACGGACTATTGTCTTGTTGCCCATATTCTTTTCTTTCAGTTAACATCCCATTAAAAGTGAAATCCACAATCGAACTCCACTCAATAGAATTTCATCAAGAAACTAATCCTTGAAACTACATGTTATTCTCACCAATACAAACAACGACATAACCCTGAATGACATGTGAACGTACTTTGTGAGTACGTTATGTAACATTGTCTTTCTTGGCGCTGTCTAATAGATAACGCTCTAATAGACAACAATCAAAATGAGTAAACACCGCTGACAAGTGATAAGAAAATGTTCGAAATTGTGACTATTTTTTGCGATATATTTTGCATTATTCAAACTACCGTCTACGAAGCAAGAACTGCTATCACGCGTAGCAGTCCATGGTTAGATTTCCTGTAGGTGTAACACTTGCAATTAGGGATGGGCACGAGCGAGTTCGAGCAAGTTTTCTTTGAAACTCGACTCGACTCGACTCGAAAAACTTCCTCCAACTCTACTCGAAATTCTACTCGAATTCGGGTTAAGTTTCGAGTCGAGTCGAGCCAATTCGAGCTAAATCCTGTGTGTAGTTCCAAATACTCTTTTCAAATATCCTACGTAGATAATATAATTATCAATGATATTACTAGTAATATACTACCACTACTACAACTTATTATTATTATTATTATTATTATTATTATTATTATTATTACGCGGTTTGTATCTGAATACTAAAAACTAGTTGACTGTCTATCTGCGTAGTCGACAAGTCTTTAGGAGGCAAGGACATCGGTCATGAGGTTCTGGGTTTGAGTTCCGGAGGAGCAAGCCAAAAATTGATAAAAGTTATAGGGCGTCGGTCAAACATGTTCAAAACTGCTTGGTCCGGGTTTAGGGTTGTCATCGGCTCAAGCGGTCGGCTCACAGCTTATTCACTATCAAGCCAAACAGAAAAGTGAGCCAACAGCTCACCGAAGCGAGCCGGCTCAGCCATAGGCTCAGTTAAGATGAGTCGAACCGAGTCGATGGGCTGCTTTTAATGGAGCTGGCTCGAGCCGATGGCTCACATGAGTCGAGTTGGTGGCTGATCCGAATGGAACCGGCTCGAGCCATCGGTTCAATTGTGCCGAGTCGCTGGCTCGTCCCAACCAAGCCGGCTTGAGCTGTTCGCTCAGTTGAACCAGCCGAGCCTATTGACATCACTGCACGGATTGGGCTTCTTCTGGGGCTCAAAAAGTCGACCGTGAAGGTCTAAGCCTAGACGGTAAGAACTACAGTATATACTTATATTGGTGCTCACGAAATTTGAAGCTGTCTCGTTATAAAAATCTATTGTTGTCTCGTTTTCGAGACGAGATGACATATACTAAACGTACCCCCACCAGATGTACCTCTGTCGTGAGAAATATTAAAAGTATTCGACATTACTGCTTACATTTCTCATGGCTTTCGCTTTCCAGTCTAAACAGGCCATAATTTAAAAACGAGTTAAAAAGAGCTGAATGTGCGAGCCATTTATTAAACTCGACTCGACTCGAAACTCGAGCTCAAAACAGTGACTCGGCTTGGAACTTGACTCGAGAAAATTACCTTTGACTCGACTCGAATTCAACTCGAGTCGAGTTTAAGCTCGACTCGCGCCTACCCCTGCTTGCAATGTGTAGTCTATTGCAGAAAAGGGGGACCATTTCGAACGTTTGTTCGTTTGTTCAGTAAACAATGAAGATGTGTGAGAGGCAAAGAGACAACCCCAAAACAAACACCCGAATGGTAGGATGCAAGAGGCTCAACTAAAACAAACACCTCGATGACGAGACTCAAGGGGACTTACCTGAAACAAGCACCTCCTTAGTGAGAGGCAAGGGGACTCACATTGAATCAGCAAACAAAAGGAAACAAACTAATAGATACTACGTCCACGTAGTCCAATTGAAGTAAATTTTACCTACATCGGTAACAGAAATTACACCAAAAATATGGGCAAAGTAATGAATTATGTTCTGGAGAATCAAGTGCTTTGCTTAAAACATTACAGTTTCTCATTAAAGATTTTAGAATAACCACCTTTCAGAATAACTGAGATAGCGTTACGGTAGTCAACTATGGTGTCATTTGATAGTATTTACAAAGATATCAAAACTATCTACTTTAATTTTCTTAATCTGATGCGTATTTCTTGGATATTTTTCAATTGTTCGAAACAAATTTTCGTCGATTACAGCGCCACCTATTACGAAACGTAAAAAATGTTCAATACAAAAGTTACGTATTTGTTCCCAGAGAATCCAAACCTTTATTAAAAAATGGAGGTTCTCGTATATTATTTCAAATTTGACCCCCTCCCGCCCCTGGGAGGTTGGGCAGGGGTCGAGTGTGATATTGTTGAATGTTCCCCTTCGAGATGAGTGATTTTTTTACGTTTTTGTTTTAAAAATCCGATTTTTAGCTTTCCAGATATTCAAAAAAACAGTTTTAAATGCCTCATTTTTCAAATGTTTGTGAGCCATTTTGATTTTTGTCGATTACAGCGCCATCTATCACGCAACGAAAAAAATGTTCAATACAAAAGTTACGTATTTTCTAACGGGGAATCAGAATATGGAATAAAAAATGGGGGTTCCTATTTAAGATTTCAAAGTTGCCCCCCTCCCGCCCCCGGGGGGTGGGGGCAGGGGGTCGAGTGTGGTATCATTGGACGTCCCCCTTCGAGACGAACAACTTTTATTACAACTTTTTCAAAATTCGATTTGTAGTTTTCCAGATATTCAAAAAAACAGTTTTAAATGCCTCATTTTTCAAATGTTTGTGAGCCATTTTGATTTTTGTCGATTCCAGCGCCTTCTATCACGCAACGAAAAAAATGTTCAATACAAAAGTTACGTATTTTTTCACGGGGAATCAGAATATGGAATAAAAAATGGGGGTTCCTATTTAAGATTTCAAAGTTGCCTCCCCTCCCGCCCCCGGGGGGTGGGGGCAGGGGGTCGAGTGTGGTATCATTGGATGTCCCCTTTCGAGACGAACAACTTTTATTACAACTTTTTCAAAATCCGATTTGTAGTTTTCCAGATATTCAAAAAAACAGTTTTAAATGCCTCACCCGGTATATATATATATATATTTATATTTATATATACATATGGTAGATGAAAATACTGAGAATATAGTCGTTTGGTTATTTATATTCTCACATTCACTAAATCACTATTCACGTTGAAGTTGGGCTTTCATTGCGAAATAGGGCAATGAGTGTGATAAGAACACGAACTTCCGACGTTGGGGCCGCGGTAGAGCGTTCACCTCTGGTGCCAAGTGAACTTTGTGGTGGACAAACACTGTTTGCGTGGGTTTCCTCGGGGTTCTCCCGTTTCCTCCCACTTTCTTTATTCCACCATTTCATTCATTACTCATCATCACCGTCTCCTTTAGCCTAACCGGCATAACCGTGGGACGTAAAACTCAAAGATTTAATTTCATTTTCACTAACTTCCGACGAGGCTCTGCCACTCCAAAAACGATGCACTTACGACAAAAAACTGGAGATTGCAATTAAATAAGTGTTGCAGACTAACTTTAAGAATTCAGTTCGTAACTGATGCATTTTTCACCTCATAGTTCAATACAAAACAGTTTAGTAAAAAAAATGCACATTGGCAATTGTGTAGATTAACCATTCTGTCTGCGACTCATACAGACTGTGAGCGCTGTTTCCACGATAGTTGAGATAACAAAACGTTTGTGCGTGGGAATGCAACGTTCAACGCGTACCTGCTTGCAATGTAGCAATTTCGGGTCTAAAAAGATTTCCAAACATCAATAATTATTGATATGAAGAATATATTCAAAACAGTTTCAGTATCGAAAATAATGAGTTGGTAACTTCACTCAAGAAAAGCACTTTGCTAATAAGATAAGTGTTTGGTTCGGAAAGTATGGTTTCTTTGTATTATCGTCAGAGACAGTGAGTCTAACAAGGGAAGAGAGGGAGATTATATATCGAAGTGGAAGATGGTTTATACGCCAATCGAAAGCACTAATGACACCTATTACGAAACTGTAATAACATTTTTCCGAATGTATATATTGTGCGAGTTATATGAATATATAGGGTGTCCAAAAAGTCCGTTGCTATCCCTAGAAATCGCAAACGGTGAGGCAGATGCGAAAACAGGAAACCACGTGTTCGATCATTTTAAAAGTACAAAGTATCAAAGGAAAAAGTGTTGTCCTAGGACCAACCGCCAAGGTCCCAGGCGGAGTCCAACTCAAAATTGCTAATGGTAAGGGGGTCAAGTAGCATATAGTTGGAAAGCTGTTTGTAAATGCAAAAAGACGGAACAAGTGCCGACTCTCTAAAATTACCCTGTGTAAAATGGGGGCCAGTCAAAATGTCAGCAAAAGCGTCATTGTAAAGTCTATGGCCATCCCCATAAATCTGAAACGACGCAACAGATGTCACAACAAGAAAACACGAGTGTCATCATTTCCAAGGTACATTGATTGAAAGTTAAAAAAAAGTCCCAGGGTCCTCTGCAAGGACCCAGACGGAGTCCTACTCAAAATTTTCAAGCGAAAGAGGGTCAAGTGGCATGTCGTTTGAAAGCTGTTGATAGAAGAATGCAAATGGAACACGTCTGGATGCTCTACTATAACACTGTGGGAACACCTTACGCTTTAAGTCTTTCTGTAGTCGGGTTTTAGGTTGTTCGCACTTTAATTATTGTATTCAACGGAAAGAAATGCCCCTACTGTGAGATTATGCTCTTTGGGCATATGATTCGCACCGAACATGCATTCGGACCAATAATATTACAGTTTTAGTGTTTTCGATTGGTGTATAAATCATCTTCCATTTCGATTTATAGTCTCTGTCTCTTTTCGTTTTACTGTTGTCATTTCTTTTCTTTCTTTTGTTTTTTCCTTCTTTCTTTTACAAATTAATGAACCCCGAAGAGCAGAATCTCACAGTAGGGGCATTTGCTTTCTTTACATACAAACGGAAACCGGACTACTAAAAGAAAAACTAAAGCGTATGATGTTTCCACAGTGATATCTTAGAGCGTCTAAACTTGTTCCATTTGCTTTCATTTAACAAGAGCTTACAAACAATAAGTTACTTGGCCCCCCTTGCTATTTGAAAATTTTAATTAGGACCCCGTCTGGGACCCTGTGGAGGACCCTGGGACAAACATTCTTACTTTCAATTATTGTACTTTTGAAATGATAACACACATGTTTTCCTTTTTTGACATCCGTCTCACCGTTTCAGATTTACAGGGGTGGCCATAGACTTTATAGTGATGTTTTTCCTGATACTTTGATCGGCCGCCATTTTGCACAGGGTAATTTTAGAGAGTCGACACTTGTTCCGTCTTCTTCCATTTTCGAACAGCTTTCCAACGATGTGCTACTTGACCCCCTTTACCATTTGCAATTTTTGAATTGGACCCCGCCTGGGACCCTCCGAGTGGCCCTAGGACATTTTTTTGCTTTGATACGTTGTACTTTTAAACTGATCAAACACGTGTTTTCTTGTTTTCACATGTCTCACCGTTTGCGATTTCCAGGGGTGGCAACGGACTTTCTGAACATCTTATATATATTCATATAACTCGCACAGTATATGCATTCGGAAAAATGTTATTACAGTTTCGTAATAGGTGTCATTAGTGCTTTCGATTGGCGTATAAACCATCTTCCACTTCGATATATAATCTCCCTCTCTTCCCTTGTGAGGAACACCTGCAGGCAAAGAAAGAACAGAGTTTCTCACCAGCTTGGAAGCGTTCAGAGTGAAGCAAGAAAAATAACTTCTCCTTTTATATGAATAAAATAATAATTTTGCATGATGATTAAAAGTTGAGAAAATACACAAGCAGTCCAAAAAATGTAACGTTGTGGCCATGCTGATGGTTACAACACTCTTCAACTGTGCAACGAACCCCATGGCAGACCAAACAAACTGACACACAGGTTAAGACATCTTTCAATAAGCATTTCTAATTGCAATACTATAACTTATAATGAAGCTGCTTGAAGAATAATCTTCTGAATAAACTCAAAATAAACTCATCTTGCTCTTCAGTATCGTATTACATACATTCTAGCAGAAGTATTCGTTCTCTGAAGATTGGACAATATGCAATCTGCAACACATTATAATAGTTTGGGTTGCCTAACTTGAAGGGTTTCTTACAAACCATATTTTTTGAACTTTTACAATGTATGACTCCCCAAACCACTCGAGTCAAAAATCGAAGAAACCCCTTTGTACGCGATCAGATCCGGTGAAAATCTACTTGTGTAAAAAAAATCTTGTGGTTCTACTATTTCTTTTTATGTGAAAATCTGATTACAGGCACATACACACTTTTCCACAACAACAAAATAAATAAATAAATAAATTTTAAAAAAAAATCATAATAGTCAATTTTGAGTGGAAGCTGTAAGTGAAAATTCGACGCTTACCACGATTTTTGAACAATATATAATACATTACTGAAGGAACAAGACAGTACCTTTTGAGTTTATTGTAACAACATTCCTTGTTCAAATAACTATCTTGCTAATAATTACTAGTAGTTGAGGTGCTACGTGTATAAAAACTGCAAATTGTGATAAGAACATCCCCTTTGGTACAAATAATGTTTAAGCTTATACAATGAAATTAAGTCGGGGAGGCATCGTCTAAACGCAAAGAAATTCAAGATGGCGGCCATATTTCAAAATAGCTACGCGGTTACAGTTTTTCTGTTATACGTTACAGGAATTGAGTGTTTGGTATCGATTTATAGGTTTTTGAGGTCAAGGATTGCAAATTTTGTGTTAAATGAAATGAAATGAAATCTTAAAGTTTTACGTCCCACGGTTATGCCGGTTAGGCTAAAGGAGACGGTGATGATGAGAGATGAGTGAAAATGGTGGAATGAAGAAAGTAGGAGGAAACGGGAGAACCCCGAGAAAACCCACGAGCCCGGTGATTGTCCACCACAAGGTCCACACGGCGCGAGCTGGGATCGAACCAGGGACCCCAAGCACCGGAGGTGAACGCTCTACCACTGAGCCACCGCGCCCCCAATTTTGTGTTAAAAACGCGTTAGGAATTATATATATATATATATATATATATATATATATATATATATATATATATATATATATACAAGTACAGAATTTTATATTTCTGATTCCTTTATAAAACAGTATTCTCGTTGTAAGAAATGCAATAGCCAACTAATCCCCGTTTTTATTTTATTTTATTTTTTAAATTATTTTTTTTTTCAGATTTGAGCACGTGAAGATGGCAATCGAAAATGGCAGAACGTCTCCGATTAGTTCCTGCATGTGACCTGGAAGATTAAAAAAAAGAACTAAAAGTGTTGATTGGACAAAGTGTATACTGTGTCAAAAGGTATCTGATGAACATTTGGTATGTTCTGCCAATAACCTAAATGCATCTTTTCGTAACACTGGATACGCAACGCTTGCGAATAATTTAGAAAACTTTCAATATATTGGTGCCTTACCCAGTGATATGTATACAAAACTGTTTGACGAAGATAACTGTGGAGTGGAAAAAGCACTTTTAAAACGACAAGCTAAATGGCACAAAAAAGTGCATTAAATTATAACTCTACAATGTTCGAAAGAGCAAAGAAACGGAAGCTTAATGAAGGTGACAAAGAGTCTACATCATTATCACATGATCGTAAACATCGATCATCTACTTCTACAGAGATGTGCTTCTTTTGTAATGGTTCTGCGACTAACAAGGATCAATTGTTTAATGTAACCACGTTATAAGTAGATCAAACGGTGAGGAAGTGTACCATTGAACAAGGAAATAGTGATCTACTAGCAAAACTTAATGGTGGTGATATGATTGCTCTAGATGCAAAATACCATGCAAAGTGCCTAGCAGGATTGTATAACAAGTCTCGGAGTAGTCGATTGACATCAACTTGCAATGTTCATGTATTTGAAGGGGTAGTTTTTGCAGAGTTAGGTAATTACATGGAGGAAAGTATGAAGGGTTCAGATGAAACGCAACCAGTTTTCAAGATGAGTGTCCTGACAAAAATGTAGAAGATGAGACTAATGCAACTACTAGGAACGGATGAAAAAATGCCACACCTTAAGATTACGACAGAGGATTCTTGCACATTTCCCGTATAAGACGGGACAAATGTCTGGCAGATAATATATATTAGCATATGATAAAACTGTTGGTGATACCATGTTGGAATCTTGTAAAAACGACCAAGATGAAGACGCCCTTGCTTTGTTGCGTGTTGCTAAAATAGTACAGAAAGAAATGCTATAACAAAAGAACGCATTCAATGGTGATTTACATGCTAAAACCCAGCGTAAATCTGTTCCTCGCTCCCTACTTGCCAATGTGCATATGCTCTTGTATGGATCCAACATTGAAGACAATGAAGTTGTTACACAGCCATTTTTAACAAAATCGCAATTGCTTTGTTTTAACCAACCAACCCGAAAACCAACTGGAAACATATTGAGGCATGAAACTGATAGAGAAACCCCGCTGCCAGTTTACATGGGTCTTTCAATATTTGGAAAACACAAACACAAAAGCTACATTCACGTCGTCTTTCAATCTCTTACACTCGTGTGCTGGAACTCTCAACAGCGATGTGTGAACTTGTAAATGTCAGGTACCAAGAAGAAAAGGTATTGTGTCCATTAAAACTACGTAAAGATATATTCACAATTGGGGCGTACGATAACATAGACCACAATCTTAGTAGTTCAACTTCGGATAGTTCCTTTCATGGGACAAGTATATCAATATTTCAAAATCCGACACCTCAATGTTTAGGAACAGTAAGGACTATATAAGATATACAGTATGACATAAGTAACTTCAAAAAGCGAAGTGTGCCTAGTCTTCCGGACGAGTTTGCTTTGGCGGAGCCAGCAATCCTTAAGTCAAAAGAACTCACTATTCCAACTTGTTCTGATGTTACATTGAAACTCATGCTGACACCCACTGCTACGAATCAGAAGAAAGAAAAAATTGCATGGCTAAAACGTGTCATTAGCGAGGATATCGACATTGGACTTGATACATAGTGAGTTGCCTACCATCCTCATAGACAAACGTGCTTCAACTGATTTTGTTCCAGGAATATAATAACTTTTACCATTGTTCTATAAAGATTCATCATCAATAGCTATGATCAAGCATGTGATGAACGTAATAAAACGAGTTACACAATTTCTTAAGGGAAATCAAATTCCTGTCATGGTAGTGGATCAACCACTATTTGCGTTATCAAAAGTGATTCAGTGGAACTATCCAGACATGTATGGTGAGAAAAAGTTCATGGTGATGTTTGCTGCAGAAAGCTATCTCAAAGTAACTCACGTAAAGGAAGCCAGAGGAATTCACCAAGTGACTGCAGTAGCACTATACCATTTGTTGCAAAATGCTTACCACCAGTCTGGTTCCGAGCTTGAATTTGACATTTGGTGTGAAGAGTGAGCTGCAGACAGTATCATGTTCAAATATTGGCTGACTTGTCTTGATATGGAAATCCTATTGCTTCTCTTCGCTCAATTAGAGAAGACAACTACTTTTTGTACCGTGACTGCTTAAGAGACATGATTCCTTGGTCTTTTGTCCTGGTTCATAATAACTATGCCCGTTGGCTACCGGTCCATCTGAAAGACCTTTTTGATACAGAGTCTCAGCTACCAGACATACATCGCTCATTTTCTTCTGGACAGTTTGTGATAAAACAAATTAAACAGAATCTTTTCAGCAATCAGCATAGCATTATATCATATTTTTTTTTAGATAAAAATAGTGTATAATGATTTCGCCTATGTTTAAATTTAAAAACTATATGGAATAGAAAAACACCTATAGTAATTCCTAATTTGTTTTTAACATAAAAATTGGAATCCTTGACCTCAGAAACCTATAAATCGATACCAAACACTCAATTCCTGCGACGAGTAACAGAAAAACTGTAACCGCGTAGCTATTTGAAATATGGCCGCCGTCTTGGATTTGTTTGACTTTAGACGATGCCTCCCCGACTTAATTTCATTGTATACCCTTAAACATTATTTATACCAACGGGAATGTTCTTATCGCAATTTGCAGTTTTTCGTTGATTTCTGCGATGTAGCACCTCAACTATAGTAGACTCTATAAGGTACATTTTAATATAGAACAATGGACATACTTGTATCGCAATATTTTCTTCTGTCCGTTTCTTACGTACTTTCTATATTTCTACCCACTCGGAGTCATTATCGTGATCACTTTAATTTGTGTGTGCTGGAAAAATACTATTTTCCCATCTTGTGTTGTCTTTTACTGTCCTGCCACATGATCAGGAAGAAGTATGCTGACCGTACACAAAGGACTTTCTGTTCAAATTACAGTGTTCTGTTCTTTACATACTTATGCACCAAAATTAACAAATAAATCACTTTGTTTTCCTTACTCTTAGATACAAATACAAATATTCAGTTATCACTTACAAAACGTTACTACTTCCCAAAATAATTCCAGAAAGCATATGAAAATGTGAAGGAAATTAAAGTGAACGTGATCATAACTCTCGACTGGATCGAAATATTGATCATATTTAACAAATAAACAGTATAAAGAACCGCGGAATAAAGGTAGGCTACAATTCTAAACCATGCTATTGTTTTATATCTGAATTACATATACCAAGTGCAAGATTGGCAATAATTTGTTTAGTTTCTGAAGACAAATATAATACTTATAACTCTGTAGGAAAAACCGAATGACGTCCAATGATTTAAACAGCTAATTGCAGCTTCCATTTGGAGAGTTAGGGTCAAGAAAGGCAGATTCAAAACAAGTAAGAATAATACGTAGGAATAATCAACTGAATGATTTTACTTTACACTTTCACGTAATACTGAGATTATGAAGGATGGAACCGATTCAGTAAACAGACCAACATGAAAAACTACCCTACACAGATCAGGCTCATCCTTACCATACTGTCTCACCTCTACGAGAATTACACTATAGAATACACCGTAGAAATAGTGAATGAGTTTTTCCTTTTTTTTTTTTTTTTTTTTTTTTTTTTTTTTTAACGAAATAAGCACATCATACTGAGTTAAGTGATAGTTTGGGTTTGGCTACATTATTCTCCACATATAAAACCTTCAAGAAAATTTTAGATTGAAACATATTGGATTTTTTGATCGAAAAAGAAACTTTTATAAACAATGAATATGGAACTAAAATATTTTTTTAACCCTTTTAAATTTTTTGGCCTGTATACAGGCCATAGCGTTGAATTTCGGAATTTGCTTTATAAATCTCTAGTAAAGCTTTTCAGACCGGGTTTTTTTCATTTATTCAAGTATGGAAGCATCAAAGAACATATTTTATGGCATTTTTCAGTCACGTGTGCGATGCCTGTGGGCAGTGACGTCACAAACAACGAAGGCGGCTTTTAAAAAAGGGTAAAATTTAGAGCTTTTTTTTAAAAAAAAATCGTGACGCATCCCTATTAATCTTAGAAACATAGTTTGTACCTCGTTGTTTTCGTTATAAAGCAGTTTCCAAATATAGCACTCAAACTTCCCTATTATGTAGCAGAAGCGGGAAAATCCCGCCCAAATCAAAAAATCAAAAAATCCCTTTTAGGGGAATTTTCCCCCCTCAGGTGCACGATAGGTATATACACCGTTCGAAAGGCCGATTCATGCCGAACAAGAAGAGGTACGATTCATGTTCCTACAATTATTAGTCTTTATGCTGAAGCGGATTGGATAGAAATTGACTGAAAATGTATTTTCGAGGGAAAATTGGTAAATCGGCTATAGCGTCAAGACAATTTTTCCCCGTACATTCTTCATTCTTCATTATTTTCACAATGAAGCAAAGTTTTTTTGGTACCATTCGCATGTCCGTCTCATATACCTGAGCGGAGAAATTCGCGATAAAAGAGGATTTTTTCAAAAAATCCCTTTTCTCACTTTGAGCGGGAATTTCTCGCATTTGGTACGTAATAGGGAAATTTGACTAATGCAGTTGGAAACTCTGCTTCATTACAAAAAAAAAAAAGTACGAACCATGATCCTAGCGTCAATAGTGTTGGTATTGTAGCTGCTTGGCTGAAAAGCTAAAAATTACCTTTAAAAAAATTAAAAGGGTTAAACTATCAATGAACCAATAAACATGAAATTAACAACTCGAAATTTTTGTTTTGGCAACAAGAAAGAAGTAATTAAAAATTCGGAGAGAGAAAATATTCTTGAGCAAATATACAAAGCTGTGAGATTTGTTAAGAAATCCTCAACCAGTATTTAATGTGAATTTTCACTCTTCTGATCAGAAAAGTTTTAGAAAAATATATTACAAAAAAATCAATGTTAGATTGTGATGATTGGTGAGGTAATAATTGAACTGTAATATGTACAGAAAGAAATAAAAGCTCTTTGCACCACGCATCTGTTCTTTGATCCAGGTATCTGTATTGCATTTTCCATGCCAATACAAATTTCCCTACTGCCATACCTTGTAAATATCTGAATATACTTGCTGCTCTAGTTCTTGTAACAAATACAGACCTTTTAATGCTGACTGCTGAATCAGAGCAGAAGTGAATTTGTACTTCTGAGGAAACAATTTTAAATTTTTAAAATACGAGGATAAAGTTTTTGGGCACTATCAGGAAAACTTCGCGGTCTTTGGATATCTTATGTGTCTTTCATTTCTTATTTGAGTCTCGTGCCTCAAAGTTTAAACTTAAACTTTAGAGAATTGCACCCTGTAGCGTGGATATCCGCTATTTTGAAAAAATGGCCGCCATTTTGAAATTTTACGTTGTATGCCGCCGAACTCAGCATCTGACATAGTAAGCGTTACGTACCGTAGTCTTCGAAACTCCGAATATTAAGCTTCTTAATTTTGACAAGAATTTTTTACGCTATTGCTGGTGTTGATTCCACAGAATGATTTTTGAAGAGTAGGAACAAATGACTTAACTAAACTGTTGTTGGAAAACCAAATTTACTGAAGAATACTTGTGTTACCATCAAAAGCAAGAAATGATACTTATAGTTTTATTAATGTATTTACATATTTATGTGTTGGCAGACACATCCCCTTTAGTTTGCAGAAAGAAGTAGGTAAAGGAAGTGGTGGGGATTGCAAATTCATAGAGATGTGAAGTTATGTTATGAATAAAACGGGCGAATCTCCTCTAGCCATGTCACTGTCATTTAAGGGGGTGTCTACCCATCATCAGAGGCTTCAGAATCTCCATAAGGTAACATGTAAAATTTAATTCGTAAATATCTTACAAAATACTGCACTTAGAAACTTGCAATTTTCTATACGGATACCAAAGAGCAATACAAAGAAGGTGGTTATCTCAATTTTAAACTTAATGACTTAGATTAATTGTAATAATTACTTCCGTAATTAGGTAATCACTATTGCAGGTAAAGGATCAAAAGACCACTTTCATACTTCACAAATTACTACAGGTGACATTCTTTGAAGAACACATGCTGGGGAAGGATGCATTGTGGCAATTTGAACAGCGAAACACATGTCTATCCCTCCATTTTCATAATCATTTACGCCTTGAGCAGTTTCCCTTACCACTCCCCGCCCCAGACGGCAACTACCTGAATTTGCCTTTTCGATGGAAACTGGAGTGACTCAAGTGTCAACAAAATACTTGGTAGAACAAAGATAATGATCTTTGAAACCTCAGTATCGAACATATGTTTCCGATTGCTTTTCTACATTTTTTTTTCTTTCTTGAAACGGATGGATTCTTCTTCCAAGCAGTAGCTTTCACCTCTCTGCCACTCAAAACTATACAACGAAGAAGAGTCTAAATGTTTCTTATTTACCTATCTTTTGTTTTCTGGAAGGATAGGTTTCATTTCATTTTATATTATTTATCATAGAAAACAGACAGTGCGACGTTTCTGTAGTTAGAATGGATTAATTGTATGCAGGGGTGGCAAAAACCAAGTTTTCCTTGTTTGGTTTTTGAATAACTAGAATTTGGTTTACCTACTCCTTTATATATTTACCATACCCGTGTGTGCACGTGTGTGAAATAAAAGAAAGAAAAAGTAAAAGAAAAAACTAAAGAACTGCTTGATGGATCATCACCAAATTTGGTCAAAATATAGTCAAGAGCAAGGAATTTTATTTGTCATTAAAACCACCTACCCAAACCGGAAGTGATTTAAATAAACCATTTCTGGTTTGACCTTTGATCACCATAGATCGAAAACGGCAATATGTAGTGAGATCCGGTTTTCTGCTTCGTAAGAATATATTTAATCTCTATTATTAACTCTACTACAACCTACAATGGTTCAAATCAACTGTAATTTCTGCTTTCAATAAATATTGATGTATATATAGCAAAAACGGTTAAAAAAATAGATGAAAACTGTTTCTTCCAATCGAGCAGCTCTCAAGCGTCTCAGGTGTACCTTTCATCTCCTCTTGTGATCTTCAATTGAAAGCTCGGTTTCAATAGTGATCTCCATAGAACCGGAATGAAGCGGGTTTTTGCTTTTTATTCAGCTTTCTAAAAATAACTACTATATTCTGTCTTCCAAAAGATGTGGAAATCAACTACTTCCGATTTTAACTTTGATGGCTATAGAATAAAAACTGTAATAGATAAGAAGCGGTTTTCTGCAATTTATTAGGCGTTCCAAGAATATATTTCGTCTCTAGTCTAATCTCTCTACTAAAACAGGAAGTGGTAGAAATCTACTACAATTTACAGTTTCAATATTAATTGTGAAAATATCGTACCACAGATACCAAACTCTTTTGCGTGATGTACACGTGGCACTGCTACTTGTTTTTGAACCATTTTCTTTATCTTGTGGATAATCGTGGCCTCTATTTTTTAAATAATAAAATAAGTTAAACTCAAGGCCATATGTAAACTAGTTTTACAAATGATTTACCAGTAGAGCACAAATTATTTATTAGTCTGCCCATTCATTACTGTTCAAGATTGAATAAGCCAAACCGAGTAGCGTGTCTGAACAAAGGAGTGAGTTAGGGAAGCTAATACATAAGATTATTTGCATGAATAAAACCTACTTTAGATTTGTAATAAGGGATAAGAAATCTTAAACATCTGAGAGGTTATTTGGTTCACACAGTTACAGTTAAGAAATTGATAAGAGAATAAGATAGATTGGGTTAGAGCCAAAGTTGGGATAAAGCGGGAAGTATAAAACACATTTTTGTAATGAAAGTCGTGATTCTGAGTGAAAACAGCTAGTTGACCTTTGACCTCGAGTTAGACCAGTTTGCAGTCATTTCTCAAGATTGAGACCGAGATCAGTCGAATGAAGGGGCCACGGCTACAAAACTTTTAATTTATTTAGATTACATATGGATAGAAATAAGTTTTTTCTAGCCCGTTCTTATGTAACAGGGGGGTTATGAAAGACGGGACCTACAGTTTAAAGTGCGTTACAAACCATTACTCGGTTTGAATCGGAGAGAAATTGTCCTCTAGCTGGGCTCAAACCTGGGACCCCTGCCTGATTACAAAAGTGACAATTCTACAGACTCATCCACGGAGAACACCTGATAAAGATATATTGTACTGATCTTGCATGTACTGTACTTGTGAATATTTTAAGAATCACTTTACAAGAAGAGAAAAAAAAACTGCACAAGTGAAATCAGTACAAAGTACAGAAGATATACTTTATTCCTCCAAGTTAGTTCACAGAGTCAAAAATTTAGCGACCTAATTTAATTTGCATATAAGAAGTGAATAAAGATATGAATCAATTGAGTTCACTCTGGTTCTGAACCATTTATATTATTTTATTGGTTTGAATCAATTGTTTGTTTAACATACACATACAAATTCTATGAACTTCAATAGAAAAATGATTTTGGATCTTTGGATAATTTTAGCACCAGTCGAGCTAAAACTCGACTCGACTCGAAACTCGAGTCAAAGGTAATTTTCTCGAGTGGAGTTCCGAGCCGAGTCACTGTTTTTGACGTCGAGTTTCGAGTGAGTCGAGTTTGATAAATGGCTCGCTCGTTCAGCTCGTTTTAACTCGTTTTGAAACAATCGTCTGATTAGACTGGAAAGCGAAAGCCATGAAAAATGTAAGCAGTAGTGTGGAATACTTTTAGTGTTGCTCACGATAAGGAACACTACCCGCATCTCGTCTCGTCTCGATAACGAGACAATAATTTTTTATTTTTTATAACGAGACAGCCTCAAGTGTCATGAGCATCAATATAAGTATATACTGTAGCTCTTACTATCAAAGCTGAGATCTGCACGTTCGAATTTTTGAGCTCAAGCAGAAGCCCAACCCGAGTGGTGATGTCAATCGGCTCGGCACTCGGTTCAACTGAGCGAACAACTCGAGCCGGCTTGGTTCAGATGAGCCATCGGCTCGGCCCAATTGAGCCAATGGCTTGAGCCATCTCGGTTGAGGCGAGCCGTCGACTGGCACAATTGAGCTTTTGGCCCGAGCTTGCTCGGTTGGGATGAGCTACTGACTCGGCTCAGATGATTCACCAACTCAGCTGAGATGAGCCATCGGCTCGAGCCAGCTCCGTTGAAACGAGTTCATCGCCTCGGTTCGACTCGGCTCAACTGAGCCGATTGCTCGAGTTGGCTCGGTTGGGTGAGCTGTTGGCTTGGCTCACTTCTCGGTTCGGCTCGATAATGAATGAGCTATGAACCAAGCCGCTCGAGCCACTGACAACCCTAGACCCGAGCCAAGCAGTTTTGAACATGTTTGACCGGCGCCCTATAACTTTTAACAATACAGGTACACCCCGCCTACTTTCTTGGTTATACATGATGTTATAATAATAATAATAATAATAATAATAATAATAATAATAATAAGTAGTAGTAGTAGTATCATTGACCTATTATCTATGTTGGATACTTAAAAATAGTAATTGAAACTAAACACGACTCGACTCGATTCGAAATTCGACCTGAATTCGAGTCGAGCTGGAGGAAATTTTTCGAGCCGAGCTCAAAAATGTCTGCTTCGAGTCGAGTCGAGTTTCAAAGAAAACTCACTCGTATCCATCCCTACAGTGGAATAGGTATAAAGTTCGTGACCCGAGGTCTCGCTATGTATGTTCACAGGGTGTTCGAAAACGACATCAAATTACTTAAGGAAATTAATCCTTACACGAGAACATAAAATGAAAGTTACGGGTCACCGTACTAAAAACAGTCTCGCTTAAATTTCTTAGGTTAAATCATATTATGTTGCTGTCAAATACAACAAAACTTTAAGGCGTTTTCGGAAAACTCCAAATTATTGCTCGAGTTGTTGCTTTCTTGTACCGTTGCGACCAATTTTCTGTGGACAAAATATCTGAAATAACGCAACTGTGCACCAAGGTTGGTCTATAGGCTTTTTCATGTTTTCGTCCGAGGATTCACATCCCGAAGTTATTTCCTGACACCATGTGTATATATTATATTTGCTTATTTTCGAGTAACAAGATCTAGAAATGTTCGAGGCCCTAGTTCCACTTATATTTATTACCACAATGAAAACTTTAAAAAATCGTTTACGTAGTCTAAATTATAGTGACATTACTATGTCCGTTCTTCATTAGCTTGGTTGGTTTGGTGGGTTTAGAGTTTAGTGTCCCTTTCTGTACCGATGTTATAAGAGACGTGAGCCTTCAGTGGAATCCGAGTCCTTAGTGATCTGTTGATATTTCAAGGCTGTTCCGCCGGGTATCGAACCCGAGATCTGTGATCCAAAGGTGCGCGAGCTAGCCACTAGACAGACGAAGGGAAGGGTTATTGTATTTTTTAGAATGTTACTTATGTATGTTTATTCACGGGAAAGTTGGTTCATCGGGTTCAATCCATCGTTTCAATCTGTTGAATTTAGCTTGAAGTAAAGTTGATTTTTTTTATTACATCCAGAAAAATATGTGTTGAATAGCTAATGTTGCCACAAAGTAAAAGTAACTACCTGTCACGAATTTCAAATCCCAGTTACTACAGGGAAATCTGTGGTTTGTATCCATGCAAACGTCTCATACAAACTTAGTGCTGCAAAGGAAAACTAAATTTCAACCATGATCTGTATCAAATTGTTGATCCTCCTCTTCAAAGTATATACTCTCCCCTATTTTCTACTGTTGAGGCAGTGTTATTACAAAGAGTTGGAACGTACTAATATGAAATTAGTGGTTAGCAATAATTATCTAACTAGAGTTACTAGTAATGAAGAAATTGGCGTTCTCTACCTGATATTTGCTTTCGCAGTATACATCATACAGCATGAAATCGCAAGAAGCAAATATTTCAAATTGTCTTGGAAGCAAATATTCTTTCTTTGTAACATTTACAAAAAATCTATCCGCTCTGCAAAAACGGAGGAAAGAAATGGGATGAGGGTGGCACCCCGGGGCGTTCTACCACACCCATTGGAAAAGGACTTAAGAGGGGGAGGGAAATACCTGCCTGTCAGCAGGACATCTGTTCGCGAAGATCACATTGGAACACACAACCTTCAATATATAGTCCATTACAATGTTACTTTAAAAAGTTCATTACCCTTGATCTACGTCATTAAGCGTGAAATTGAAACAATCATTTCATTTCTATTGCTTTTCTGTGTACATATGAAAAATTTTAAGTTGTTACGTATCATATTTTGTTAGATATTCATGAAATAAAGTTTACATGTTATCTTATGGGGACTGAGAAACCAGTGGCAAAAGGTATAACATCCCCTTAATATTAAAATACATTAAAATTCTGATTAAACTATTAAGTAAAGTAAGAATATGACTTAACAGCATCCCATGTACGTATGATGAAAATGATTTCAAGCTATCACATTTCACTAACACTATCATAAAGTTACATTTCATTTTCATGAAAAAATTGGGGGTATGAGAATATGGGAGGAAATGGGAGAGCCCCGAGAAAACCAACAAACACAATATTGTCTACCACAAACTCACATGGTCTGGGATGGAATCAGGGATCCCTCGCACCAGAAGTAAGCGCTGTACTACAGAGCCTAGAGGAAAATTCTTAATCTAATATATAAACAAAATCTATTCTTTTCATAATTCAGTTAATTCTAAAATCTAATGGTAGAGCGCATACACAATAAATATATGAGATTCAAGAATTTTATTTTGACATATGAATCGGAGACGTGCACATTAAAACAAAACTAAATATCTACATTTGCAGACCACAATGAAGCATGGAGAGATGTATATTAGGAATTACCAACAAAGATAAGAAAAGAATCACACGGATCAGAAACATGATATATGTTTGTTGAATATAAAGGTACTAAAGTGGCAGTGGATTAGAATATTGCAACAAGAAATGGTAATCGATACACAAAAATCGATTCTTGACTGGATATTAAAAGACAAGAAACTCACTCACATGAGAAAATATTAAGCAACCAAGAAGCACTGCGCAGTAATGTGGAAAAGAACAGCTCAAGATTGATGGTTGTTGAAGAGTACTTCTTCCAGCAGTGATTGTTACGGTGACATTATATATAAGGTGTCTCTCCTCTTTATCATATTTTGCCATTTAAATGTCACGTAATCGTACCACAATCTCGTACAAACTTACATTATAATTCCAAAGTAATATAAAATTATTCAACAAATTTACACCCATAATACGTGTACACATTGAGATCACATCGGTCAAGTATACCTTTATTTATATCTGTTTCAGTGTAAAGTTTGGAATGCATCACTCTATTACTTTTTAAAACACTGTACAGCTACGTTTCCTTATTTTGATCATATGTTGGTAACATACAATAAACAGCATTACGCAGCACGACATTATTTTCTCTCAATAAAAGAGAAGGTAGGATATTCTTGCGAAGTATAACGCTTCTGCAGGGTTAAGGAACACTGGCCCTCATCCCTATGGAGCCGTAATAAAGAAAGTAATCAATCAACCTGGCTACTAACCCGCCTTCACTCACTATCGCTAGCTCGGCATTACCATTGAGTATTGAGCTTTGATAAAGAACAGAACCAACCTGGTTACTAACCCATCTTCACCAATATGTGCAGGCCAGCATTCTAGAACCACCATCATGACCTGTTCCATAACCTACATAGGCCTAACCAATGTAAATTTCTTGAACAAGCATCGGTAATAAAATAATATGAAATAAATTAATAATAGTAATAAACAAATCTGAAAACAAAATAAACTAAATTAAAACCGTATAACTAACCAACTCACAAAACCACCCTAACTTCGTGTAAGACCCGAACGTTCGGTAATATGCAAAACAACTGGTTAGTTATATAATAGGTCAGCTGTTATATAATAGATCAATTAAGTTATTTTGCTACTTCCAACGAGAAAGTTTCTGCAAGAAAAAAAAAATAAAAAATAAAATAAAAATCAACTTACAAAGGTCCCTACACACTACCTAAGTAAAAATGCTACACCCTCAACTTAGGGCTGACAAGAACCATATTAGATATTACCTTGTACCAGGGTGGATTAATTTAAAATCATAATACAATGAGATTCAAATGTACAGTATAGTATGAAAACAAGTGTCATGCAGAGGATGATTAGGGAAAATCCTGTTTTGAACAGGTAACGGAGCAATCCTGCTTTCTTCTTTTCGTAACATTGGGTTTGGGTTTTAAAATTGTTAACTATTCCAATGGGTAAATGAAATAAAATCTTTGAGTTTTACGTCTGACGGGTATGCCGGTTAGGCTAAAGGAGACGGTGATGATGAGTAATGAATGAAATGGTGGAATGAAGAAAGTGGGTGGAAACGGGAGAACCCCGAGGAAACCTACGCACACGGTGTTTGTCCACCACAAAGTTTATATGGCGGGGGCTGGGATCGAACCCGGGACCCCAAGCACCAGAGGTGAACGCTCTACCACTGAGACACCGCGGCCCAACGATTCCAATGGGGAAATCACCATCGACATTTAAGACGAAAATTCTTTTCTGTGCGTGTCTGTTTGTTTGTTCCCATATAATAGGGCGTATTTAGAGGGGTCCTATCCCCCCCTTTTTTTTTGTTAATTTTATAACTTTAGGCAAAATTTATGAAGAGTTTTTAAAAATAGGCACCTGCCAAATATCGTAACTTTTGTGAAAAAAAAGGTGTCATTTTGATAAACGTTGCTGTACTTTTTCCTTAATGCTTAACCTTTTAAATTATATCACCTACTTTTAGGTGATAGGGTAGAATCTTCATTATTCGATTAAAAAAGTGCCAATAAGGCTTTCTACTTCGTTTTCTTCAAGACTGGAGGCATTTTACAACACGTTACATATGCTTTCACGCCTTTCTGCGTTGAGGCATAATGTGTGAAGACGTCATAAATTTAAAAAGATATTTTTTGTTATGCGTATTATTATTATTTTTTGGTGGGTTACATTTTGCATTCAGAAGACTGAAATTTTGCTCACTCGTTCAGTGCACCTACTGATAATTTTCACATCTCTGCGTGGAAATAGCGCGGTCCAGAGGGGCAAAAATGTGTAAAAAAGGATATTCTTAACAAAAAATAGCTTTTTTCGTAATTTTCCCGCCTCAGATGGAGACATATGAATGGTACCGTTTGAAAGGCTGTTCTATTCTGAAGAAAATGATGTACGTACTATGTTTCTAGGATAAATAGGGGTGTCTCAGAAAACTATTATCTGATATCCTGTTTTATACGGGAATCTGGGGTATTTGGGGAATATTATTTTTCGCGGGCTTACTTTTGCACCTACAAGATTGAAATTTTGCACATTTACTCAGTGCATCCCTCAGTCTTTCAGATTTGTTTAAGATCTCTTCCTTAAAACAGGGGGAGGGGTCCACAGAGGTAAAAATTATATATATATATATATATATATATATATATATTTAACAAAGAATTCATTTTTTCGTGATTTATCCGCCCCAGATACATGGCGCACACATTTGAAGGGTACCGTTTGAAAATTTGTTTTATTCTGAAGAGAATAATGTACAAATCATGATCCTAGACAGAGTTGCCTGGTTTAAACCAAAAAACGAAAAATGTTCGTAAAAGTATAAGTGTTCGTAAAATCTTGACGAACACATATTTGTGGGTAATCACGTTTCACTCCCGTATATTATTCGTATTATACTCAGACCTAAATTCCCCATTCATTACTCAAAGAGATTATACTACTAGAGCAACTCTTCTTTAAATATATAAGTTTATGAATGATTTTTTTGTGATTTTTTTTTATAGTTTGTTATTATTGTTATGCAATTGCAATGAAAGAAATTCTAAATATTGTTTCGGTTTAATAATGTTTACTATTGATAAAATACATTAAAATGCCGATCTTTGGTCAGGGGGGTATACAAACCCCACGAGAGGCATTTATTGAAATCAGAAGTATCCTTTGTAACTATTTATGTATAAATGGGTCAGAGCCAAAGTGGACTCAAATAATTCGTATTTTTATTCACTTTTCTTACTGATATGCAAATTAAGTCGTTGTATTTCTTTAACTTGGACTAATAAAAGTCGTAGTGAACTAACTTGGACTAAATTAGTTCTTATGTACTCTGCAGTACTTTGAAATTGTCCATATGTAATTCTGTATAATGGTTTCACTTGTACAACTGATTATCTTTTTTCCCTCTGAAATGACTCTTGACGGTTATATTAACAAGTATGTAAAGATTAGTACAACGTATTTTTATCAGGAGTCCTTCGTGAGTGAGTCGCAGACGTATTGCATTTGTGGCCAATTAGTCCCGATTCAGAGTTCAAACGGAGGATAATTTCTTTCGGATGTAAGCCTTGAAGCAATTTGGATTCCACTATGGGCTTATGTGACTCCTTCTAGCATAACCCGGTTGTTGCATAACACCAAGGCGGAAAAAAAACTTGTTTCTGTCCATGTGGTATAAGTACGTAGAGCAAATTATTTTAACCAAAAAAACAGAGTTTAAACCCAAAAAACCGTTTTTTTTGTTTTTTCAATAAAAATCATGTTTTTTGCCACCCCATAATCCTAGAATAAATAGGGTCGTCTGAGGAAATTGTTATAATACATCCGGGTCATCTGGAGCATTGTGGGAATGTTCTTAGCTCATTGTTATAGTTTCCTCGTCCTTACTACTCAAGATAGTAGCTTGAAATTTTGTACACCCCTTAGTATTTCCTAAAGAATTCAGATGGAATCAAAAATTAAAAAAAAAAAAAGTTTAAAA
This sequence comes from Thermobia domestica, assembly GCF_964235325.1. Lineage (NCBI taxonomy): Eukaryota > Metazoa > Arthropoda > Insecta > Zygentoma > Lepismatidae > Thermobia > Thermobia domestica. The sequence continues at coordinate 211,279,678 of NC_137457.1, read as the reverse complement.
AAATGCCTATTACTCTCAAAATTTCCCGCTTCAGGGACATGGTAGGGAAATGTGAATGTTACCGTTTCAAAAGTTGTTCTGTTCTAAAGAGAGTGAAATATGTACCATGGTCCTAGGATAAATAGGGATGATGCTGTAGCTGCTTGATTGAAAGTCTATAATTTACCTTTAAAAAGAACCATAATTTAAAAGGGTTAAGAAATATTGCTTGGGATTGATATAGGTTAACGATTGGGGGATAATTCCAAATTCAACCTCAATACTGTCACTTAAATGGCATAATTATCATTTAATACTAATTCCTAATGCTTTTTCTTCAGTTCGCGATTTGTATTATACGAGGAGAAAGATTTGATTTAAATAAAAAAAAAACGATTTAAATAAAAAAAATCAACAAAAATGATTTTTAAAAAAATCATGATTTTTTTCCACCCTGCCTTGTACTAACAAACCAGTACGAATACGACACCTTTTGAATTTATTTATAGAAGTTCGTCTCTGGCTCAAAAAAGCACCATGTATTTGGACCATGTTAACCCTTCGGAAAGACCCTCAGTGGCTAAAACAACCTTGGAATAATGGAGTAAGAAATGACAGCGTTGAATGAACATGACTCTAAAACTAGCAGGCCTGTTTTACAAACTAGGAAACTGAGTTATCCTTTTTATAGATATATCATATTAAGTTGACACCTAGTCTTCCGTTCTGAGCGCTGCTGTCGACTGAAGGAATTCCACTCCCTTTCGCTAATTCTCTCCCGCTTAGCAACAGCTGAAACCTTATTGGCTCAACTCGTGGGTGTGTCGAGCGTGAGCTTTAGTTCGCATTTTTGCCACGGCTCACATTTTGGCAGCACTATAACTGCATTCAACACAGTAATAGGAGTACTGAATTCATTGTTATTCATTTAAGTACAGCGTAAAACGTAGAATAACAAAACAAATGAAAGACGAAAATAGGAAGCGCATCTTTTCGGTGAAGAATGAAAATAAGTCATCAATCGAGAATGCCATGCGTTTTCCACAAAATTGATTTGGCATTTTTTGAAAAGATGTTGTATTTCATTATGCAGGTTTATTTTAGTTGACATAAGAACTGTGTATATAAAAATACAGCGTTTTCTCGGCAAAATTCAACCAAAAGCGCCTTAAGAAAAACATATTCACTATTTACTCAACGTTCGCATGAGGGAACTTTTCCGGGGCCCAACTGGGGCTGCAGGACTCTGAGTGAGTAATAGTATGCGGAAAGCAGACGAGAGTACAGAGGCGGCCGATATTTACAGCCGGGTTAACTGCTGAATCTCTGGATCAATTTTAGAAAATTTACCAGATGAATTAGAGATTTTATTTTGTTTTGCGAGGAAGAGTAAATGAAAGTCAGGTGAGGGGAATAGTTGAAGTTAAGAAAATACTTGTTATTGTTAGTTGTTTTTTGATGTAGTAGACGGCACTATATCTGGAGGCAGAAGGGACTATTCGGCGGAGACGTACACTTGTTATGATTTATGGGAAAGGCAGTATGGAATGGTGCGTAAATGACAAGACTGTCACATATCGTGTTTGAGTTTTATCGAGTTGTACAAAAATAAGGTGTGTCAGTCGTTGAAATTGTGTGAAAAACGTGTCTACTAAACAGGCGAACAGTTTATCTAACCAAATTTAACATAATCTAACCTAACCTAGTACATTTTGGGATGGAATTTAGTATCTCCCCTAAAGCCATGCATTTTATGACATATACTAAAGTGTTTTTCCACTATCCCCGTTTAGGCGTACACTCACCGCCATTGACGCGCCTGGTCCCTATGGAGGCACCCGCTCGTTTTGCTCGGGCCCTCTGCTGCGCTCCAGCTTCGACTCAATTAGGTAGTATTCGTGATTTTACTGTCCACCTAGCACAAGTTGGTTCGTGTTTTATGCACTAGTTTTTATACCTTACGTCCACACTGTATTTCGAGCAATAATCACTACTAAGTGAGCCAGGATCACAGCCTAGTGTTTAGAAGAGAAACTAATACTGAATGAAGACACGTAATATTAATCTTTTTTCGATTTTCGTGTGGTCAGGTGATACAGCAAAAATGCCTTTACTACTTACTACTTATAGGCTAACACATCTTTTTAGCCTGTATTGCAAAATAAGCCTTTTTCCGAAGTACTCTTTGTGATGTATTTCACATTATCATGGTAAAGCACTTTTTCTCTCTAGTGTTATATATTGATTGTTGTTTTCACATTTCAAAGAAGTAGGATTGAGTATGGTCCGCTTCTTCCAGTGATTTTTAAGGAATCATAGTGATTCTAACGATTCATATTAGTTCATAATGAATCGGAATCGCATGTTATAAAGAAAAGTCATTATTCATTTGTTTTTTTATTTTATTTTTAATTCGAAACAAGCCAATTGCTGTAATGATTTATGATTACGATAATAAATTTCTAGTTAGAAAATGCGACAGTTATTTATTTTTTTGTATTATTATCATATATTTATCGATTGGCATATTTTAAATAAACAAAATGGATATTGTAGAATTAAAGAAGCCTTTTGATTTGAGACAAATCAAAAATCATAACTTTTTCACATTATCGATGCAAATTCTTCAAGATGAATGCACAACATATAGATTTTCTGCATCAACTAGATTACTTAAATATGAAAGGGTATGTAAAAGCTGAAAAAATGAATTAAGTTTGAAATGTTTAAAAGCTCACAAGAAGAAGAGTGGAAGACTTACATTTCATTTGCCATCATTGTTCTTGTTCATATTATAAGAAAATTATATCTATTAGAAGAAATTCTTTTTTGGAGTACATCTAAATCTTGAAATAAGGCAGGTGTTATTACGTGCATATTGCTATGTAACACAAATTCATAGATATGATAATATTATTCAAAAATGTTCGTTTGTAGATAAATTATCACATAATACTGTTAGTGACTGGCTAACATTTTGTAGAGAAGTTTCCTTGGAAGTTATTGTGCGACACTCATCTCTAGTAATTTGTGGAAAAGGATACATTGTTGAGATCGATGAAGGTTTGTTTGGTCGTAGAAGATACAACGTCGATAGAATGAAATCGCAAACCTGGATTGCAGGTGGAATCTGTCGAGAAACAGATTAAATTTTTTTACCTATATGACTCAATAATAGTCGAAATGCGAATAACCTTGTTGATATTATATGAAGACATGTAAACAAAAAATCGACAGTTATTACCGAATGCTGGAAGGGATACAGCTCCCTCAGGAAACAAGGTTGGCAACATCTCACAGTTAACCATTCAATGAACTTTATAGATCCTAGCACAGGAGCGTATACACAAAATATGCAGAATGTATGGTTTCAGCTGAAAAGAAGTCTTCCCTCTGCTTATAACAGCGTTAATCTCACGTTGCACTTCAGCTCTTACTTGTGGAGGAGAAAATTTTGCAAACATATACGAATTAGTGATCAGTTTTTGCTTTTCCTGCAACATGTCGGAGAGATTTATTCTAGGAATGATTAACTACTGGAAGATTTTTTGTCAGATAACGTTTCGTTTATTTAATGCACATGTGATGTTTGCGTTTACTTTATGAAAAAAGTTTGCATGCATAATTTTTGTTTCACTTCTTCATAGAATGAATTAATGAAAGTACAGACGTTGTTCAGTCTACATTTGGTCACTTTCGACTTACCTAAAAATTTAGAAGAATCCATGGCGACAGGTCCGTAAGTGCTCGATGTGTTTCTCTTGATTCCTAACAATAGTCCGACAGCGAAATTTCCACTGTAATAGGCTTATCTGAAGAAATGAGAGGGGAATCTTGTCCCATTTCCTTTGCACAGCTTTCCAAAATCCTTCTACAATTGTCACACGCCATTTTTCCAAAGCCCGCTTCTGCAATCCAAACCCACAATAGTCCATAGGACTTGCATCTGGAGATTTAACAGGTACCTCATTGAAAGGTATCACCTGTATACCACTTGCCTCCTCCATCTCCCTGTAGAATGCAAGACAATCGTGAGGTGTGATGAGACCTTGTCCATGTGAATGCGCACCAGATTGGCGTCATTTCCGTACATTGTGGGAATCTCATGCTCGTAGATCGGCCGCATGATCTGCTCCTGAAAATACTGAGAATTTATTTTGCAGTTCTTCGCCACCCTGCGAATCTTCAGTTTACCTAGGTAACAGTAGCCAGTAACGACCATGAACCCGTTTGGGAAGGATTCTTTACAGTCACGGACCCACCTTCTGAAGTTCTTTGCGCCTTTCTCTCGATACATGATGGCTCTCGGTTTGCCGCAGTCGGAAAGGTAAATCCATGCTTCATCGAGCGTTACGACGTACATCCACCTTTGTTTTGCCAGATGCCGTTCGTACTGCGTCCGGGCGTTAAACTTTCGTTCCTTTTGGTGGGCATCCATGAGAAGATGGCCGCGAGCTTTCATGACTTTTTCCAGCTTGAGTTGATGGTGTAACGTCCGGCTCACAGTCCCCAAAGACACGTCAATACGATTAGCCATACACCTTTGTGTTGGCGGATTTTCTTGCATTGCTATTTTGCGAAGTTTCCTCTGCATGGTGGAGGTGGCCATGGTGCATTCCCGCTTCCTAGACAACTTCGTTGGTGATCCAAATGGTGGAGCTTCGTTGCCCTAGTACTTTTTAATAACATGTTTTATTCCACTTAAACTGATGTTGCAACCATTCTTCTTGTACTGTTTTCTCATGACAGAAACAATAAAGTGGGCGTCATAAAGAGCCGCAACATAGTCTTCTCAAAACCGCCTTTAGTTTGGGAGGCATTTTGGTCACAGAGCGGACACCCACACACTTGGAAGCAAATTTAACACAACACTCACAACAATGGTCCTGTTTTGTGCCTCATTGTCGTCTGCGCGGAAAACAACTCCGTTCCTAGGAAGCCACTGCACAACACTGCAGGACGCCACGAGCCAGGTCAGGTGAGTCCATTCTGCCCGGGAGGGGGAAGGAACGAAATCGGCCAAACGTAGGCTGAACGTGACAGCATTTGAGTTAAATGTTGTTAGTTTAGCTATTATTAAATTGATTTATTGATTTTAGATATAGCAATAGCTATAAGCTTAAAGTAAATTTAAGGTTAGGTCAGCGTTTCCCAACCGGTGTGCCGCGGCACACTGGTGTGCCGTGAATGGGCCGCTGGTGTGCCGCGAGGAATCGAAACAAAATTATTAATTTTATAGCAATCAAATTGTAAAACGTAGGGAAAATATATATTTGTATTTCATATTACTATGAACCTCTACTATGAATCTACAATTTTAAGTTTCATACAGTGTTACTGTTCTGTACATTTCTAATGTTGAAAAAAGTATTTGTTGTCATTGTTATGACCATTATTGCTTCTTTATTGTTGCAGACTATTTCGCAACTTGAAAATTTAAAATATCATCCAATCCTTTCGACAAATTACCTACATTTGTGTTTTAAAAGTAAAAGAGATTTGTTTGTTCGTTCGTTATTTAGTGATCTTCCTTCTTAGTAAAAGGTTGGATACAGTTTTTAAAAAGAAAGCGTATTTCTAAAAACTTGAGTTCAATATTTCATTGCAATAATTGTTTTCTATTTTTAAATTAGAATAAAAATAAGCATAATGATTTACCACGGGGAAAAAACAGTGTTCGAGCTTTCTTCCCTGTGAGAAGGAGATCAATAATCACAGAAAAAATACCACTGTGTTTTATATTTACAAATAATATCTATAAGTGTGCCGCGAGAATCCAAGTAACACCCGTAGTGTGCCGCAAATTGAAAAAGGTTGGGAAACGCTGGGTTAGGAAATGCTTTCTTTGATCACTTTAGAAGTAGTTAACTAGTTTTCGTAACACTTGCAGAAATTTCCTAAAATGATATTAAAAATGCACTCCTTGCACTTTTCAGTAAGTTTAGCTCATAGGTATTATTATATATGTTGGTATATTAAAACTGACACTCTCTCTGCAGTTCACTTGTCACCGGAACTGGAATCGTTACAGGTTGGAACAGGCACTGTATACCAATTCACTGTCAATTCAACGACAGTCACAGTGAAATGGTATATAGTGCCTGTTCCGACCTGTGACTCTTCCAGTTCCGATGACAAAGAACTGGAGGGGAGCGTGCTATACACAAGCCAAGAACTAAAGTCTGTGGCAAACATCTTGACATTTCAGCTAAACGAATAAAACGTAAGCTCTGAGGCGACGTTGCCGAGTAGTAAAGGGGTATGGCTATTGCTAAGCAGACAAACTAAAGTGTGATCAGGTGGCAGGGGATAGGTGTGGATGTGTACAGAATAACGTGGCAATACCGCTGGCCTCTTTTTTGCCAGCAGCATTTAAAAGGAAATTGGAGCGCCGCCTTCAAATGCCAACATGTTTGTCACGCCGTTTAATTCACACATTGCAAAGTTGAAGCTGCTATGTAGGATTCCATTGTGCACGATGGTCATTTTTGTTCTTCAATTTCTCCACTATTACTTAGCTTACAAGTATGTCGTTTAGAAAAATTACATACTTAGGTACAGCAATACGTATGTTCTCATATATTTCATAGGCTTAAGTTTAGAGTTGCCCCTCCAGTCTGAAGGTGCCCTTGGACTTTGCAACATACAAAAATCAAAGCTTAAAGTATTAAAAAGTGTTACATTTCACTTAACATCAGTACTCCGTGGGGTTCATAAAAATTTACAAGGTTTTCTTCATTATTTTTGCGCTTCCGTTACACCTGTTCGCCATATTTTACAACTACCATGCTGCAGAAACCTTCCGCAAATGCTTCCGCATCCGGCAAATAGTACTAACTTGCACATATCTGTTCTCGCATTAAACATAACTCTCCTGCCGAACTTACATTCCTAAACATCAAATAAAAACTTCAAATTATCATTTCTTACCTCATTTCTCCTGTAAATTTTCCTGATTTTTATAAAAAGCGGAGAGGCAACTCTAAACTTAACCCATTTCCTCCGTTAATTTTCGATTATTGGTGAATCCATTCTTAACCGTGATCCTATTTTTCGTTCTTGAACTAAAATAACGGGCTAAGTTCCCAAGGTGGGCGTCCGTTTTCATCATTTTTTTTAAATTTTATTTACAGGAAAGATAATTTGATCGTTTGTGTGCTTGATAATATACAAAAGTGTCGAAAAATCTGTTTATTTGTTATCTATAAGCGGTTATAAACATGGGACTATAGGGCGAGTGGAGGGAACTACTTGGCGCAAGGTAACCGAACAGTTGCATTGTGGGAAAGAAACGAGCATTTATGTTATCAACATGGCGAATGTACAAGGGCAATGAACTAACGGTTTTAACATTTGTGAAGCAATGCGTTGATAACGAGCAAAATCTTTAAAAGTTTGTGAAGAGCACGGATTAATGAACCTAATAACAAATTACAGAAAGTGTGGGAAGGAGATAACCGCGAAAAAACGTGGCGCAAGCGGACGCCCAACTTCGGAATAAATGCCATATTATCAAACACACAAACGATCAAATTATTCATATCTTTCCTGTAAATTTTAAAAATTTTGCTGGAAACGGACGCCCAACTTTGGAATTTAACCCAATATTAATAGTTTCAAACAATAAAACTGAATGATAACCTAACCTTGTATCGAATCCTGTCCAATTTGCCGTCCGTGTTGACTTTGTACTCTTTGTTGCTGATCTCCAAGATGTGGTGGTATGACTCCTGGTTGCGGAATCACACCAGTGAAAGGATAAATTCCAGGAGGAAAGCTTGAATTTTGCACATTTGTAGTATTTGGTGACCCTGCAGCAGTACCAGAGGATAACTGTTGACTATAAATCATATACGGGAAATAGGCTGATACACATTGCCACATATATGCTTGTTGCAACCATTTTTCAAGAGCATCGATGTATTCCCTTGAATTCTTATACATTGGTTTTCGAAAATCATTGCTTCGGTCATTTGGAGCACTACTTTGAGTTTCAGAATCTGATTCTTCACTTTTTCCAGTTTCTTCACCGTTCCCCATTTTCTTCTTTTTGTCGTTATGATAATATTATTGAAGTTTACTAGCAGGTGAGAGTCTTTTCATGTTGTACGATAGTTGTCATCTCATAACTATTTCCTAAAATGACGAAATAAACTAAATTAATTTATCAAAATCAGATGTTACATGGAAGATAAAAACGGAAGTTTACGTACTTTCTCCACTACCATAGTCTAAACAATATTGAAATACTGTGATGAAAAAATATTCTTTCAAGAAAGTTTACCAGAAAACTGATATTTAATTAGATACTTATTTTCAAATAATATTTTAACTTATTCTATTGTAAACTATTAAATTTAAATTTTCCAATTAAATTGGTAGGTACTACAGAGTAGTATTCATCATCATCTTCTTCTTCTTCTTCAGTAAATATATTACGAGATACAATTACTGAGTGAAACGTTGCCAAACGGCCAAAGACAGCCTCTCTTGTATTTCAATAATATGCAAAGCTACCCCTCCTTTTTTTTTAAATGCAATATAACGTCAAACTCTCCATCCAACATATTTCGTATAGGTTTACGTCAATGCAAGGAAAATTTAGCATTTTAGCTTGTGTGGCCACAATAGACGGTTCATTTTTCCATCCAGTATGACATCAGACTTTTCATAGAATTCTAGTTTGATCACGTATATGGGAACAAATGACAATTAATTTTCGTACGATATTTAACAATTGGTCTAACTTTTCTAAAATAAAACCTGTTCAATTTTTCATCCATTTTTTCTTCAAATACAGCAAACGAAATGCATTTTTCGTGCAGGTTTACAATTGTTCGTCAGAATATTAATAATAATTGTTTCACTTTTCTTACTTGAAATCATTTTTTAGAGATTCTGAGTAGTTATCTTGCTGACATATGAACAAATAATTTAGTACAGCATGGTCCGGAAGTAGACGTACCCCATATTGGTGTTTCTTGACGGTTTTAGGCTTTCTCTTACCTGAAGATGCTTAATGAGGTTAGTGCCTCAACTGGAAGAAAATTGTATCAAAGACACTGTTGTGATACAGCAGGATGAAGCACCAGTGCACTTCGCAATTTACGTGCGCAGTTACCTGAATCATACGTTTCCTGGCCGCTGGATTGGAAGAGGTTGTGCATTTTCACCAGCTCCATTTGCCTGGCCTCCAAGAAGTCCCAATCTGACGACACCAGACAATGCTGTCTAGGGTTTCATAAAGCAACAAGTAAGTAACATTCGACATCACACAACGCAGAAATTACAAGCAACTGTACAACACGCCTTCACCCTCGTGACTCCGGAGTAACTCCGCAAACCATCTGCGAGAACTTGGCGCAGAATTCAGCTGTTTTACGACATGGATGGTGATCATACCGATGTTTATGACTCTTAAGACTTCAAGGTAACTACGTACAGACATTCCACCATAACTAACACTATACTGTTGAAACTAAATGGGGTTACGCCCACTTCCGGACCACCCTGTTTAGACTGATAATATGCGTGGAAACTGATGTGTCAAGAAACCGATTCTTCACTAAAAGCACGCCCCAAGTTTTCTAGGGTAGAGTAGAATGGGGACGCAGACAAGGTTGGACGACGACAAGCCTGGACACTTAATTTTGGTCGCTTCCGACAAGGTTGGACAACGACAAAGTTGGACGACGACAAGCTTGGACAACGACAAGCTTGGACACTTCTCAATTTATCCTCTTGTGCCAGACTCGAACGAATTCCTGAGGTGTCCAAGCTTGTCGTGGTCGATCCCGACAAGCCTGGACACATCTCTTTTTGGGTCGCTGACGACAAGTTTGCCCAACGACAAGCCTCGAAACATTCCTGAGGTGTCCAGCTTTGTCGGGATCGATTTTGGATCGCTGGTGACAAGGTTGGTCAACGACAAGCCTGGACACTTAATAAATAAATGGATATATAGTTGTGTTCGTCATATCCTTCAATAGTGGACAACTAACCATCATTTGTGGTCACTTGGTGGGTGAACACGAAAGGTCTCGTAGAACCTTGGTATTAACCGTTTAAGGACCGGACATGGATCCACTGGTGCGAATTCTTCAAAATTTTCAATTTATGTCCTTTTTCCACCCATAATTAAATTTCCGTTTTGATTTGTCGAGTACCACTAGCCAACATCCTGTGACGTGATGTTCCCTTTTGGGAACATTGGTATTTCGCGTGTGCAGAATTCGCGTCGTCTTAGTTTTACTTTCACAGTACTGTCTATAAGTAATTAATTACGTTAATCAATTTCATATAGACTACGTTTCTATGACTTTATTACAAGCACATGCACACATATATAATAGATATGAGATATTAGATATGAGGGTAAATAGATATTGGTTGGCACGAGTTTTTACATATGGGTACAGTTGAATACCTACAAGCTTTTATATTAGATATGTATTTACTAATCTTTCTATTCACTTGCTCTTTATACATGTACATGTATTTAGTAGTAGTTTTGTAAATTCTATACAACTAGTATTTGTTTGGAAATTTAAGAACTTATATTCACCATTTTTTTCCAATTCGAACACTACACATATGAATTTTGCTGAGCATAAGCTAACAGACTTTTTTCAGGTCTTTGAAAAAATGCTTATAACCCATGGTACTTTGGAAATCATTTCTGGTGTAATCTCCTTTGACAAAGAAAACACATTTTTCTTGTATTAGATTTGCATACTATACAGCGTCCTTCTGATGCATCCACAATGTAATGCGCGTCAGAGTTTCGAGCTTCGAGAGGAATATGGATGATGTCATGTTTCCGATGCGAAAGACACATGGTATCTTCCCTCAAAATCTGTAGATGTGTGAGTTCATTGCTTGCATTCAATTCGCAATGCAATTTCCAGGAAGAAACAATCGCTAAATTGAGTGCATTATTGAAAAGATTCCACCAACATTTCTTGGATCTGAGTTTGGGGTCTGTATGATGCAAGTAGACAATTCATAACATCAACACCTCCCATTTTTTCATTGTACTTTTGAATAACGAATGGTAGACTAATAATTGGAACTTTTTATGTGTACGATAGTATCTCCTCACTGATCCTACTGGCAAGTGTATAAGACAGTTTGAACCAACAGTTACAACTGCACTGTCATTCGACCTTACAAAGCACATATTACCATCACTTTTGACGACAAACTTTCCTCTTTCCTTCCTAGCAAGTTCTTTCTATAGAGTCACGGAACAGTGTTGAACACAATTATATCTTACTGTCCCAGTTGCTCGAACACATTTTCCTCCTAATTCTAAAAGAACATCATAAGACGTAAAGAAATTATCGAATAAGACTTCGCGCTAGTCATTATTTTCTATGATGTGAGACTACGAATAACTCTCGTCCCTAATGGAATATTCCCACTAACGTTATCAGCACTATTGTCTTTTCCACCATAGGGGTCCATTGCATAGTGATAACCGTCAGAAGAACATAGAAAACATATTTTGTAACCAAAAGAGATTGGTTTACCTCTAATAAACATGTTGCAGGTGTGATGCCCATAGTACGGAACCATGCTTTTATCAATGCTCAGATATTGGTGGAAGATACCAAACTACTGCAAGTTCTTCTGTAGCTCATCGTATATAGGTCTTATTTTCCCAAATTTGTCACCTTTTGGTAAGTTAGAATTGTCAACAATATGGAAATATTTCTTTGTTCGAAACGGGCTCTGGGCATTACGGATGACACAATCGGTATACACAAGTCGTCTGCTATACTCCAGTAAGACTTCTCAAAAGGAAGTATATGATACCAGCTGAGAAGTAATAAACAAAAAAATTGTAGTAGCTGTTCATACGATGTATTATAGGTGGAGCTCCCTTCTGCTGTGCGTACAAATTAGACATTTGAACAAGGTGTTCAATGTATGATTGGGACAAAATCTTGAAGAAAATATCTATCGGAGGACTACCGTCAAGATGAGGAGAAACCACAAGTTTTTCTGGTGAACTGGAAATGGGATTGAGGCAAGTTTTCGCAACATTTTTCCACTTAGGCACACACTGTTTCCCTTTCCTGTTAGATGATGAAGTTGATGATATATTTTCAAGCTCATTTTGCGTCATTCATGAAATTATTCACTGCCACTATCAACTCACCACATACGTCCTTAGGCATAAGAGGAACTAATTCGTCTTCATTTATATGCCCCTCGTCTGTTATATCACCTGCTTCATCTGAAGGGAGAATGCAAACATCCGTTTCCTCATTAGAAACACACAGTGTCCAATGTGTCTACTATTTCATCCAGCGTAAGAAATTTCTTTGTCATTTCGCTATTTTAGAGAACAAATATTCACACGAACACCCTACGTACCAATGTTCCCAAATGGGAACATAAAAATATATCAGTTGCACAATAACAAACAATAGTCACAAACGCACGTTCACTCACAATACAAGAACGTACACACATTGAGCTCTCAACTGTCCACAATCAGTCTTGCCAACTTTTATATTACGTCGTAAGCACGCAGTGTTGCAATCTTATGTGAAAAACATGAAAATTTCAATTGTAAAACAATCAAAAGAAACTATTTAAAATACATTGTTGTGAAATTAAGGGAAATAAAACAATTAACAATTCATTCATTTATAATACTACTTAATGTCAGGCAGAAATATAGAAAATATACAACGCTAGAATGCTGAAAAGTTGCTGTTCCCAAAAGGGAACAATGGTACCTAAACGGTTAATCCACTAAGCAACCAGATGTTCGTTTTCTAAATTAAATGATCTGACAAATACAACTGTTTATTCACTTGTACGGGTGTACAAGGGCAGTTAGTGTTATCAATATACAAGGGCAACTGTTCTCTCTGATTATACTGCAGTGTTATTTTTATACCACCGTGATATAGATGCGAGCCATGCAACTCTATATTGAAGGGCATGTATGTATGAACTGGAAACGCCTTAACTGGTAGAGTTTGTTGGAACAAACATTTCAAATTGGGTCGTTGACGACAAGCCTGGACACATTCCTGGGGTGTCCAACCTTGTCGCGGTCGATCCCGAAGCCTGGACACATCTCGTTTTGGGTCGCTGACGACAAGGTTGGCCAACGACAAGCCTGGACACATTCCTGAAGGTGTCCAGGCTTGTCGGGATCGACCCCGAGATGCTTTGACATATCTCATTTTATGTCGCTGACGACAAGGTTGGCCAACGACAAGCTTGGACACAAAAAGTGTCCAGGGTTGTTGACGTCGTCCAACCTTGGCGCGGTCCCGTAGAATGAGCACGTTTGGTTAGGGTAGGCTAGTAAATAGGGTAGAGTAGGTACGATGGATTAGTAGAGTAAGTGGTACAGGTTTAAAATAGATCTTCATAGAAATGGTAATTTAACTGTTAAAATCAGTGAATGCACATGAAATAAGGCTGTATTTTTTTTATTTCCCCACCGGAGTATTTCTGCACTGTGTAGAAAAGCTATATTTTATATTTACAAGTACAGGTGGTTGCAATGAAAGTGACGCTATTCACGGCTTCGGTTTTTGGCACGGATAACATGTGGCCGTGGTATATTCTATGGGCTGATGAGGCACATTTTACACTAGAAGCGGCAGTGAACACGTAAAACTATTGGGTACAGGGCTCGGATAATCCGCACGTTGTGCAAGAACAGCCATTACATTCTGCGTACGTGATTTTATGGTGTGGATTCACAGGAGCGTTCATTATTTTCCCGTTTTTCTTTGGAGATGACACCCCAAGGAGTTGTCACCTGTACCGTGACATCGGCTGGTTATAGGGACCGTTTACTGCGACAAGTGATTCCTATGTTACAGCCATGCAACTGTTTGAAGGCGACTGTTTCTATGCAAGACGGTTCAACACCACATGTCGGTCGCCACGTGAAAGATCTGCTTCGTGAAAACTTCACTGCTGATAGCATTATCTCCCGAGATTTTTCAAATGTGAGGCTATCAAGATCCCCCGATCTAAATCCGCGTTACTTCTGAGGGTGATGTCTGAAAACTCGGGTCTACCAGAGAAATGTCCAATTACTGGTGGATCTCAAGGACAGCATAAGGCGACATGCCGCAAGAATTCTGGCGTAACTGCTAAAAGTAACTGTTGCGCACGCCAATTTGCGGATGCAACATGTCGTCGTTGTGTCTGGTGACCATATGGAGCATCTTATATGAATTGGTCATTGTAGCCGCAAATGTTAATAAAGTTGTTCCAATTGAACCTTTTGTTATCATTAAATGGAAATAAAGTTTCACCTTTCGTAACACTCACATCGTTCCTAAACTTGTAAGCTTTGCACCATTTGTTACAATCTCCTACCCTTCACCTTGTTTGCATGATATTTGTCACGTGTTTAACCTATTAGACCTACGTAATTGTCTTATCCATACATGGTGGCCTCCAATCTTTAACAATGATGGCCTCCAATAATGAAACTAACAACAATATGTGAAATCAATATGCACCATTCCATAGATGTTTTAATCGTAAATGGGTCTGCAAAGTTTGGTCAGTTTCTGGTAGATGATATAACAGATAAAGTTGATTGTTTATTTAACAATGGTCTCACCAACAATGAAACTAATAACAATATGTGAAAGCGACTTGTAGTATTTCATAGATGTTTAATCGTAAATGGGTGTTCCAAGTTTGGTCAGTTTCTGGTAGAAAGTATGGCAGATAAAGTTGATTCTTTATTTAACAATGGTGGCCTCCAATAATGAAACTGACAACAATGTGTGAAATTGACATGTGTAATTATCTAGATATTTCAATCGTAAATGGGTATCTCAAGTTTGGTCAGTTTCTGATACAAAGTGTAGCAGATAAAGTTGATTGGTTGTTTAACAATGGTTGTCTCCAACGATTATTTATTTAACAATGGTGACTCCAGCAATGAAACTAACAACAATATGTGAAAGCGACAGGTAACATTCCCTAGATATCTCAGTCGTAATCCAATGGGTGTGCCTAGTTTGGTCATTTTTTGGTAGAAAGAATGGCAGATAAAGTTGATTGTTTATTTAACAATGGTGGCCTCCAACAATGAAACTATCAACAATATGTGAAATCGATATGTACTATTTCCTAGATATTTCAATCCTAAATGGGTGTGCCAAGCTTGGTGAGTTTGTTATAGAAAGTGTGGTAGATAAAGTTGATTGTTTATTTAAAAAAGGTGATCTCCAACAATGAAACTAACAGCAATATGTGAAGTCGACATGCATCATTCCCTTGATATTTCAATCGTAAATGGGTGTGTCAAGTTTGGTCAGTTTCTGATAGCAAGTATGGCAGATAAAGTTGATTGTTTATTTAACTATGGTGGCCTCTAACAATGAAACTAATAATAATATGTGAAAGTGGGAACCACTATTCCCTAGATTTTGTAACGTCCATTAACCAGACTGTATCCGTTTTTGCTTAGTTTTTGAATTGTTCATTTTATTTTTGATTATTTCAATTTTATTAGTTGTATATGTTAACATTGTTGACAGTGGCGCTATCTACCGTGTTAGACACAAACTATTAGGAAGTTAAAATAACCTTAAATGGCTCGGAAACAATATAGTAATCACAGGAAGGAGATGCAGAGACGAGAAAATGGTGCAATTAATCCTGCAAATGTTCTTGCGTTGCTGCATCTAACATTTAACGTAATACATCTGCTGAATACACCAATTACACCGCAGAAAGACACATAGAAGATGTCTTACAAAGTGTCCTAGATGACTGAATGGAAGAAAGAGATGCATTTCAAACTGAACAAGTTACAATAGCTCTCGCAAATGACGATGGAGGAAGAGAACTGGACGACGTATCTTATAAACTGGAAGACGACGTGGAAGACTGTACTGACTTTGGAACTGCATCTGATAGAGGTATCATCATCGACTATAAACGGAGCGCAGTCACGGTTTGGATAAGTGGTTAGACAAGAACTCTATCAGTTGGAGCCAGAGATGGAGTGGGTCGGTGGGTCAAGTGGGTCAAGTTTTCTGAGTGGGTCAGTGGGTCGTGGGTCAACAACATGTGACCCACCACCCACCATGACTCACTGCGACCCACCGACTCAGTGTGATATACTGACCCATTCTGCTCACTGCATTGTAGACAGTATCTTCTGAAGACTGGTAAATTTATCTTCGTTTTACTTTCAAGACCTTAATTTCTCTTCCTTTTCCATTTGTTTCTGTCTACTTACCAGAGGTGAGTATATCTAACCAAGTGAAAAAAATAACTTCAGGCACTTTTGGATATTGATATTTTTAATTGTAATAATAGCAATAGGACTTATACTACTACCTGACTTTCGAGACCTGTGAGTTTTTAGAGGAGCTAACTACTGAAAAAAATACATTTTTGAATCACTGTAATATACAAAAAATTGAATGTAACTATGTGTGGCTGATCATCACGGTCAAATTGCAAAGTCAAATGAAATTATTTTTGGTCTATACTTAGGCCTTAATCCAAACTGGGATGTTATATTGCTTTCATTATAATGCATAATATCCTAAGGAGGTAGTAAGGATCCGAATCTTTGCGAAAAAAAATAGCATCTCGCTGGCCGTTAAACTTACGGAGCTGAAATTCAGTGTATTAACTCGTTATTGAAAATAAACAGAATGTGTCCTAGCATTTTTTTTTAAATTCTCCTTTATGGAAGCGGCACTTTCTATATATGGAAAATTGGTAGTGAGTTGGTTTGTAAAAAAGATCGAAAACGATAGATGTTATTTAAGAAAAAAATCAGAAACAAAAAATAGAGTGCTTGGCTTCATATATCCATTGCTTTTTACTATAATAATTGCTGAAGCTTATGTTTATTATATTGAGCGCTTACAGCACAGGACAATCAACCCATAAAGTTGAGAGAAAAATAGGCATAAAATTTGTACTGTAAGCTTAATTACACGGAAATTTTAAGTTTGGATTGTACGCATAATTATATGGAAAATTTTACATTTTTTTCTCTTTTACGTTGGTCTACTTACCTTGATTTAGAACTTTCAAATTTCATCCTTTTGTCCACTAAAAAGTATCGATAATTCAACAAGGAAATAATTATACTATGATAATTTAATTGAAATTCTTCGTAATTAGGTCCATGACAAACATCAGTGTGGTAATTGAAGGGAAGAAGGAGAGTAATTCCCATTCACCTCTGAACACTTTCCAGGAACCTCGTTCCCTTTCGCTTTCTAGACGGGGGAGGGAACTTGGTAATTACATCAAACCTTCATGTGCAATGACAAAAATTAAATTTATAAACAAATAAGAAATCATCAGTTTATGAGGCTTTAATTGATAATTTATTCACAAGATTCCCTATCAAAGGCGTGGTAGATGAAGTTTCTGTTCTCCATGAGTCGACATTGCCAACTGACATGGTTGATATGGAAAAGATGTTGAATGGTGATAGAGATATGATACTTCTTGCTGAGTATTTCAAAACTGACCAAAAAAATCGTTATCAGACTTAAGTCTAACAAGCAGATTGTCGATGAGGAGTTGCAGAAATCGGGTAGAAGTATTATCAATTTCCACGACAGAGTACGAACGGAGATTTCCCGTTATGAATTTACAGATAACTGATATTAGAATTAGACTAAGTGCTCGAATATTGTCTAACTTGTTGTTCATGAATGTTAATGGCCCACCGCTAGACAAGCTCAAAGTAGACGAGCTAGTTATTTTTTGGCTGAAGGACGGACATAATTCCCCTGCGGATGCTTTACTACGAAAAAGTTACCAACAGGAAATAAACCCGATTTCAGATTTGTATTAAGGTGGAAAATTACGAGTTATGGAAAATGTATACTTGTATTACTAATGGCTTATTTGTGTTATTCAACTTTGTGCCTAATTTTTAGTAAGTCTCTTCTTTGCTTTAGATGAACTACTTTGAATAAATATTCATAATAATTGCAATTATGCATATTGTAACTTAAATTTAACGTGGTGTTTTAGTGATTACACAAATTACAATTATGAGCATACTTTATGGAGATGCTCTCACATAGGGTACCCGAGCACCTTTATACACTATGAAAAACCTATTTTTCAAGTCTTTTGTGAGAAAAATACTGTGAACTGAGAAACCATAACGTTTTCCATATTATACAGATCTAGTTTCCTGCGAATAGAAGTTTCTTTTGGAATGCGTTCAGAAATTAACACTTGCAAGAATACTCTCTTAGTACAAGTATATTTTAGGCACACACTAATTTCCCCCCCACCTCGGACTGTTTCAATTTCCTAACTGACAAACACTTTATTATATCGTAAAGGTCAGATCCACCGTTATTGTAACAGAGTGGTGCTTGATCGATTGACTAGAAATTCAAACTCCGATTAGTGACAATTTCAGTCTTGTTTTATTACAAGTGTAAACTCTTTAGTCAGTACAGAAGAAGCCGTGGATCGTGTTCAGAGTTGATGACGATGGATTTTGGTGAGTCAGAGTAGGTCACAGTGGATGAGAGTGGTTCATGGTGGGTTGTAGGTCACTGTGGGTCACGGTGGGTGGTGGGTCAGAGTGTGTCACGGTGGTGGTGGGTCACGGTGCGTTGTGGATCAGAGTGATTCAGTGGGTCGTTTGTCACGGTGCGTGGTGGGTCAGTGGGTCGTGAGTCAATTTTTCATGGACCCACGCCAACTCTGGTTGAAGCTATCCAAACCAAATACGATAAATCAGACAAGAGAACAAATGGGAGAAACAAGTCGCTGCTGGAGAACCATGGAAGGATAAGGCAGTGAAAGTGTCAAAGTTCGTTCTATGTACATTTAAAGATGCTTTACACGCACAGTTTCCCGTACACGATATGGACTTCCAGAGATGGACTATGTAGTCTCGTAGCAGACTCGGCATACCATTATTTTCGGCATCACATACCTGGGTATGGATTTTAAAACCAGACCAACTTGTGTTGAGTAAGGTGATAACATTTATTTCTACTGCACTTGAAGCAAGAGAAAGGACTTCGCGAGAACAATTAGTAACTTGGTGAACATTGCCAAACACACAATCTGCAATACGGTCCGAGTGATGTGTATAATTCGGTTCAAAGCAGGTTTCAAATCGAAATGCATGGCGGTCGTGCCTTCACAGGACAGGGGATGAAAGCAGTTGTAAAATTCGTGAGTGCAACAACACATTTATACATCCAATATATAATATCCGCGGATGGGATTTTGTTGTCATCATTATTTGTTGTGTTGAAGGATTCAAAAGGTAAATTCGGTCCAAGGGTACAGAACAATATGTTTCGTCCTCGTGACATTTACCTAGCTTCCTCGAAGTCCAGCATTTTCGTAACGTAGCAGTATTGTGTGCCACTGTTTTCTTAATGCAGCCTTTACATTGCTGTAGGCAGGGTCGGACTTAAGCAATTTGCTGCTGCGTCAATAGCATAATTTGACGTCCCTTTTACTGTAGAAAAAGCACATCCTTAAAGTCATATTATCCCATCATAAATTTAGCAGTTAATGAAAATATAAAATTCACATATTAATAATAGTAAAATTATTAATAACATGCAGAAGGCCATGGAGCATGGAAACTTCACAGTTGCTGCAAGTGACCTGCCAATAATGGCAGAATACCTATGACGATGATTAATAATAAGAGTTGAATCGTTTGTGAGAAAGTTCCAAGTTTCGGGTTTCCTTTAATAACACAAGCTTAAGTATATTTATTCATTGATTCTATACAAAGAGAAATAAGGAAAAGCTTATGATAATAATGCCACGTTAAAAGTATCAAATCAAGTTCTAGCTCACACTGCTAGTTCAAAACAAAAACAAATGAGTAGAATCATGCGTGAAATTCGTGAAAGACTTGCTGCCCTAACGGGACTTGTAATTTTTAATGGTTTCATCATGTTTGACAAGATCTAGAAAGTTGTAACGTTAAGTGGTACCGGTACACGAGAAAGTAGATGAGTGTTTTACTGTAAGATGAATTAACTGTATCACATGATTTATTCTTTTGAAATTTTAATGGATCGTATGCATAGCATACGCGTTGTTAAATATGATTGTGATGAATAATTTTTATTTGATCGCTTACGGAGGAAGCTCAGCTTACGAAATAATTTTTATTCGCTCTCTTCCGTAGGAAGCTAATTAGAACAGCTATGCTGTGATCATATTTATTATTTTTTAATTGGATCGTTTCTCCTGGAAACTTGTTATTAAAAATTTGATTGTGATTATATTAAAAGCTCGTTGTTAAATTTCATTGTAGCGTAATAATTTTTAATCGTTTGCTTCGATATGAAACTCGTTAGAACAGCTATGCTGTGATTATGCTAAAAAAATAAAATTAATCTCGATCCCAGCTTTTTAAAAATTGTAGTGCATCTTTTATTCTTTCATATTATTTTTAGGGATCGTATGCATAGCATACGGGTTATTAAAATTGATTGTGAATATATTATTTATTTGTTTTTTACTGCGATAAGGTCATCTATATAATGTAGAACAGCGACGGTGCAATCGTATTAAAAATTCGTTCAACAATCTTTGATTGTGATCCAATAAAATTGTGGGAGAGAATAAACTTTATTCATGCGAGACTTGTATTGTGAGGCATCGTATGCATAAGCATACGCGTTGTTAAATTTGAGTGTGAACATATTAAGAAGTTGTAGCAGGATGCGGAGCAGTTTTCAGATAGGTCCCTCTTGAACGAAATCAGAAGACTAACTGAAGTTTTCGCACGCTTTCTGAACGCGGATGGATGAGCGGAAGTAAAAGTTGGTGGTGTACGGTATTCACCTTACTACTACGTGACATCACAGAATGCCGTCGGAGAACAGAAAAGAAGTTTGGGTCCGCGGTGGGTAAACATAACAGATTGCCGACAACTAATAGAAAAGAAGTTTGGCGCCGCGTAAGGTGAACACATGATTACCTTGTGGCTATGAAAATATTTTAATTACAGGTTATAAGAGAAAAATATATAATGATACATGATGCAGTCCTATAAGAAAAAGGATCATTGCAATAGTAATATTGAATCATCATCATCATCTGATGCTGAATTAGAAGTATACGGATCGTCGTCAGATTAAGAATTTGATATTGCCACAGTAGAATCACCAGTACTAACAGTATCAGAAACCCCGTCACCTCCACCTGTATTATCAAGAACACCTAGATTTTAGAGCGTAGACTGCTGTTGTAATACTCAAAAAGTGAACAGTGAATGTATAAAGAAGGCTATTGAAAAATGGAATTTCAACGATACATTAATATGTGACGGTTGTAGAGAAGGATCCTATCATGATTATGCTCATGATTGTATGAATGTACCCCCAAAATCATGGGAAACCCTAGCTTGGTATTGTAGCATGTCCTAGCGTTGAAGAAGATGTGTTTTAGCTGTATGCAAATGCACACATTATTGGAATATTAACAAGAGAAAAATTCTATGAAACATATGTGGAACTGTTAAATAATACAGACTATCACCCGGAATTATTGGTTATTTTATTAAGAAAAGACAGACGGAATTTGGACATTCCGGTTGAAAAAATATATTCAAATAGTGGTAGTGTTTTATGTGTGTTATGTACTGCTGAAAATATTGTGAATTGTGTATTACAAACAATAAAAGTATACTTACTTGATAATAATCCAATTGAATGCGTAAAATGTAAATTAAATATTGTTCATGATTATAGTCATCTTCACAATACTGGAACATTTGCAGCGAAGTACTTGTCTCTTGATAGACCTCTTAGTGAACTTTTTGAAGTGTTTGAACAAAGTGAAATCTCATTTATACGCTTTATGCGTAAAACTTTGGTCTTTTAAAAAATACAGAATTTGGTCGACAAATTATACCATTCTGCATTCAACGCAGAAATGAAATTTCACCATGCGTAAATCAGTATATTATTGAAGCGCATGTGATGATACAGTAAATTTACAGTATGATACAGTAAACAAATTAATTGGCTACCATTAAATTTACACGATTTAAAGTGGGATAGCAAAACTGGATATACTGTATCATTCATACGCTACCTTGTATATCAATTATGGGCAAATAACTCAACCTTTTATTGTAAACGTTTAGAGAAATCTCTTGGAATTAAGAGTATATTTGCATTACATAATGTTATTGATTCAGAAACAAAACATTGTCCTTCCTTCATTAAGTGAATTATGTGGAAACACATTTAATGAATATTGTTCTTTTCCAACAAATATTGTAAAGAAATCAGAATGTCCATATCGTAACGAACAACAGTTAAATTATTGGTGGAAACATGAAAGATAAACTGCATTAGCTAATGCATTATCAAGATTGTAATGAGGAATTGTAAATAAAATGCAGGAATGTAATTTTAAAAAACTGTAAAATTTTAAAAAGTAATTAAAAATTGTATTAAATATTATAAAAATTGTAAAAATAATAAAAAGATAAAAATATTGTAAAAGTATATAATAAAAAGTAAAAAAATGTGTTTTCTTTTTAAAACTTTGTTTACATGTTCATAAACGATATCATCATTCTTTTTCAAATGTTTCTTGTTAAACATTTTTCAAATGATTGAGTGCTAATAATATGATGCAAAAAGAATAAAACAAAATATCCGCACAAAACAGAATCGTCATCCTGGTATTATTGACTATTTGTAAAATATATCTTAGTATTTTTTGATAAAAATTTTTTAATTTCCTTGGGAATGTCCATAGCAAGTCTTACAAAATAATATCGTTTTTTCTCATCGATGTACACTGCAACCCAATGTGATCAACTTGAATCGGATGTATAAAGATTAACCACAAGTGCAGCAGGTGGTTCTACCATTACACTTCACTTAACCCTACGTACCAATCGAATTCTTATAATCCTATATTATTTCTAATTGATTAATAAAATGTGTTGGACTATCTGTAGAATATATATTTGTACTAGCGATAGAAACTAATGTAATGTAAAAACTATCAGCAATACTTTCAGAAATCATTTTCAGTTGAAGTGAAGTGTCAAGTTTGATGTCCCAAAACGAAATGGTAATTTTAAATCATGTTCATATTTTAAATTTACTTAGTATCTAAATATTTCTTTCCAACTTTAACATAATGCGGTGTGTGAACCACAAAAGATTTTATATGATCATGTTTTACATTATATACACTAAGTTTTCGAACTATCGGTCCTATATTTTGTTGTTGTTTTACACTATCAACGCATTCATTAATTGTATTGGGAATTTTATAATCTAAATTACATGGAAATTTTCCATGTGTTAATATCAAATCAACATTTTTAACTTTTGTGTACACATGTTTAATATCAAGTGTGTTTTCATTAATAAATCCAAAAATAATTTGTAATCCCGGTGTAATACTAATCATATATTGATCTAATTTTAAAGAATTTTTAATAACAATTTCATTATTATTTTGTAAATATTGTAATATACGAACATTTTCAGGAATCATCAGCAGAATAGATTCAATAGAAGAATAATATCCCGGTGTTATTGGAGCATGATGACGTTAAATTTTAACATCGATAACAGTAGTAATTATAATTTCTTCATTTTCACCAACATTATAACAATTCGAAGGAATATTAAATTGTGTTAATGCAACACCCCATTCCCCATCACTAAAATCAATAGGCTGTGCTAATTTAACTCGAAGTGAAGCTGTAGTATTATTATCAAAAAGTTTACTACTTGCATTTGAAGGAAGAGTAACGTAAAAGTCGTGTGTAAAGTTTGAATTCATCTTGCACACTGAATAGAATCTGATCTAATGAACGAATTCATACACGACGGATATCCCAACCATTTTACATACACCCACCCTTTTTTACGCTTTAATAATTTTTGAATAAGTTTTCTTTGAATTCATAATTACTTTTTGTGCATAAAATATTCCTTTAATTTCTTCACCATTCCGAACCTTTAACTTATAAGTGACAGAATTTGATTTAATACATTTATCTACAATAAATATTTCTTGTGTCCATTTAGGTAAATATCCTTTTTCTAATATACAGGTATGTTTATACTTACTAACACGGATGTAATCTACCGGACTAAATTACAACTTATATTCTTTTTATGCATTGTGTTTCCGTACAATGTTTCCCGCACTTCATTCATATTAGAATCATTTACTTGTGCAGGTGCCATTTTAATAGTTGAATAATATGGTTGATTATAATTATTTACAATTTGATCCAATACATTAATATATCGATAAGTATTCTTTGCAGTAAAGTAACGATGCAATTTTTCTTTTAATGTTCTTATAAATCGTTCTGCTAAAAGACATTTAATTTCGGAATGAACACTATAATGATTAATTTTATATTCTTTAAAGAATTGTTTTACATGGCGATTATAAAATTCACCGCCTAAAACTGTTTGTACGTTAAACAAAGGCAACTTGAAATTTTAAAAAAAATTCTTATTGCTTTTACCATTTGAGGACCTTTCTTTGCTTTTAAGGGAACAATATGCATAACGGGAAAAATATCAATACAACATATTTATTTATAATTATTATATTTTGCAATATTTTCCATATCTGCTAAATCCATTTGTAATGTTTCATTTGGTACACTAACATAATACTTTTTATGTTCAATAACTTTACGAGCTGGTGCATGTAATGTATAAGTATCTTGAGAAGCTAACCATTTCTTAATTTTCTTTCTAGACACCGTTGCTTTACGATGTAATGTTTGTATACTTGATAAAGAATCATGATTTGAATAATCATAATATATTTTTGATAATTTTGTCATTTTTACACACTATATTTTTCCAATGTTTAAATAAATTAGCGACTGCTGCAGAACTAGCGAGTACTTTACGACTACGTTGTCTTTTACTATTGCTACTACTACTATTCACTTTTATTACTAGCAACTACTACTATTCACTTTTATTAGCAATTACTACTATTCACTCTTGGTGCTATTGTGCTAAAAGGTGTACCAATAAATTCTTTAAAAATATTAAGATCTAATAAATTTTTAAATTCATGAATACCAATATGATTTCTTGAATATTTTTTGTACGAACATCATCTTTTACTATATATACAATATTTGAACTGGGTATTGTTTTTCGTTGGGTACATACTATACCAGACTTATCCCAATGAATTTTATCAAAACTTGTCAACTCTTTTAATAATAGATCTGTTTTCCTACGTAGAGTTTTCGGTACTCATTGTAAAAAGTCTGATAGAAGTGGTAAAATAGAAGTATTGTTATCGTGTTGGAAAGTTGATTTTTCTTTTTCTTCCTCTTCCTCCTGAATAACAGGTAATGTAATAGGTTTATGTGAAAATGAAACCCTTGTGAACCTGGCCCCCCACCTCTCGGTACAAACGATTTACGCATATCATTAAAAAGTACTTCGTTTGTACCGCAAATATTTTTGTTTATACTGTACTGCAGTATGAGAAATTAAGAAAACAAAGTGGGGGCCAAGCTCACGCAATCCCCCAGAACGTCCTAGGATCGATTTAATTGGCTCATTTGAAAGATTTTCGTTTGTACCGGATT
The DNA here is from genome assembly GCF_964235325.1 of Thermobia domestica. Lineage (NCBI taxonomy): Eukaryota > Metazoa > Arthropoda > Insecta > Zygentoma > Lepismatidae > Thermobia > Thermobia domestica. Next base: position 211,254,105 of record NC_137457.1, on the reverse strand, counting down.
GTACCGTAGTTTGTTTCGTTTGTACCCTTCTGGATTATGAAAAATTAACGAAACAAAATGGGGGCCCAGATCACGCAGGCCCCCAAATCACGACTTAATACACCGAGTACACATGACTTTTGTATGTCATATGAAAGTACTTGTCTAGTACCGGATTGTACCACAATGAGTTTTAGTTTAACCATAATATATTATGAAAAATTAAGAAAACAAAATTGGGGGAGTGTGAACCTGGCACCCACGACGTTGTACAAACGATTTTGTTGGCTCATTTGAAAGATTTTCGTTTGTACCGGATTGTACCGTAGTTTGTTTCGTTTGTACCGTTCTGGGTTATGAAAAATTAACGAAACAAAATGAGGGCCCAGCTCAAGCAGGCTCTCAAATCACGACTTAATACATCAGATACGCATGGCCTCTGTATGTCATATGAAAGTACTTGGATAGTACCGGATTCTACCACAATGAGTTTGTGTAACCATAACAGGTTATGATAAATTAAGAAAACAAAATTGGGGGCTGTGTGAGCCTGGCCCACCACCATGTTGAATAAACGATTTAGTTGAATCATTTGAAAGATTTTCGTTTGTACCGTAGTTTGTTTCGTTTTCACCGCCGTAGATTATGTTAAATTAACGGAACAAACTGGGGTCCCAATTGAAACAAACATTCTAATCAAGTTTAAAACATAGGATATATATGATTTGAGATATTTGAATTTGTCATGGCAGGTCAACCTGGCCCGCACATCTTTGTTTCCTTTGCAATTCGAATCAAAACGTCACCAAAAATTTGTACCCAATATGTATCAATTATAGCATCAAAGTTAGAATTTGTACCCTCATCAATTTCGAGAAATTTGAATTTTTGATGGCAGGTCAAACTGATCCACAAAACATTTTTCTCAATTCGAATGAGAAGGGTACCAAAAATTTGTACCCAATATATGCCAATTTGTAGCAGTAAAATAAGAACTTGTACTATTACCAGGTTGTAGATGTTTGAATTTTTGTTGGCTGGTCAAGCTGGAACGTTCATTTTCTTTCTAATTCGAACCAAAAATTTGTACCCAATATATACCAATTTTTACTACCAAAATTAAAATTTTTGCCCCCACAACTTCCGAGAAGTATGGATTTTTAATGGCGCGTGAGGCTGGGCTGGAGAACTTATTTTATTTTTCAATACGAAGCAAGAAACTACCAAAACTTGTACCCAATATGCATCAATCTGTACCAGAATAATTATAAATTTTACCCCGAATATTTTTTTGAGAAAATTGAACTTTTGTTGGAAAGTCAATCTGGACAGCACAAGTCATTTTACTTCTCAATTCCTACTAAACCGGTACCAAAATTTGTACCCAATATATACCCATTTGTAGTACCAAAAATTACAATTTGATCCCCCATGAATTTCGAGAAATTTTAATTTTTGATGGCGAGTCAAACAGGCCCACACAACAATTTTTTCTGTTCAATTCGAATGAAAACAATACCAAAAATTTGTAAGAATTTTTACTCCCACCAATTTCTACAAATTTAAATTTTTGATGTGTCACGCTGGCCCGCACAACTTGTTTTTCTTTCCAATTCAAATCAAAGCGGAACCAAAAATTTGCACGCAATTTGTACCACAAAATTTAGATTTGTACTCCCACCAATTTCGAGAATTGTGAATTTTTGATGGCGGATCGAAGTTATCCTCATAACTTATTTCTCTTTACAATTGGAATCAAAACGGGACCAAACATTTGTACCAGATGTGTACCAATTTGTACCTCCAAAATTTGAATTAGCACCCGCACCAATATCTTGAAGTTCGAATTTTTGATGGAGGGTCATGCTGGCTTGGGCAACTTATTTTTCTTTCAAATTGGAATCAACACGGTATCAAAAAATTGTAGCCAATATTTACGAATTTGCAGTATCAAAATTAGAATATATATCCCCACCAATTTCGAGAAATACGAATTTAGATATGCGGGTTAGACTGATCCGTACAACTGATTTTTCTTTAAAATTCGACCAAAACTGTACCAAACACTTGTACCCTATATGTACCGATTTGTACCGCCAAAATTAAAATCTGTACCCTCAATAATTTTGAAAAAAAATGAAATTTTTACATATAACGGATGAAGCAGAGCCGAACAACTCTTTTCCCTTCCAATTCGAATCAAAATGGCACCAAATGTTGGTAACCAATATGTACCAATTTGTACGAGGAAAATTAGAGTTATACCCCAACTACTTTCGAGAAATTTGAATTTTTGTGGTAGGAAAAGTTCTCCTCCACTGGTTTTATCATTCTAGTTCGAATCGAAACGGTACCAAAAAATTGTATCAACAAAATTAGAATTTCTACCCCACTAATTTCGAGAAATTAGAACTTTTGATGGCGGGCCAGGTTGATGAGAAGCTGGCCCGGACAACACATTTTCTTTCCAATTAGAATCAAAACAGTACCAATTTGTACCATCAAAATTAGAATGTGTACCTCCACCAATATCGAGAAATTTGAATTTATGTTGGCGGTCCAAGATGGCCTGCACAACTTGTTTATCTTTCCAATTCGAATCAATACAGTATCAAAAATTTGTACTCAATATGTACCAATTTGTACCACCAAAATTAAATTTGTATCCCCAGTTATTTCGAGAAATTTGAATTTTTGGTGGCAACGTCAAGCTGACCCCCACAACTTATTTTCTTTCCAATTTGAATTGAAATGGTATCGAAAATATGTACCTAATATGTACCAATTTGTACCACAAAAATTAGAATTTGTGCAACTACCAATTTTGAGAAATTTGAATTCTCAATGCTCGATCCAACTTGACGTCGAAACCTGGCTCGCCCAACACATTTCTTTTATTAATTTGAATCAAAATGTTACCAAAAATTTGTGCCAAATAGATATCAGTTTGCGCCACCTATAAATACCGAAGACAAAATTATTTTAATATTTTTCTACGGTGTACCAAACGTTAGAAATGATAAAGGAAAGCATTATCACAAAACAACTTGTTGGGTAAGTGGCAGATTAAATGGATAGCATTGGCATTTGTACAACTTGGTTGGAGGAGAGAGAGTCAAACATCTACATATGTTGAGGACTTCAAAATATTTATGAGTGGTTTTTTTTCTCCAACCATTTATGAACATGGACAATATTAGTTTTTATTACAGAACTCATTCAGAGGATCAGTTCTGTGAAGTCGTCTTTATCCACTCATATCTCCGTTTCGAAAACATACTCTAAGTTCTAATTTTGCTTATATAGAAATTTTTACAAATTCAGTTACCATCAATAATACACTTCAGAGTTGAAATGTTTTATGGAAATAGTAACAAATTCATTTGCGAAGTAGTGATGTCGAATTTTAAAAAAATACGTTTCTCTGATTTACCTTGAGGTCAAATAGATCCACATATTTGAGTAAGCATTTCAGATTTATTGAATTGGTGCAGGTACAATGTAATATTTTTTGTTACAAATTGTCTAAAACAATTGGACAATTTTCATAGAATTCTGAATAAGCTTTTGGCCCGGAAGAGTTGACTTGGTGATAAATTGGCCGTTCGTTGAATAACAATTTCTAATCTTTATTCGTACATGATTTTGCTCATGCAAATTATAAGCAAATTTTTCGTTCCGTTTTTATGAATTGCGGGGAAACTTGGTTGCACGTTCTCGTTAGAATCGAATACTATTTTGATTGAATACAAATAAAAGGGATTGCCAAGATTGCAATAAAAAATTAAATTTCTAGAAACTGGTAGGGTTGGAAATTCTAATGTTGAGAGTACAAACTGGTACTTAATTGGCACAAATTTTTGGTAACATTTTAATGCGTATTCGTAAACCAAATGTGTTGCGCGAGCCAAGTTTCGGCGTTACGTTCGCTCCAGCATTGAAAATTCAAATTTCTCCAAATCGGTTAGGGTACAAATTCTAATTTTGGTGGTAGAAATTGATACATATTGAGTTCACATAATTGGTACCATTTTCATTCGAATTGCAAAGAAAAATAAGTTACGCGGGCCACTTTCACCCGCCACCAAAAATTATAATTTCTTGAAATTAGTGGGGTACAAATTCTAATTGCGGCGGTACAAATTGGTACATATTGGGTTCAAATTTTTGCTGAGGTTTTGATTCGAATTTGAAACAAAAATAAGTTGGCCGGCCAGTTTGACCTGCCATTAAATTCATATTTCTTTAAATTGGTTGCTCTACAAATTCTAGTTTTGGTGATACAAGTTATTACATATTGGCTACAAAATTATGGTACAGTTTTGATTCGAATTGGGAAGAAAAAAGTTTTGTGCTCGCCAGCTTGATCTCCTAAAAAAATTCAAATTTCTCGAAATTGGTGAAGGTATAAATTCTTATTTTGGTAGTTTAAATTGCTACATAATGGGTACAATTTCTTGTAAAGTTTTTGATTCAAATTGGAAACAAAGTGTTTGTGGGTCAATTTGACCCGCCATCAAAAATTCAAGTTTTTCGAAATTGGTGGGACTAGAAATTCTAATTTTTGTGGCAAAAGTTGTACATATCGGGTACAAATTTTTGAACAATTTTGATTCAAATTGGAAAGAAAAATAAGTTGTGTGGGCAAGTTTGACCTGCCAACAAAATTCTGTCTGAAATGACCTGCCACGCCTCACGAAATTTCATGGAATATAAATTATAATTTTGGTGTTACAAATTGGTACACATTTGGTAGAGAATTCTCGTATCGTTTTGATTTCAATTGGAAAGAAAAAGTGTGCAAGCCTAATTGACTCGCCATTAAAAATTCAATTCTCGCGAAATTGGTGAGGGTGCAAATCATTTAGGTCCAAATTGGTACATATTGTTTACAAAGTTTTAGTACCGTTTTCATTCGAATTGAAATAAAAAAAATATGTGTTGTGTAGGCCAGGTTGACGTCATATTGATCCTCCATTAAATCCAAATTTTATCGAAATAAGTAGTGTGTACAAATTCTAATTTTCGTGGTACAAGTTGGCGCATACTGGTTACAATTTTTTGGCACTGTTGTGATTCGAATTTGAAAGAAAAATAAGTTGTGCAATCCAGTTTGACCCGCCATCAAAACTAAAATTTCTCGAAATTGGTGGAAGTACAAATTCTAATTTGGTGCTACAAATTGGTAGTATGGAGTACCAATTTATGGTGCCATTTTGATTCGAATTGGAAAGACAAAGAGTTGTGCGGCTCTGTTGATGAGGATACAAACTTTAATTTTGGCGGTACAAATTTGTACATATCGGGTAAAAATGTTTGATGCCGTTTTGATTTGAATTTTAATGAAAAATACGTTGTGCGGCCAGTTTAACCCACAAACATAAATCCAAAATTCTCAAAATTGGTGGCCGTACATATTCAAATTTTGGTACTACAAATTGGTAAATATTGGCTACAAATTTTAGATACAGTTTTGATTACTATTCGAAAGAAAAGTAAGTTATGCGTGACAGCTTAAACCGCAATCAAGAATTCAAACTTCTATGTATTGGTGGAGTGTTAATTCGATTTTGGTGGTACGAATTAGTACAGAATTGGTACAAATCTTTGGTCCCATTTTCATTCGAATTGTAAAAAAATTGTGTTGTCTGGGCCAGCTTGTCCTCAACCAGGTACAACGAAACAAACTACGGTAAAATCCGATACAAACGAAAATCTTTCAAATGAGCCAACTAAATCGTTTGTACAACATGGTGGGGGGCCAGGTTCACACAGCCCCCCAATTTTGTTTTTTAAAATTTTTCATAATCTATTATGGTTAATTTTAATATACGGCGGAATTAAAATTAAGACAATAGACGGCGGAAGATATCAGATAGACTATGTTATGATTCAGGACAGGTATCGGAATAGCTTAAAGAACGCGAAGACCCTTCCCGGGGCTGATATTTTCTCTGATCATAATCTTGTGCTGGCCGAAGTAGATATTCAACTGAAAAATGTAGGCAGAAGAAAAGTAGGTAACAAAGTGTTGAATACTGAAAAGTTGAAAAACGAGGAAATAAGAAATCTTTTCGCTGAAAAATTCAAAGAAAAATGTTCAAATGAGGAAAGGATAGGCGCAGGTAGTAACGAACGGTGGGAACATATTAAACGTTGCTTACAGCAGGCTGCAGAAGAAGCAGTAGGTTACCGTGAACACAAAACTGCTAAGAAACCATGGGTTACAGAGCAGATGTTGCAGAAAATGAGGGAGAGGAAGATGTGGAAACAGGTTGATACAGAAGAGGGCAGAAAGATGTACAGAAAGTTAAATAATGAATTACGAAGAGAAACAGACAGAGCGAGGGAAGAGTTTTACAAAAGAAAATGCGAGGACATAGAAGAATTAGAAAGAGTTGGGAAATATGAGGAAATGTACAAGGAGGTGAAATCTATGGAATTTCGGAGGAAACAAGGGAGTATCATGATGGCAGTAGAAAATAAGAATGGGAAGGTAGTCAGCGAGAGAAACGAGGTCATAGGAAGGTGGAAAGAATACGTTGAAGACTTATATGAGAGTAGGGATAGACCGTGTAGCCTAAATGTTGAAGTGGAAAATGAAGTAGGCGAGGATGATAAAGGATTTAGTATTCTTCGGGATGAGTTTGAAAAGGCTATATCCGAGATTAGGAATGGAAAGGCAACAGGAATAGATAACATACCAATAGAATTCATTAAAAATATAGGAGACAAGGGAAAGAAAGAATTGTAGCGATTATGCAATGAAATATATGAAAGAGGAGAATGGCCAAGAGACTTTCTGAAAACGATCATGATACCGATGGCTAAGAAATCGAACCCAAAGAGATGTGAGGATTATAGAACTATTAGTCTCATATCTCATGCAGCTAAAATTCTGCTCCGAATACTGAACAGAAGGTTATATGGAAGAACAAATAAAGATGTGGAGGAAGAGCAGTTCGGGTTCAGAAGAGGCAAGGGCACAAGAGATGCTATTGGATTATTAAGGGTGATCGGTGAAAGATTTATAGAAAAAGGGAAAGAGGTGTATATTGTATTTATTGATCTAGAAAAGGCTTTTGACCGCGTGAATTGGGAATTGTTGTTGGGACTTCTAACAAAGATAGGGTTGGAATGGAAAGATAGAAGACTAATAAGAAACTTATACATGAACCAACAAGTAAGTGTTAGGATAGGGGAAGAACTGACGGAAGAGAGTGCAATTGGAAGGGGAGTTCGACAAGGATGCTGCCTCTCGCCAACACTATTTAATGTCTATCTAGAAGAGATAGTGAAAAAAAGCCTACATGATGATGATGGCATTTCGGTAGGAGGTAGAATGATTAGATGTATAAGATTTGCAGACGATATGGCGCTTGTTGCAGAATCTGAAAAGAAAATCAATAAAATGTTAGAAAAAATGAGAAAGGGCTTTGAAGAATGTGGGATGAAAATAAATGTTAGAAAGACAAAAGCCATGGTGATTGGAACGAAGGGGTCTGTGTCAAATATAAAAGTAGGAGAGGAGAAAATAGAACAAGTGAATAGTTTTCGATACCTGGGTAGTATTCTTAGTAATGACATGAAATGCGAACGTGAAATAAAAGCAAGGATAGGAATGGCGAAAGAAGCCTTTAGGAGGAAGAAAAGTCTGTTTTGTGGGACCTTGAACAAAGAGTTGAAAAAAAGACTCATAAAATGCTTCGTGTGGAGTGTTGTACTGTATGGGGCGGAAACGTGGACATTACGTAAAGGTGACGAAAATCGACTGGTGGAAATGTGGGTGTGGAGAAGAATGGAAAGAATTAGTTGGGTCGAGCGGAAAACGAATGAGAGAGTGTTAGAAATGGTGGGTGAGAAAAGAACACTTTTAGATATTATTAGGAAGAGGAAGAGAAACTGGTTGGGACATTGCCTAAGAAGAGATTGTATCATGAGGGACATCCTAGAGGGTATGGTGGCGGGAAAGAGAGGGAAGGGGCGAAGGAGACTACAATTAATGGATGATATTAAAACAGAAAGATCATACGCGAAGACGAAAAGGTTAGCGGAGGACCGTGGAGCATGGAAGCTTCTCAGCTGCGGCAAGTGACCTGCCAATAAAGGCAGAATACCTATGATGATGATGATTATGGTTAAACTAAAACTCATTGTTGTACAATCCTGTACTAACAAAGTACTTTCATATGACATACAAAAGTCATGTGTACCCGATGTATTAAGTCGTGATTTGGGGGCCTGCTTGATCTGAGCCCGTATTTTGTTTCGTTAATTTTTCATAATCCAGAAGGGCACAAACGAAACAAACTACGGTACAATCCGGTACAAACGAAAATCTTTCAAATGAGCCAATTAAATCTATCCTAGGACATTATGGGAAGCCCAGTTAACTCGGCCCCCCACTTTGTTTTCTTAATTTCTCATACTGCAGTACAGTACAAACAAAAATATTTGCTGTATAAACCGGTACAAACGAAGTACTTTTTATTGCTATGCGCAAATCGTTTGTACCAAGAGGGGGGGGGCAGGTTCACAAGGGTGAAAATGAAGTATACTGTAAATAACGATGCAAAGCTTGTTGATGTAATTTCCACTTTTGTTGTACACTAAGATCTTGACGTTTTAAAATAGTATTCATTTCTTCATCTAAACGTGATTGATGTTCATGTATGGATTTAAGATTGGATCGAATTTTATGTACAGCATTTTCAGAAACTAAAATCATTTTACGTAATTCTGATATAGTTATCGACTAAAATACTACTGCCTACTGCTGCAAGAGGTGGTCTCTAGAGTAATGGTAGAAGCTCACAACCTTTTTGTACCAACAACTTCTTCTTCTTCTTTAATGCTGTATGTTGTTGAGATAAAACACATAAGATCTTTTATGTGTCTTCGTAAACGTTGCTTCTGACGAGAATTTAAATGAATGTTTCCTTTTATTGTGTTTTTAGCTTCTTCAAAAATTCTTATTAAATCCCTTGATGCATTTTGTAAAATTTGTTTTCCTTTTGTACTCTTGCATTTGCACAGAGCACGGAGCGTGTTGTAGTGTTATTTCACCTTCAAGATCTCGACTCACAAGGGAACCTTCCGAAGATGATAGTTGCAGTGAAAGATGTGACCTATGCCAATTAAAAGAGCTGTAACAGAGATGAGCATTCCCAAAAAATTAGCTGCCCATAGCAATAGGTTCAAGAAATATAAGGGGTGAAAGTTCGGGAAACAGCAAGGTTGGACAAGGGGGGAAGTGCAAATTCCGCAAAAAAGGGGTACACGGCAAAATACAATGCTGACAAGTGATGTATTGAAAGAGATTTGCCACAATAGGGAACAAATGAAGGCCACCAGTGGGTTAACAGTGTTGCCAACTGCAATGAAAAGTACATGTTTTACAAAGAGCACTATATGAAGTGAGTGCAATATTCAGTGTCAACCTGTCATGTAGAACATAAGATATGACGTGTATAATCAGTGGTACAATCTAACAAAAGAGAATAGAAAAAATAGAAGTACGAAAAATACGGAAAAGACGAAGGTGGCCATAATACGCCACATTTGATCACGAGTTGTGCATATTAGAATGAACAAAATAAGAAAGCACCAACTATACAGGAAACCGACGTACCTAGAGTAAAAAAGAAAAACGAGTTCCAAAGTTGGCAGCACAGGCCATGAAAATCCAGACAATTCTAATATAGTTAGGCCACTCGCTTCACAAAAAGAAAATTCCGGCAACAGACATTAGCCTTCGCATCATTTGTACGTGCTCGTCCACATTGTATGTGAAATTGTCTGATGAGACAATGGTCCAAACAGAAGATACATTTTTCAGTGAGCACAGCGGAATACTGCCAATTCGTCACACATGGTACAATGATCGCCTGTGAATGTCTCGAAACAGTACTCTAGAGGTGTCGGAACCTTTGGTGGTCTTTCTATCACATATCCACACCTGTAGAAAGCAAACATAATCAAAGGATTGATCTGCAGTGTGTTGCTGTCTGCCGTACTATCACCGCCTATATGATATATCCAGTGTGTCCCACCAAACTCTGCGACTGAAATAGTTTCGAAGTGAAAAAAATGTGACACATCCAGTTGTGCAGGAATGTACCCATGTCAACGGGCGACAAACTTCTGTGAGACGCAAGTGCCCCCAAGTCCCCCATCATAGGGTCCCAGGGGCCAACTTCAAAATTTCAAATAGCACCATCGGTCGAGTTATATTTCTTTCGATAAATCTTGGAATATGCCAGAACGCATATCAGAAATATTTACTATATGGGATTTCAAAATGGCCGCCAAAAATATCTGCTCGGTGACAAGAACAACGTGCATTTTTGGCGGCCATTTTGAAACCCGTGCTTCATATAGCATATGTTTCCTATAGGTGTTGTTGCACATTCCACGATCTATCGAGAGAGGTACCACTCCGTCCCTGTTGCCATTTGAAACTTTAAAGTTGGCTCCTGGGCACTATGATGGGGATCCTGGGGGTACTTGCTTCTCACAGACTTTTATCACCTCCTGACATTGGTACATTCCTGCACAACTGGATCCGTCACATTTTTGTTCGTTTCGCAAATCTTTCAGGTCACAAAGTTTGGTGGGACACCCTGTATATTCCCACATACGACCAAACCATGACATAATGTTCACTACTTCTATTATCGGTTGTTGGCTCAACCCAACCATTTCATGTTCCTCGACTTGAAATTGCCTCAATCACTCTAGCATTGATGCATTCCGAGTAATGCCTGTTGCCGGAATTTTCTTTTTGTGAAGCGAGTGGCCTAACTATATTAGAATTGTCTGGATTTTCATAGCTAGTGTTGCCAACTTTGGAACTCGTTTTTCTTTTTTACTCTAAGTACGTCGGTTTCCTGTATAGTCGGTGCTTCTTGTTTTGTTCATTCTAATATGCAAACTCGTGATCAAATGTGGCGCATTATGGCCAACTCCGTCCTTTCCGTATTTTTCGTACTTCTGTTTTTTCTATTTTCTTTTGTTAGATTGTACCACTGATTATACACGCCATATCTTATGTTCTACATGACAGGTTGACACTGAATATTGCACTCACTTCATATAGTGCTCTTTGTAAAACATGTACTTTTCATTGCAGTTGGCAACATTGTTAACCCCACTGGTGGCCTTCATTTGTTCCCTATTGCGGCAAGTCTCTTTCTATACATCACTTGTCAGCATTGTATTTTACCGTGTCCCCCCCCCTTTTTTTTTTTTTGCGGAATTTGCATTTTCCCCAATTGTCCAACCTTGCTGTTTCCCGAACTTTCACCCCTTATATTTCTTGAACCTATTGCTATGGGCAGCTAATTTTTTGGGAATGGTCATCTCTGTTACAGCTCTTTTAATTGGCATAGGCCACATCTTTCACTGCAACTATCATTTTCGGAAGGTTCCCTTGTCAGACTCAACAAAAATTCCTGTATGCATGTCTTTTATGTTAGCGTACACATTCATGATTTCGTTAGGAAAAATATTTGTACGTATTCGCAATGCATCGTTTGTTTTCTGTGTTAAGTCAAATAATAAATAAGTGTGAGACTCACGTGTTACTTCCTCGAACACACTCACGATTTCCTTGCTATATCGAGGTATTATCTGCAGGGATGGGCACCCTCACACACTTTTGCCCTCAAGGGGGACGCCCTCACACTCACTTACTCTCATTTTGATAGAGGAGGGTGAGGGTGTCTGAGTCGGAGTGTGAGGGTGGCTGAGGGAGACGACTGAGCGCGTGTGTGAGGGAGTCGATTGAGGGTGAAGGTGGCTGAGGGTGAGGATGAGGGAATCGACTGAAGGTGAGAATAGTTGAGAGTAATTGTGAGAAAGTCGATTGAGGGTGAGGGTGGCTGAGGGTGAGGGAATTGATTAAGGGTGAGGGCGATTGAGGGTTAGCAAAAATGCCCATCACCAAAATGTATTCCTGAAAGATGTTTAAAAGTTATTTATTTGGAAAATGGTTGAAATAGCACTTTCCTGCGATTTTCAATAAAGTAGCAACCTGATTGGCACAGTTATAAAGCATCAGCTGGTCCAGTGCACAAATTGACGGGGAAAGTAAAAGGGATATTCCCTGTTACAAAAATATAGTTCCCTCCCTGAAGAACATTTTCATTTTTGCCCTTCTCTAGGAATTTTTCGAGTGGTCATGTAAATAGAAAAAATAACAACGTATTTTATGTAACCAATCAAAAATATAGCATTTATATCTGACTTAAAACAGCTTATAAACATTTTTGCAGTCGTTAGAATCACACACTTTGTTTCTTGGAATAGTTACTTACACTGCTTGTAGATGATCCAAGAAAACTTGAACAAGACTCTTGAATTCAAGACTATTTGATGAAAAAGACGTCAGCACTGACGTCATTTTTGTCTTGAATTCAATAGTTTCGTTCAAGAAATTTCGTTTCGGTCCTGTTCTAAACAATCCAATTCAAGAGCATTCAATAGCCAATCAGCGCTCGAGTTGAGTGCAGGAAAATAAAAAACAAGTATGATGGCGTCGTGAGACAGAGCTGCAGTTGAATAAATATCTTTTCGTTACTTTCTTCCATAATTATCTGATATTCCAAGTGTGTATTATAATAAACAAAAGCTAATATTTGTGCCGGGAGATATTGTTAGTATTTTGTATTGATAATATTCACGATTTATATAGTTATTACGCTTGCATACTTGATAATATGCTCGTAAACTGAAGTATCCTGGAAAAAGTTACATGTTATCCTATTGTAATCTAATTATTTTATCACGAAATCCGCAGTATTTGAGAAGTTATTTCTTAAGGTGGAGATTGCTTTCACGTGTGCAGATTAATTTTACCAGTGCTTTCCCGTAAGGTACAAATGTGCATCCTAACATATGCTACATACAAGACTGTGCAATAATAATAATAAATAAATAAAATCTAGATGCTATTTAACAGTGTCGGAGCAGGAGCATTGAAGGGGATCCACGGGAAAGTAAGTCCGTACGGAGCAGGCACGTCATCGACGGAGGTTATAGTACAAGAATAAAAATCATGTATAAATGAGAATAGTTTAACAAACCCTTGACATCGTATTCACTCATTTGAACTGAACTATAGCTCTTGTAAGGATTTGATACTGGTAACATTAAACTTCTAAACATAAAATACTGGTTTCATACAGGCATGTTTCGACAGTGGGAATTATAACGGTACCTTAGATAATTCTTCTTCATACACACTTACACATTTTAACAGTAAAATTACTATTCGTTTGACGGGTTATTCTTAACCAGTACCAAAACAGGGAAAGATTTGTGAAGAAAGTCTGATGCAGATATGGGAGGTAAGTCTTGTAGCTGAAAAATACTGTATTATCATTCCTTCGTTTGGTTTTCTGTGATTTCAGCCTTTTCTTTAAACAGTCTTCGATACACACAATTTTAGGAAACAGTTCGATTTTATCTATTTGAGTGTGGTTCTGTCATCAGTACGCCATTTGAAGAATATTTAAAAAAGCTTACATTAGTATAGGGAACGATTTTGTACCTAAGCAGCACTTTACTTTTTTAACGTCAGCTAACCTAACTCGCATTTAATCTAAATGGGACAAACTACTTAGTGAAAATTCAATGGGATTGCTGCAAAATCAATTGACCTGTTTTCTAAATTATTTAATATAATCTATTAAATTACAAATGCCTGCAGAAAGTTACGAAAAATATGCTAATATTATAGCTATTCATGCGCAGGTCTGAACTAAATCAGTACGCAGTTTCGATTTCATTTGTTTTCATAGTTACAATCTATTTTTTTGGGAGGGGCCGCGGTGGCTCAGTGGTAGAGCGTTCACCTCTGGTGCTTGGGGCCCGGGTTCGATCCCAGCCCCCGCCAAGTGAACTTTGTGTTGGACAAACACCGTGTGCGTGGGGTTTTCGGGGTTCTCCCGTTTCCTCCCACTTTCTTCATTCCACTATTTCATTCATTACTCATCATCACCGTCTCCTTTAGCCTAACCGGCATAACTGTGGGACGTAAAACTCAAAGATTTCGTTTCATTTTTCTATTGTTTTGGACTGCCATCTATTAACAAGAATATAAAACAGATTCAATACCTCTGTGATCGTGTAAAAGTTGTTTCAGGTCCATTCGAGACTCTTGTTCAAATGTCTCGAACAATACTCCTTTGAACGTGTACATTTGAGACATTGAATGGTCTTGTTCAAGCTTTCTTGGATCGTCTACAAGCAGCATTACTCATGCGGAAAGCACATTCTTTTTGTCAGAAGCAAACTATAGAGGCTCGAGAGGGGTGGAAAGATAACGAAAATTCTGTAATTCTTGGAAAAGCATTCTTTGTAAGACGCGTCAATGTCACAAGTTCTCATAACATTCGTTGTAACGGATGATCTATAATTTAATAGTTTAACGTATTAGCTTCTATATGCCTGTTTAGCAGTATATATATATATATATATATATATATATATATATATATATATATATATAGGAATAAAAATGGATCTGAAAAGGTAGGTAGAGGCATGACGTCACGCCGTTTCCCAGCCTATCTCTGCCCATTGGAATTTTTTTAGGGACTTGGGGACGTCTTACATATTTTTTGGAGGTGGGGACGGCGTCCCCCCGCACTTTTATCCCTATATATATATAGCGAGAGAGAGAGAGAGATATTTCATTTTCACCACTGAACTTAAAGTATTTTAAATTTAATTTATGTTTGAAATTTTGTTGCCTGTTTAAATGTACAGTACACATCATGTTTTGCCACTCCCATATAAAAATAAAATTAATGGTTAGTTCAACTTTAACTAATACCAATTTAAACTACTGTTACTTATTTTCTAACTCTCCTCATCGCTACTCTAGAGGTTAGCGTACGCACCAGTGGTGCACAGGATCTCAGGTTCAAATCTCGGTGAGCGAACACAAGAACTTAATTTTACCATTATTCATTTGCCTTAGTCGCCTGTCCCCTTTAGCCTAAAGAGCATAGTCGTTTAACGTTAAACTAACAAATTTCATTTCGAATTTAATGGCTTACCAGCACTTCTTTATATATTTATTCTGTGTGTTTATCCGTTGGAAAGACAAATAATTCAAGAACTACTTGAGGAATTACCACCAAATTTGGTCAGAACATAGATTGTCAAAAGTTAGGATTCAAGTTCGTGGATGGAGAGTTGGAACGAAAAATGCAGAAAAGGGTTTGCGTACGTGTCTTTGGCGCAGGAGACCCAGGATAGATTTGACGCTGGGAGCTCATGTGCTTCAGATTCTACTTTAACGTGTAGGCTCATGTTTCATATTACAGAAAGTTATAAAATGAACGTAGTAGTGATCCCGAGCGATTCGACTCGTAACAGATATCTTTTAGCTCCACTCGAGAATTCAGCTCCAAAAATTTCCTCCAACTCGACTTGAAACTCGGCTCGAATTCGGTTCGAGTCGAGCCAAAACGAGCAAACTCGAGCAAAATCCTGTGTCTAGTTTCAAGTACTCTCTTCATTTTTTTTACATACAGAATATAATTATCAATGTTACTACTTCTACTACAAATTACTATTATTATTATTGTTATTATTATTATTATAATAAGAATACCGTGTATAAACATGGAAGATAGGTGGTTTGTATCTGAATACTAAAAATTAATGGACTGCTGACCTCTGTAGTAGTTCTTCTTTCAGAAAAAAAATTCCGGGACACACTTAGTATTTGGAGGGATACATATTATTTTCACACGGTACTATTCTATTTATTATTATATTACAGACGTATTATTTCGGTCTCCTCCGGGGGGCACGCTCAGAGCTCTAAGAAGCAGTGGCCCCTCCACAAAACGAAGAAACACTGTTGTGTAGTCGTGAAGTCTAAGAAGCAAGGACGTCGTTCATGAGGTTCTGGGTTTGAGTTCCGGAGGAGCAAGTATTTGGGCTCGAGGCAAAATTTGTTAAAAGTTATAGGGCGCTGGACAAACATGTTCAAAACTGCTTGGGCCAAGTTCAGGGCTGTCAACAGCTTGGCTCAATGCTCATTGCTCCACCAGAACCGGATGCACCCGAGTCAAGAGATGTCTCAAATCACGACTCGATTCAATTCGAATTTCATACGAGATTCGAGTTGGGATACATTTTGTAAAACTCGAGTCAAGTAGAGACTGCTTGTACAAATCTCGACTCGACTCGAATGTCTCGAAAATCTCTGCATATTTTTTTAAAAATTATTTCGAAGAAACTAATAACTGAGAAACAGCTATTTACCTTGAAACCAGCATTTATTACTTTGATAAGGTACAGAATAAGTAATCTTATCGCCAGCAAGATTTAATTATCATATTATTTCAGTTAATTAAAACTAATAGGGTTAATTATATGTTGTGATATTTGATTGTATTTTAAATATAATAGCAATACTTAAGTATCTATTCAGATATCTAATTTGTATATAACTGTTGCGCTAATGTGAACCTCATAGAGATGCAAGTGCTCGGAAAAAAACCGGCTTTTTTTTGGAAAAAAACTCGGTTTTTTCTGCTTCGCTTTTTTGCTTGGGAAATTTTGGGCTTTTTTGAAAATTCTGCTTTAAATTGATAAACCAGATTTTGTTTCGCTTCTCTACAACACAAAAAGTCATTTAATTAGTGGTTGATGCCGATAATTATATAAAACCTCGAAAATAAACCATGAATTTAGAAAAGTTCAAATGACAGTTTTACTTCTCAACATATTTACATTATGAATTCCAAAGGATTAACCAATGTATATAATAAGATTTTTTTAACCTCCTACATACAAAAGTAAGCAGGGTTGGCAGGAGCCATGGTTGTTTTTGAAAATGCCAAAAACCCGTTTTTTGGGGGGAGTTTAAACTAGGCTTTTTTTGGTTTAAACCAGTTTTTTTTTGGATTTAGATATTTTGCTTTATGTATTTATATTACATATTGACAGAAATAAGTTTGTTTCGCCTTGGTATTATTATGCAACAACGGGGTTATGCTGGAAGAGGTCACATAAGCTTAAAGAAGTCCGGTCAGTAAATTTCTTAAATTGAGAAACTCCCGCCCTAGCCATCGGGAAAATCCCGTCATTACTCTAAATGTAAAACAATAACGGAAAAATCCTGTTATTGCTTTGCATGTAAAATTTAAAGGTCAACGTATCATAACCAAAACGCTAAAACTGAGGTATTAAATTACAAATTTAGTATGCAGATATCATTGAAAGTACAATCTAAGCTAATGTTTGAAGCTACGTAGGCAATCGATAAATTTTGTCAATTTATATCAGTATATTTAAGCAACCTTGGCTTCTTTATAAAACAACAGGCATTCAGGCATGCAGAAATATACAATTTAGTTTCGTTTCGTATGTTCAGGCTTAACATCCTTACGTAATACCGAGGTTATCAAGGAGAAGACTTTCGCTTAAAGTGACATCCGAACCGCTACTTTGTTTACGCATGAAAGAAGGGTTGTGGTTCGACCGAGAATTGAACATGGGACACCTTGATTAAAAGGTGAAAAGGAAATAAAACTAGTGCAGATGGTTTGATGTATGGATACGTCACCATGAAGTTCACACGATTCGCATTTTTCGTACCTTTTATTTTTTTTTTTCGGTTTAAACCAGTTGTTTATTTAAAAAAAAGAAGAAAAACAGCTGGTGTAAACCAGCCAACCCTAAAAGTAAATACTTCTTTTTAAAAAATACTCGAATAAGTAGCAAAATTCTATGTAGTATTTTTACTTCAAAATATTCCATACCCTCTTTTTGGAACAAAATAAAATTAAAATAAAACATAAGAAAAATACTTAGATTTATATGATACACTTAAAGGCTGCACACCTAGAGCTTTTGCTTTTGTATATTCTTGAAATTCTAGAGTTTTATATAAGCACCATCACGGTTTATTCAATCCTCAAGTTTTCTGTAATTTTAACAAGAGGGATTGATCATGAAGGGTGTGAGATAAGAACATGGTAACCCATAATTTTACTATTTTAAGAAATTAGAAATTTTCTGCTGCACAATCCATTTTGAAAGTCGGAAAGCTGATTTTTCACATAAGTCTATACATGGGGGATTAAACGAAGCGGTATGCGTTGCTGCCTATCTGATGCTGCGTAACTCAGCAATTGAAAATTTGTTAGTTACCATGTTCTTGGCTCACACCCTTCATATCATTATGGAACTCTCCCCACCCCACCAACACACACAAAAAAAAGGACTACGGAATATATTTAAGTTAAGATAAATACAACTACACAACAAACATGATTGACTGGAGCTTTTGCGCTTCTATCGAGAAGTCCGGAATTCAAGTCAGCATTCGACCATTCTGACAAAACTTTTCTTCATTCCATCTATGAAGTAGAAATAGTGCGTGTACTGTGAGTTGGCTGACTTCATTTCTTATTGTTTTTAAATCGTTATTATTACTAATTACCAGCAGTGACGGTTTTGCGAGGGTTAGGGGGGGCTGTCTTTCGGACTGAAGCCTGTTCCCCAAAATTACGGAATGTCTAAAACAAACGAAATATCTATTAGTTATGCCTTTACTCATAAACTTTAAGCTGCCGTCAAATAAAAATTACGAATGTTTAGAAAAACTAAACATTAGTAAGAAAGAAATCCTCCCAAAATACTTTTCTAAATCCGCCACTGATTCTCAGTATAAAATGATCTTCAAGGTTGTATCCGGAAGATTATCGCTAAATATATAAACGAAACAAAATACAGTATTAGTTATGCCTGTACTCATAAACTTCAAGCTCCTCCCAAATAAAATTAGGAGATTTTAGAAAATGAAACAATCAGAGAAACCCGTCCCAAAGTACGTTTCTAAATCCGCTACTGATTATTTGTATAAATTAGTATTCAAGGTTGTATCCGGAAAATTATTGCTAAATCGTTGCACAGCCACAGTATAACAGAAATGTGGAAGTACGGTTAGACGGATATATTGAAAAACGTACGCTTTGACGGATATATAGAAAAACGTAAGTTTAACTTCTGCGTTAGAAGCTAGAGTACTAAGCTCTTAGAAATGAAACAGACGACAAACTGAAATGATATCGAGAAGAAAAAATATCGATAACTCAAAAGTTAAAATAAAGTTAAATAGCCTCTAAAATTGCCCTCAAATACTACATTCTTCATGTTAGCTTTAATTCGTAAAACATGTGCTCCATCCATCTTGATGGTGAATTTTAGAGCGAAATATTGCATTTAGGTCATTGAATTCTTATCTAAGTATAGAATATACTATAAGAAAGCTATTTAGATAGAAAAATCATGAAAATGAAAAAAGCCAAAATTTCCAAAATTCTCGTTTTTTTCAAAAAAGCCGGCTTTTTATGTGAAAAAAAGCATCGATTCAAAAAAGCCGGCTTTTTTGCATCTCTAGAACCTCATGTGAGCAATCAGCAGTCTATAGTAATTGAACATAATTGTAACTATCGTCTTTTTGTTCCCATGAACGCAATAGGTCTACATAATAATTTCTGGACTATTCACTTCCCCAACTAATGTTTTAAGCAAATCATGAGTAATGGAAAACGCATGATTTAACATTTCTTGTAGAGTCCGCATCAAAAAAATTCCGATAGCTAACGCCGTGCAGTTAGACCACCCAATATAACCTTCTTCTCCCATAATCGTGTCAGGTAAAGAGACCCCCTCTCTCTCCTCCTTTGTTCTTTCCCATACTAAAATTAGCTAACAACATGAGCGCAATTCTATTTTCAAACTACATGTATTAGCTTTGATAAAATGAAATAACAAAACCGAGACGAAACAAGATTCATTGGTTGATGTAGGGAGAAACTGAAACACATACAATAAAAAATTGAAACCAATGAATATGTAGTACACAGAGATTCAAAACTGAGAAAGAGAGAGGAGAGGAGAAAAGAAAAGGGAGAAGGGAGAGAAAAGAAAAAGAAAAGGGAGAACAGATAAAAATGGGAATTTAAACGTAGTAAGAAAAGAACCTAACATTATAAAGTAACAGTTCCAGAAATCCAACAATAATATAGAAATAACGTTTGTTTTTACATATTTTTTCAGAACTATTCGAATATATAGAGGATGCTTTAAACATTCATTATGTCACTTTGATAATGGATAGCATACACAATTTCCAGTAGAACTGTATATCTCCGAGACACATCTAGGATAATGTCAAAAGTTTAACACACATTCTTTGTTTCCGCGTGGTTCGATTGCAAATTCGGTAGTGTTCATTGGACGTACTGATCCAAAATACATTCTTATACTCAGTAGATAGCGTAGAGCATTTCCTCTATTTCAGAATACTAATGCAAACTGAACAAAAAACAAACAAAAAAAAAAACGAAACGAAAAGAAAAAGAAAGAAAGAAAGAGAAAATTGAAGAGTGCTATTTTAATGCTAAATTTCTATCACAAATACCATATATTAAAAGTCCAAACTGTATCGTAATGAGACTCGGTAATCTAGAGAATAAAAAAAAGATTTTACTTATTCTCTTGCGTTTAAACAGTATTTCTGTCAGAGGAGACCAGGACTGGGGATGTTATCCCCAGAGCACGAACAACATGACGCCGAAGTTCTCAGTTAATTAGATACTCCAGACCAGGTATATCGTGCTCTTGCTCCGTTTTAACTTTGGAACATGAAATGCATGTGTGCCTGAGAGAGAGAGAGCGGGGGAGAAGTGAAAGATGCAAAGACAGGATAGGGAAACGTCAAGAAAAAGAGAAAGGGGACGAATACAAGTATGAAATATATTTATCATTGCAGTGTATGATGTAGAACGCACACGATGGTTACTCGAATTATCGCCAGTGATGTTTTCTAAGTTCTCCATCACAAGATGAATCTCTGTTTGTAGACATTTTATGCGAAAGAATCATACTACCTAATGGGGAATCGAACCAAGATTTTTCATTTGAAAGTCTAGCACGCTACCCCTACATCACTGATTGCTGTAGCTAAACTTTGTTTAACAAATGGTGTAGTGTTTCTTTCTGAGAACGATAACACGAAAAGTGTATACTGCAAATCAATGATGTCTTTGGAATGTCCTCGTAATTCCCTTGACTTTCCCAACCAACATTCGTAAATCGTCTCTATCATTATACAGGTTTTTGCTTCCATATTCTTATGTATTGCTTGTGCAGTATGATAAGTCGATTCTTCACAATCACTTTGTAATAAATTAACTTTGGCATGAACAGGATTTGAACCTATGTTAGATAGCTATATTATCCATAAGGCCCTTACGTTACCTCTTCACTATCGGGCCACCTGAAATTACAAGCTAAATATTACTTACTTTAGCCCTGATCTTTTAAACGAACCAAAAGTGCCTAACGAAATTCATTTATTCGATAGCTTAGAGAGAAATTAATGCCCACTAATAAAGGAAAAACATACAAACCAGGAAAAACTACAGAAATATATTTTGCAGTAATTTCGCTGTGCAAGTTCAAAAGTACGCAAATAATAATAATAATAATAATAATAATAACAACAACAACAATAATAATAATAATAATAATAATAATAATAATAATAATAATAATAATAATAATAATAATAATAATAATAAATGTTTACATTCACAGTATAGTTGTCTATTATTATTGTTATTATTATTATTATTATTATTATTATCAATTATCCGCTTCGTTGGGTTAAATTGAGAAAAAATAGTAATATGTTCCGTTACTCAGTTACTGTTTAGTATTACTAAAGCGCTCTTTGATATCGCTCATTTTTGATGAGCTTTATATATCCCCTCCCCATCCCTATGTTCTGAGACGCGGCATCTGCAGTGTCATTGTTCATCTCAGCGAGCCGGAAACTATGTATTTGATACTGATATTGGTTACTTCGATCATTTTTATATGTCTCCCCCTCCTTCAAGTTGCGGGGCTGAATTTGGATTTAACCAGAATCAGATGTGTCACTATTAATCTCAGCGACTCCAAAAATTATAGATTCGCCACTAATACCGGTCATTTTTCGTTCTTTTTTAAATGTCGCTTCCCCTCATTATCTCGTCAAAGAGATATGATAGAAACCATATCAGGTTCGAACTTTATCTAGGTTCAAATTTGATCGAGATTGGATTGGTGGTGTAAGAGTCATTAAGTTTATATATATATATATATATATATATATATATATATATATATATATATATATATATATATATATATATATATATATATATATATCCCTCTTCCATTCCCCTCCTTAAGTTCTCCTGTGAAAGTGAAATGATAAAAATCATCTCAGGTACGAACCTCATCTATGTTAAAAATTTGATCGAGATTAATCCTTTGTTTCACGAGTTATCAAGTTTTATTTATACTTTTTAACTTCTCCCTCCCCTCAACCCTAAGTTATATCATCAAAGTAAATATATATATACCATCTTAGGTCGAACCTCATCTATGTTGAAAATTTAATCGAGATCGGTCGGGTGGTTCAAGAGTGATGAAGTCACAAAGACAGTCACTTTCATTTTCATTTTTTACATATATATCAATCTCTCTTCGCCCCCTACGTTGCACCGTCAAACTGAAACGATAAAAGTCATCCCAGATCCGAACCTTATCTATGTTGAAAGTTTGATAGAGATCGGTCTGGTGGTTCAAGGGTTACTACGTTTTATTCATTTTTATATATCAACCCTCTTACCCTCCTCCATCCCCTAAGTTCTAGCGTTAAAATGAAATTATAAAAAAGATTCCCAGGCCCGAACCGTATCACTGTTGAATATTTGATCGAGATCGGTTGGCTGGTTCAAGAGATTAGGAGCCACAAACATAGTTACTTTCAATTTTACAATGTAAGTTATTATTATTATTATTATTATTATTATTATTATTATTATTACTATTATTATTATTATTATTATTATTATTATTATTATTATTATTATTATTATTATTATTATTATTATTATTATTATTATTATTTGCGTACTTTTGAACTTGCACGGCGAAATTACTTCAAAGTATGTTTTATTTCTCTGCTTTTTCTGGATTGTATGTTTTGGATTTTCCTTTATTAGTGGGCACTAATTTTTCTCTAGGACGTCGAATAAATGAATTTCGTTGTGCACTTTAATGCAAATAACGTTACAGGAAGAAGCTGGTTCGTTCCAAAGATCAGGGCTAAACTAAGTAATATTTAGCTTATGTAATTTCAAGTGGCTCGATAGTGTAGGGGTAACGTAACGGCCTTATGAGTAATACAACTATCTAACATAATTTCAAATCCTGTTCATGCCAAAGTTAATTTTTTACAAAGTGATTGTGAAGAATCGACTTATCATACTGCACCAGCAATATGTAAGAATATTGAAGCAAACACCTGCATCGTAATAGAGACGATTTACGAATGTTGGTTTGGAAAGGGCAAGGGAATTACGAGGACATTCCAAAGACATCATTGATCTGCATTATAAATGTTTCATGTTCCTCAGAAAGGAACACTACACCATTTGTTAAACAAAGTTTAGCTACAGCAATCGGTGGTGTAGTGGCAGCGTGCTAGACTTCCAAATGAAAAATCTTGGTTCGATTCCCCATTAGGTAGTATGATTCTTTCGCATAAAATAATGTCTGCAAACAGAGATTCATCTTGTGATGGAGAACTTAGAAAACATCACTGGCGATAATTCGAGTAAACAGCGTGTGCGTTCTACATCATACACTGCAATGATAAGTATATTTCATATTTACATTCGTCCCCCTCTCTCTTTTTCTTGACGTTTCCCTATCCTGTCTTTGCATCTTTCACTTCTCCCCCTCTCTCTTTCACACACACACGTACTTCATGTTCCAAAGTTAAAATGGAACAAGAGCTCGATATACCTGGTCTGGAGAATCTAATTAACTGAGAACTTCGGCGTCGTGTTTTTCGTGCTCTGGGATAACATCCCCAGTCCTGTTAATCTCTGACAGAAATACTGTTAAGCCTAAGGGAATAAGTAAAATCTGTTTTTTTATCCTCTGGGTTACCGAGTCTCAATCGAATTACCGGCTCAATACTGATTTGAATCCTCGACCTAGTGGTGGTCTACATCATCCGACTGACACGATGATCCGTTTGTGCTCTTAGCGTGTGCATTCTATTTGTGCAAATTACGTTATATCCGGAAGAGATGAAATAAATACTGAGTGTTCGGAACAGATACATCTTTGGAAAGGACTAGAAAGTGGTAACCTCTTTGGTTACTGAAAACAAAATTTTATTTATACTAGTTCGACACAAAATTTATTTCCATCCTATAGTTCAATGTGTTTTATTCACGATGAAATTTGAAACATCTATGAGGAACATAAACTTTTGCTTTTGAACATTTGTAACTTTTCATTAGATACAGTTTGGATTTTTAATATATGGTATTTGTGATAGATATTTAGCAGTAAAAGAGCTCTTTCTTTCTTTATTTTTCATTTCGTTTCTTTTTTTTTCTTTTTTTTTTTTGTTCAGTTTGCTTTAGTATTCTGAAATGGAGGATATGACGAACGCTACCTACTGGGTATAAGAATATATTTTGGATCAGTACGTCCAACGGAATCCACGCGGAAACAAAGCATATGTGTTAAACTTTTGACATTATCCTAGATGTGTCTCGGAGATACACAGTTCTACTGGAAATTGAGTATGCTATCCATTATGAAAGTGACATAATGAATGTTTAAAGCATCCTCTATATATTCGAATAGTTCTGAAAAAAATATGTAAGAACGTTATTCTATATTACTGTTGGATTTCTGGAAACGGTACTTTATAATATTAGGTTCTTTTCTTACTACTTTTAAATTCCCATTTTTATCTGTTCTCCCTTTTGCTTTTCTTCCTCTTCTCTCTCTTTCTCCTTCTCTCTCTCTGCCTCATTGTTGAATCTGTGTGTAATAGACATCCATTGGTTTCAAGTTTTCATTGTATGTGTTTCAGTTTCTCCCTACATCAACCTATGATTCTTGTTTCGTCTTGGATTTGTTATTTCATTTTATCAAAGGTAATACATGTGTCGTTTGAAATTAGAATTGCGCTCATGTTGTTAGCTAATTTTAGTATGGAAGAGAAGAAAGTCGGAGAGAGACCTTTTACTTGACACGATTATTTGATAAGAAGGTGTATATCGGGTGGCGTAACTGCACGGCGTTACCTAATTTCTTTGATTCGGAGTGTACATCACATATTGTGATACGAATATAAGACTATTTTACATAGCTTATTACAATAAATGGATCGTTTTTATGCCAAGTAGCCTGACTCTAAAAAAACTAATGTTTACATTCACTTCGATAAATAGGCATCTTATTAAAAAGATTTTCATAAACAGTAAATTATAAAATTATATATTAGATAGTTGATTTTCATTGCCAGCATGAGAGAATTGTTAATGAGATACTGAACTTTAACTTTCACTCATAGAAAATTCCATTTTTGAAAACCCACGAATACGATGTTGTCCACCACAAACTTGCTTGGCTGGTGATTAAACCAGGGACCCTATGGATCAGAGTTCAGCATTCTCCACTGAGCCACCGTGGCCCACAATTTTAATGCATTTAAGGCTTGCAATTAATCCGTTAAACATTAACGATTAAAATAATACATTTAATATTTGTTAATTTTTAATTTAATCAATTAAGTTTTAAGGAGTTAAATTTTAATTGATGTTCTTTAATAAAGTTCGCAATGATTATAAAATTAACCGTTACTTTTTAAAATCACAAATCATACATAATGGATATTCTACAAATAGTTTTTCAAACACTTCATGGAGATTCCTGACCGTAACAGTAATTTTTGGTTTTCCAAAATGAACATTTGAACTCAATTTGTTCCTGTCAGTGTCTCCTGAAAGAAGGGAAAAACCAGTTGCTCACGCGCTAATGTCTTGGTGGACAACGAAATATTTCTGTTGTTAACCGCGGGGTTGTTTGAGATTTACTACGTTTATTTTTTCTCTATTTCCAATGCTTTGACCCAGGGGGCGATCGGGGCGGTCGCCCCCCCCAGAAGAGGAAACTTTCTTATTTTATATATATAAATAAAACCCATCCCAAAGTTTGGAGCCCTTAAAAGTAGTAGTATGATAATCCACCGCCCCCCCCAGAAGTCGGTCCTGGATCCGCCCCTGCTTTGACCGCGTGTCTAGCCATCTGCAAAAATAAGAAAACGGTACAAAAGTGACAAATGGTGTCGGTATCACTGATCTTTAGAGTATTATCCTCAATATACATTTTAAAAAATACCAACTGCTATCTAACGTAGAAAACAAAAAAATAAACAGGAAGTGTATACCGGTATACAAGCTCCATTCTTGAGATTTTAATAGTTTTCATAGTGTTTATCAGTTAGACAAAGAGAAGCAATGCCAGCTTAGAAAGAATAAAAGCTTTTCTATTGTGTTGTGTTCGCGTCACATTCACTGTTCTTGAAAAGACAAGTACGACGTAAATTTGTTATTTCTCACTAGTACAATAAAGAATATTTGAAACCTATATAGTAAACAATGCAGTTCATCCGAAATGTTTTAAATATATGAGCAGGGGTGTTGTATATTTTTGTTACACCCCAGAATTTCTTACATAACAGTTATTGGGTATTCACATTTTCGTACTTACGAAAATCTTGAAAACAACTTTCAGTTTATTTAGTATTATTGTATAATTATTAAACCGCGTACTTTCCAAAATTATCATATGAAAACTAGGGATGGGCACGAGCGAGTTTTCTTTGAAACTCGACTCGACTCGCGAGAAATCGGCTAGAAAAATTTCCTCCAACTCGACTCGGAACTCGACTCGAATTTGGGTGGTGGTGACTCAGTGGTAGAGCGTTCACCTCCGGTGCTTGGGGTCCCTGGTTCGATCCCAGCTCGCGCCGTGTGGACTTTGTGGTGGACAAACACCGTGCTCGTGGGTTTTCTCGGGGTTCTCCCGTTTCCTCCTACTTTATTCATTCCACTATTTCACTCATTTCTCATCATCACCGTCTCCTTTAGCCTAACCGGCATAACCGTGGGATGTAAAACTAAAGATTTCATTTTATTTCATTTTTCGAATTTGGGTGGAGTTTCAAGTCGAATCGAGCCCGAACGAGCCAAATCGAGCCATACTCTGCGTGGAGTTTGAAATACTCTCTTCAAGTGTCCTACATAGACAATATAATTATTATCAATGATACTACTACTACTGTTTATTATTATTATTATTATTATTATTATTATTATTATTATTATTATTATTATTAATAATAATTTTAATAATAATAATACCGACTTGGTAGTCGTGAAGATTAGGAGGCAAGGACATCATTCAGGAAAATTCCGGGTTATTCCGGATTTATATTTCGGAAGAGCATCAGACCCGTTGCCCGACGGGGTCAAGGGGTGAATCCTTCTTCAAGGCTAATTGACACCCTGGACCCTGGAACTGTGAGTAGTGATAACCTGTGTTTGAGAATTTAATTAAAACATGAATTTGCTATAGAAACTAATTTTGCTTTCAGGATTACTTTACGTCATATATCCAAAACTAAGCAAATCCTTGAGTTGCTTTTAAGTTTAACATCCCTTTCAGCGGCGATGCTATATGAGATACTGATTAACATGGAATCCGAACCACATGAGCTTCCGCCGGGAATCGAACCTACGTCTTCCACGCCAAAGGAGTGTACGCTAACCGCTTAGCCACGAAGGAGCTCCGAAGCAAACTTCTATGTGGTTTTAATTGCTATACAGAGAATAGTAGAAAGAACATATAAAGAAATAAGGATCACACGCAAATTCAACGTCCACCCTCCACAGAGCTGACGTCATCTTCAAGAGCGAGGTGACAGGTACAAAACGGAATTGAATTAAATTTAATTACAGCAAACTGGTATCTTGGCTTATGCTTTTGGAAAGAGATGAGGGAAGTTAGCTGCCAAGTCAGGGCTATGTTAATATAGGTACCATCCCGATATTGCCTCGTAGGTGAAAACAGTGTACCGTCATTTTCCCATGTCAAATGAATAGTGTCAGGAGAAAGTACTGCAACAATCAGAAAAAGATAACAAACTCATATTTTACTCGTCCGTCCTTTCTCTTATATATTTCAACAATTCGCTTAAAAGAAAAAATATAGGGCATGACTTCAACGGTCAGTTGTGACAACAAAATACTAGGGATGGCCAGAACCGGTTCTTGGTGGAACCGGTTTTCGGGTCTGAACGGATCCGGTTCTAGAAGATCCGGTTCCGGAACCGGTTCTTCGGATCCAGGTCTAGAACCGATTCTTCGGATCCAGGTCTGGAACCGGTTCTTCGGATCCAGGTCTGGAACCGAAACTTTGTTACCATCCCTACCTAATCGCGAGCTGCTGGCAAGCTGTGAATAGTATGCTAGATGAAATGGTGGAAGCGACAGGCAGGCTCCCAGACGGCGGCAGCTTGTCTCATTTGGCTAAATAAACTGGGTAACTGGCAAACTCATTGGCTAAACAGGCAAACTGGCCAACTCATTTGGCTAAACACCCACTGGTGGACCAAATTTTTTTTTCTGGGGGCACAAGCGGGTCTGGGCGGGGAAGGCACAAGCGCATGGTCCTCTTTGCATTATTTTTGAAGGTGAACTTTGTGCCTCCTTTACGGGTCTTTGGAGGCTTTCGGATCCAGGTCTCGAACCGGTCCCTAAGATCCGGTTCTGGAACCGGGTTTTCAGATCCAGATCTGGAACCGGTTCCTCAGATCCGGTTCTGGAACCGGGTTTTCAGATCCAGATCTGGAACCGGTTCTTAAGATCCGGTTCTGGAACCGGGTTTTCGGATCCAGGTCTGGAACCGGTTCCTAAGATCCGGTTCTGGAACCGGGTTTTCGGATCCAGGTCCGGAACCGGTTCCAGAACCGGTTCTGAAAACCGGATCTCCGAGAACCGGTTCCGCGGTTAGGCCGGAACCGGAACTTTGTGGCCAACCCTACAAAATACAATAATGTTTATAGTGCAATTTTCCAACAATTTCATAATAGATTTTTATGTTTCAAACACAAATAAAAATATCGTATAATACACCTTGCTGTTTTGTCTTTTGTCGGTTTACCTAGAAAATCAAATCTAAGCGTGCAATAGCAAGTAAAACAATTGAAAGTTATATTAAAGTAAGGCTACAAGCATATTTGAAGTACGGGGATTCAAGAGGTCCCAATCCTTCCACGGATCCCCGCGCCGAGTCGAGTTGTTTTCGAAGTTTGTTCTTGTTGAATATTAACTTATTACATAATTTAACGTTTCTCATGTCGTCAAGTCTAGGTGACTTAGTAGTGACTAAAATTCCACTCAAGTTGTTTTTCCTCAGATGCAAGTAGATGTGGGATGGTACCTTTACAGCAGGCCAAATGGCGGTTTCTACTTCATTCTATTCTATTGAGTGTAAGGAATGTAATCTCTCTCTAGACTTCAGGTAGTATATTTAGGGCGCAGAGTCTATCACGCAAATAGAAATAGGGAAATAATTGACAAAAATGAAAGTGGATTATGCTGCAAATTATTTTAGAAATTATTGTAAATAAAGCATAAATTCAATCATATATGTACTACGTATTAAAATAAAGATGAAAAAGACGTTTTTTTAAAAAAAAAATTAGCCCTAATGCGAAATGAATCTCTCTACCCTTCTCATGTATTAAATCTGTCATATACAAAATATTAGGTTAATAAAATATCATAACTTGATACACTCCACGTAGGTATAATAAACTTACAATTTCTGTTTTAAAAAATGACAAATTTCCAATTTAAAAAATGTTGACAAAATTATTGATACACAAGCATACCGGTATATCCTATAGCATAGTGGAATAGATCAAGGATACGAACATATGAAAAGTGTTGTTACTATCAACATTTTCTATTGTCTGACGAAGCCATGAATTCAGAGTTCTTAAAGTAGAAAATAAATAAATAAAAATTTTCTAGCTTTACATATCATAATTATGAACTTTGGACTAAAAGGAACGACTGAATGAAGAAAGTGAATTATTATGAAAAGTGCTGGGATGAGAGTGTAGGATCGCCCTGAGTAATCCCATGGACACCGTGTTGTCCGCTAAAAATTCACATGGTCTGGGCTCGAACCAGGTTCTTTTCGCATCAGAGGTGAATACTTTACCACTTTCAAGTTTTTCTCTACATAATGTCATGATACAAATAATATCATGATATATAACTATCGATGATACAAATAATAATAATATTAGAACATGTATAAACATATCTGAATACTAAAAATATATTATTTGTTTACTGGTTAACTGCCAGTTTCGATCGTCGAGAAGTCTAGGAGGCAAGGAAGGACATCGTTCACGAGGTTCTGGGTTTGAGTTCCGGAGGAGCAACTATTCGGGCTCGAGCCAAAAATTGTTATAAGTTATAAGGTGCCAGCCAAACATGTTCAAAACTGATCGTCCCGGGTTTAGGGTTGTCAATGACTCGAGCGGTTCTTCTCACTATCGGTTCTTCTCACTAGCCGGACCGAGAAGTAAGCCGAACCAACAGCTCACCCAACCGAGTCGGCTCGAGCCCTCAAAAGCTGATCTCAAAAGTTCGCTTTCAAAAGCTTTTAATGTTCTTTCTTATATTAACGTACACAGCACTACAGGCAAAATAATTGTTTTATGATATTAGTCTTTAAATCCTTAGATAGTGCCTTGATTTGTTAACATTTTTATTGGAGAAAATATATACCAATGGCAATTAACCCACATTTTCTTTACTCTTATTGAACTCTACTGGTCTGTTGAATTTAACAGTAAAAGCGTTTAATCACTATCAATTTGGGAAACAACGACACATTGACAAGGGCGCCGATTTCTCTGTAAATTTGGGGGCCCATTCAGATGTAGAAGGAATATATATGAGGATTTTAAAACAAATTGCATTCAAATTATGCCAAATATTGTATATTCATAAATACAACGCGGGGGCCCATATGAGCTTTGGAGGGCCCGGGCCCCCTCGCCCCCAGGATCGGTGCCCTTGTACATTGAGGTTCTCTTAGGCTTCACAGCGTAAGCGTGAACATTCATAAATGATCATAAATGTAATTGACTAGAAATTGGGTAATTTTGAATAATATGGGCATATTACAAACAAAATGATAAAATATTTCATTGATATCAAAACATAATTTGACAGAAACGTGAAATATCTTGTCTAGAGTTCAATCAGTTGGTTAAGTTACTTTTAAAATGTAACGCGTTACTTTGTCATCAACTTTTCCTTATATACAGTATATGACGCAAATTACACAAGTTGATAGTTGTTACTAATATAATTCACAGTCAAGTAATGCGGCCTCTCGCTGCCAAATTGATCGTGTTGTATGATCTGTGCTGACTCTAATTGCGCAATTGGTTTAAATGGATCGACTCACTGTTTGTTCACCACAGAGCTGAGATCATAATGACCGCTCACATGTCACGCCTACCGAACCGATAGGGATGCGCTCGAGTCGAGACATGTCTCGAATCTCGACTCGACTCGACTCGAATTCGAGTCGAGATTCGAGTCGAGACACACTTTGTAAAATTCGAGACGAGTCGAGACAAACGTATTTCTCGACTCGAATTTTCGAGTCGAGACACGAGTCGAGTCGAGACGGCTCTTAAAAATCTCGACTCGACTCGAATGTCTCGAAAATCTTTCTATAATTTTTAATATTATTTTGAAGAAAGTATTCACTCAGAAACAGCCTTGAAACCAATTCCAGCTTTTATTCCTTCAGAAAGGTACAGCTCAATTCAGTTAATTAGAACTAATAGTTAATGTCGTTGTATTTGGTTGTACTGCAAATATAATGATAATAATAATAATAATTGATTATCTAGTTTGTATAAAACTATTATCCGTAGTCTAAATCTAGTTTGTATAAAACTATTGCGATAAAGTGAACTTCATAAATTCTCTGAATGAGCAGTTGGTAGTCTATAGTAATTTAATTTAGCATAGTTATAATTATTGTGTTTTCGTTCCCATGAACGCAATAGGGTTACGTAACTTCTGGATTATTCGCTTGCCCAACTATTCTGAGGCTTTAATATGTTGCAGCATATCACGAGCTACGGATAATATAATGTAACATTTGTTGTAAATCACATATTATGATACGAGACTATTTTACATAGTATATCTTATCTAATATAAATAAAATAAAGAGTTTGTTTGTGTGTTTGTCTGTCTGTCTGTGTGCGACCTGGGGACCAGACGAGTGGACCGAGAGTTCCCAAAATTTGGTCACGGGTACCTTAGTCCAGGCCCCAGATTAAGACGAAGCGTTTTTTTTTTAAATTTTGAACCAGGGGGGTCTCGGAGGGGACGTTTACTGGGACCGACCTGGGGAGCAGACAAGTTGACCGAGAGTTACCAAATTTTGGTCACGGATACCTTCGTCCAGGTCCCAGTCTAAGGCGAAGCGTTTTTGTCAAAATTGGAACCAGGGGGTCTCAGGAGGGCGTTTAGCGAGACATGTAGTAAAAGTAATCCAAATTGATCGACATTAGTGTCAAATCCATAGTTTTCACGGTCGCTGAGATCAATGGTGACACTTCCATCAGCGATGACTTGCAAATTCAGCTACTACTGTATGCGGGCCGGGTGTCAGCGGGTGAGGAATACCGAGACATGTATAAATAGCCCATATTGATTGATACTAGTGTCAAATCCATAGTTTTCGCGGTCACTGAAATGAATGGTGATACTTCCACAGGCGTCGACTTCCAAATACAGCCCCCATGCGAAGAATGGGTATATTAAGCTAGTATTACAATAAATGGACTGCTTGGATGCCAAGAACTAGTACAGATAAGTACCATTCACTTCTATGAATAAGTATTTTTAAAAGGATTTTTGTAAACACTAAGTTATAAAACAATGAACTACATACAGTAGTTATGGTTTTGGTTCCGAACATAAAAGAAATATGGATTGTTCATGAGATATTGAACTTCAACTTTCACTCCTGGAAAATTTCAATTTTGGAGTTAGGCCACTTGGCATCAAAGCAGTTCACTGTAAGATAAATACATTCCGCACATTAGTAACATAGTTGTTCAGGGGCCTTCGATTTCCATCCTCTCAAATGAAAGCTGAACGATTGCTTGATACATGCTGACTATATAGGAGAAATAGCGTATTAAGTTTTCGAGCTTTGGTGCGTATCCGTATTTACACTCTGATATAACTTTAAGTTCACACTCAAATCGAGCTAATTGTTTAATGCATTTCGAAAGCTTTTGTTTTTATGCAGCTCATTAAGGAAAATCTATTTCATAATCGTAACATTTATGTACTAAGAAACTATGAACGTAAAGTGGACTCGACCTAGCCCCGTGGCCGCTGTGACTCAGTGGCACAGCTCTCACCCTTGATGTGTAAGGACTCTGATTCTGTGTGTGTGTGTGAACTCCGCGGCTAGTGTACCCGTCTTTGCCGTGGAAGACTCGGGTTCAATTCCCGGCGCGAGCTCATGTAGTTCGGATTCCACGTTAATCAGTAGGTCTACATTTCATATATCCTCGCTGCTGAAAGAGACGGTAAAGTCAAAATCAACTCAACAATATATATGTGTGTGTGCTTATGTGAATTTCCTCGTGGCTGTATGGTTAACACATACGCCTTGATCGCGGGAGACTCTGGTTCGATTTACGATGGAAGCTCATGAAGTTGTTACCGGTATCCCACTTTAAACTGTAGATCCATGCCTCATATAACCATAGATATAATATATATGCCTTTGATACACTTATTTTCCGACTTGGAAGCCATCGAAAATTTCCGGACACAGAGTCCCGTAGACCGAAAATGAGAAACATGGGTACAGAGTAAAACAGCCATAGAAATTTAAGCTTTTTAGGCTAACTTAATCCTTACATATAATGCAACTAGCTTGGCCAAGTTATACTGGAGGAAATGCTATCATTGCAACACTCTGAGAATAGAAAATGTTCGTCAGGTATTACTATCCCCCCTCTCCTGCAGAATGAAAACCCTGACTAAAACTCAATATATATAAAACTATTTTGTGTAATGTACAAACAGTGGCGGATAGTATTCATGTTTCCTTGCAGAGGTCCTTACGAGGGTTCGCTTCCATCTTCCTCTCCCCAAGAACTAAAATAAATTAAAAAATTGCTATTACTTGTTAATCTTGTACAAAGGACGCAATTAAAGTCCCAGTGTAACACCCCTTCACATTT
This sequence comes from Thermobia domestica, assembly GCF_964235325.1. Taxonomy (NCBI): domain Eukaryota; kingdom Metazoa; phylum Arthropoda; class Insecta; order Zygentoma; family Lepismatidae; genus Thermobia; species Thermobia domestica. The sequence goes on along the minus strand of NC_137457.1, from coordinate 211,219,853 downwards.
AGATTTTTCCCCTGGAAGAAAACCAGTTATTATTGTTTCTTGATTTCTCAGTCTCACCTACATAAACATACGAATAGAATTACAGGATAGGACATGTTTAGATTGTTTGCACGTGACATCTAACCATATTTCTCATCAAATGTGTCACAGATGAAAACTTCCGTTTGTACTGCCTCTATTTTCTGGTACATATGTTTCATTTATGTTATGTTGCTAAAATTCGATAGGAAACAAGTACAGACTGCGCCTGTGTGCCTGACAAAACGTAAATGTACTGGATAATTATTTCTTCACTTTCTTCCAGAAAACAAAAGTAACCCATCTCATGTCGGCTAACAAAAGGAGGTAGCGGACCAAAGATAGCCGTTGTTTACCTAAGGTCGTTACACAGCAGGGGTTTCATTCAGTCAGAGGGAAAAGAAAAAATAATTTAAGGTTTCTACATTTGTTTTGAACTGCAATATACTTCTTCCTTTTATTTTAAGAACCATTTCCTTCTCATTTGTCTGCATCAGAAAAAAATGCAAAAAAATCACTAGAATGTGCCTATTTACCCAAAGTACGTACTAGATCACTAGTTCAATAGTAAAATCACTAAATCTAGTACGAAATCATAAATGTGGCATACCTGGGTTGGGGCGAAAGTAATGGTTGGAGTAAAAACTAGTCCGTATTTCTACTGCGTTCTGTTGTTGAATTCACAGAAATGTTCAAAAATAAATTCAAGAAGTAAAACACGATCCTACGAAAGACTGTTTACTTGCTCACTGGTTTTCGTATTGTGAACTGAAACTCAAGTGCGCAGTCATGTTGAATACTTCTGTACCTTTCTACTTTACAACTTGAGGTGGGATGAGGGTCAGGATAGATCTAGTGATATACCGCTAAAGGAAGTGCTTCAGTACAGAGTCGGAAGCGGTATGTATTGTTTATACTACTTACAACGTTACCCCCACATAAAATATAAATTCGCCCTTTCTCCCTTCCCTTTTTCGAATACAATGAACCGACTCTTTTGCTGAAGAAAGATGCTAAAAGAAAATTGAAACATCTGTGTCTAAACTTTCTTTGAAGCGCAGTCTTTTGTATTTGTAAGGTTTTGCGAGTGTTTTCGAGATAGCCAAATCTTTTACCAAGGACTCCTGCTGCGAACTGACCGTGAGTAAACACCCGATCTCTCTGTGCTCAATTTCTCTCGCACACGTGAAATGGGTTTGTTGTTTTCAAAACAAATAGGAAGTTACCTTGTGCTTTTGCATTTCTGCACGCACACAGGTACCATTGTTGTTTTAATGATCAGAAGAAATATCAAAACCATCCGATATATATGATACGAAACAGCTAACAGAGGGAGGCAAAGATAAAAGTAGGCCTATACCAAGTTTTCCGCGTGGTACCATTACGGAGAATAAATATTTGATAAAGTCACGTAGATGCGCTTAAACCTATTCCATCTGTCCTTATAACTTTTCTGGTCTCATCAATTTCTCAGGAAAATACGTACAACATATGTCCAAATTCCATATATACTCTTTCTAAACTAATGAGTAAACTCATTAAGAACACCAACTGATATCAATAAACAGGAAAGAAAACAATACTTTATACTTCTATCATTTGGTACACATCTCTATGAAGCATAGCTTGTTTCTTTTTGAAATAGCTTCTTCGTGTCACAGCTGTGGTTAGTTTTGTTTTGTGTTAGGATGAAAGAGAAAAATGCAACATTTGCTTCGCGGTGAAGTTATATATGTTATTAAGATGAGCGGTGATAAGCGAGGTTTAACAAAGAGTGCCTTTCGGATGCACAATTTTTCGGGTAGTTGCAGTCCGTGTTGAGAATCGAACCAAAGCTATGTAAGACATGTTATGACAAATCCAAAAGGTGTGTTGTATCGGTGTAGTACCAGTTTTGCACGTTTTTCAAAATGTTCCAAAACCCAAAGAATAATCTTTAATTTCTGATATTTTAGTCGTCACAAATTACAATTTTATAATGTAGTCAATGTTTATAATTACTGGGCAGTTGGGCGTTTAAACTAATGGCATCATAATAAAGTCAAAACCATAATTTTGAGTTGAATTGATTCTGAGTTTAACGTCCCGTTCAGCAGCGAGGCTATGTGAGACGTGGACCTACTGATTAACGTGGAATCCGAACCACATGAACTCCCACCGGGAATCAAGCCCAGGTTTCCCACGCCAAAGGCAAGTATGCTAACCGTTAGCCACGAAGGAGGTCCACCATAATTTTAGTGGGCGTTAAGAAATATCTCGCCAGTGCTTTTACAATAAATAAAATTTTATAAGTATTAAAGAATAATGGTAAGAGATTTTATAATAGCTCTTTTATTTATGAGATATGAGTATTTTGAAAAGAAAAACACTAAAGAATAGGTTGGCGGAACCACAAAAGACTTTCTTATAAATACATACGCACCTTACTCACCTTTTATAATTGCCATGCTTACGTTCTCCATAAAAACAGAAATTCTCTTTTAGTGATACTTTACACAAGATCATGAAGTGGGCTCAAATTTAATTAAAGGCAAAATACAATACAATAATCCACAAATATTGCCTCAAGTGAGTTTAAAGATTTCTAAGCACTAGTGCGAAACCGGGCTCTGCCGTTGCGATCGATTTATAGGTCTTGAGACGAAAGTAAGAAGGGACTTACGCACACAGTAAGTAAAAACAATTAATATGCCTGTAACTTTCTCCCAAATGGGTGTATCTTAAAACTAACCTCACTATTATTTTTCTAATTAAATTCTAGCCCGAAATTATGTATCATATTACCCTATTCCCATTTTGAAAACTTGACCTTAATTCAAAATGGTGGATTTCAAGATGGCTGCCATCAAGGTCATATCTACCATACGACTTCCCCCCAGGACTTATATGTATCCACATGGTTTTTCTTCACTTTTCTTCATTAACGCTCCGTTTACAAAGGGTAGTAAGGGACTTCTGTAGTAATCTCTAATAACCACATCACAACTCTTAAAAGTTATTTAAAGAAATAGAAAACATGCACCATGGCAAAAATTTGTCATCACAAGTAATGATGCATACATGCCTTCTATCAGCAAAAAAAGTTTCATTGAAATTGGACCCGGACATTTGAGTGATGTCCCTTGTGGGATGTGATTGAACGTGACGTCAGAGCACATCGCCCCCCTTCCCGGAATTTACGGGAATTAGGTGACCTGAGTGAGCACATGTGGTGCCAGCTCTCTCCAGCGACCTATCAAGGATCATTGCGTGTATGCCAAGACGTGTCGCCGTTTTTATCCATGCCAAAAGTCGACATATCGACAATTAGGTAGGTAGTCATGATGGTCTGGCTGATGTGTGCGTATATTTTAACTCGTACATTTTGTCTCGACTCGAATTTCGAGACGTCTCGACTCGAATTCGAGTCGAGTCGAGACAGAGACTGTCGAGTCGAGACACGAGTCGAGACAGAAACATATTTTCGAGTCGAGACAACATTTTCTCGAGACGAGTCGAGACAGGCTTAAATCTCGACTCGACTCGACTCGAATGCATCCCTACGAACCGATGCTTCACCTCAAGCGAGCCGGCTCGAGCCGATGGCTCACCTGAACCAAACCGAGCTGGTTGCTCACCCAAACCGAGCCGGCTCGATTCGATGGCTCATTCAACCGAGCCGGCTCGAGTTGTTCTTTCAGTTGAACTGGATCGAGTCAGTTAATATCACTACTCGGGTTGGGCTTCTGTTTGGGCTCAAAAATTCGACCGTGCAAATTTCATCCTTGATGGTAAGAATTACAGTCAGAGTGGCCCAAAAGTAGGTATACAGACCAGCATCGATCAAATATGACATTTTAATTTATTAAGATAATGCATTCATTTACTTCGGTCTGTTCAAAGCTTCAGGTATAAGTGAAAAGACATTAAGAACAAACAATGAAAAATCTAAGTTAATACCTGCGTGGAAAATAAGAAAATGATATAAAGTGCCATGAGCCGATCAGTACTGGACTGTATACCTACTTTCGGGCCATCCTGTATTGTCATTGTGCTCACGACCTTCGAGGCTGTCTCATTATAAAAAATCTGATATTGTCTCGTTATCGAGACGAGTCGAGATGCGAGCAGTGTCCCCTCTCATGAGCAACACTAAAAATATTCCATATTAGTGCTTACATTTCTCATGGCTTAACGAGTGAGCCATTTATCAAACTCGACTCGACTCGAAACTCGACCTCAAAAACAGTGACTCGACTCGGAACTCGACTCGAGAAAATTACCTTTGACTCGACTCGTAACTCGACTCGAGTTTCGAGTCGAGTCGAGTTTTAGCTCGACTCGTGCTCATCCCTAATGAAAACAACTATTAATATTATTTTTATAAGCAGAGCAAAATGTGAAATTTCAATTTTTAAACCATGCCGCGCACACCAATAACAACAATAGTCCTAATGTCTCATGGTGTGTTGAATCGAAATAGCGTGTTTTAATATTTCATATGTGATAATATTTTCATATTTAGTAAAAATCTTCATATTTTGTATATTGTTTGCCTAAACTTATCTCCGGCTTCGTTGTGCTCAGTGACCTTGGATCAATTTAAAGGATAAGAGCACTTCCCCTCTCATATGTACCGTACGTCTATCTAAGATTTTGAATGTGACCTAAAGAAAGAAAGAAAATTAGCACATAAAAACTGGTTGTTGAAGGGAACGTAGTGAGCTTCTATCATTCGACTCAACCGGTACGTGTGTATGGCGTGGGAGACCCGGGTTCGATTCCCAACGGGAGCTCACCTGGTTCGGATTTCACCTTAATGAGTAGGTCCCATCTCATTGCCTCGCTGCTGAAAGGGACGTTCAACTCAAAATCAACTCAACCGGTATGTGTGTATGTGTATTCGTCCAACTGTTTCATGTTAATACTAGAATGAAACATCATTTTTTTTTAAATTACCTCATTGTGAAAGCTCTACCGTAGCTGTGAAAACTGTGGGTGCGCAATCTTTTAGCATTACCATGGGCTTTGTCACAAATGTTCGCACTGTTAAAGATTATACATAAAACTATAGATAATCCTCTGTATCATAAGAGGAAACTGGAAACTGGAACTGGACTGTATAATTAGAGGTTTTTCTCCTTTACCGGCAAATCATAAAAGGCGAACATATTTAGTTACATCAAATCATGAGTATTCAAAAGGGGATGCGAAAATTTGTACTTTCAAAAACTCCCCAATATTGGCATTGAGCAAGTAGTGTAAAAACATTAGATTTACAGTTTCATTATTCAGAAAACTCTTACTTATAATATGTCTGGATGAAACAACATATATATGCAATTCCAGAAGGCATGCATACATTAAATTAATCGAAGATAGGCAAAGAAATCGTAGTATTAATTATAAATTTCGAAATGTTTTGAAAACTGTAGGAAAATGGGGGCGCGACAGACAAGCATCAAAACATCAAAACTTCACAAGGCATAAAATATTTCTAGCATTGAAAGTTGGACAATTCTAAAGCCAGAAAAATATTGTCTCATTAACTATCTGTTGTCCAAGTGTCAGTTGCTTTATATTAGTGATCCTAATTAATATTTACTTGCGTGATCCTAATAAACATCAAATGAAAGACTTAAGACCTGACTCGTCTATGGCGATTTTTAGAATAATATTAGGGTTGTCACGTTCTGGAAGGATTAATATCAATTGAAATAAGATTATAAAAATAAGGAAATTGAAAGGTAACCAAAAACATTTCGACCTGTTTCATCTATGCAAGACAAGGAAACAATAAACCTGAAAATTAGGCATTTCTGCTATGTGTGACGAAAAAGAAACATAAGTGGCGTCTTTTAGCGGAGCTTCCTCAATCAATGCTTGTTCTGCCACACTTAATACATTTACTCAAAGTCGAACAGTTTTAAGAAAGGCTATGAGTCACCAACATAAGTAAAATCCTCTCATCAGTTTCCCTCACTGTTTCCCTTCCAGGAAAAAAAAAGAAAGAAAGAAACAATGAATCACACCACAAATTCTAATTTATATAAAATTTCACCGTTATTTGATTTCTACTTTTTTAGTAATTGTTAAACGAATTACTAGAATGCTTTGAGAACAGTAGCGTAACTAAGAATGTATGCCCCCCTCCACCCGCGAAAATGTCAAAAGGGCTCTTCCTGTTTCTACGTTCATGGCACACGTAAAATTTATACAGTAGTAGAATTATTTTTCCATCTAGTCAGACACTACTTGCTAATATACAAAAATTGCACATTATTATTATTATTAGTAGTAGTATTAAGCAATTACATGGGAGTAAAAAGTTTCTTAAAAGAAATAATTTCTAGGAATTAGGAATTAGATTTCTGGGCTGTCGGCATCTAAGGCCATGTTAGCCCATCCCGTATGAAGGATGACGTCCCTCAGCGAGCCCACTATACGATGAAAGGGAAGGAAGAAAGGATTGGGAAAGGAAGGAAGCAGCCTGGGACCATTATATTAGGTACCTCCATCTCGGCATTTACATGGTATGAATGAGGGAAACCCAAGAAAGACTTCACTCAAGATGGCAGGTCTGAAAAAGCTGTTACACTCTTTCGGCCGAGTGTCCCCACCAGGAGTCGAACCTGGGACCGCTCACCTCAAAGGCAAGAGCAGAAATAATTTCTTCCTAACGTTCACATTACAACTAACATATGAAAACTCGTCAAAACTTGTGGAACTTGCTCACATATTTCTAAACCGGCGTATTTTTTTTTCGGAGAGTGATTCGCTGACTACTTTCTCAATATCAACGTGGTGCCATTCTTCGCTTTTAGTGCTCAGGATTGGCAAAAGGCTCAACCAATGCCGTAACTTTTACGAGGGAATGGGGAAACTGCCCTCCCAATTAAGCTTCCAGTTGTTTGATAGGATTCATTTGAGTTCAAACTTTGTTGCTTTGTATGATGTGATATGAACAGGAACTTATAAATAAAGCTTGGAATAGGTTTACCACATAACAGGAAAAAAATGTGTTCCGAGCCTCATTCAGTAAAATGTGTCCTATTAGAGCCCCAGACAAAATATATATTTAGTAAGGCTTTCAACTGGGTGAAATATTGTCTCATTTATTTAACTTGTGAAGCACCGTACTATTTTCAAAAGCATTGCAAATAATTTAAGGTGTTTCTGCTGCCCCACTATCTGAACGAAATACATTCCTTTAAGATGAAGCATATATGTAATCTGGGTCTTACTTTAGTAAACCATCAACTGGCGCCCCAAGAAGTATCGAACACGTTTAGTAAGGATTTCACTTCAAATGCCATTATTATTCTAGGGGTCCTCAACTTGAGATATTTTAGGAGGTCTAATTAATGTTTGGTCTTCCAAGAAAAAGTCCAAGTTACGGGGCTGAGCTCAATTTCATCTTCGACCTTGTTCTACGAATATAAGTTTGATGGCTTTTAGTGTACTGAATGATCGCTCAGGATTGGCTTCGTCACAGGCAAAGTGAGATACAGTTGCAAAGAAGTACACAAATCCAGAACACTACTAACATTGGACGTTATCTACGACAAAATAATTGGCTAATTAATTCCAAGTTAAAATTTCACTAAATAGTTTCTTCACTACTCATCGGAAACTTGTAAGTTGTTACAATAAAGGGCGATAGATTTTCCGAGTAGAATTCACTAAATATATTATAGCTGGTTCCGTGATTTTTTTCCCTCTAAAGTACAGAGTACGCTTGCAGTAATATGAAACCTGCAAAGTGCTTTTGAATTGAGTTGAATTTCAGTTCAGCGTCCCTTTCAGCAGCGAGGCTATGTGAGACGTGGACCTACTGATTAACGTGGAATCCGAACCACATGAGCTCCCGCTGGGAATCGAACCCGGGTCTCCCGCGCCAAGGGCGCGTACGCTAACCGCTTAGCCACGGAGGAATTCTGCAAAGTGCTTTTAACATCCAAACATTATAAAGTTATACTCCGAAACTTAAATACCCCCCTTCTCCGGGAGCCTGTTAGTTACGCCACTGCTTGAGAATACAGATTCTTTATTCATAGAAAGGAAACTTAATGACTACATATACAGATGACGTTAGAATCATCCATTAGTATGCAAACCAAATTATTTATAAAACCATCCTTTTATTAAGATATTTACAGAACGTATAACCTGGAAAGTAAATGTATTAACTCTGTAATTACGAAACTATGACTACAATTGAACGATAATGGACACATTCCTAATCAGGAAGGTATACAAAAATTATGTGTCCAATGAAACTCCTGACACGACTTACCTGTACCATATTCGTGGCTCCTGTAAGGTGCCGGCCTTCTCCTTACTATTTTAGCTCCTTTCTTACGTGTGATTACACCTTGTGGTAGTAGAAATGGAAGCAAATGTAGTGCGCAATTGATTGCTATAGAGAGAAAATATGAATAAGCCAGTATATAATAATGTTTGGAATTAGTAGATATTGCTATTGTCTACCAAAATATTTTTTGAAGTACAATGTAAATCACACTAAATTATTTAAAAACTACTTCCATGAGTTGAAATAGGGTTTTACTTAAAGTGTACTGCTTTCTAAAGCCCTAGACAATTGTTATATTCCTTAGCACAATGATGGGGAAACATTTTGGGCCGCAGGCCAAAGAAAAACGAAAAAATAAAAAAATATAGGCGGCTCAATATAATTTTAAAAAAGAACAACAGTGATTGTATCACTCTTGTAAAACCAAGCTCTATTAATACTCGAAAGATCATGAAGGGGAATGTGATAAATGGTATTGTGAATGCATTTTTAAACATTTCTCATAATTTGGCTGGAAGTATAATCCACTGATTCTCAGAAGTGAAGTTATATTCGTCAGATAATGAATCACGTCGTGGGCTGGGTGGAAACGTTTAAGGAGCTACATCTAATCCGCGGGCCATGCTTTGCCCATCACTGTTTTAAGACGTGAAGATAATAAGCCAAAGATGTGCAATTTTGAGTTCATGTACGTTTATTTAAAATGTATTACGTGTTTCAAAATACTGACTTATTTTTACTTCTCAAAGTAAACCATATAAAAGCTACTATTTGCTGCGATTGAATTATAACAATAAAACAATGTTTGTGAAAAGACACTATAAAGAGATAATGTAAAGAAAAAAAAACAAATGGGTGCTTTGCCAGAAGTAGGGTTGTGTTGATGACAAATAGACTCTTGTGTATATATTTATACATGCAACCTGAAATATGATAAATATACACGAAAACTTGATCTTACTCACCAAGAACTTTCTCTAGCGAAACCTTAAAGAAAATTATCACTGCCAAACAGATTACATTGAAAACAGACTGATAAATTGAAAGTGCTGATTCTCAAGAAGGTAAACAATTTTTGGTAGCTCCTTTCCATCTTGCAATACATTATGTTATGTCTTTCCCGCTGGTCTAGTAGCTAGCATGCACGCCTTTGGTGTAAAGGGTCCAGGCTTCGATTCCCGGTGGGAGAGCGTTGAAAGAGTGGTTCGGTAGGTTCCACTCTTGCATTCTAAACTGTAGGTCCACGCCTCACATAGTCTCGAGTTCAAAAGGAAGGCTAAACGTCACTCAATCAATCAATCAACATTATATTATGGGAAGAAAGACTCACAAAGCGAATGTAAGAGTGAATCGCTAAAAAGCGGAGATAACACAAAGCTCTCTGTAGATAATTTTTATTTTGTTATTCAAGTAAAATGTTTCAAAACAATACAAACTTCTCTTTACTGGATGACTATATACATTAGCATAGCAGACGACTAGTTGGTTGATTTAGAGTTTAATGTTCCTTTTCAGTACTGAGATGTGGACCTACAGCTTAACTTGGAATGCCATCTCCAAGAACTGTCACACCAGTCTCATACGCTAACCATAATCACGTAGGAGCATCTCAATTTGGAGTATATAGCCGTTCTTACTAAGAAGATACTTCAATCTGTAAGATCGTGCTCCGAGAAAAGTGCTAGTGAAGAATGAAAAATGAATGGAAACACTGAGGAATGAAGAAAGAGGAAATCAGAGAATACAGGAAACCCCTGTGTAGGTAGAGATTGCCTATTAGACAAGATAAAATACGGAAAAACACACCAGAGATGAGTGTTTTCAACTTAATCACTCCGGCTGTTTATTATTTTTCTTTCTTTTTAAATAGTATTTACTAATCAACACAAATATGTCATTGGCAACGCGCTACTAAATAAAACTCCCTTCCAAAATACAAAGGATATGGATGAAATATTACGTTCATAACTACACGTATAATATACTTACTTTCTGCCGTAATTTCCTCTGTCAAAGCATGCTTCTGAAGGAATCGTTAACTACATCCTCTTCACATTTTCTGCCACAGTTCCTTGCTTGCAGTAAAAGGTGGTCAGGAACTATGAAACCGAACTTCGAACACAAAGAGTCGTCTGTCGCGCCGAACAAATTTTTAAATTCAGCATCGATCTGAAATATAAAGATTTAATTGTTATACAAATATATTCTATTAAATAATATATTTTACCTTTTTCAAGTCATGAAGTTCCAAAGTAGTTCAGTGTCATAATGTTTTACTGCAATTTTAGAAATGCGTATACATGAATAATGTGAAGTAGCAATTAAGTAGATTCTGGGCATCTTTTCGACATTCATGAATATTCATGAGTGTCGATAATTTTGACATTTTAGCAGTTCTTAACGCACGTTTTAAAAAAAATGGATACACCCTTTTACGCATACTAATGACACATAATGTATGCAGGTGCGGCCGGAGGTAACATGACATATAATAAATGGTTTCCGGTCAAAATAAATGTTAATTGGACAAGCAGAATATAGAAAAGACCTTTCGGAAATAAAATATGCAGATCACACACGTAGAACAAGGTAATTCATTAATATTCAGCACATGTAACGCGGCAGCTGCTGCTGGAGAATATGCTAGAAATTTGGATCGTTGGTATGAGTGAAAGAAAGCACTGGAAACTTCCAGATCTTTTTTTTTAATTTATTATTGTTGGAATAGGGGAAAGAACACACTCGAAACTTCTGGAAAGATTGAAGGGCATATAAATACTGATGCATTTGCATGATGTGTATATTTAGAAAGAATACAGCAGGAACATCAAGTGTTAACTTTGCGAAAAAGATATTTTACTACTAGGAGAGATTGGAAGATTGGTAAGTAATAACGTTGTAGTTTTCTTGTATTATACTTGTTTACTTTTATATGGGAAAGGGACATATTGTAATTGTTGGGAGTATAAGGGGGACGGAACTGTTTGGTTTTATCGGGAATTAATTGCGGATTTTCCGGCATTGAAAATGATATGACTCGGTGTACTTTTATGGAATTATAACGTGACTAAGATATAGTATAATGTAATATGGAGGGTAGAGGGAATCATCATTAATGATTGCACCGGGAATCGAACCAGAGCTTTTCCACGTGAAAAGCCGTACGACAAACACTTTGCTTAGCAGATGTTGTTACTTATATGTAGCTATGAATTGTGTAAGACATAACAGGTATATAAAAATATATTGTACAGAAAGTTAGCAGAATGCGCCCCGGGACTCGAATTACTATTTTCCCACGTGGAGAACCGTACGACAAACATTTTGCTTGCAGTGCGAACTTGTTACTTATATATAGTTATGAATTGTGTAAGACATAACAGGTATATATGAATTATATTGTACAGGAAGTTAGCAGAATGCGCCCCCGGGAATCGAATGAGTATTCTCCCAGGTGGAGAACCGTACGCTAAATTTTATGCTTGCAGTGTGAACTTGTTACTTATATATAGCTATGAATTGTGTTTAAACACATTCAGGTATATATAAATTATATTGTACAGAAAGTTACCAGAATGCGCCCCCCGGGACTCGAATGAGTATTTTCCCACGTGGAGAACCGTACGCTAATTTTTATGCTTGCAGTGTGAACTTGTTACTTATATATAGCTACGAATTGTGTATGACATAACAGGTATATATAAATTATATTGTATAGAAAGTTAGCAGAATGCGCCCCCGGGAATCGAACCAGAGCTTTACCACGTGAAAAGCCGTACGACAAACATTTTGCTTAGCAGATGTTGTTACTTATATGTAACTATGAATTGTGTAAGACGTATAACTGGTATTTAGAAAGTATATGGGAAATTTTATTGAGCAGGGAGCCATGATACTGCCGGAACTCGAACCAGGGCTATCTTATAATGGATAGGTAGTTAACAGAATCTGCATTGCGAATCGAACCATGGCTCTCTTACATGCAAAGCCAATATGGTTGAGCGTTAGTGTTACGTTGAATATCATATTTTGTAATTTGAAAAGTCGTAATACGGTAACTAAGTACACTTTTTTTCTTTTTTGTTTTAGGTGCTGAAGCAAATAAGTGATAGAATCGAGAAAAAGCAGAGAGCACGAAAGACGTGGATTGTATTTGGATCATCACTTAAACAGAGATAAACTAATATTCGGTAAGTATTATTATTATTATTATTATTATTATTATTATTATTATTATTATTATTATTATTATTATTATTATTATTATTATTATTATTATTATTTTCAAAATTTTGTTTGTTTTCAGGTTTTTAGTCATTGTATACATATATTGATTGCACTTTTTTGTCTTGTATTTTACAGAAATGGAGTTTTACTTTGAGGAATTTAACGTGATTGATGAAACCATTTTCCAGGGAAGATTGAGAGGGTTGGATACTGCTGAACGTGTTTTACATACGTGGCAGCAGGTAGTGGACCTGCAAGCAGCAGGGTATATTGGATCGTCTGAAATTGTAAGTGATCTACTATCGCTTTTGTACCTATATTATAAAAATAATCAATATATTATACTGAATAATGTTCGCTCAGCAGCGGACATTATAGACCTTTTTGACCACGGATTTTTCCGTGAAGATCGACTGTATGATGCGGCATTTATGTCATATTTAAATTATATGGCTTCTGAGAAGGGGCAGTTAGAGCGGGTGAGTGACAAAAGTGTATCCGCGTTCTTTTCATTTACGGGAAATCGAGAAAATGTTCAATCAGAACATAATGATGATGATGACTCATTACATATTGATTGGGCACTATTAAATGAAATTAATTTGGATGAACCAGTAGAAATTCAAAATTCCGAAACTGACTTTACAGAGATGTTGTGGCAAAAATTGCAAGAAATTGAGGAAGAAAATGCGCGTGTTGATCGTCTGAATAATGCACATTATTCAGAAGATATGCGACCCACAACTTCTCAGCACCCTCCATTGCGAGGGTATGGAGGGAATGAAAGAGAGTGTAATATGTTTGAAATTGTGGGGAGAAATGTGAGAGAGTACCCGCGTTTCAATATGAAAGGGGTGGAAATTATTGTAAAACCAACGGTGCAACATATAATTACAAATCCCATGGATTATATTACATCCATGATGGATTATGCGCTTTCTACCGTTCTGAGGGATACACGACCCCACGATTTTGTTGGTTTAAGAATAAATTCCGACAGAGATCTCCTGAATAAAGAAGTGTTTGTTCCATGGCGAAAACGTCAAAATTTGAATACCGATGTGGTTCTTAGAACGGTGGAGAACGTATTAAATAGCAATGAATCATTTCTTTTAGGAAATCAATTAGAATTCCGGTTTGACATCGTTGATGGATTACACGGACAGGGTATACCTAAACGCGCAGCGGTAAGAAAATATGCAGAAATGAGTATGTTTTTCAAGGATCATGTGGTGGCCACAAAGGCTAGTGATTTTCTTTGTCTGCCAAAATCCATAGTATATTGGATTACGAAACATGAACAAAGTAAGGATGCACTATATGTTATGACCCTGCCTACACGCAAAACATGGGAAAATAAAGCACAAAAATTGTGTAACGATGCAAAAATGTACGTTGAACGGAAACAGGGATTTGATTTGGAAGATGTAGTTGCTTTTCAAAATTATTTAGTGAAAAAGAATTATCAAATTGTAGTATATGAATTACCTGAAGATTCCAGAACACCTGTGGTACGCTACCCAGGAATAAATGCGGAGAAAAAGATATTTATTCTGTATCAGAGAGGGGATACAGTGGGCCATTTCCAGCCCATTAAGAATATTAATTCATTTATGGGTAAGAGGAATTTTTGCTTTTCATGCTTGGAAGGATTTAGATCAGATTGTGGTGTTCACCAATGTCAGATGAGATGTTCGTACTGTGAACATTCTCATGGCAAAGAAACTAACGCGAAATTGGTACATTGTACACAATGTAATAGAAACTTTGCTGAAGGCATTTGCTTTAATAACCATTTAACACTAAATAAAGTAAAGAAATCCACATGTGATTACGTAAAATTGTGTAACGCATGTGGTGTAATTTATGATGTGAGAAAAAGAAAATCTCCTCATGTATGCGGCGACTACTATTGTAGTCTTTGTAAAGTGCACGTAACTGTTGGCCATCGATGTTTCGTTCAAAAGTGTAAACTAAAACGCACTGAACGGTTTTTGTATATTATATTTGATGTGGAAACCATGCTATTAGCACCAAATGAGAAAGGTGAACGGGAGCATGCTGTAAATTTATGTTGTTGTTTGAATGTATGTTTTCACTGCATAAATACAGGAGTAGATAGTTTGTGTTTCAAGTGCGGAGATAAAATAACCGGGAACCGTATGTTTTCTTTCACAACCATGGAGGCGTTTATTGAACATGTGCTTATGGAAAGGCCAGAGTATCAGATCATTGTGGCACTTGCTCACAATAATTCGCGATATGATGGTCTATTTTGTGTTCGCACACTTATTGAGAAACAAAAAATAACTCCACATGTTCTTATGCACGGTCAAAAGATATTTCAAATTAGTATTAGTAATCGTTTTTATTTTCGGGACACTTTTCTTTATCTTGGTGTAAAATTATCCAAATTACCCAAAACCTTAGGATTGAATGTTGAATTGAAAAAAGGAGATTTTCCATATCTCTTTAATACAGAGGAACATCAAAATTATGTTGGAGAATGGCCGGCATTGCATTATTATGACCCAAACTCACGTAGTACGGCAGACCGGGCAGAACTTATGCTGTGGCATGAAGAGCGAGTACGGAATGGTGATATTTTTGATTTTCAGAAAGAATTGATGGAGTACTGCCGGAACGATGTGCGTATATTGGCGGAGGCAGTAACTAAATTTACCTCCATGATTGAAGAGAAAACAAATGGTATTCAATGTTTTATTTCCAGCACGACGATCGCTAGTCTAGCAATGTTGACGTACCGGTGTCATCACCTGATTGAAAACACAATTCCAGTTATTCCTCCAAACGGGTTCCAACTTACTCAACAACAGAGTATTAAAGCATTAAAATGGTTGAAGTATATGGAACATGTAACAAAGAGATCTATTGTTACTTCGAATAATGCGTTGGAGGAACGGTTTGGCAGATATAAAGTCGATGGTTTTGACGCTAAAACAAACACTATATATCAGTTTATGGGATGTTACTGGCATTCCTGTAAAAGCTGCTACAAAGATAATAGAAATAGCATTTTATGCAAAGAAAATGGTGCGTACAACACTTTTGAAAAGAGATACAAACAAACAGTGCACTGCCGCAACTATTTGAAAAAATTAGGTTATAATTTAATAGAAATTTGGGAATGTGAATGGGATGCAATGGTAAAACGTGATAAACATATACAGAAGATCCTCGAACAACGGTGCAAACATATTCGTGATCCTCTCATTCCGAAATCTGCCTATCAAGGAGGTAGAACAGAAAATTTTAAGTTATATGTAGACTGTACAGAGGACGAATACGTAGTTTACGTAGATGTCACCTCGCTTTATCCCGCAACAATGTGTAAACGAGGCATGCCTGTGAATGTACCTAAAGTACACAATGGCCCCAATTTCCCCAATGTGCGAAACATTCATGGACTTGTAAAATGCAGTGTTCTTCCACCCTCCGATTTATATTTTCCAATCCTCCCTTATGTTACGGGAGGAAGATTAATCTTTGGATTGTGTAAATCGTGCATGGATAAACAAAATGATGATGAATGTACGCACATAGATCTTGAACGTATCATTACCGGTACGTTTTGTACCCCCGAACTGCACAAAGCATTAGACAATGGGTATGAGCTAATTGAAATTCATGAAATATGGGAGTTTGATTTATTAGTCCCGGAAAAAGATGTTTGTGAAGGATTATTTGGGTCATATGTGAAATCCTTTTTACAAATGAAACAAGAAGCTTCAGGCTTTCCTGCAGAATGCACTACAAAAGAAGAGCAGGAAAAGTACATTCAAGAATATTTCAGGCATGAGGGAATACAGTTAAATTATGAGAACATAGAATATAATCCAGGCCTGCGCAGTACAGCGAAACTGTTTTTGAATTCGCTGTACGGGAAATGGGGACAAAGAACAGACCTTTCACAGTGCACAATGGTTGATACAGCAGAAGATTTTTTAAAAATTTTAACAGATCCTAAATATGAAATTCAAGCTGTAACACCAGTTGGTGAAACTCATTTAATTGTTCAATATAAAGACTGTAAGAGTGAAAATATCCCATTAGCATTTTCAAATGTTGTGCTGGCAGCATTTATAACCTCATGGGCACGACTGTGGCTGTATGATCTACTAACAAGTGTTGGAGAACAGAATGTAATCTATTGCGATACGGACAGTATCATGTTTATACAAAGAAAAGATGAGCAACTCCCATTAAAATTAAGTTCGTATTTGGGTGGGTTAACAAATGAAGTTCCCGAAGGTTGGGAAATACGTAAAGTAATAGCATTAGGTGCAAAGAATTACGCCTACGCTTTACGCAATGCTAGTGGGGAAATGAAATATGTGTATAAAATACGTGGAATAACATTAAATCACAGAACAAGTGATAAAATTAATTTTGATAGTTTTTATGATTTAGTGACGGGGAATCGGGAGGCAACTGTAATCGAAATGCCATCCAAAATTATTCGGAAACCAGATTTGCGCATCTTTTCTCGAAGAGAACTAAAGACACATCGAATGGTAACCAGTAAACGCAGACGAATAGACGCTGACATTGTGACTGACGTACCAAAAAGTGTTACTGTTCCGTATGGCTATAGATCTCATAAATGATTGGCCAGAGACTCGTTTTTTGGGGAATAAAAAGCAGAGTTTCTATCACATTGTGTCATTTGCAACGAAGATGTTACGTTTTAAACATCCGTGCACTATTCTCATAGCCGGCCCTTCTCGTGCTGGTAAAACTCACTTTGTGAATCGATTAATCAAAGAAAGAAATGATATGTTTAATGTTTCCTTTAAAGAAATTGTATGGTGTTATGGCGCAGTTATACCAAACTTGGACGTTGATGCAAAAATACGTTTTCTGGAAGGAATCCCCGATATAAATACTTTTGATATAAGTGAAAATTCATTACTCATATTAGATGATTTAATGTCAGAAACAAATGACGATGTGGCCAAATTATTTACCAAGTACGCTCACCACAAGAAATTAACCGTAATATTTATTGTTCAAAATTTATTTCCAAAAAACCTGCATGCTCGAGATATTAGTTTAAATGCACATTATATAGTGGTATTTAAGAATCCACGTGATAAGTTACAAATTGAATATTTAGCAAGACAAATTATGCCTCGTGAAAGCAAACAACTCGTGAATGTCTTTGAGGAAATTACACAAAAACCACACACGTATTTATTGTTTGACCTTACACAACAAACACATGATGCCCTACGACTGAGAACAAATATATTTCCCGGAGAAATAATGCATGTGTACAGTAGTGTTAAAAACGCGGCCACACCGTTTTATGTTTAGTTGGCATCAAGATGTTGAAGGTAAAACATCATTATAATACGCTCTGCACGCTTGCGAAATGCAAGCCATCCGATCGGAAAGTTATTCTTCAAAACGCACCGGGTGATTTGATTCGTACCATATCACAAGTAGCAAAAAATACTATAAAAGGAAATATCCCCATATCATTAATTCAGAAGCAAAGGCTCCGTAGACATAAGAAGATCTTACGTGCTCTCTCCTCAAAACTTTCTCTTAAAAAGAAAAAGAAGTTATTACTACAGAAAGGTGGTGCATTACTTCCATTAATTCTCGGGCCACTCATTGGTGCCTTAGCCTCAACAATTTTTGGAAGATAACATGTCGGAATTACGTAAAATGCTATTAGTTCCAGAAAATGCACTTCATAGAATACAATCTAATTTAAAGACGCATGAAGCACATCAATCAAGACTAGATAAAGATATGAGCGAAATCTTACATCGTACGGATTTGAGTAGAGAACAAAAATGGAAATTGTATCAGCAAGTATTACATCAATATTTACATTATAAATCGAGTCCCACACCGGAAAATCCTATTGCCCTACCCATTGTTGACTCAGAAAATGCAAGTAGTCGTACAGATAGTGGTATTTTAACTCTTGTACCCGATATATTACAATCAGTACCAAAAACACTTCGAAGGAAAACGGATTTATTACTTAAACAACTCATTAATTCACAGAAAATCTCGTGGGATCAAACAGGTACAGTAGCTATCGATGGAAATATCATTCCCGGTTCCAATATTATCGATTTAGTAAATGATGTCGTTCGTACACGAAAATATTCAACACAACCAGTAGGATTACAGCCATTTAAAACGTTATTGGATGATATTAATGTTCCTCGGGAATTTATTAGTTCACGTACACCAGGACCGCCTTCACCTGCTTTTACAACCCCGAAAGTGACTGGCAGTAAAATTCGAAAACGGCATTCTTCTTCGACTGCAGTATCCCCCGCAATTGCAGCTAACGTATTTCGGTATTGGAAAGAATATAAAATGTAAATAAGAAATGACAAAATTATCAAAAATCTATTACAAGTATTCAGATCCTGCATCTTTATCCAGTGTTAGTACATTAGAACGTAAAACAAAATTATCCCGAGAGAAAATTAAAAAATGGTTAGCATCACAAGATGCATATACAATGCACGCTCCAATACGAAAAACATTTCCACGGAAACAATATTATGTTAGTGGTCCTAATGAAACATTACAATGCGATTTGGCGGACATGCAAAATATTGCAAAGTATAATGACGGATATCGCTATATTTTATGTGCAATTGACATTTTTTCGCGGTACTTGTATTGCATTCCTGTGAAAACAAAGAAAGGGCCTGAAATGGCTAATGCAATAACTTCAATTTTAAATCAAGTGCCATTATTGGTTCACGTACAAACTGACTTAGGGTCAGAATTTTATAATCGCCATGTAAAGAAAGTGTTTAAAGATTTTGGGATTAATCATTATAGTGTACATTCGGAAATGAAATGTGCGTTAGTAGAAAGAGTAATTCGTACCATTAAAAGTAAAATATATCGTTATTTTACTGCAGAAAATACGTATCGGTACATTGATGTGTTGGATCAAATTGTACACAATTATAATCATAGTTATCATTCAACTATTAAAATGGCACCCGCAGAAGTAAATGATTCAAATATCAATCAAGTGTGGAATACGCTGTACGGAAAGACTGTACATAAGAAGAAATTAACTTGTAAATTTCAAGCAGGAGATTATGTTCGTATTACTAAATATAAACATAAACTTGAAAAAGGATATTTGCCCAATTGGTCTCGAGAAATATTTCTTGTTGATAAATGTATAAAATCAAATCCTGTAACTTATAAATTAAAAGACTGGAATGGTGATGAAATTAAAGGAATATTTTATGATGAAGAATTACAAAAAATATTTCTAAGCTCAAACAAGACCTATTTAATTGAAAAAGTTCTTCAACGTAAGAAGGGGTGGGTTTTCGTAAAATGGTTAGGCTACCCAGAAAGTATGAATTCGTGGATTCGAGTATCTAGTATTCAGTCTGCATAATGAATTCGTCATTGAAACACGGTTTTTACGTGACGTTACCTTCCAATGCAAGTAGTACACTTTTTGATAATACAACATCCTCATTTCGAGTAAAACTTGCAAGGGCCATAGATTTAACGGACGGAGAGTGGGTTGTGGGCTTAACACAAATTAATATACCGTGGAGTTTTTATAATGTTGGTCCGAGTGAACAAATTACAATCGATACATTTATTGATGGTGAATATATTCGATATCCTGTTAAAGTAACAGAGGGATATTATGCATCCATTAAAGCCATCTTAAATCTAATTCCCGAGAAAGTACGTATAATAAAATATAATTATTTTAAGAATCAAGTGTATATTCAACATTCCTTCCGGTCACGTGATCGGTGTATTCTAGACATAACAAAAGGTTTACAACATATACTCGGTTTTATGAATGAAAATTCAAATTTTTATAATTCAGTGGTGTATATAAAAGATCAACATAGGGAACAATTTCTGGCTCCTCAGGGAAAATATCCCTGTAACCTTGATTATAATATTCCAACAGAAGTTAACGTATGTGTGGATATTGTAAAACAACAAGAAGAAATTGGACCTTTACTTCGTAAAATTAGTATATTTTACGAGCGGTATGGACGAATCAAAAATATTTTATTTCATAACCCGCAGTACGTGAAAGTTGAAAAGAAATATTTTGATACGATAGAAGTAAACTTAAAAGATGAACTCGGTATAAACTTACCATTTCGTTTTGGAACTTCGAACTTGACACTTCACTTTAAACGAAAATGATTTCTGAAAGCATCGAAGACAGCTTCTACATTACACTGGTTTCAAATGCAAGTACAGACGTTTATCCTAAAAATAGTCCAACCCATTTCATTAATAATTTGAAAAATACTGTACGTTTAACAGATACGGATTGGTGTGTCGGATTAAGTGAAATACATATTCCTTTAACGTGTCATAATGTCACCGAAGATGAAAATATCATTTGGTACAAATTAGAAGGTCATGAAATTATGAAAAGTAAAATTACTCCTGGATATTATGCAAACATTGAACACATACTGGAAGAATTAAATAAAGTTTCAGAATTTATACGATTTAACGCTTCCAATATTATTCATGTTACTTCTGAACCAAACGTTGAATTTATAACACTTTCACCTACTTTGGCTATACAACTAGGTTTTCATGAAAAAAATGACCTCATTATTCAAAAACAGGGATTTAAACAACCATACTTAGATATTGGATATCCTTTTCAAATTTTTGTGTATACTGATCTTATTGAATATCAATTGGTGGGAGATACGCAAGCTCCCTTACTACGTATTGCAACTGTTGGCAATATGACTTATGGAAAAGTTCAAACGTTACGATATCAAGATATTCACTATATACCACTCTCTAAATTTTGCTTTAACAGTGTTGAAATACTACTAAAGGACCACGCAGGACGAAATTTACCATTTCGTTCCGGGACATTGACAGTGACACTTCATTTTAAACGTTCTCCTGGAAAATGAAAAAGCAACATACGTATTATCAGCGGGGACGTGGCCTTCCCTTCTTTTCAGGTCCAGTTTATCAACGGGGTCATGGGATTGGTAGTTTCTTTAAAGGTTTATTTCGTTTTGCATTGCCTTTATTAAAACAAGGTGCCAAAGCTGTAGGCCGGCAAGCGTTACAAACAGGAATACAAGTTGCAGGTGATGTACTAGAAGACCGTCCATTTAAAGAATCTGTTCGTGCTCGCGTAGAAGAAGCTGGAGAAACATTAAAAACTAAAGCTGCAAATAAACTTAGTCAGTTGTTAACCGGTAGTGGTAAGAGACGTCCACGAAAACGTAAGGCTCCTGCTATTGTACAATTCGGTCCTCCGGTCAAACGTAATCGAAAATATTCCGGTGATATATTTAGTTAATCATGGCTTTACTCAGTGGAAGTAGTCCTGAATGTTGTACAAGTGAACTTGATTTGTTTACTATTCCAATGACTCAAACTGCTATTGAGTCATCTTCCACTGTTGAATATCGTCCGGTTTCTACTTTATCGTCAGAAGGACCAATTGAATTTGTTGTACCTGGTGAAACTGGTGATTTTATTCACACTGCATACTTGTATCTCTATGTAAAATGTAAAATTACAAAAAACGATAATACAAATTTAGTTGCGGCAGATATTGTTGCACCTGTAAATAATTTTCTTCATTCGTTATTTAGTCAAGTTGATGTTTTATTAAACGATAAATTAATTAGTTCATCATCTGGTTCATATCCGTACCGTGCTTATATCGAAACATTATTAAATTATGGTAGTGATGCCGCTCGAACCCATTTAACTGGGGGATTATGGTATAAAGATACTGCAAACCAATTTAATGTATTAGGTAATGCAAATACTGGATTTACAAATCGTGCCCAGTATGTTAGAAATAGTGCATCATTCGATATGTATGGCCGTATCCATGCTGATATTGCCGGTGTGGGATGTATGCTTCCTAATAAAGTAAGCTTACGTGTAAAATTACATCGTACAAAAGATACGTTTTGTTTAATGTCTGCTGAAAATACAGCATATAAAGTCAAACTTGAAGACGTAACACTTCACGTGCGGCGTCTAGATATTGCTGCCGACTTAGCTATGCAAATCAATGCTGGCATGGAACACATTCCGGCCAGCATACCTCTTACTCGTGTTGAAACTCGTACCTATACCATTCCCGCAGAAGTAAGTTCATATAATCTCGATAATTTATTTTTGGGTAAAGTACCAAAAGGTGTTGTTATAGGTTTTGTATCAAACGCTGCATTTAATGGTCAACCACATGTAAATCCTTTTGAATTTCAACATTTTAACGTTAACAAACTGCAATTACAAGTTGGTTCAAAATCATTTCCACCGACACCCCTCACTCCTAATTTTGAAAATGGATTATATGTTCAAACATATTCCACTCTGTTTTCCGGTACCGGTATATATTATCAAGATCATTCACATACAATTTCCCGTGAAGAATTTCGACATGGATACACTTTGTACCCGTTCATTCTATCTCCAACAGGAACATTAGATGATTCTACGTGGGATGTCATACGTGATTCCCCTGTCAATTTAAAATTATCATTTTCTCAACCTCTACAAAATTCCATTACATGTATTGTGTACGCTCAATTTGACTCTCTCATTCAAATCGATAAAGACAGGAATGTATATACTGATCATACAATGTAAAATTTCGTCATTTGAGTGCCATGAGGGTTATTGTTCACTTCTCCGCGTTCAACGATAATGATGATCATATTATTATTAAGGAACTTGCAATTGTAAATCCTGATATCCCCTTTGTACAAAGCTGGATTTTTAAACCACCATATCCATTACATGAATTACGTGTGCCGCTCATACTTTCGAATAAACATCTAGTACAACATGATTATGGTATTGACTGGTACAATGGCGATGTAGATTACTCATTGTTACCTACTATATTGAAACAATATTGTGCTAATACCTGTACCTTGTATACTTATGGTAAAACACGTCAGGACTATCTGCAGCAAGTATTGGAACGGACTGTTGTGAATTTAGAAGATTTACAGTGCCCAAAAGCGTCTTCCTTGGGATTTCATGTTTACTCTTGTGCTTATTTAAAACATAGATTTGGACAATTTAAGTGTTGTGTGCGTGAAGCTTTATTATATGCCGAATACTTAAAAGTCTATGGTTATGTTTTATACGTAAATCCAAATAGTGCAACGTATGTTCCATCAAAAATAAAACAAGAGGAGGAAAGTAAGGATGAAATAGACTAATAAACATGTATAGTGATCAATTATTACAAGTGTTACTAAAGGACTGTATTACCGGTGCAAATGTGACTGGAATTTATCCCATTGATCGTTTACCTATACTTGTTCAACACCCTGTAGGACTGATTATTAATTTGGACAAGTCTGATTTACCTGGTAGCCATTGGGTAGCGATCTATATCAATAACAATAAACATGGATACTATTTTGATTCTCTGGCACAGGGTGTGCCTAAATTAATTCAACAGTTCCTACAAAGGAATTGTAAACTCTATTTTGTAAATACTGTACAAGTTCAAGATAATCATTCTATCATGTGTGGATATTTTGTATTATATTTTCTGTATTATATGATACGTGGTGTTTCATTTGACAAATGTATTGCAATGTTTAATCATAAAAAATTAAAAAATAATGATAAGCTTGTCAAAAAACATGTAGAAAACATAATGAAAAAGAAAAAAGTAGATGTTTGTAGATTTTTTAGAAATAAATAAATACCAATTTTTTAAACTTTTATATTTTTATTTCTCCATAAAATATATCTTCCTTACAATAGTTTTAAGATTACAATGAAAACATTAAACTTGCTATGCCCTTAGTAAGGGTTGTGGATCGCTCATTTTTCCACCAATAATTCAATTGTTGTGCATTTCGATATGCACATGCCGATTTTGATTCTACTTGCTTATGAAATGAACAAATTTCATTACAAACAGTACCTTGTAATTCTGCTAATGGTGGACAACCTTTTCTTTCCAGATCCACAACGTTTGCTAACGCAAAGATTTTCTTTATCCAATTGGCTTTTTCCCCACCTTTACAAAGGAAAGTTGCATCTGATGCACAAAAATCATACATAATATTCCGAATATGTGATACGAGATAGCCAGTCTTACTAGACCATGACAAGCCATGCAAGTGGTTTGTAAGCCAATCGATTTGTTTTTGGCAACCTATTGGTAAATCGTTAAATTCGCATGGTACTTTTACTAAACAATGAAAATTTAAAGTATCATCACACGCAGTAAGACAAAATTCACGTATCACAAATTCATTCGGGGAAATCTTAAATCCCTGTATGTCTACAATATACATTTTATGGCAAACTGAAATTTCACACGAACGTTCCATGACAACTGGAATAAGTTGTCCAATAAATTCAGTATTTTTTAAACATTCACCAGTTTTTAACATAAAGTTTGTGATTGAAATTTCACGATGCCGTTCATGAAAAATTTCAAAGAGTTCTACTAAAGTCTTATCATTCAACAAGTGCTTTTCAAGAAAAGTTCCAGGATTATGCTGCATACCACTTATTCCATTTGAGCGTAAGTATACACTTATCGTTTTTAACACACAATTTTCACTAATGTTTTGTCCACAATTCTCACTATCACAATACATGATTACTAATAAAAGGAAATCAAACAATACACAATTTACCATATGTCCACGTATTTCCCATAATCCTTTTCTAGTAAAATTTTTAATAGAATGGGTCTATATTCAAAGTCCCACACAAGATCTCGGAAACGTTCAATGAAATTCCATATCATCGCAAAAGGCTGTCCATGCTTTTTTCTGTAAATTGATAATAATTCTTCACGAACTTCAAATTTCGTTACAGCATCTATAGCTTTCCGTTCAAGAGATTCCGTATCCAACACCAAACAATCGTGTGTCCATTGACTGCCGTCTCCGAACCCGCAAGCAAAACAAATACATATATCGTCTGGTTTCCAGTATATTATACAGTCTTTTATACAATCCAATGATGTACGTTCCACAGTACACTCACATGGCAAATTCAAAAATTCTTCTAACTCCCAATTCTCCACCGGGGAATTACTCACTGTTGGTGAAGGTGTAGGGGGATATTCTTCTATTTCGTTTTCAACATCAAGTAACGGGAAAACTTCTGTTTCCAGTGGCGGAGGTTGCGGGCTCACCACCGGTTGGGATAAAAAATCTGCTCCCGGTAATACATCCAAGTTGGCCGGGGTAACTTCTGTTTCCAGTGGCGGAAGTTGCGGGTTCACCACCGGTTGGGATGAAACTTCTGTTCCCGGTAATACATCCAAGTTAGACGGGGTAACTTCTGTTTCCAATGGCGGAAAGTGCGGGCTCACCACCGGTTGGGATAAAACCTCTGTCCCCGGCAAAGATGATGATTCTGCGAGATCACTTTCACCTCTTGTACTAAAATTCAAAGGTTTCATTGACTCCATGCTTTAAAACCAATCTATAACTCCTTTTCACTAAAAACACTGGCTATTTAATATGCTTCGTCCATCACGTGATATCCCATACCAACGATCACAATTTCTAGCATATTCTCCAGCAGCAGCTGCCGCGTTACATGTGCTGAATATTAATGAATTACCTTGTTCTACGTGTGTGATCTGCATATTTTATTTCCGAAAGGTCTTTTCTATATTCTGCTTGTCCAATTAACATTTATTTTGACCGGAAACCATTTATTATATGTCATGTTACCTCCGGCCGCACCTGCATACATTATGTGTCATTAGTATGCGTAAAAGGGTGTATCCATTTTTTTAAAACGTGCGTTAGGAACTGCTAAAATGTCAAAATTATCGACACTCATGAATATTCATGAATGTCGAAAAGATGCCCAGAATCTACTCAATTAGACTCTTGTTCAGGCAAAGTAAACTATGATAAAACAAGGCAGATCGTGCTGTTACTGGTTGTACGTACAACTAATAAGGCAGATATTCCCGAAATTAGTATGATAAATTTTTACCTAATAATATTTAGTTTTATATTAATTTGGTATCTGATAAAACACTGAAATAAGACTAAACTTTCGAGCTAAACGTGTAAACCTGCTCTTCAAAACCTCGAAATATTTTCAGTTTACTTCGTGTTCTTTAGTATTGAGTGTGACATTTCGGTAGCGCTTGCTACCTTCTCAGCTGCACGAATAACTCACACGGAAAATATTAAACCTCTCACGGAAAATATTACACCTCTCACGGAAAATATTACACCTCTCACGATGTCATCGTAGAGTTTTGCATGTATGCTTTGCTTGTAAATTTCCCAACTCTAATGAGGAAGGTAGTAGGGGCTACCGAAACTGTTTGGATTAGAATACTGACTACTATAAAAGACAGAATAAAAGATAAATGCCAGAAGTATTTCGTTACTATTAAAAACCTTGCCAAATCATATCGTTGCAAATGAAACAAATGAAATAAAATTTTCAGTATAATGCCTTACATTTATACTCTGTATGCTACAGAGGTTGAAGTCTTGAAGGCCGAAGTCCTGAAACAATGAGGTCGTATGTTTTGTAATGCTGAATATGAGAATGGTTATTTCTTGTTTTGAAGGGAAAGAAAATCAGAAGTTTATTGGTTTCTTCCGAAGCCTACTTTTGTTTAATTGAAGTAATAATTAAATATGATACTGATTGATAGAGTTGGATTTTGGGGACTAGTCCTTTTCCATCCAGGGGCGTGTACAAGGAAATTGCGGGGAGGAGGAGTAGAATAGTACATAGTAGTCATAAATATTGAATCTTGTCAAGGCAGATTTTTAATTGTAGATTCCATTACAGGGAAAACGAAGGTAGTAGTTGAATATAAAATAAAAGCTTCAAAAAATCTGTATCCCTTAAACAACCATTGTTTAAGGTGCTTTTCTTTCATGTGTACGCAGGGGTAATAGCACATATTTTGAGAGATGAATTTGTCACTTGAGAAATAAAGGAAATGGGGGAATGAAGAAATGGGAGGAAACCCATGCACACGGTGTTTGTCTACTACAAAGTTCACTTGGTGGAAGTTGGGATCGAACGAAGGACACTATGCACCACCTCGGCCCTTGGTAAGACGGATTCAAAAGCACTGTACTGTCAGATTCATATCCTGACTGAAATGTACCAGTATAAAGTCCCAGCATTGTACGGACAAGACATTAACCAGGTTGAACTGCACCAAGCCAAAGAATCTAACCAGACGGTAAAGGGACACAGTGATGGGTGAGACGTATGAATAATAATACAAAAATAGGTACAATGAAGGAATTGACATGAAACTCGAAAAAACTAACCTTCTGTGCAACTCGCCTACCTTCAGTTTTCAGGCTCCCACACTTCCCGATGAATAACGAAACCAA
Source organism: Thermobia domestica (assembly GCF_964235325.1). Taxonomy (NCBI): domain Eukaryota; kingdom Metazoa; phylum Arthropoda; class Insecta; order Zygentoma; family Lepismatidae; genus Thermobia; species Thermobia domestica. The sequence continues at coordinate 211,191,938 of NC_137457.1, read as the reverse complement.
CACCCGTGTTAAACAATAAGTAATGCAGCTGAAACAGCCACCGTAGTGTTCGTAGTTTGAGGGAAAGTTCCCTAATCTAGGCAAATTTCATAGGTAAATGTAGCAAAAAGGAAAAAAGGGAATTTTTTGATAAAACGTGAAAAATTCAGGGGAATTCTCTAGTTGACTGATTAACGAATATCACTACTTAAATTGTTCTTTGTTATTCAGAAATAAACCAATACAATTGTAATAGTTTGTGTGAGGCTGCAAGTAGCATAGTTTGCACCCATTGTTAGCTGGTGGGGTGCACGGTGGCTCAGTGGGGAGCGCTTACCTCAGGTGCATGGTTTCCTTGGTACAATTTTCACCCAAGCAAGCTTGTGATAAACAACATTGTGTTCGTGGATTTTCTCGAGGTACTCCCGTTTCTTCCCACTTTCTCATTCTTCCATCATCATTCACTTGCTTTAATCATCGTCTCCCTTAACCAAAAGGCATAATCATGGGATGTTAAACTGAAAGATTTCACCATATTTCATTTTGTTGGCTGAGTGTATACTTTTGTAAAAAAAAAGTAAACATAAAAATAGAAGGAAAAAGCAAATGAATGAAACAAATGTGGTTGATAGCAGAAGCGTCATTTCAGATTTTGCTTGCGGGACGGCAAGACTCCTTGATATAAGTAAAATTTTGCGTTTTTAACTGACTACTATTCTATTCAAAAAATCTATATAAATTTCAATCTCAGGGGGTGCAATTGCCCCTCCCTTCCCCCTAAATGACGCCACTGATGGTCGTTCCCTTAATATAACTAAATTAAAATTATTACATAACTTCTGTCATAGGTATTGGATACTCAACAAACAACGGAAAATTTCATAAAGTGAAAAGTTTGTGTCAGTCGAGGGAAATTTTCTTAAAGAAATCTACGAACACTGCCACCAGGTTCGTCCTGCACTGACACGGTTAGATAGCATTCATGCTTTTATTGCCACCTAGCACAAGTTCGTTCGTGTTTATGCCATACGTCCACACTGTATTTACATTGAGCCCTTCTGAAGTTAATCTGTATGTAGTACTGGACCTTCTTATTTAGTGCTGCTAAAAAAAACTTTAACCCAACCTGAGAATGTAAGAAATGTGTCAAAACTTGATAGAACAGTCTGTTCGAGTAATGCCTGTGTTTTTTTTACATTGTAGCTTTTATGCAACATATACGGAATCCGTATTTATATGGCAATCGTAACGGAATTGCAATTTTTCAACTAATACTTCTGGTGGTCCTTTGAAATTTTATCTGTGAAAGTGAGCAGGTCGGTAGCCAGCCCAAAAATGTAGGGGGGAACCCAACCATATTATAGTTCATTTGCAAGCCTACCGTGAACATTTTAGGCAGGCAGTAAAAATTTAAGAGCCTGACCCCCTAGACCCCCTCGCGTGGATACGGGCCTGCAAGTGAGTTATTTTCATGTCACCCACCACAAATCTTTTAGGGGACAATAAGAAGGAAATTATTAAAAGAATTGTATTTTTCCAACAGTTATTAAGAGTGCTGCGCCAAAAGTAAACCTGCACGCCCCAATTCACCTTTATAAAAAGTAAACAATTTACTGAATATATTGGAAAGTCGCATATCATTAACACAACAACTTTGTCTAAGATATAGAATGCCCAGAAGCATAGAGTGAGGCTTCTGGGCATTCTATCTGGGAACCAGTGCCTAGAAGCATTACTCATGATTTTCGAAGGAAAACAATGGATTGTCGTGATTAACCGTCAATCGATTACAATGATCGCACACAAGAAAGGTTGCATTCACAATTAAAACTAAATTCATGTTGGTAGCAGTACTTACCTGCGAAATCCTCTATGATGTTAGTAAACAACATTGTTTTGAATGTCCACAATGTTGCCTTCTAACTTTCTCTTTATCCATCCGCTAAGTAGTTCCTCCATCAGCCAGAATGAGAACATATAGTTCAGGATTATAAAGGACTTTTGTGTTCTTATGTTAGCTTGTTCGTACTTGTTTTCCATAGTCTTGCATTTGCAAACTGTCTTTTATATCTCACGATATTCAATGATATATCTATGTCATAAAACAATATTTTTTAAGACTACATTATTACTCGTTTTTGAGAACCAGTCTCTGACTCAAATATGCAACTAAATTTCCTCATTCTCATTTTTTGAGTTATTTTCTCCTCAAAATTGAGACAAATTTACTCAATTTTTTTGAGTAGTAAAATATATTCATTTTTGAATAAATCATTTTTAACAGTGAACCCATTTTCGTGCTTTCCTCCTGCGTCACAAGAACTGTATGGGATTTGGCATTGTCATGGTGTAGTCTGATGAGCTTACCCTGAAGCTGTGGTCTGTGGGTCTTCGTGGCACATCGCAGCTTGTCCAATGACAAACAGTAACGGTCCTTGTTAATTCTGGAGCCATGTTCCAAAAAGTCAATGAAAATGACACCAAACTGATTCCAGAAGAAGGAGGCCAGCACCTTTCGGCCTGCTGTTCGTGAAAGTCTTTGTTTCTTCTTCCAAGGGGAACCCCGAATGACGCCACTCCATGGATTGGGTTTTGCTCTCAAGTTCGGACAAAAACAACCATGTTTCATCTTGGGTAATGACGCCGTCAAAATACTGTTGCCACTCTTCAGTAAAGGTCGTCATGAGACCCTCGCACACATCGTTCCTCAAGTTTTTCATTTCTCTTGTCAATAATCTAGGTACCCAACGTGCACAGATTTTTCTGCACCCTAGTGACTGTACCACTGATACCACACTACCCAATGACAAACCAGTCATTTCAGCAAGCTGTTGTGTCGTCACACATCTGTCATTTTGGATGATCTGATTAATGGTCTCCTTATTCACATCACTCACTACCGTCGATGGTCTATCGCATCATGAATTGTCCAATAGAGAGAAATCGCCTTCTTTAAATATCTGCAACCACCACTGGATACTGCGATCCGATGTGTCCTCCCCATAAACAGCGAGCAAATTCCTGTGAATCGATGTGGCAGAGTCATCGCCGGTCTTGAAGAGGAACTCCATCACCGATCTGTCGTGAATTGTATTCAGCTATAATAAACACTGGTTCGACCCTGAATCTCGTTGACTGTAATGTGATGAGTAAATTGCGTACGAAGCGTAAACCCCTTTCGAAAACTGTGAATTACAAAATAACTGTAATGAACGAAGAACCGATTCTGGTGACTGAAATGGTTCAGTTGGTATTTTTTGTTTATTGCATGTGATTTGTTGCATGGTTCGGAGTGATACAACATCCCATACTTAAGATACTGTTGGGTTTAAATTTCTTAAGAGAAAATTATGCTTATTTGGATATTCCAAATAAAACATTATTTTTGCAACATTTAAATAAAACAATTAAATTAAGTGACTGAAACTTACGTTCCGATGTTCCCAGTGATCTGCCGCTTTTAAAATCTCGTTACAAGTCTACCTGTTTTGACTTTATACCATCAGGCGCCATTGGTGTGGGGGAGAGGCAGGAGCCAAGGCCTGTACAATAGTAAGAAGATACAGGGGTTGTGAAGATCAATCTACTCCTTCGGAAGTTCTTCACAATGATTTTGCATATGAATCATCACCGGAGCATGGACGTTCAGCGTTATTTTAGCGACATCGTTCTCGTCATAGGCGGCTCCGAACGGAATTCACTGAAGCCAAACTAGAGGGACCCAGAGAAGTAGTGAATGTTAGGAATAGATGTCATCAAGCGTCTCGGTCAACCAGACGTGCCAGGATATAACCACAACGGAATAGTCGAGCTTCCAAGAGGGATCCACAAGAGCTGGTCTTTGGGGGCCACGCCAGGTAAACTTACAGAATCGTCGGATGGCTATTGGACTCAAGCATCTTCCTTGGACCAAGTATCAGATATCAACCATGTCCTATCAGCGTAGTGGTTGTCCAGTGGTTTCCTTAGGGGCGAGTCACCCGATCCAGCACTTCCGGACCCAATGTAGGAGTTGGAGGAAATGGTATGAGCAATTGTTTAGTATCCAGGCCAGCAGTTTTTGGTGGGTCCCAGGATGGTTCTTCTATCAGGCCGAGAATTCCTTAGGAGCGTACCAAACCAGCCATCAGTGGAGGTCGACGGTTTTGTAGAGAGTTATGAAGCCGTTCCGGCAGGTATTCCAGTGGCGAATCCTGTTCATCATGAGTTTTTACAGCCAGTTCCAGTGGAATAAAAGGAGGCTTCAAGTACGGTGCATAATAGTGATGATATATTTTTTCCTTCATTGATAGCTTATGTTAATGGTATTTTTCGAGATTACTTTGATGTAATTAATAAGGATTTTGGTGAAATACGTGGTTATCAACATAAGATACAGTTAATTGATATAGTCCGTGCATCACTCAGCCATATCAAGTACTGAAGCATAAGCTTCGTGAATTAGATCAGTTTTTGATTCTTAAATAGAATGGGGGCCGCAGTGGCTGAGTGGTAGAGCGCTCACCCCTGGTGCTCGGGGTCCCAGATTCGATCCCAGCCCCCGCCAAGTGAACTTTGTGGTGAACAAACACCGTGTGCGTTGGTTTTCTCGGGGTTCCTCCCACTTTCTTCATTCCATCATTTCATTCATTACTCATCGTCGTCTCCTTTAGCCTAACCAGCATAACCGTGGGACGTAAAACTCGAAGATTTCATTTCATTTTTTCTTTAATATAACGGGGAGTGGTTCATGAGGTTCAAAGTTCTCGGTACATATCACTCTGCTTCCTCGTTACCAAAAACGATGGATCTAAAAGGCTCGTAGTCCATTATGGTGAAATTAATAAGAAGGTCATGGTGACCGGCTTTCCGGCTCGCCACGTAGATTGTACGATAGCTAACACAAGGAAACACCATATATATTCATCTTTGGATGTTAAAAATAGTTATTTTCAGATCTCGCTCCATAATGACCCAAGAATATACACCACGTTTGCTACTCCTGCCCGTTCTTAGCCTTCTCCAAAGTTCCAATGGGTTTTATAATCCCGGCTTTCTACTTGCTAGTTTGATGAATAAAATGTTCCGTGATCTCATAGATTATTTGGATATATTTGTTGATGATATAATTGCACACGCGGACACAATTGAAAAACATAATGAAATATTGGAAAAGGTACTTCAAAGGTTGAGAGAATATGGAGTCACAGTATCTAAACATAAGGTTAAGCTATGTAAAAGGAAAATAAAAATATTAGGTTATGAGTTTTGGGATGGTAACATGTTCATTGATAAGGAGAGAATAAAGATTATCCGAAACTTCCTAGGCCAAAGAACCGAAGAGCCTTAAGTAAATTATTAGGATTTCTTGGTTATTATTTATGGTTTGTCAAGGATTATGCTGAATTGTTAGGTCCTTTATTTAAATTAAAGAGTGAAAAAACTCCCTTTGTATGGGGGAAGGAGGAAGATGAAATTTCAGAACAAATTAAAGAAGCTTTTTTGAATCATATCTCGTTGAAAGTTAAAGACTTATCTAGTCCCTTTGTGATTCATGTTGATTCAAGTTCGCATTGTTATAGTGCGATTTTATTGCAATATAATGCCTCTGGCTTCATAAGACCAGTATATTTTTCAGTAAGGTTATACCTGAGTCGGACTGGTCAAAGAATATATTCGCTTTAAAGATGACGAGTTTGGTGCTTGCTTTGGAAAAGTTCGACATGTATTTGCAGAATAAGTTTACAGTTTACTGCAACAATGTAAGCCTCATATGGATCCTGAAGAATCACAAAAGACAAAAGAAATATGGAACACTAATCGAGAAGATTAGTAAATATAAGTTTAACATCATTTTTCTTAGGTCCAGGAGTAACCATTTGGCAGACTTCCTTAGTAGTATATATAGTTATGTAGTTTTTGAACCACCTTCTAATGAGATCCAAGAAATTGAGAAATTAAATGGTCAAAATGTTCATTTATCATTTGTAAACTTTTGGAAGTTACCATTATTTAATCAACCTTTAGGTGGTCCTCAGAGGCAAGATCCAAAATTAAAACAAATAATAGGTGATTTGGAACAGAACAAAAGAGTTGATCCTTACATGTTACGAGACAATGTGTTATTGAAGCGTACGTATGGGAAGATATATGGTCGACTGAGAGCACTAATACCTGAATCCTTGCAGTATTCAGTATTAAATTCTTCCACGATGAATTAGTCGGGTTCAGTCATGCTGGCAGATCGCGTACATTTAGTAAGCTTGATACCGGTTCTACATGGGACAAATGGTACGATAACGTACGCCGCTGCGATATCTGTCAGCGTATAAAACATCGTAATCGTCCTATGTATGGTAAGTATTATTCTGAAAAGGATTCATATGCAAACAGCTGCTTCCATATCGACGTAATGGTACCATGGGTACCAAGTAAGGGGTACCAATATATGTTGGTAGTAACTGATGCCAATAGCCGATTTGTCATCATTGAGCCCTTGACAACTGTGACACCTAAGAGCATCTCAGAAACTTGACAAAATCTTTTATATGTACGGGTATGCTCACCGGGTTCTTCATGATAATGCTTCTTATTTCTCGTCTGATTACTCCAAGCATTATTTGTTTACTTTGGGGATACAGAACCTTTTTACAGCTCCTTACTCACAATCAAGTAATACGACGGAGCGCCAAAATTGTAATATAAAGCTGGTCCTCAAGGCGTATGTGAGTAAGAATCAAACTAAACCATATTTATAAGGTCCAGTATACGCTGAATTCTAGTGAAAATGCTGAGACGAGGAAAATTCCAGCCTTACTTTTCTTGGACAGACATTTGTTGAACAATTTAGATGTTCGTTGGATTGTGGATTTCGGAATCCTAGATAGTTCTCAAAATAAAGAGCAATTAGCTTTTACCATTGTTAATAACATAGAGAAGGCGTGGAAGCAAAACAAAGCAGTTTATAATAAAAGGCATGTTCCGATTAACCTACCTGTAGGTGAACAGGTATTGGTCAAGAAGATCGTAAAGGCTTCTTGGGAAAAGAAAGTAATGCCACGTTTATCCCAAGTATATGATGGTCCATACCAAATACTTTCTTATCCTACGCCTAACACCGTTTGGTTGATGTCAACTAAGGCTAATAATGTAAAAATTAAAAGGCATGTCTCTTTTATATAAAAGTATTATCCTAGAAGAGATGTAACATAAAGTAATTCCCTTAAGGAAGAAAAATGGAGAGTCTTGTGTTATATGAAAATAGCACTAAATATTATAGTTTGAAATATATTAAAGGAAATATGTAATTTGAATATATGTATGCAACCTATATGTTACGTGTATACTGTGCGTGTGTTTTATATTCCTGCAGGATATGTGTTGTTATCGTATGGCTTCCTGTCAACGAAAATGGTTGACATTTCCTTGTTAGGTTGCTTCGACAGCCCATTTCCCTGAATTGTCTGGTTTGGACGAGCCTACTTCTTGCTACCAGTCAGCTACGTGGCAGCTGCAGCGTCTGTCTCTATTGGAGTGATAAGCGAATAACACTGGGACTTCCGTGCCTGTGAAGTGTTCTGAATAGTGGGCCAAAAGTAAGATCGAGTAAGAAATTGGAACTGCGCCGGTGGTGATTCAAAGTTTTCCTAGTGCATGGCTGATTTTCTAAAGACTTGATCAAATTTTGGAATCGCCATTTTTTTTAACTCTAAATATCTTGTTTTCTTTTGAAAATTCTCCCGGACGAGGAGAGTATGAAACGGTGAAATTAAAAAAATAATAATTATATTTCATAGTTGACAAGTAGGGCCATTGAACTTTAGATTATTTCCGGTAGAGGTCAGTGCAGCTAGTTGTTTGACAGCAAACATTGTATTGTGCTGCCATCTATCTGAAATGTTGTAAGTTATAACTACCGATTGCTCGTCGTAGTGCAACTTTGGTAAGCCGTCCCTCAACTTCTCAATTCTTACTGTTAAATTGTTCGCAGTGGATTTTGTTATTATGTGATTTAAGTGAATACTTCACGAAGTAATAAGTGGATTTGTATTCTTGTGAGGAGATATGGAGAATAAAGACCCGATCGTATGTAGAAATTACAGTTTTAACTAGTTTCTTTATTCTGTATTTTTGTTTATAGATAATTCACTCATTATATTTGATTTCATTTCATTTGGGCATAAGATCGTATCCTTATTGCCCATATTTTCCATGCACCCTTTTAATGGGATTAAATTTGTATTTAGGACAAACCTCTTCGAAATTAGTAATCTTGTTTGTTCAATTTAAAGATAATTATCCACTACTGCGAATTCAAATTGGGAATTATATGACAGTAAGGATTTTCATTGCATAACCTTTCGGTTGTTGAGTTTCACGTTTAATATATGTTGTTGTTTTTCTTAATTTATTATAATAAATTGTTATCCAATCGAGAGGTAACTTTTGATCCATTTCTTTGTTCGTACAATACTATTCAACTCACACACCTTGTCTAATCACTTATCTCTCGTGCTACCCGCAGACATGAGAGACCATAACAAGCCCCTTCCCCTTCCACCAAACAAAATATATTCGTAGTTCTTGTGTTGTAAATTACAAGATCAAATTGTCCGCATAATGAATTCTGCATTTAGTCGCGATTACAGAAAATTTTACTTTGAGTGCACGTTTATTAGGGTGGAGCGTTCTGCACTTTGTTGGAAATTCGATAACGGCTAGTGCGGAAAAGGTGCCACTAGTGGCATCGACCTTACTGAATTTTTAAAAAAATTTTTGGACAACCCCTTACCCTGCCCCAATGGACTTAAAGTTTCTTAAATGTTTGGTTAGGCAACATGCACAACACCAATTGACAGAAAAGCTACTTGTGGTCGTTTTTAGAGTTACCTGATGGCTATAATACAATTTTTTTATTAAAAGAAACTTTAGTAATGCCAGTAAATAATTTTAAAAGGTTTATGAGTCAAAGTACAACCATATTAGCTCAGTTGTTGGATTTAATGTCCAGATTTTGTTTGGAATGTCACGTTAACGATGATTATAGGCATAGCACTTGATATAACACGATTTTCTTTGCGCAATTCTTCGCTTATTAAGATCTGTAAGCAAAAGAAACCAGAACTCGCAACGGGGAGGTGGTTGCACATCGAGTTCTTCTCACTTGCCCACCCACAGACAACGTGGAGCGGGACCCCTTCTTTATGTCCCACTTCACGATTTGGGATCATCCTGATCGCTTGAGGTTCCCCCGCAATGCGAGGTCTGTGGGGACCTTATTTACGCCCCTGCTGTTAGACACTTAGGCCAATGAATCATGTCGAAGTAATTTTCAGCTGTAAAGTTGAATTTTGGAACAATGAATTCACGTTGACGGCTTGATCTCGGAGTCTTCTGGCTGCGGCAATTTTTATCCTTCTCTAGCCTAACGTTCGAATATGCGGATTTTCATCTGCTGTCATCGCTATCAGCAGGTTTTCATGATGAGCGTAGTATCCGTTTGTTTGTAGAACAGAATGAACTATGTGTTGTAGATTTTCTGCCAGAAAACGTGATTGCTTAACCATGCTAAACAGATGCATGGCGCCCATTTCGCACGAAGGATTTCGCCGTATTGAAAACCACACGGGAGCGTATACTTTAAGAAAGTACTGGCAAAGTAGACTCAAACTTTATCTAGGTTTATCAGTACTGATGTAGAGGCGAAGCATCCTACAGGCCAATGTAAGCCATCGTGAATGTGATAACGGTCCTGGTTTTTTGTTTGCTAGATCGGTAGAACACATTTCTGTAGCAACAGCGTTACAAATTTTAAAGAGATAATTTTGGTCGCTGCTTAAACATTCTGTTTTTTTACTTCAGACACCCCATTCAACGGGAATGGGGGAATGGATGTAAAAGAGACGATCGGTGAACGTTCACAGTCCTTAAATTTCTTTCCGATGGGGCCGGAAAAAGCGTTGGGCCCGGTCGTCTCACCATCCAATTCAGTAACCAGGTGTCGAAATGGCAACTCGTTGGTATGAAGAAGGGAAATGAGATGCTGCAGTTCCTTTTCTAGTGATCTTTGTATCTGACTTATCACGCCGTTATCCCATCCTATGTTAGTGGCTTCACCATCGCTGCCGACTGCCTCAAGACTTGACACGTCGTACTGGTTCTTCTCTAAAAGCTTCAATATAGAATCGGCAATATCCTTCCCAGTGCTTGACTTAGGTGTGGCATGACCCAAGTATTCTGAACCGGGCTCTGATAGAACTGTGATATGCTTTTCTGTAACCTCTCGACTTCGTAGTTTGCTGTTAATTTTTCCTTGCACAAGAGTTGCATAATTTTTTCCGTCGAAGTAGATACTTGTAATCGCCCGGCCTAGTTGAGCCTTTTCTTTCTGGATCTTCTCACCCAGTTTATCTTTTTATCTTAGATCTGTCAACAACAAGTTTTTTATCCTCTGGCGTTATGAGTCTCGTGTCCTGAAGTACGGAAGAAGCGATCAAAGCAACACCCGATTCAACAGCTTCGCTGGATTCCCCTGACGACGATTCTTGTGCTTGACTGAAATGTTTTTCCTTGGTGCGACATTTATTATAAAATGTTTCCAGCATGTCAAAAACTCTCTTTTCTGAGACCACAGGAATGCTTACTTTACGCCAAATATGTACATCTCTGTCCAACTAGTTTACAAATGTCAGTCAGTGGTAACTTAGTTACACTTTCATCACCACTTAAACCACTTCGAAACCGGTGATAATGTCGCATAACGTCAGCGCACATGGGTAACTGCACTTCACTCAATTCACTTGGAGTGCCAAATAAGCCTTGTTTCACACTTTCTCGCGTTGGTCTGCTATGAGGCTTTTTCTTCATCTTGCTTTCCATTGCTTCCGAACTTGGAAACCAAAGTATAAAAAAGGTCTCTGAGTCGTATCACACTAAGAAGACTGTAACTTTAGGTACAATGCACAAACTATCTGTCTTAACAGAAACAGTAGCGAACTAAAAGCGTTAAAGCTTAAGCTGTAATGAACTGGCCAGTTGGATTGGTTGGCCGAAGTACGCAATATTTATACCACCACCGAACTTCGAGCGAAAATATTCTAGAAACGACGGCGTAGGTTCTGGAGCCAGCGACGCGTGCGGGAGGTGCGTGTATCTTCTGGATGGAGCCGGATGTTGCGACGACGCTCGAAGAGCTTGGCCAAAGTAAGCAACCACGAAGTTGTGTAGCCTGCCGCTAGATGGCATTTCTGTGAGTGTACATAACAAGCGAAGAGTTGCCAAAAACAAATCGTGTTATATCAAGAGCTATGCCTATAATCATCGTTAACTTGGCATTCCAAACAAAATCTGGACATTAATTCCAATAACTAAGCTAATATGGCTGTACTTTGACTCATAAACATTTTAAAATTATTTACTGGCATTGCTAAAAGTTTCTTTTAATAAAATAATTGTATTATAGCTATCAGGTAACTCTAAAAACGATAACAAGTAACTTTTCTGTGGTGTTGTGCGTGTTAAAAAAAACTTTAAGTTCGTTGGAGCAGGGTAAGGATTTGTCCAAATAAAATTTTAAAAATTCAGTAAGATCGATGCCACTAATGGCAACTTTTCCGGACTAGCCGTCATTGAATTTCCAAGAAATGAGCAAAACGCTCCACCCTAACATTTATAGGCCGGATCATTCTATAAGATAACAGTGCATTATATCATGTAGAGTGTAATACAGAAACGCCCACACAGGAAATTTCTAGTAAAATGGATCAATTTATTTAGAGCGGGGGAGAGGGAGTAAAATATGTGGGCCTAGGTTGGAACCTAGGCACTAAATTAAGTCTGACCGCTATCAGCGGTACTTATGTGCACCATGTGGCTGGCTAGAGTATTATTATTTTCAGTTTTCTTTAGTTGCCCAGTATTGAGAAACTGATGAAATTTTCATATAGGTAGAGGGAAGTTGTGAACTTACTTTCGCTTTAGCCGTAAAAGTCTCTGGCCGGTCAGATGGCGCTCTATCTACTCGGTGAGGCTTAGTTAGCCCATCAGCGCCCAGACGCCATTATTTGTGACTTCATAGTTCTTTATTCAGATAGCATCCCAATTGCCTCATGATACTGAATTAACACTGGATAATTTTAGTGGTACCATTAGGAGTAATAGACCCTTCTCATCAAAGTACCACACACAAACAATTCTTCTAACCTGGAGCTCAGCAATGTAAGAATAGTATACATTTAATTTTAACATACCTTTTTTTGTTTAATGATCTCTATTTGCAATCGAAGTTAGTAAATTTTGATAGATATGTCACAGAAAAATGGATCGAAAAGATTGAATGATACTGTATAAAACAATTCGTTGAAATATTATGAAGGGTTAAATGTAGAGCTTCCATGATTTTTTTAACATGACTAATCCTTATTTCTCTTTGTGATAAATTACAACAAGGGAACACAGTCAAAGTACCGAACTCGGAAGCTCACAGCGTGCATAACTGTAGAACACAGCCTCTGTTGTGTAATGAAACTATGACATGAGTGAAAAAAAGTTAGCTCATTCTTCAAGAAGAAATATATCAAAAAAGTATTTTTAACATTGGTTTCTAGTGATAAAATGTATGTGTACTTAAGTTAGATAACAAAAGGATTTTGGGATTAACAGTCACACTTATTGTGGACTAATGAGGTTCTCCGGAAGTCACGTAGCGTAAGAAGTAATCAAGTGAACAAACAAGGCTGTTACGGAGAACCTCAGGGTCTGGCTGACGAAATTAATACAATATTAAAAGGTAAGGGAGAGGTCCAAGGATCATCTCGGAACAACCAACGAATCTCTCAGCAACCAACCAAGATCTGCATAACATGGGTGGGATACCAGCATACTTGACGTAAGTTGTATTTTTCATTGTAATAACTTGCTGTCATTCATATAAGGTTCCAAGCTGGACGAATGGTCTCCTGCGAGAGAACATAATCTAAATTTGTAATTGTAACCTCTAATTCATGTAAAATAAAGTCTTGCTTGTTGAAAAGGAAATTATTAATATGTTAATTGTCATCTGACAGACAAGAGATCACTAACTACCGCATTATTTTAACATGGCTCCCAGACGAAAGAATACAGCTGGGGCCCTATATTAAATGACAGCAGTTTACTTTATACCAGACTTAATTTTTTTTCTTATCTTCCTTTTTGACGTTTTTCAATAGTGGTATAGTTTTTTCAGTGCATTTGCTATAATTTGTTTTCCTTTTTGTTTTTGGTTCCCCAATATATTTTCGAGTGTATTCTAGTACTTTATAATGCCAATTACACGTAGTCTTGCGCAAACGATGGACATAAACGGTCACGTAGTAGCTCCGCAGTCTTTGACGACTCTTCCTGCTACCTCCATTAACCTGCATGCTAACAGCACTACACCCCATTCTATAATCCCAGAACCTGTAGTTACTACTCCCTCCCATACAGCTTCCCAACCTTCAGCCTCTGTCACATTAGACTCCGCATCCGTTTCGGTTCACCCCAACTCTCTCACAATCTTTGCGGGCACACCTTTTGAGAAAACCGACTTGTTTTTAACCAATTTTGAACGCACAGCGAAAATATCTGGTTGGTCAGAAGATAGGATGAAAAATATTTTTTCGTTGTGTCTAGCAGATGTACTCTTGTACTGGTACCAAACCACTGCCGGGTTAGACGCTTTGTCCTGGACAGAACTTAAAGACAAATTTTTAAAACAATTTGGTCCTAACAACTTACCTATATCAGCTACAGAAACATATAGGTCTAGTGTTTAGGAACCTTCGGAATCTCTTTTGCATTATTTATACGCCAAAAAATATTTGTCTACCCAAATAGAGAACCCGCCTAGCTTTAACGAATTTTTATTAGATGCTATTACAGGAATGCTGCCACATCATATAGTTGAATTTTCTCAAACAGCAATTACAACTTTGAAGAGTTAATTACTCTAGCCTCTACTAGGGAACGAGCCGATAGATTAGCACAGAGACGGTTGGCAAGCCTGCCTGCTGTTCCCAATATACCTCAGCCTTCTAACAGTATTTTCCAGGTGGCGAATGATTCATTTCAAAATATCATTACTCGCCTAGATGCCCTCCAACTCCAAGTAAAAACACATATGAATGCCCAGCCAGTACAGCACACTGTGGCATTTACGGAGGATGCACGCGCTAGTTCATTTAACCGCTCCTCATATCCGAATTATAGCTGTTGTTCGGACAACTTTCGCAGGTCAAAACGGGCGTCCTTTCATCAATCCCCCAGTAGAAATAGCGACAACCAGCAGTCTAAAATACGGCCACAGATCATCATTGTTGTTCTAATAAGCACAAGCAGTGCGCCTATGATCAAAAGTCGGACGACGCAATTAAGAAGTCTGAGGAAAAAATTTGTGCATGTCAGAGCAACCCACAAAGTTCAAAATCGCAGCCCACAAACCAATCAAAACAGCAAAAACATTTTAAGAAACAACAACGGCCTTCGTTTAGAATATCCAACAACCAACAATCAAGGGTTTTTCCGCATTAACGAATTTTGCATCGATGTACCCTCCACTCTACCCACATCCTTTCCCTGGGTACTACCCCTCACCCTATTTTTTCCCAATTACTCCTCCCCATTTGAAGTCCCTAGTCCTCATTATGCTACCACTCCTCTGCCTTCCTTACCTTCCACGGATACTAGTTCAAAAAACGGGGAAACTTAAGGGGGACATAGAGCCTCCACCCCCTGTCAAACTAGATACTCATATTGTATCACATGATAGAACTAATATCACTTCACAAATTGCTGCTACAAACACATTGCAACAGCTAGAGTTAGAAATGAACCCCAAACAACCTGTACACAAAAAATGCACATTACAAGTACCTCTAATCCTTCAGCGTAAGTTAACGTACATACAAGGGAAAATCTCAGGGAAAACACACTCTCTAATATTAGATACAGGCGCAGAATTAAATTTACTCCCCAGCCATTTGGTACCCCCTCAGGTAAAGCCTTTCCCACTAACTACAGTACTGAACGGCATATCTAGGTTACCTCTTACCCTCACCCATGCGGTGACATTACCGGTAAATATACAGGGTTATAACTTTTCAATACTTTTTCGCATAACGCCTTTACGTGTCTTTCCCATCATTTTGGGTAATCAATTCTTGAAAGAACATCTGGCACACTTAGATTATAACGCTGGAACTTTAGCATTAGAACATTTCGGTAGGAAACTCTCCACCACTCCTCCCAACAGTAACGCACAGGTACATCTACTAACAAATGTTACAAGCAAGTTCTCCCGAAAACAAACATTTGTTTTCCACACTGCCAGAACGCAAACAATCCCGGCGCAAGGAGTAGGTATGCTCAAACTGCATATACCGTTACATTCAGACATTAAGCATTTTTATATTCATTCGCCAATTCATGAAAATTTTAAGGGATGCTACACGGCACACTCAGCAATATCAACTGATAACCTTGCAATCCCTATTGTAAATTTATCTAATTATGACCAGACCTTTACACAGGGCATACCCATTGCATTGGATACAGTTTTTCCACAGGACACACAGGAATCGAATGTGTTTTCAGTAACTCAGCTGTATGAACCAACCGAGAAACATGCAGAAGAGAACCGAATAGAACGCATGGCCAAAATAAAAGACTATATTGATTTCACGAAATTCAATATCAATCCGGATCTTTCTCCTACTCAAAAACAACAAATGTTGGATGTTTTGAGAAAGAGAGTAACGACATTTAAATGGTTTCCCACAGATTTCACAAAATTAAGACTTTTAGTGTCTCGTTAGACTTAATTGATCGACAACCGTTTGTCAATCGTCAATACACAATTCCACATAGACTGCGCCCTAAAGTGAAAGAAAAGATTTTGCAATTTTTAGAACAAGGCATCATACAGCCCTCCTCGTCCCAGTATAGGAATAACATCTTAGCTATAGTGAAACCGAACTCAAAAGGAGACCTTCGGGTTGTGCTTGATTTACGCACATTATCTGGTAAATGCCACACCATAGCTGATGCAATTCAACAAATACAGGAAGTATTGGATTCAATGGCAGAAGCCAAGTGGATCATACACCTCGAATTATCTCAGTCGTTTTTCCAGTGTCCCCTTGCAGAAGAAGACCGCCCTAGTACTGCTTTTTCAGTTCGTGACTTAGATTTACCACATTCACAGTACGAACTATGCGTACAGCCACAAGGCCGCAAAAACTCTACTATCAATTTACAACTTATTTTACGTACTATTTACCGTGACATTCCCGCCAAAAACTTTTCTTTGTATGTGGATGACTTTTACATTTATTCCTCTTCATACTCACATTTGCTAAAAAATTTTGACCAAGTCTTAGAGCTAGCAGAAAAACACTCATTGCTGTTTAATATAGATAAATTAAAATTCGGAGTAACATCGGTAAGCTGTCTTGGACACATTGGCTCTCACGGTTCTTTGAAACCTGATCCGGCCAAAATAGACGCTATCACTAAACTACTCAAGCCCACAACAATCAAAAAATTACGCGGATGGCTTGCTAGTGTTAATTTTTACAGGAACCACAACCCTTTCATCTCCCAAAAACTTGAGCCCCTATACATGGCCCTCCGGGGAAAACCAAGTAAGTTACAATGGACCCCTGAGATGGAAAAGGCATTTGAAAGCATGAGGCAACTTTATTTAACCCACCTGTCCTACAGCTTTACAGCGTAGAAAACACAGAACACATGGTTATGTGCGATTCGTCAACAGATGGCGTTGGTGCCTGTTTGTTTCAGAGAAAGATAGGAGAAAAAGACTATCACGCGGTATGTTATATATCGGCAAGACAACCAAAACGCATAAGACCAATTCCCATTCATAATTTGGAATTATTTGCCATATTCTTTGCACTAACAAAATTAAAGAAATATTTATTAGGCCACCACTTCACTTTAGTAACAGACAATAAGTCGTTACTGGCACTAAAATCCACCACACAATTGACGCCGAAAATTTTACGGTGGTTGGAACAGATTAACCAGTATGATTTTACATTGCTACACGTGCGCTGTGCCCAGAATCCGGTCAGTGACATGTTAAGTAGGAATCCATTACCTTTCGATGAGACTGATTTACAGCTATTAGACGTGGACGTGCATCCCTATCATCTGTTAGCCTTAGACACAAAAACAGACATAGCTCAACTTCAACGTAATGACCCATATTTTTCAAAAATTATTACCGCACTCATTACTGAAGACCGGACGAACAAACATTACGAGACTTGGAATAACCAATACTTTTTTTCAGAAGAACCTATTGTATCGCAAAATGTTTTCCCCTACCCGGCCGCGCACTTTACTATGTGTACCCAAAATTTTGCGTAATACTATTTTTGATGAATTTCACTACAACGCGTTGATTCATCCTGGGTATCTGAAGCTATATTATCTCATTCGCAACAAATATTACATACCTAACTTAAAAAACTAATTATTCCTTTCGGTGTCATGGAGATTATTTATACCGATCAACAATCTACCCATACCAGTACAAAAACCAAAGCTTTTCTAGATTCTATGGGTATCAAAATTAAGTACGCACTCCCAGGCGCCCATAAAACAATTGGCCAAGTCGAGGCCAATTGGCATCGCGAACTTACAAACGGTTCTAAAATTCTTAACAAGAGACAATCAGCGACAGTGGCCAAACTTCTTGAAAAGGGCCACAGCCACCATCAACCATAGCCGTCTAACAGCCTATTGAGTATCACCTTTTTACATCTTATTCGGACATGAACCGCGCTTTCCTTTGCAAAATATTCTCCCTACCATAGATCCACCCACGGATGTTGCGGACAGATTAGCTATGCTGAATGAGTTTCGTGATCTATTGGAATATAGAAAGGAACAAGCCTTTCAACGTTTGAAAGAAAAAAATGTGAAAAATCAGGCTCCCACGGAGTTTCTTCCTGGATCTCAAGTCTTGGTCAAAAGATTAGCAAGGCGTAGAGAAGAATGTGGTCCCCTTCGGTCACTTTACAACGGGCCATATAGATTATTAAACAAGCTTGACTCAAACACGTATCAACTTGACATGGACGGTAAAATAGTAAATATCACGAAAAATAGATTAAAATTATTCATTCCGGATGCAGAGAGCAATCCTATATTCGTTACCAAATATAAACAATTCCTAAATACGAATCCGTGATAACATTCACTACCAAGATGGAAATTGAGTAATACTGGCACTTCATTTAAGTTACCGCCTTCGTCTCTCACTTAAATAATAAAAACATCGATATACAACAAATAATTTTTTTTTCTGTGAATATACTAGTTCCTATACTGCGCAAATAAGACGGATATATATATATGAAAATTTACAACACTAATTTTTTATTTCTACTTACCAACCCTTATTTCACCAGCCCGATACGTTGAAAAGTCAAAACTCTTCTAGCCTCACACACACAACAAATTGTTTTTTTAATTTATAGATTTCATCTTTTACAATTAACAACCCTTTCTCACCAACATTCACATCACATCATATACACCAATTACTCACATAGCACCTACAAAGTCAACCCTTCCCTACCCCAACTCATACTAATTGTACAAATCTGTTAATAGCATAAACAAATTCCTTTGGATCTGAAACAGCCAATCACAGCGCGAGAAAAGTTTCACTTTTGAAATCAGCACCCTCAAGGTCGATTAGCAACAGCACATGTATTCAATTACTCACACAGACACATTCCTTTAATGAGGAGAAAGTTTGCATTTTTCCACAAAAATACCCAAACAGGAAATAAAGGATTTATTTTTGGTTCAATATACTGTTAGCTTTCAACGTCTGATCTTTTCACAAGCGCGAGTACCAATAAAATTTAACACACTTCTTTTAGTTAATAATGCCTTACTTTGTAAATAAATGCTCACTACGGATTTTTTCTTTTTACAGATTTATAGTAATTTCTGGCCTCATATCCCCATCCCAAACACAATCCCTCAAACCAGAAGGGGTAGAAATTACAATTGGGGGAATTTCGTGCAATTCCACAGGCCATTATGTATAGTACAATGGTACCTTTAATATATTCCTTCCAAATTCCTATCCTGGAGAGTAACTCTATAACGTTAGAGTGTACACCAGCAAATGAGTCCCGATACTGTTTGCCATTGCTAACACTTATCCAATCTGCAAATAACTTTTCTCAGGACCTCATGCAGGCAACGTATAACTCTGAATTCGATTTTTTGCCTAAGAATACAAAAAATAAGCGTGCACTGCTACCCTTCCTGGGATCCTTTCTCAACTGGGCGACCGGAGTTGCAACGGAAGATGAGATAACACATTTTCAATCAAATGAAAATGAATTAAAACAACACATTCAAATACTAGAACAAAAAGAATTAATTGTTCATTCGGAATTACACAATATGTCGGTACTCGTTTCCCGACTAGCCAAAGAAACAAAAGACAGTTTTGAGGATGTTCAAACTGCTTTCAATAGGATTATTCAAGATGAGCGGCAGATACAAGAAACATTGCTTTCAGATAAACGGCAATTAACATCCTTTATACAACTTAACTTCAATCTTCATTCTCTATTGTTGAACAAAGTACACCAACTTTTAGAAATGCCAATTTTCAACGACATATACTTAGCATGTAATGAAAACAGATTACCTAACACCTTGGTCACACATACTATGTTAGAAAAGGACCTAACACGCTTAAACTTACAGTTACTCAAAAAAGGCATGCAAATTCACCCCTTACTTTCAGCGCATACGGCTTATAAGATGCCCATAGTTAACTGTAAGGTTACTCCTTCTACTGTATACATGAAGGTTACAATACCGATTATTCCGGTCAATACCAAATAAACTGACAATTGAATCACACCTTTAAAGTCATACTATAATCCTCGACAATGCCTGCCCCAGCATGGAGTGTGATTCTCACCTGCCTCCGCTCTTTCCGATTCTCACCAGCGTAAGTTCGATAAGAATTTTACCTTTGTGGTTACATATATGTGTAAAAATTTGAAACTCATGATACAATTGAGATTTACATGCAATGGATGATTTTAAAATTGGTAAATGGCGTTACACATATATGTAAGACAACCGCATTTAAGCAATCACAAACTAACCTAACCTTACTATATGAATGTTGGTAAGAGTATAGTACAAGTAATATAGTAAAGTTTAAACCGGACTTGTTACTTTGTCTCATCCCGTTTATAATTGCTCGATCCTATCGATCTACGCTAAGTATGCATGAAAAATACAGGATCTTTTTTTTTGAAAAAGTATGTGTAAAATTTGTATAATCTACGAAAATACTTCTGTGCAAGAAAATTATAGTATATGTAGAGGGAGAACATAGAGACAGCGTTAAAAATGTGCCATGGTTACTAAGAAATTGAAATACAAATCCACTTGTAGTGATTAGTAGCCCTGGCTAGTGTACGCTTTTCGTACCTGTCTTTCTTTCACACATACCCAACCTCACTGATCTACCTGATCCCTACAGATGCATCCTTATATGCGCTTGAGTTTCAAGCTGCCCTTAATCATCATAGATGTAGTGTTATGTGAAGTGACCACCCAGCGCAAGTTGGTACGTATTCTCCTTATGAATTTTAATACATGTATAGTCTGAATGTTACAAATCTGTACGCCATTTGTGGTAGACGCCCCCAAAAAAAGTCAGATAACATTAGGACATTATATAGGATAGTTAGAGAGTTATACCTTTTAAATTATTTAATTATTTCTGGTGACGCATTTCAACTTTAACAGTGCCAAACAAAGAATGGACACCCGCTAACAAAAGGATGAAGAATAAATTAGGAAATTATTTCCACGAAGATGCTAAGTTTCTGAGATTATGTATTCGTAATTGTATATTTTAAAATGCATTGGTTGTTCTAGCGTTGCATTCCTTTGTTCCGAATATCTGATCACTAATTTTATAAAAATAAAGTTTCTTCCATATTAAACATTTTCACTGAAGCTAAACAAACAATATGACAGAAGTATATAGCATAAAAATTTTCAATAATTTTAAGTAAACTCAATCTAAAATTATTATTAAGGGGCGCTCATATACATGCGTGGGATTCTCACTCACTTTTTGTCCAGCAAGCTATTGGCGATTCAAGGAATTAAAATGTAATTAGAGCAATTTTGTTTCATATTATGATAAATATGGCCTTTCTGTAAGTATAAAGTAAATATATTCACTGCTATTCGTTAAATACGTAACCTCATATTCATAATTTTAAGTTCGTCTTTCACAAGACTCACAACTGCTACGTACAATGCCATTGAAACTGCCTTAGCAACCACCTTAGCAACAGATTGTTTGTAACCAATATGGCTGCGCCCAGTAAAATTCACAGCAGACGACTTCAGCAGCGTATTTCTTTTGTTTTCTGGAAGGATGGATTTCTTTTCATTTTATAATATTTATCACAAAAACACATAGTACGACGTTTCTGTAGTTAGAACGGATTAATTGTGTGCAGGGATGGCAGAAACAGTTTCCGTTGTAAGTTTTTTTGAATAACTAGAGTTTGGTTTACCAAAACATCTTTATATATTTACCATATTTGCGTGTGTCCTTGTATAACCAAAAAAAAAAAAAAAAACCTAAAGAAGTATTTCATGGATCATCACCAAATTTGGTCAAAATACAAAGAGTCAAGAATTAGAAATTGAGTTTGTTATTAAAACAGTCTTTTCAAACCGAAAGTGGTTTAAATAAATCATTTCCGGTTTGATCATTGATCATCATAGATCGAAAAAAGTAATACGTATTGAGATCCGTGTTTCTGTTTCGTAAGAACATATTTAATCTCTATTATTAACTCTATACTAAAACCGGAAGTGGTTCATTCAACTATAATTTCTCGTTTCAATAAATATTGATCTACATAGAGCAAGAGCGGTAAAAGCTAAATGAAAGCAGTTTTCTTCAATCGATTAGCTCTCAAGTGTCTCAAAAGTACAGTGGCATAGCCAGGGCTCAAGCTCCCCTCATTAGTGTTGTGATATTGAAAATGGATTCTGCTTACATGAAGCATGTTTCATTTGTAATGTTAGAACTTTTCTTTTTAGTTCCCTTCGTAAGCATAAGGGAGCTTGTAGTTTTACTCCAGATGTAATTATGTATGTGTATCAGGGACGAATCCAGGATAGATTTCTGGGGAGGGCGGTGGATTGTAATACTGCCGCTTACAAGCAACGTACAAAACAAGGCAGGATCAGATCCGTCTCAAACTTCGCCCAAAGGACACATAATAAAAAAGAAGAAAAAATACCAAATTGGAGCTGCCCCCATCCAGAAACACCAGAGATACGCTCCGCAACCTAACGCACCATGGGATAATATGATATAAGGTAAATGTCGCAAGATACCCATTTATGTCGAAAACGGAAAGAATGGGCAGCGCCAGTATGATATCAAGATATTTGATATGCTATAACACTGACTTGGTGGCCATCTTGAAAACCGTGATCTTCGATATAACGTAAGGTATTGGAATGAGAAGCGGGGTGTGTGATATATCAATGTAAGATAAAATGCAGAAGGAAAACCAATGATGTAACCGTGAAAAACATATGTGTAATGGTGTGAACGGGACGAAGTGTGGAAGACTAGAGCAAAACAAACGTGTATTCGAAGGACAGAATAATAGGACAAGACCCAACGACAATTGTACGCGACAAATAAGTGTAACAGTCGCATGGAAGTGATCCGCCTTGACAGATTTTTTTTTTGAGGATATTCGGATTCCGTTTCGAACAGTGAAAACCACAGTTGCAACCCGCTATACGAGCGCTCGTTTGGAGACTACATAAACTACAAAGGACTATCTATTATGAAACAGCAATTTAGTAGCTCGCTCCGGAGTGTAGGAGATATCATCTGGGATTGGTGATCAAAAGCACGACCTACTTGGGATTGAAGCCCACTCCTGGACAACGTTTTGTACGTTTCTTGTTCAATTTTCTTGTTGTTTCATGTAAACAAAGGACATTTCGGCCCACTTTTGTTTAAACAACACAATCTGAAACAAAGTGTGTACGAATGCGAAAGCCCAGCCATGTTCTAGCTTACATTTCTTTACGAATGTTTCTTTTCCTTTTGCGTGGTTTGCTGCACTGTTTCGCGAACCAAACAGCTCGGCCGAACATAGGACCCTTGGATCGTAAACCACGATGTTACCTGTGTACCCACGGTGCCAGTGTTGCAAGGGCGATTTTTGTTATATATGATATGGTTTGCAAACTTTAAGACGCGTATTCTAGGACGTTTGTGGCTAGTGTGTTCTGCACCTTCCCAAATGAACAATATATGTATGTTTGCGTGTAACACTTCAAACAGATAACACAGGCACTGGCAACATTTTAAACTTACTCTCATTTCACCTGCAAAATCTGTTCCGGTGAATAGTAGGTGATTTTCATGCGAAACCACCTGAACTGTTTACAATGTATATTTTATATGCGTATTTCGCGGCTATATTGGATACACGATGTAGAAATTGTGATCCATTTGCATTATTTTCTCATCTACTAGTGGTAATGGACCTTTACACCAAATTTCGTTTTTGTAGCACAAACTGTTTGATTCAGGATTTTGTTCGGCCATATTGGTTTTCAGATGGCGATATTTTTGAACCGTTTAATGCTTTTCGTACTCGTCTAGTGATACTGTACTTCCATAGTACAATTCGTTTTCCAGACACGAGTCGTTGACACATTGACATTTTGATCAGCCATATTGGGTTCAATACGTCAACGTCCGCGAAATTTCAAACCCATAGATGTGTAGTGTTCATACATATATCAATCTACAAAACATTAAGTCAATCTGCCTATGGGAAGTGGATGAGGGGCTGCTTGCAAAAGTTGATTGGCATGACCTTCGGGCGGCCATATTGGATGTATCCTTTGCTGTCGGCCCGGTATATTTCACCAATATTCTTTCGTGGCCCTCCTCTATTTAAATATATGCGCAGTTTGCGGATCTCCGATTCTTGGGTGAGAACCTTTCTTTACTTGTAAGAAACGCGTACTTTCTTAACATTGATATGTGATAACCATGAACATTACATGGATGAACACTGGATATTTTATTGTATCAAACAAACGTCCAGTGGTTTTAAAGCAGTGTATAAATCAATCATCTTCTTTCTCTTCCAATTTATAGTAGACATAACACTGCTAAGAGTGTATATAGGTAAAGCCCATTTTAACTTGTGCTTCTTGGATAAATGAGTATCACGTTAAGGTGTAACATGTAATTAGCCTGCTAATGACTATATCATATAGTATTAATGAAGAACATTTCCAGATTGCAGCAATTATTATTTTTCGATTAAAATCTTTCTCCAATGAAGGTGTAGCATAACATTAACAGGGGGAGGTTAGTTAGTATACGAGATAAAATACCAACGAGACCATTTTACCCTGTTAATCTTATAAGGGGAAGCAATCAAATCACTTTATTATTCTGTTACATAAAAAGAAGAAGAAAAAGGGAATATATTCCAGGTATTCTATAGATGAAATCACGTACACCAGAAGTATTTCTGACATGATTTCTTAAAGCTAATGTTCTTATGTTTTGTTGAAAAATAAAATAAAAAAACGTTGAAACATAATATTTATTACAAAACTTGATGTTAGTTCCAAAATAATCCGTCGTGGCGCCACTTTCTCATCACGAAGTTTGAAACTTTTCTTATTTTACTTCTTGTGCTTCGTTTCTCTTTGTTCCATAGTCATATTATAATAATAGAGCAAATGACAAGCCTTCGACCTCATCACCATTATTCTGACCACATTCTCATCCATTGGGAGAACTCAGAATGACCTCTCTTGCAACTTTTTTCCCCCTCGAGATCTCAAATAGTATATGTCACTGTCAGGCAGTTAAACAAGTCATGTTAACCGAAATAGAAGAGGGATGAAAGGTAATAAATGAAGGAATACTAAACTTTAGAAGAGAGAGGAAAGGGTTGCATGTAATGTTTGTTGCCTATATATAGTCAAGTACGACAAAAGGTTCATCAATGCCTTTGACCGAAGTTGTCAATTTATAAAGTATTTCTAACAGAAAGATTTGGCCTTCCTTATTCTTATACAAAATCTTTATATATTTTAATTTCTGTACCGTGGTTTTATCGCTTACTTCATGAAGTACCTCCCTTTGAATTGGTTCATGACCGAAACACTTTTAAAGTTTAGGAGGAGCTACATGAAATCAAAATTTAAACTTAAAAAAAAAAAAAAAAAAAAACTTCTACATATTTGCAACTTAAGATTCAAACAATTAAGGACTTTTAGCACTAGATTAAACATTCAAAATTGCAACACAAAACACATTCTCTCTCTCTCTCTTGCAAAAATGACGAACACTATTATAACCGTAACATTTATAAATATGTATATGTTGATATGGACAAAGGTCTGTATCTTATGATAGCAATTTCTTCTATGGTCAGACCTGAACATTTAACTTGTTAGGTTTTGCGGCCAGACATGTATAAACATGTTTTTCTACACAGTTCGAATATAACACGTAAAGAAGGCATTGGAATGTACTCTCAATTATAAAGAAGGAATTTTATGAAAAATATAAAGGTAAATGCAGAAAATCTTCGGAAAATACACGAATTTAAATATATATTATCTTGAGTGTTATTATTGAACATTAAGTGAGTAAACTGTTTTAATTAGTTCCAAAAAATTACAATATAATGAACTTAGGGCTAATATATACAGTACGTAGATGTTATAATCGCAGTTTGCTACAGACAATCATAGAAATGCTATTCAAATGAAAGATTGTATCTCAAAATCCAAAGCGTGAATCTGTGATCACAATCCGTTACAAGACGAAACAATATACTGTCATTCCTTTATAATATAACCTTTTCTTCTATTCTCACGTATAGTTTAAGTGAAAAATATTCCCTCGAAACCCAGAGTTAAAATTTCCCCTTAGGTTTTTAAGACTGCAGAGCTTAGGCCAAGCTCGCACCTAAAAATATTTGTTGGGAGGTGTCCAAAATTTAGGGGAGTTCAATACTGCAAGATACTGGTACTACGTCTATGTAGTATTGAATCAAACATTAGAAAAGACAAATAACTGTTAAGTACTGTCACCTGTAGTCTAAGAATTTTTTTTATGAGGAAGGAAAGGGTACTGATGAACGTGCCTGAAGTTGGCCCCCTACCTCTCCCAAATTACACCAAACGTTGCACATTGTTAGTGCATCGTTAGTGCACGTTAGTGCACTTAGAACTAACGTTAGTGCTATCAGCGTTTACGAGATATTGAAGATTTTTGGTGGGGGGCCCCCCAGCCATCTTTATGCAGACAGATTTTCACAAAACAGCGCATCGTTAGTGCATCATTAGTGCACTTAAACGCACTAAGCACTACCGTTAGTGCTACCATATTTTGGGATTTATTCAAGATTTTCGGTGGGGGCCAACTTCAGAAATATCAAATTCTATACAAATAGAGATAGAAACAAAGAGTTAACGGCAATCGTTAGTGTACCTAAACGCACTAAGCACTAACGTTAGTGCTACCATATTTTGGGATTTATTCAAGATTTTTGGTGGGGGGGCAACTTCAGAAATATCAAATTCTATACAAATAGAGATAGGAACATAGGGTTAACGGCAATCGTTAGTGCACTTAAACGCAATAAACACTAATGTCAGTTCTACCATATTTTGGGATTTATTCAAGATTTTTGGTTAGATGTCAACGTTAGAAATATCAAATTCTATACAAATTGATGTAGAAACATGGGGTTAACAGCACT
Organism: Thermobia domestica; assembly: GCF_964235325.1. NCBI lineage: Eukaryota > Metazoa > Arthropoda > Insecta > Zygentoma > Lepismatidae > Thermobia > Thermobia domestica. Next base: position 211,165,089 of record NC_137457.1, on the reverse strand, counting down.
CGTTAGTGCATTTAAACGCACTAAGCACTAACGTTAGTGCTACCATATTTTGGGATTTATTCAAGATTTTCAGTGGGGTGGGCAACTTCAGAAATATCAAATTCTATACAAATTGATGTAGAAACATGCGGTTAACGGCAATGGTTAGTGCATCGTTCGTGCACTTAAAACACTAAACACTGACGTTAGTGCTACCATATTTTGGGATTTATTCAAGATTTTTGGTGGGGCCAACTTCAGAAACATCAAAGTCATACAAACCTTTAGTGCTTTCTAGAAGCACTAACGATCCACTAAGGAATGGCATTAATTTTTTGTTAGTACTTGAAGTTAGGGCAAGTTCATCGTGCCCTCGAAAGATATTGTACTTCTAGCACCTACACTAATGAAGTACTAACGTTAGGGGTTGGTGCACTAAGAACCACTAACAATTGTACTAGAAGATATCATTAGTGCTTTTGAATTTTGCGGAAATTTGATGCAATTAAAAATTCCCAATAAATTTCTTATGAGAGTTTCGTGACATGTAATTGTCCATAACTACACTAATATTGAAGTACTATCGAAACTGTTAGTGTTTTCTAGAAGCACTAACGATGCACAAACGATTGCACTAGAAGAGATCATTAGTAGACCTACTATTGAATTTGACGGAAATTTGATGCAATGAAATATTTACCATAAATTTACTATGAGCTTCGTGACATGTAATTGACCATAACTAAACTAATAGTTAAGTACTAACTAAACTGTTAGTGTTCTCTAGATGCACTAACAATGCACTAACGAATGGCACGAAGTTTTTAGTTAGTGCTGGAAGTGGGGGTGCTAAGTTCACTCTGGCCTCAAAAGGTATTTTAATTGTAGCACCTATACCAATGAATCACTAACCTTAGGTCTAGATGCACTAAGAAGCACTAACATTGCACTATCGATTGCTCTAGAAGAGATCATTAGTGCTTTTGAATTTGGCGGAAATTTGATTCAATGAAAAATTTGCCTAAATTTCTTGAGTCTCGTGATATGTAATTGGCCATAACTACACTAATAGTGAAGCACTAACGAAATTGTTAGTGCTTTATAGAAGCACTAACGAATGGCACTATTTTTCCGTTAGTGCTTAAAGTGTGGGTGCGAAATTCACGTTGACTTCCCCAAAAGGATTTTTTTACTTGTAACACCTACACTAATGAAGCACTAACGTTAGGTGTTTGTGCTCTAAGAAGCACTTACGATGCACTAACAATTGCACTAACAGGGGTAATTAGTGCTTTTGAATGCGATGGGAATTTGATACAATGAATAATTCCCCATGTGTTTCTTATGGGTGTTTTGTAACTTATAATTGGCCATTTCTACACTAATGGTGAAACACTAACGAAACTACTTGTACCTTCTAGAGGTACTAACAATGTACTAACGAATAAAACTATTTTTTTCGTTAGTGCTTGTAGTGGGGGCTAAGTTCACGCTAATTTCGAAATTTTTCTTTACTTGTAACATTAGTGCTTCCTAGTGCACCAACACCTAAGTTTAGTGCTTCATTAGTGTCGGTGCTACAAGTAAGAAACCTTTGCGTGCCAGCGTGAACTTGGTTCCCACTTCAAGCACTAACGAAAAATAAGTCCATTCATTAATGTATCGTTAGCGCTTCTGCAAAACACTCATAGTTCCGTTAATGCTTAACTATTGATGTAGATATGGCCAGTTATATGCCACAAAAATCCCATAAGAAATTCATGGGAAATTTTTCATTGCGTCAAATTTCCGTCAAAATCAAAAGCACTAATGACCTCTTCTACTGAAATCGTTAGTGCTTCATAGTGCACTAACACCTAACGTTAGTTCTTCATTAATGTAGGTCCTACAAGTAAAAAAACCTTTGGAAGCCTTCATGAACTTGGCGCCCACACGTCAACCAATAACGAAAAAATTAGAGCCGTTCGTTAGTGCATTGTTCCTGTTTCTAGAAAATACTTTTAGTTTCGTTAGTGCTTCACTATTAGTGTAGTTATGGCCAGTTACATCTCAGGAAACTTACATAAGAAATTTAAGGGGAGTTTTTCACTGTGTCGAATTTCTCCCAAATTAAAAAGCACTAATGATCACTTCTAGTACAATCCTTAGTGCTTCTTCGTGCACCAACCCCTAGTTAGTGCTTAATTAGTGTAGGTGCTACAAGTAAAGTATCTTTGGTGGTCAGCGTGAATTTACGCCCACTTCAAGCACTAACAAAGTAATTAGTGCATTCGTTAGTGCTTCCTGAAAATACTGACACTTTGTATGGAATTTGATAATTCTGAAGTTGGCCCCCACCAAAAACTTTGAATAAATCCCAAAACGTGGTAGCACTAACGTTAGTGCTTAGTGCGTTTAAGTGCACTAACAATGCACTAACGATTGCCGTTAATTCCATATTTATACATCAATTGTATGGAATTTGATATTTCTGAAGTTAGCTCCACCAAAGATCTTGAATAAATCCCAAAATATGGTAGCACTAACGTTTATGCTTAGTGCGTTTAAGTGCACTAACAATGTACTAACGATTGCCGTTAATTCCATATTTATACATCAATTGTATGGAATTTGATATTTCTGAAGTTAGCTCCACCAAAGATCTTGAATAAATCCCAAAATATGGTAGCACTAACGTTTGTGCTAAGTGCGTTTAAGTGCACTAACAATGCACTAACGATTGCCGTTAATCCCATATTTATACATCAATTGTATGGAATTTGATATTTCTGAAGTTGGCTCCCCACCGAAAATCTTGAATAAATCCCAAAATATAGTAGCACTAACGTTAGTGCTTAGTGCTTTTAAGTGTACTAACGATGCACTAACGATTGCCGTTAACCTCATGTTTCTACCTCTATTTGTATAGAATTTCATATTTCTGAAGTTGCCCCCCACCGAAAATCTTGAATAAATCCCAAAATATAGTAGCCCTAACGTTAGTACTTAGTGCTTTTAAGTGCACTAACGATTGCCGTTGACCCCATGTTTCTACCTCCATTTGTATAGAATTAGATATTTCTTAATTTGGCCCTCCCACCGAAAATCTTGAATAAATCCCAAAACATGGTAGCACTAACGGTAGTGCTTAGTGTGTTTAAGTGCACTAACGATGCGCTAAGATTTGTGAAAATCTGTCTGCTTAAAGATGGGTGGGGGGCTAACTTCATATGAAGTTGTCCCTCTACCAAAAATCTTCAATATCTCGTAAACGCTGATAGCACTAACGATTGTGCAACGTTTGATGTAATTTGGGAGAGGGGGCAACTTCACGCACGTTACAGATGAAGTATAACATCAAATCTTTATGCTACATCGATCCTCTCTCTGCTAAACAAGTATAGTTTTATTAAGAAAGTGTACAAATGTACACCAAGTTATGAAATTTGGGGAGGAAGTGTCCGGTTTCGTTAGAACCCCGCGTGGGTGTGCCCCTGCCACACACCACAGTAAATAAAGCGCCTCAATGCGCTTTTGAGAAGCAAAACCCTAGCTTATTTTTTGAAAAAAAGATCGCTAGCCAAAACACATCAAATTATTTTCGGAAACTACACTCTTTTCCGATCATCTATATATTTTACAGTCGTTTCAAACTCTACTAAGGGGATCATGAATGACATTTTTGTGTTTCACAGCGTTGGCGCTGAAATTCCTTTTTCTACTACCTCTTGTTTCCAATTGAAATGTTGTTCCATTTAGAATGTTGAAATATGAATACGAACGGGTCCAAGAAGCATTTGGTTACAATATGAATTAGACATGAATGAACACCTATTTAGTGGACCATGTAATTCCAATTCTCTATTCATAAACAGCGTTAAGGATTTATCATTTATTAAGAAACTCTATATGGACACATTCAAAATCAGTAACCTTCTTAGAAAATCTATACACAGACAAAGTTGATACTTATTTTTCTTCGTATATTGCTGGTCATTATTTTTTCTCTGTTTTGGTTTTCATTGTCAGATTTGTTTGTGATATTCAAAAATTATTTATTTTTTTTATTTTATACCAACGAAAATAATAAAATACTAACCATTTTATTTACACCAAGCAGAAAATTTTAAAACACACACGCATGTATATATATAATGATAAGCCAAAATTTAAAATGTTTCTGTCACGCTTTACATAAGGGAAAATCTTTGATTTTTTCCCTAAATTTATCCTACTCTAATGTGATGGTATTAGAATTTCAAATTCTTATACCATATATATCCTGTTAACTGGGAAGTATCAGAAAGCTGCATCTGAATGGGGAGTAAATTTGTTAAAAATATGTATTATGAAATGAAGCGAATTCTTTGAGTGTTACGTTCCACGGAAAATACATATTAATTCGTTATGCCCAATACGAACCTTATTATGACGAACGTACTCGTCAGTCTGCAAATACAGCGAAATTCTCATGACGAGTTGAGTCGTTATTGGCAGTTCAGAGGATATATTTTTAAATATATTGCGTACTCGGGTACTTCCTTCTTACGTTCGTCTAAAATCACACGTACGAACATGGGCGTCGCCAGGACTTTTTACAGGAGGTTTAAGTCAGGTAGTGGAGCTTATGAAAACAAGACGAGGAATACAGTTTCAAATACCAGACAAGACAAGAAACATAACAAATTTTGTCTCGCTTTCGAAACGAGACGAAATATTTATCTAGTCTCGTGGTATATCATACTCTTCCTGAATATCCCGTGAAGTGCAAATATTCTGTTAACGTCTAGATAAAAATTATAGAAACACAATCAGGGCATACCTTTTGTAAGTACATTTACAAAACGAGACGAGACAAGCATCCCGTGAGTCAAGATGAGACGAGAAAGAAATCTTTGTAAATCGAGATAAGATAAAACTTCTAAAGAAAATGACGGGATCAAGGTGAGAAATGCTTATTTCTCGTCTCATGTGAAACACAAAAGTCAGGTCAATTTCAATTTCTACTTTCTTTAGGTAATTAGGCTGTGGCGGGCCGGCGGTATGCGTTTGCGTAGACCGGCACCCACACAAGAGAGTTTAGTAATTAACCAAAATACTCCTAATTGGTCGACAAAGTTTCTGCAAATTACCAATTATAACTCGAGCGGCAAAGTTATACTGGAACAGGAACTCAGCTAACAACCAATCTGAAGATCTTAGCTTTTACAAGGTAGCGATGGCCTCGGCCAAGACTTAACTTCTAACTAGAGAACGGTGGAGTCGTTATCTCGACGAAAACTTGATAGTTACCAACCCCTGGGATATCACTTAAAGCAAAACTCAGAAATAAAGTTCCTTGCAGTAAGCCTGCAGTTTATTGTTCCTAATGTTTACAAGTCCACGAGCTTGGGGCGCAAGTGTGGTTATGTGTTGATATAAAAAGTGTAACTTACGTGACGGGTTCCAATCGTTACTCACTGCACGGAGAAACACAAAATAAAATAAAACTTCACTAGACTGGGAGGACACGAGTCAGTCGTAGTAGAAGGTTAGGTGCAAAGGTGTAACTATTTGATTTTTCGTATGTTTTAGGCCAGCTAGGCAATGAACCTAGAGTCTGTCAAAACACACATCAAATAGGGGAGTGACAGAACTTCGACCGTCAACTTCCTAAGCTCGCCAGCAGTTTCTGGGCGCACAGGTCCCGGCTGGAGCTAGCTTTCAGAAGTACATTGCCAAGTTCGAAGGAGGTAACTTTGACCGTCAGTTTCCTAAGCCGACCAGGAATTATGAGCAGACCCCTGGCTGTCGTCAAGCTTTCAGAAACAGAGTGCCAAGTTAGCCACTAGGATAAGGTATGGATGGAACCAAGGGTGTAGGTTGGCCTCCGTAGAAGCCGAGAGAGTGAGAGGCAGAATGACGGCTTGGACAACTAGGAACTTACTCGGAAATCCAGGGCTAGATCGTACCTAAGACATTGCGGACTCCGTCTAGATAGCACGACCTTGAGGGGCCTCAGGAGAGGGACGTTGTCCGATGATCGAGCCAAAAACCTGAGTTTTTAAGGGCCTCGATCAGCTGTGCACACAGCAGCAATTTACGTCTCGTGTGCATGATTGCAACGCGTGCAAACATTGCACTCGGACCCTGAGGTCAGAGGTTGGACATGCGTGGTAGTCCTAAAGTTCCCTGGGGAGGAACCCGAGAGTAGCCAGCAGCCTGAAAGGAAAGCTGATTGGCGTGCACACGACACTAAGGGCAAAGTCAGCTGAGAAAAGTGCTTCTCCGAGGGGCGGAGAGAAAAGCCTTTGGAACACGTCATGATCCTAACACCAAGATTGGTTTACAATAGGTTGCCTGGGTGGCGCTAAATGAAAAGAGAATATTATGTTGGTGCGCATGCGTGTCTATGTACTCCGTGTTCTTGGATGTGTTATCCCCAAACTCTGGCAGAATAGTATACATCGAAATATACAAATATTCATACATTGAATCACTTAATATTCATATATTAAAGCACTTAAAATATAAAACATAAATGGTTTTAAATAATAAAGAACAAAGATTTATATATGTTTGAACCAAGGATCTTCTTACTATAATTTATATGTAGACCCTTCTAAGATAACATATATAAATATCTGCAGTTTGAGGACAGAAAAATAATCTTCTTTTTAGAAGCAAAAATGAAAAGATTTTTAAACATACAGATTATATGGACTTCGTTAAAGGTCTTCTACCACTAATAATAATAATAATAATAATAATAATAATAATAATAATAATAATAATAATAATAATAATAATAATATAACTAATACAAGAATACATATATGTCAGACACAGAGCCAGACATCTCCCTTTACAGAGGGAGTGTTGTTATCTACCAGACGGTTGACCTCGGAGGTCAAGAAGGGGGAGATTAGATGCGAGGAACGGGAAGACAAAAAGTCTTTCGTTCTAACTAACATAAAACAACAAACACTCAACACGAATTTGTATTTTAAAAGAAGTAAATGAAATACGAATTCTGTTGCAGTTTTAAAAATGCAAAAAAAAAAAAAAAAAATATTCGCAAAAAGGAATTTATGAATCTGCATACACTACAAGGCTATCAATGGTACTAAGTGAGATCATGAGGTAATGAGTATGCGAGCAAGAACAATCAGTCTTATTTCTTACAAATTAATAATTTTATGACAGTAAGTAAGCATAATATCTTAAATTTCGAATATCATTATCCAATCGGAAATACAAACAAGTATTTCATTATGAGATAATAAATATGGCTTTTGTATAATTACGTACCTTTCTCTTTAGCTCTCGCCTTCCACTGTCAGCTGAAGGCGGCAAGGCTGCGAAATGATTTTGTTGTTAACTTCACCAACGAAAGTTTACTTGTTCACGGTGTTCGCTCGGGAGACATAGGCTATTCAGTCGTTCAACTCCCATAGTTTATGGTGGGAAGATTTTACACGACGGATAGTGCTGAATGATCATTCTACGGTGCACCTCCCAGTAGGAAGTGTTAGTCCGATCAATATTGGGGAATGCACTCTAAGAGAACTTTAAAGCACGGACTAGAAGATTGACGATGTGCTCGTAGTACTCGTCTCTTACTGAGACGAGTCATGGTTAATTTCAAAATAAAGACTTATTGTTATGATTTTGGAAGAATTTCCTCCATTTATGACTGTGTATATGTCAATTGTTGAGTGGAAAATATATGTTAAATGATAATTTATGATCGTGAAAGTCAAAATTCTTAGAAATTAGGCTTGGAGTCACGTCTCATTGAGTCGAACCAAGGTTAACTTCCAAATAAAGGCTTATTGTTGTGATTGGAAGCTTGTTCTCCATTTATTACCGTGTATATAGGAATTGTTGACTGGAGAATGTTTGCTAAATGATAATTCTTAGAAATTAGGGATGGAGTTGCGTCTCTTTGAGTCGAGCCAAGGTTAACTTCAAAATAAAGGCTTATTACCGAACATATATGAATTCTTACAAGAAAGGGGGAGTTAGATAAAGAACTAGCTTTCTTTGTTCTTGTTACGGGCTATACCTGTGTGTACATGTGTAGTTATAGGTTGGGTGTTAATATTTATGATGAGATATAGAATTGGATACACCTTCACCTCAATTGATCATTTATATGCGTGAAAAATCGAAATTCTTAGAAATTAGGGTTGACTGTTATATAATTTAACTTTACAGCTACCATGAAATTTGTGAGAGAAGAATGTGCAAGTTTTTCATTGCAGAGTCATCTTCACCTGACTTGTTCATTTATATGTGTGAAAGATCAAATGGGGGAGACTTGAAAGAATTTTTTTTGCAATATTTGGAATACAATTCACGCAATTTAGTTTATTGGCATTATACACCTTGGACTTTGTTTATAACTATGTTAGAGACCGTGAAAAAGAGTTATGTAAGGGTTTATTTATTTATTGTTCACCTTATGTTATAGAGAGCTTTGTTCAGAGTACATTTTAGGAATATGACTGTCCTTCAAGAAACTTTTGCTCAATTGCTTTGTTGCCTTATAGAAAAAAAAAAAGAATCTGGGGATATTGAACTTTGATAGGCTGAAGCGCTTGACCATTTATAATCCCTTTTTACGAAAGAGTTACGTTGTTTCCTGAAAAATTTTATAACGTTTGAAGGCCCCTTTTTTGTTACATGACTTCTGATTTTTGCAAATTTTTGTAAAGAATTTATAGAGGTACTATATGGCATTACAATGTCAGTTATCCTTGAGAACGAGACTAAAATAATTCTTTCTTTTTATTGCTTTAAGACCACTGAAAAAGGAAAAAAGAAAAGAAACACGCACGGAATCCCATCCAGAGAGGGGAATGGAACCGGAATTCACAGTTGTTTTTGGCGGGAACTCGTGTTTATAAAAACGTTGCGAAGAGACACAAACATCTTATTATTGAACTAATGTCACGTTCAACGTTGATCTTTGCTTTTTGGCTGTTTGATATTATTTGTGTGATTTTACTTGTGGTTGATTTTATTTTTGTGATATTCTGCACATTATTTCATTGCTGGTGATATATTCATTGCTTCTGTGTTCATGTTCATTTCATCATTAAGGTAAGAATATTAGGGATGACCACAAAGTTCCGGTTCCGGCGGAACCGGTTCCAGCAGATCCGGTTTTCAGAACCAGATACAGACCTGGATCCGAAAATCCGGTTCCAGAACCGGATCTTAGGAACCGGTTCTAGAGCTGGATCCGAAAACCCGGATCCAGAACCGGGTCTTAGGAACCGGTTCCAAATCTGGATCTGAAAACCCGGTTCCAGAACCGGATCTTAGGGACGGGTTTCAGGCCTGGATCCGAAACCCCCCAAAGACCCATAAAGGAGGCACAAAGTTCACCTTCAAAACACTGCAAAGAGGACCATGTGCTTTTGACCTCCCAGCCCAAACCCGCTTGTGCCCCAGAAAAAAAATTTGCTCCACCAGTGGGTGTTTAGCCAAATGAGTTGACCAGTTTTCCTGTTTAGCCAATGAGTTTGCAAGTTACCCAGTTTATTTAGCCAATGAGACAAGCAGCCGCCGCCAGGGCGCATGCCTGTCGCTTCCACCATTTCATCTAGCATTTCTTACCAAATGGCAGGACAACTGGGATTCCTCTGAGAAAACAAGAAATCTTCCCAGATGTAAGACAAAGATTGCAGTTAGGACATCTTGATTTAAATAAACACGCTATTCAATTCTTAAGTGGCCATGGTCCCTTTCGGACAACATTTCATAAAATAGGATTTTTAGAAAGCGATATATGTGACTGTGGACAAATACAAACCCCGGATCATCTGGTGTTCAACTGTGACCGAATACATTTAATGGATGAAGATCAAGGAGTAAGGAGAGAGTTAAAACAAATCAGACACACTTATGGACTACTTGAAATAATTTGTAATGAACACCATAGGAAGAATCTAAACAAACTATGTACAAAAATACTATATCAGCAGAGTTCAAAAAGGAATAGACCTTGCAAGGAGACAACAGAATGAATAATCGAAAATGAAATAACAATAATAATAGTGACAACAATAAAAATAACAATTTCTGTCCCATCTACGGTATTAATTAATATAACCAAGAAAATACTTTATCAACTTTAAATAACAAATAAATTTTAACAAGTTTGATAATTATTTTTTTCTTTACTATTTTGTGTTGTGTGGTGTTGTGTTGTGTAGTGGTAGTATGTAAGTGTCGTGGAGAGTAATTGTGTCAATAAGTTATAAGAGTTTACTGGTTTACTGCAGGAAGACCGCAGTTGAAAAAGGAGAAAATTAAAAAAAAATTAATAACTGTTTTGTAAGAGATTCGGAAGACCGTTTAATAAATTAAATAGAGAATTATATCCAGGTGAGAAACCTGTTAAGTGCTTCGAGGTGAAAAACTTTCATACAGGAGAGAGACCAATAATAATAATAGTAATAATAATAATAAAACACTTTAATAGGTGAGAAACCATAATATTTTAGAATAATATTTATCTTCATTATTTTACTTAAAAAGCAAACTCATTGATTAGTGTATTATTGTATTAGTTTTGTATTGTTATGTTGTGTCTTTTATGTGTTTTATTTGTACGTATCTATATACTTTGTTTAATAATATTTGTTTTCAATTTTTCAGATCAAGGAATAAATAGAGTATACAAGGCCTGATTTAATAATAAGTTATCAGTCAAAAAAAAAATATGTAATGAGCCCCATACCCAGCTTTTGGGAAAAATTAAAACGAAAAGAGAGTAGAGATAAAGTGTTATAGAGCGTCCCACCCTTAGATTGCAGTAAAGGAGCAAATAACAATGCTTTTCCTTATGCCCATTGTTGCCAAATTTAGCCTGAATTTTAGAAATAGTTTCTTTAACTAGGTATGAATAAATTATTGTACAACATTGTATTCTCTATCAAATAATCTGTTTTTCTCACACCAAGAAGAATTTTCAAGTATTGAAATAAATTGAAAGAGTGAAATCTTGCTAATGGCAAGTTCTAACGTCGCGTTAAATATATCACGTCATAAGTTCGGAACTTTAAGAGATACAACGTTGAAACTTATACAGCTATTAACACCATATTTGGTGCCAATGTTGGAAAAGTTTGCATTCGAAAAAACTTTTTGAATTTTAAAATAAAAAATAAAATGTAAGAGAAAGTGTATATACTATTGCAATGCTTTTTTATTTTTCAGGTTAGATGGGGGTGCAAAGCGAGAAAAATATTGAGAAAAGATTGAAATTATTTTTAAAACAATTTGCAGGTCAATATCTTTCTTTATTTAGGTTTTATGAGTTTCAGTGTTAAGCATCAACTTTCCAAAACGCGCGCATCTGACCGGAAGAAAAGCAGTGATAAATCTTGCCGATGCTATTTTCCTTATAATGTTTGTTTTAAAGTTACTGATGTAGAGTATTGTGCTATACCGATGAGTGTTTGCTGTTGATGTTATGCGAGCACTAATCTACTGCTTAACGGAAGCATATTTGCAAAATCGAATCCTGGACCTCACCTACGATCAACAGTGCGTCAACTCCACTCAATCTTACGTTCCACTACTTACTTCGCTCGTTTTCCTTGAGTTGCACGCACACACACACACACACACACACACACACATATATATATATATATATATATATATATATATATATATATATATATATATATGACCAATATCTATTAATAATAAATCTCCTCATTCCTGGTGATAAAAAGTTATTAGTTTTGTAATTGATTCATTTATAGTTCGCATGTAGTCCATAATGCTGTTTCAGATGCTGACAATATTGACAATAAAAGTTGGTTTCGTTTGCAATTTCACTTCTCTTATTTACTTTGAATACACAGATGAAATTGACAAAAGCGTTCATAACAAATAACTTTATGAGCTCACAAAGCAGAATGAAAGGCCTCTTTATTCTTTCCCTCCATGCTTCTTTAGGAAGCAGGGTTTGATAATTCTGTTTGGTTTTGTTTCCTCGCCCAATGATCTGTATCTTGTTGCCTGTCACTATACGTGATTTAAAGTCACAACTTGCGCGTTTGTTTAGAACGGATATAATGGGGTTTCTTTTCACTCTTCTTCTGTTTCCAGACTGATATTGTGTGTCTGAAGTGTCAGAAGTGAGTATAGAAACTAGGGAGGTTGTTCCTATTCACCATTGCATTTGTCATCATCATCATATTTTATTGGCAGGCCCTTGCTGCAACTCAGAAGCTTCCATGATTCTCGGTCTTCGGTTAACCTCTTCGTCTTCACGTATGATTTTTCTATTTTGATATCGTCCAGTAATTGTAGTCTTTTTGTCCCCTCCCTCTTCTTCCTGCCACCATGCATTTTAGCACGTCCTTCATGACACAGTCTTAAACATCGATCCTTCATGATACAGTCTTAAACAAGTGGGGAGAAGCCGCCTTCACAATATACTTTATGATGTAACTTGTTTGACAAACGGAATTGGATTAGCCGATATTTTGCGTACACAGACGAATGAGCGTTCTCGTACGTCACATTTTCTCGTCACTTATCACTATCACCCTACTCCAGTTTTCACTCTTATCCAACTTCAGTAGCAGTATCTTACCCATTGCTATTCCTTAGTTTGCTGCACAATAGGTACAGGAAATTTGTGCCTGTACTGTTTAGGAAAACTGTTTCGCCTGCCATTTATTTCAATCATATGTTTCTATTCGTTTCATATGTTCTCTCGATTTCGTATTGCTTCCATCAAAATTTTATTGCACCGATTTATAAACCATCATTTAAAAAAAACTTCTAACACACAATTGATAAACTGTTATTTCGTACCCTCCAATTCGCCGTTCTAAATGAATTTGCGCGATTGGGATGACAAAAAAGTCGAAAATATATGAATTCAAGAAGGATTTATTTACAGACTCATCACTCTTTCTGTCTTTCTTGTTCTTTTTCGAAAGAAAATATACGGCGGAAGAAATGTGACAACAGCGCGCTCCATTTACTCTGTACTGCAATCTAAGAGTGGGACGCTCTATAGAGAGAGATTATAGAGAGTTAGGGGCAGATGCGTCTGCCAGTAAGACCGTACGAACACGGCAAAGGCAGGGGTAGTGAGGACATTAAAAAAAGCACACTAGCATCTAGCACACTGTTCACAGCCTGCTAGCAGCTCGGGTTTAGCGTAGGGATGGTCACAAAGTTTCGGTTCCAGCGGAACCGGTTCCGCGAGGAACCGGTTCTAGACCTGGATCCGAAAACCCGGTTCCAGAACCGGATCTTGGATCCAGAGAACCGGTTCGAGACCTGAATCCAAAGAACCGGTTCCAGACCTGGATCGGAAAAACCGGTTCCGGAACCGGATCTTCTAGAACCGGATTCGTTCAGACCCGAAAACCGGTTCCACCAGAAACCGGTTCTAGCCATCTCTAAAGAATATTTATTATTATTTATGCATTTGAAATGTGAACATAGGGAGGGAGTCACTTCTCTTCGCATACATATCTTTGAATCATTGAGTATTTGTTTATATGTTTTAGCGCGAACAGAATTTGATTGCATGGGGAGACACGGGTCTGATTGCCGCCGGGAGCTTATGTGATATGGATTTTACGTTTGATATATCGTTGATGTTTAATGGAACGTTAAACTCAAAATTGCTGCGACTCGAAATATGCTTGAAGTAAATGAAAGTAAATATAATGATTGCTTAATAGTAGAGAAAGCAAAACGAAATGAAATTGATCAGTTTAACGTCACATGCTTACATGATTGATTAGGCAACATACAGCTCATTACTTTGAGAGTCAATGAATATTTACTATCCTATATATTATCAACAATTCTCAAAGGATAGCAGAAGGTGAGATGCAACTTTACGACTGTTATTCTTAGTCGTGAGAGCTTTACCGTAGGAAGACAAAACATAGTTGAATCTGATATGACATCCCCAATACAAGAAAATGGTGCTATAACAACCTTTGTTACGTACCTTGCTGAATTCTCGTAAAGCTGAATGAGTCGTTACTCTGATGGTCGTCGCATTGACTATGGAACACCTAAGGGCTAACTCTCGAATTGCCTCCGGGCTAGGGCTCCTGAGACTTTAAAGTATATCAGGTCATACCCAAATCTCGTGGTTATCAGACCATAATTTACGTCAGATTTCTAAATATGGAAACCCATTGCGCCTCTCATTGGTTCTCCCCAACTGCCGTACCCAGGATACGATACATATGACGCACACGTGTACAATATCCGACGTATGATCCAATGTCACGCATCCGCAAGCACTGACTAAATTTCCTATGTTGCTGGTATTATCAATTATCTTCTCTGAGTAAGCTTCCTATAAAATTGCGTCGTTATGATAATATCAATTGCCTTCATCGTCTGCATATTTCTCTTCCCTTGTTGCTAACTCTAAGCAAACAGAGAGAATAAGATAAAGAGAATAAAATTCAAGTTTACTCAAGGGCAAATGATAACCATATTTTAAGTTTATCGCGACGTACGTACGATTGAGAAATAGAATAATACTGTAACAGATACATTTATTGTGTGTAGGTACCGGTATTCGAACTCTTGTAATTGAAATATAAATGTTAGAATCATAACTTACCAGTTTTTCATTGTAAATACGTATTTTTATAAGAGAAGACTTGTATTATGAGGATATATATATATGAATTTTCGCGTTATTATGATTCATTGAGATGTTTAAATTATTTGGAAATGATAAAAGATTAAAAGTCATATTAATTATGCTAATTTTCTTCATTTTATGTTAAAATATGTGCGAATTGCAGGCATATTTTCGGTTTATAGGCTAGGAACAAATAATCACATAGAAGATATTAATTTTTTCTTGGAGGCTCAGGTAATACTATAAGTTTGTTAATGAGCTATTTGTTTACTACGGAGAAGAAAAAGAAGACTTGTAGTATAAAATCTTGATGACATGTTCTTGAATGAATCAGACTTTCCTCCCTCCCTTTTAGGGGTAGAAGATGTCAATGAACGATTGTGGCCGGTTCTTCATTGTTGTTGTTGTCGTCGTATTTTTCTCCTTCTTGGGTGGAGAACCCTTGAATGAAGACCTCTTGATAATTGATATTTTTGTGACATCAGGTACTAAAAGGAAGACTTTTCCTGTTTTGATAGAATAAAATGGAGCGAGTATTCATTCATTTGAATATTTTTCATTTAAAAAAATAGAGTAAATAGATTAAATAATCTTGAACGAGATTAAAAACAGTCTGTATTCATTTTAGGGGCGTCGTAAGACATTTTACGTGGGGTGATAGGTATATCTATATCTTACATACATGTAAAATGAAATCTATCAGTTTAACGTTCCAAGAATATGCACGTTAAGCTAAGAGAGAGACGACATGATTCAAAAGTAGTAAATGAAGAATGGTGGAATGATGAAACGGAGGGAAGGGGGATCGGGAGCAGTATGTATCGTATTTTGTATGAAGTTTTTGATATTAATCCTTTATTTGAAGGTATATGAATGTTTTTACGCATTATGTTCACATATATTTGTTTGTATATGTGTATACATATATGTATGTACGTGCCTAGAACTTCTGTTTGTCTGTTTATATATGTATGTGGGCAGCTATTTACAAGTATGTCTGTATTTGTGTGAGCGGATCTTCGTAGCTTTGAATGTATGTAGAAGGGATGTCTGTATCATAGCACCACATATATATGATATATGTGTGGTGGTGCATTAACGTGTATGTACATATGCATGGCTTTGTATGCGTTTGTAGACATCCGTCTGTGTGTGCAATGCCTTTTGGTTGCTCTGCCTATGTATGTGTTGTGTATAGTGGCGCATTAACGTCTTTGTACATATGTATGCCTTTTGTATGCGTTGGTAGACATCCGTTTGTTTAGAGATACATTATCAAGGCTCTGCCTATGTTTGCGATGTATATGGTGGTGCATTAACGTGTTTGTACATATACATGCCCTTTGTATGCGTTGATAGACATCCGTTTTTGTGTGGTGGTGCATTATTGTGGCTCTACGTATTTATGCGATGTGTGTGGTGGTGCATTAAAGTGTTTGTACATATGCATGCCTTTGTATGCGTTGGTAGACAACCGTCTGTGTGTGGTGCTGCATTATCATAGCGTATGTATATGTTTGTATGTGGTGGAGCATTATCATGTGTGTACATATGCATTCCTTTTGTATGCGTTGGTAGACATTCGTTTGTGTGCTGGTACATTATTGTGGCTCTGGAAATGTATGTTTGTATGTGGTTGTGCATTAACGTTAGTGTACATATGCATTCCTTTGTATGCCATGGCAGACATCCGTCTGTGTGTGGTGGTGCATTATCATAGCTCTGCGTATGCATGCGATGTGTTGGTGTTGCATTAACGTGTGTGTGTATATGTATGTCATTGTGTGCATTGGTAGGCACCCGTTTGTGTGTGCTGATGTATGGTTATGTGGTGTGTACGGTCTTGCAATATTCCGTGCATTATTTGACATCC
This sequence comes from Thermobia domestica, assembly GCF_964235325.1. Classification (NCBI taxonomy): domain Eukaryota; kingdom Metazoa; phylum Arthropoda; class Insecta; order Zygentoma; family Lepismatidae; genus Thermobia; species Thermobia domestica. The sequence goes on along the minus strand of NC_137457.1, from coordinate 211,148,617 downwards.
GTTTGTGTGTGCTGGGACATTATCGTGTTTTTACATATGCATGTTTGTAGGTGTGGTCGTGCAATATCCTTTGCGTTGGTAGACATCCATTTGCGTGTATGTACGTATATTTCTACGTGTTGTTGTGCATTATTGTGGTTCTCCGTATGTGTTTGTATGTGGTGGCGCATTAACATGTGTGTACATATGTATGCGATGTGTGCGGTCTTAAAGATCCGTTTGTGTGTGGTGGTGCATTGTTTTGTGTTGTGCCTTGGTAGACATGTTTTTATATTGTTTGTATGTGTTTGTATGTATTATAACAATATATAATTTTAATTTCATTATCATTTGGGTATACAAACAGTTTTTCCACTTATCTAAATGGCTTTGCGTAAAAGACATTTGTTTGCACAAGTAAGAAATTGTCTTAGATGTGAATACGTAAAAATATCGAACGGTTGCGGCAACCTAGGTCGCCCGGTGGTGGGAACGCGGTGCGGTTCGGGCTGCGCGAATGGAAAACGCGTCCGGGCGTGGACGCGAACGGGAAGACGAACATTATAATGTGTCGCACGCGAGCAGGTACGTGTTACGCGAGGAACTGTGATGCTTAGACAACATATGTAGATTCCGTTGTTGTAGGTATGGTATCTATAGATTCCGTTGCCGTAGAAGATATTTTCAGGTACGTACGATATGTAGATTCCGTTGCTGTTGTACGCAAAATATACAATTAATACAAGCTAGATTTGAGTAGTGCTTGACAGTCACTATTCACGTGATCCGGTACATTTTGCCGCCATGCAGAAATTAGTGTATTTTTCTGCGCAGTGGTCATCAGTACAAGATATGATTGCGCAGCAGGTAAATTGTCAGCTATCAGTCAATGTTAAGATGATCGGGTACATTTCCCGCCATGCATAAATTAGTGCATTTTTTCGCAATGGCTATCAGTACATGACATGTTTGCGCACCAGATAAATTATGTCAGCTACCAGTCACTATTCAGGTGATCGGGTTTGTTTTCCTGCCATGCATAAATTAATGCATTTTTCTGCGTAGTGGCGAACAGTACTTGACATGATTGTGCAGTAGGTAAAATATGTTAATCGTCACTATTCAGATGATCGCGTACGTTTCCTCGCCACGCACAAATTAAGACATTTTTCACGCGCGGAAGATAAATAGTAATAAATTAAATGCGCAGAAGATATAGTTACGTATTATGTAGTATTAAGAGAAGAAAAATAACACAGTCGAATGTAAACGTAGATGCGTAAATGCAAACTACAAACTTTTACTAAGAAAAGATTTATTTTATGGGAAACTTACGGTATATTGCCGCCATGTATTGCTCTTGTTGACCGATAATCACAATCTGAAGCTACCTCTTTATTATTACAACCAACAAAAAATAAAGTTTAAACTGTACTATTTGATTTTTTCTCAGACTATACTCGTTTTCCCTCACCCCCTTTCCCCCTCTCCCAACTTTGAATTCCCCTACCACTCAGTCGGCATAGCTTTGTCTTCCTCTCCCACTGAACTGGCATAACTTTGATCTCCCATCCCACCCAGGAGGCATGTCTTTGCTTTTATTTTCCATTGAAGCGGTATAACTATTATCTCCTCTCCCGTTGTAGCGGTATGTCTTTGATTTTCTCCCCTATGGTTTTAACTTTCCTTTCATTTGTTTTTTGCGAAACATGTTGAAACTTGCCTTGAACACTTCATATTTGTGTGACGTCATACTTTGTAATATATATATGTATATATATATATATACTGAATTGTACAATTATAATCATTTAAATATTGATGAGGTTCCTTGCATGACGTAATTTTATTACTTCCACAACTTTAAATTGTTTCATATTATTTAATCAACTTAGTATTGCACAAAAATATCAAAGGTTATGTTAGCAGAAAAGAAGAATAATATTTATAATTTAGGATTTTATTCAACATAGTGTATATTAAGTTGTATTACACAAAACACAAAGGTATTGAAGTTGAAGTGAACTATTGTTTGAGACAAAATTAGTGATTATATTATCACATATACACAAACAGCAAATTAGTATATTCATATTAAGAAGAAATTCAATTCCTGATTACAGATGGAGTTCTTCAACTTAGAATTCAATATTGTGAACGAAACCCTTTTTCAAGAAAAGCTCAAAGGACTGCATAATGGTGAGAGTCCTGGCGGCATGGGAGGAAATTGTAAAACTGCAACATGATGGCCATAGAGGAAGTGAAAGATGTGAGTATTTGCTATTCTTATTACACCAGTATTTTGCCTCTAATGAACACAGTTTGTAATACATGTGTTTCCTCTGCAGATGTGTTAGATTTATTTTCTGCAGGATTTTTCAGAGGGGAGAACATGTACCATGTAGCGCATGAGAGGTTTATCATTTTAATAGAAAATGACAAGTTGATAGAGTAAATGATGGAGAGGTATCGGAATTTTATTATGGCGCGCGTTTTGTTTTGGCTCATTGTAATGTTGCAGCAGCAGCATCATTATGTAACAATTCCGTAGCCAATACCAACCCCTGTAAATAATGTTCAACCAGATGTGCAGTGTTTACGGGATACTATTGGCTACGGGTCAGTATCTCCACGTGCAAGACCATCTCATGGGAATGTGTCGCATAGGCGCGACCAAGTTAATCAAAAACAATTTTAAAAATCAGACAATGGGAACTTCGAAATCGTAAGGTACAGCACAAAAGATTTCACGAATTTTAATCTTCGTGGAAGAGAAATCCCTGTTCGTCCTACCGGTGAATACAATATTCAAAATCAGTAAGGATATATTAAAAATCTGGTTAACTTTGCGTTAGACGAGGTTCTCGCTGACGCCCGAGCAGAGGATTACGTTTGTCTCCGTATCGATACCTGGAACTGTACAAAAACAGCATATATCCCATGGAGAAGGAAAAGCGAAGTCATTTTAACTTCATTGGAAATATACTAAATTCCAATGAAGAATTCTTGCTCGGAAATGAATTACAATTTTGGTTTCATAGTTAAAACGTAAGCGGGCAAGGTAATAGGAAGATTGCCGGCCGTTATGAAGATATGGAAAAAGTTCTCACCCGACACGTTATTTATATTAGCGGGTTGGACGTGCTCTGCTTGCAAAGAGTATTGTTTGTTATTTGAAAAAAAAACTAAATGGTAACAAAGATAGTTTATATAATTTGAAACGAGACAATGATAAGATTTGTAACAACAAAGCAAATGTTAATGACTTTGTAGGGATGCAAATGTTAATGTTAAAGCAAAAAACGGTTGTGATTTAAATGATGTTGATGATTTAAAGAATTATTTTTCAGGAAAATATCAAATTGTTGTTTATCAAAAAGATGAAACAGCTAAAGGTCGTAAGTATAAGGTACTTGTTAGAACTCCTGCTCCAAACAAATTTATATTTTACATGAGAAATGGTATTACAGTTGGCCATTTCGCACCAATTAAGTGCATTACATCGTTTTTAGAAAATACAAAATATTGTACGAATTATTTGGAAGCATAAGATGAACGATTACGTAATCATAAGTTCGAAAATAGATGTTTGGATTGCAATAAGCAGCATTACAAAAACCCGACACTACGAAAAATCAAGTGTGATGCATCTCATAGAAAGTTTAATGAGGGTGAATGTTTTAATAATCATTTGGCACGTAATAAAATCAGCTTTAGTGTATGTAATTATGTAAAGATTTTCCCGACTGGAATCGCATGACTGATAGTAGACTGAAAATTTGCACACAAGTGTGATGAAATTTTTGTACCACGTGCAAGGTTCACGTAAAACCTAATTATCAATACTCTGTGCAAAAATTGAAGCCTATTCATATCAAAAGGTTTATGTACATTGCATATGATATGGAAACGATGTTAATGCCGGAAGATGAGAATTGTGAGAGGAAACATGAAATAACCTTGATTTGTAGCAGACATACATGTTCATACTGTATGAGTAAATCTTTGGATGATCCATGCAACTTTTGCGGTGATAAAAATGGAAATCGATCGTTTTCTTTTAAAACAATGGATGACTTCATTAAACACATTTTAATGGTGCGTCCAGTGTTTCAGAAGATAACAATTTTAGCGTACAACTCGAGCAAATTGATGGTATTTTATGCCTAAGAAATCTAATTGACAAGCAACATATTTTCCTGATGTTCTGATACAGGGCCAAAAAATATTTTGTATGAACATTGCAAATAGATTCTTCTTCCGTGATACGTATTTGTTCCTTGGAATTAAATTACCAAAGATACCTAGAAGTTTAGACCTATCTGGAAATTTAAACAAGGGAGATTTCCCATATTTATTTAACACTTTGGGAAATCAAAACTATGTAGGTCCAGTTTCCGCTCTTGAATATTTTGACCTTAACTCGGGAAGCACGGAAGAAAGACAACAACTAATCGCCTGGCAGCACGAACGTGCTGCACGTGGCGAGCAGTATGACCTGCAAAAGGAAATGGATTACTGTGAAAATGACGTTAGAATTCTTACTGAAGCTATTATCAAAATTATTAATATTATAGAAGAGGAAACGAACGATCTCCAATGCTTTATTACTTTCTCAACGATTGCAGGATTGAGTATTAAAACGTACCCTGCCCTTTACTTACCGCAGAATACCATTGCAGCAATTCCCCGAAAGGGATTTCAACATAATGATCGAGAAAATGCGAAAGCACTCTTGTGGTTAAACATCAACTTGGGAAGAATATCTAGTACTGCGGTGCTGGTCCAGAGGTACGCTTCGGTAAATACAGGGTTGACGGATATGATCCAAGTACAAATACAGCGCATGCATGTTATGGCTGTAATTTTCACGAGTCTCTCATGTATTCCTCACAACCGTGATGAAATCATTCACGGTTCTCAGGATCCTTGCGATATGTATGCAAGACGGTACGAACAAACCATGACTCGCCGAGAATACATTCAAAATCTTGACGTAAAGCTACATGAGATCTGGGAATGTACTTGGGACAATATGGTGAAGACAGATAAAGATTTACAAAAGTTCATTAAAGAACATTGTACACATCTAGCGGATCCTATTGTTCCAAGGATGGCGTATCAAGGTGGGCATACTGAAGTCTTTCGCTCATACGTTAATTACAAGGATAATGAAAGATACTCTCCGTTATTTCGATATTACCTCCCTATGCCCTTTTGTAATGACATGTAGACCAATGCCGATTGGAATGCCTAAGATTCACAACGGGCCGGATTTTCCAGAAAATACTCATGGGTTAGTGAAATGTACCATCACGCCCCCAAGAGATTTATATTTTCCTATTCTCCCATATGTGGCTGGTGGACGATTACTTTTTGGATTGTGCCGGACATGTATGGAAGAAGAAGGGAATGAAATTGCGGGGTAATGTACACATGAGAGAATGGATCGCGCAATGACAAGTACATTTTGTATTCCCGAGCTACATGTTGCTATTAAAAAGGGTTATAAGATCATCGATATTCATGAAACTTGGGAATTTGAACTCATGGATCCTGAAGAAGGGAATTCAGGTAGTATGTTCGGGAATTACGTGAACTCCTTTCTTCAAACAAAGCAGGAAGCCTAAAGTTTTCCTTCATCATGTCAAACTAAAAAAGACTAAAATACATCGATGAATATTATGTCCATAAAGGCATTAAATTAAAATATGATAATATACGGAAGAACCCGGGAATACGCGCTGTAGCGAAATTATATCTTAATCCATTGTATGGGAAATGGGGTCAACACCCGGACACAATGCAGTGTACAATCCTCAACAACTGAACAGAGTTTCTTAGGTACCTTTCATCGGCAAGATATGGAGTTCATTATGTAGTTGCAGTCGGTGACAGGCATTTACTAATGAACTAGAACGGCTTGCAAAATGAAAACACTCCGTCGAGATTTTCCAATGTCATCTTGCCGGCATTTAATACTTCGTGGGCCAGACTTAAACTTTATGACCTTCTGACTGCTGTAGGACCTGAACGTGCTCTTTACTGTGATACTGACAGTATTATGTTTTTACAGCGGAAAGATGAGGAAGCCGTGTTACAGTGGGGTAATTATCGTGGGGATTTAACGCATGAAATAGATGAGGGGTGGGAATTTACGATTGAGATAGCACTTGGACCCAAAAATTATGCTATGCGTCTGCGAAATAGTCAAGGCGAGTTTCGGCACATTTACAAATTTCGGGGAATAACCCTGAAACATAGAACCTCTGAAAAAATAATTTTGAGAGCTTCTATGCGCTACTGCGAGAAGAAATTGAATCTGTAGTGACTGAAAATTCTAAAAGTATTATCGGGAACCGTGGGTTCCAAATACTTTCAAGACGAGGAACCAAAACACATAATATGGTTAACAAAAAACAAACGAATTGATGACGAAGACGATATTCTTTTACATGAGATACTAAAGACTAGAACCATACTATACGGTTACCAAGAGACTTAAAGTTTGAACCACGAACGCCAAATGCGTACCTTCGACGGATCGTTTCTTATAGAAACTCGTTAATTATTTATTGTGTCGCTTCTTATATTTTAACTATCTCCTTTCCCGTGGAAAGTCGTTAAATCTAGTCATTTCAAGCTTTAATATTTTAGTCAATTTTAATAGTCTATTCATTTTTAAAATTCGTTATTTTAATTTTGTTGAGTGAGTGAGTGAGTGAGCGAGTGTGTGAATGTATAAAAGGTAAACTTTCTATTCCATGCATTCATTTGATAACAAGATGTTAAAGTTTAATCATCCCTCTACCATTTTAATTGCTGGTTCTTCAAGGGCTAATAAAACTTGTTTTTTAAATATTTTACTTAATGAACGTGAACAAATGTTTACTACATCATTTCGTGAAATTGTATGGTGTTATGGTGCAGTACTACCAAACTTAGATTCAAGTGCAAATATTCGTTTCGTAGAGGGAATTCCAGATATGAATACTTTTCACATTGAAAAAATTCATTATTAATATTATACGATTTAATGTCTGAAACCAGTGGTCATATTGCAAATTTATTCACAAAACATGCACATAATTAAAAAATTAACTGTAATATTTATAGTACAAAATTTATTTCCAAAAATTAAAATAGGCACGTGATATTATTTTAAATGCAAATTATATTATAGTATTTAAAAATAAACGTGATAAATTAAAAATTCAATATTTAGCTAGACAAATCTTGCCACGACAAAATAAACATATCGTTGATGTGTTTGATAAAGTAACACGTCTCCCTCATACTTATTTATTATTTGCTTTAACACAGAAAACAAAAAAATGAAATGAAATCTTTGAGTTTTACGTCCCACGGTTATGCCGGTTAGGCTAAAGGAGACGGTGATGATGAGTGATGAATGAAATGGTGGAATGAAGAAAGTGGGAGGAAACGGGAGAACCCCGAGAAAACCCACGCACACGGTGTTTGTCCACCACAAAGTCCACTTGGCGGGGGCTGGGATCGAACCCGGGACCCCAAGCACCAGAGGTGAACGCTCTACCACTGAGCCACCGCGGCTTCCAACACAGAAAACAAATGATGCATTACGAATACGTACAAATATACAATGAAACAATATACATGTGCACAAACGTAAAAGACGAAGGAATCATAGTTTATGTTTAGTTGATATCAAGATATTGAAGGTCAAACAACAATTTAGCAACTCTGTGCTCTGTGTAAATGTAAAGCAGAAAAACGTAAACATATTCTGAAAATGCTTCAGGTGATTTAATACGAACCATTTCAGAATTTGCTAAAAATACAATAAAAGGAAACATTCCTTTAAATTCTCGTCAGAAGCAACGATTACGTAGACAAAAGATCTTGCGAGTTTCTTCTTTGCAACGTACAGCACGATACAATGAAAGGAAGATATTACTTCAAGCTGTAGCAAGTAGTATTTTTGGAAGATAAAATTCATGTCAGGCTTACGTAAAATGTTTTAGTTCCTGAGAATACAATGTATCAATTTCAATCCAATGCTAAATCTATGGATACACATCAATCGCGATTAGATGAAGAAATGAGGAGTATTTTACAACGTCGTGATCTTAGTGTTGAAGAAAAATGGAAAACGTATCAGCAAGCATTACATCAATATTTACAGTATTCATCTACACAGAAACATCTTAGATTACCTATTGTTGAATATGTAGTTCGTGAATCATCATGTGAGGAAAAGAATCATTATATTTTATCTGTTCTGTCGGGCACTTTACAATAAGGTGCCGAAAACACATCAAAGGAAAACAGATCTATTAATAAAACAATTAATATATTCAAATAAAATAGATTGGGATCATTCAGGAACAGTGAAGATACATGGAAAACAAATTCCAGGTTCAAATATTAAAGATTTAGTGAATGATGTTGTTCGTATGCGAAAATATTCAAGACAACCGGTAAGAATTCAAGAGTTTAAAATTTTGTTTGAAGAACTTAATGTTTCTAAAGAATTTATTTCTACCCGTGAGTACACTTAAAGTCATTTCTAGCAAAATTCCTAAACCGGATTTTTTAAAAGGTAGGAATGAATATAAATTGTAATAAAAATGACAGTTATCAAAAAAATATTAAGATTATTCAAATCCTGCTTTTTTATCTAGTATTAAAACATTAGAACGTAAAACTAAATTATCACAAAAGAAAATAAAAGAACGGTTAGTATTACAAGATGCGTATAAATGGCATGCACCAACACGAAAAGCCTTCGAGCGAAAGAAACATGTTAGTGCACCAAATGAAACATTACAAATGGATTTAGCACATATGCAAAATATTGCAAAGTATAATAATAATTATAAATATATTTTGTTGAATCGATATTTTCTCACGATATTCGTGTTGCGTTCCATTAAAAGCACAAAAGGGTCCTGAAATAGTTAAAGCAATCACAAAAATTTTAAAACAGTTAAAATTATCCGTGTTTCATGTACAAACATATTTAGGTGGCGAATTTTATAATCGACATGTAAAACGTTTATTTCAAGAAAATGAAATTAATCATTATAGTGTACATTAGGAAATTAAGTGTGCATTAGCAGAACGTTTTATACGAACATTAAAAGAGAAATTGTGTCGGTATTTTGCAGCAAAAAATACTTATCGTTATATTGATGTTCTCGATAAAATTGTACATAACTATAATCATTCGTATCACAGAAGTATTAAAATAGCTCCTCCAGAAGTTAATGATTCAAACATTAATCAAGTATGGAATACATTATACGGAACAACAACCATGAAAAAGAAATTAACATGTAAATTTCATAAGGCGATTATGTACGTGTCAGTAAATACAAACATAAGTTAGAGAAAGGATATTTACGAAAATGGTCACAAGAAATATTTGTTGTAGATCGATGTATTAAATCGAATCCTGTAACTTCTAAATTAAAAGATTTGAGTGGTGATGAAATTAAAGGAATATTTTATGCACAAGAATTAAAAAACTAATAATTAATTGAAACAAAAATTATTTAATTGAAAAAGTACTTAAACGAAAAAAGGGTTGGGTTGATGTGAAGTGGTTAGGATATCTGTCAAGTATGAATTCATGGAAATCTGTTCAGTCTTCAAAATGAATTCAACATTTGAACATGACTTACGTTTTTCTTCCTTCAAATGCAAGTAGTAAACTTTTTGATAATACAACAGCATCCTATAGAATAAAACTTGCAAAACCTATTGATTTAAGGGATGGTGAATGGGGTCTTGCATTAACACAAATTAATATTCCTTGGAGTTTTTATAATGTAGGTGAAAACGAAAAAATATCATCAATACTGTAATTGACGGTAAACATGAACGTCACGAAATTAACATCATATCAGGATATTATTCTTCTCTGAAAAGTATTTTAGATATGATACCTGAAAATATACGTATGATAAGATATCTCAAAATTAAAAATCAAGTATTTATATCGCATATTTTAAAACCATCCGATCAATGTATGATTGGTAGTACAAAAGGATTGCAACACATTTTGAGGTTTATTAATGAACATTCAACAGATTTTTCTCCTGTTTTATACTTAACACCATCAAACACACTAGACAGAATACTTCCACGAGGGTAATTCCCGTGCAATTTAGATTATAATGAAGTAAATGTTTGTGTTGATGTTGTAAAACACCAGACGTTGGATCTTTACTTCGAAAACTTAATGTTTATGGTGAAGAGCATGCACATATCAAATATTTTCTGTTTCACACACCACACTATGTTAAAGTAGAGAAAAAGTATTTTGACAAGATAGAAGTAAACACTGTAGATGTAGATGACACGATAGAAGAAATCATTTCATTTTCGAACTTCAAACTTAACACTACACTTTATGCAAAAATGATTTCTGATAGTATTGATGATAATTTTTACATTACACTCGTTTCAAACGCTAGGGCCGATGTATATCCTAAAAATACTCTACCACATTTTATTAATCACTTAAATAATACTATTCGATTATCTGAATCTGATTGGTGTGTTGGTTTAAGTGAAATACATAGTCCACTAACATGTCATAATGTTGTCGATGGTGAAAATGTTGTTTGGTTTACATTAAAAGATGGGTAACCTCAGAAAAGTAAAACCACACCGGGATATTATCCGACCGTGTACCATTTAATCGAAGAATCAAATAAAGTTTCCAAATACATAAGATTTAATGTATCAAATACAGTATTTGTAGATTGTTGATCAACGTGTTAAATCACTTACATCGTCACCAACATTGTCTTTACAGTTAGGATTTCCCGAAAATAAAGATCTTGTTTTACATAAACGTGGATTTATACAACCCTACGTTGATATTGGTTATCCACATCAAATTTTTGTGTATAGTGATATTGTGCAATATCAAGTTTTAGGTGATACCAAACCCCATAACTACGTATTGCAACAATTTGCAATGTGAAATACGGAAAAGTTCAAACAATCACATTTCAAGATATTCATTATTTACCAGTTGCAAATCTTTGTTTTCTCAATATCGAAGTACTATTAAAGGACCATGCAGGCCGAAATTAGCCATTTTGTTCCATTGCATTGTCGGTAACACTTGATTTTAAACGCGATGCTCCTAAATAAAAATGAAATCTAGACGCATATGTTATCAACACGGTCGTGGAATACCTTATTTTTCAGGACCAGTTTATCAACGGGGACTTGATATCGGGAGTTTCTTTAAAGGTTTAGCACTTATTCCCGTACCGTTTTATAAACAAGGTGCCAAAGCATTAGGACTGTAGATTTGTCTGTAACGCAGCCTTTAATAGGAAATCAGAAATTAACCCTTTTGAATTCCAAAGCTTTAACATTAACAAGCTATAACTACAAGTTGGTTTAAAATCATTTCCTCCCAATCCCCTCACCCCTGATTTTTCAAATAATTTGTACGTTCTAAGTAATCAGACTCTGTTCTCGGGTACAGGAATATTTTACTAAAGATGATGGCCATACTGTTACCTATGATGAATACCCACATGGATACACTCTTTATGCATTTATTCTATCCCCTAGTGCTACAATGGATGATACTACATGGGATGTACGCAATGCTCCCGTTAATTTATCATTTCAAGAATCATTAAAGTATCATTTAAAGAATCATTAGCACAACCAATCACTTGTATATGCACAATTTTATTTTCTCATACAAATAGATAAAGATAGAAATGTATATAGTGATAATTCATTTTAAATTTTAATCAGTTGAGTAGCATGAGGGTTGCTGTTTACTTCTCCGCTTACCGTGGCGAAGACGACGATGAACTTATTGTTAAAGAGTTAGCAATAGCTAATCCAGAGATACCATTCATACAAAGCTGGATATTTATACCTCCCTGCGCTAATACTGATCTGTGTGAAACAATAATAGAGGCAAACAAATACTTGTTTGATAATTTTTATGGAATCCAATGGCACGAAGGAGATGTCGAGTACTCGCACCTTAAAGGAATTCTTCTCAAATATTGTGCAAATATTTGATCTGTTTACACTTTCTGCAAAGCTAGCCAGGACTTTTACAGGAAATTCTTCAACGCGATATTATCAAACTCGAGGAATTGGACTGTCAACGGTACACATCTCTAGGATTTCACGGGTCAAAGTGTGCACATTATAATCATCGCTTAGGACATTACAAGTGTAGTGTACATGAAGACTTATTATACAATGAATATGTTAAAGTGTATGACTATGTTTTGTTTGTGAACAATACCAGTGACAAATATGTTCCTACTCAGATAAAGAAATAAAAACATTTGTACAGATTAAATTTTAAAACTTCTTCTCGGTGATAAACAAACTGGATCATATGTGAATGGAATTTATTCCATTGATACAATTCGACAAATAGTGCAAATTCTTGTTGGACTAATTAATAATTTTTATACGTCAGATTCTGCAGGAAGTCATTGGGTTGGACTATACACAAACAAAATCATGAAGGATATTATTTTGATAGTTTACGAATGCCAGTACCAAAAGAAATTCATTCATTCTTATGTAAATAGTCAAGCATACCAGCACAAAGAATCGGCGTTGTGTGGATATTTTGTATTATTTTTCATGTATCATATAGTACGCAATAACTCATTTGAAGAAATTTTAAGTTTGTTTCATAAGACAAAATTAAAAAGTGATAAAATTGTATATAACCATGTAAATATTTTTTTAGAAAGAAAACAAAACATTTATCTGAAATAAATTTATATATATAAATATAATGTATATATATAAATATAATATATATATATATATATAATGTACATGTGTTTCTTAGTTAATGCTGTTGATCGTTGAAACTTCCGCCAATAATTAAGTTGTTGTGCATTTCGATATGCACAACCTGATGTTTTCTCAAGTTATATATTTTGTTCATGAAAAGAACAATATTCATTCATAACATTGGCACATAATTCATGTATTGGTGAACATTATTTTGATTCAAGATCAATAACATTATTTAAAAAAATAGTTTCTTAACCCTCAAAAGGTCGCGCTGAGAAAGTAACGCGAGTAGTTGCGCGCGGTCAAAAGGGACCGCACGAACATAATGTGTTGCAAATATCGTTTTAAACATTTTTCTTGTATTAGAAACGTAATTTTGTATATTTTCTCATTAAGAGGGATTAAATGTTTATTATTATAATATGTTTTACAGTAGTAACTATTACTGGAACCTACTATTAGACATGGACAGGTACTGTTTTCTTTTTTATTTCTTATTTGGAATAAAATGTTTTTCTCGTTACATATTTATTTAGATAGATAACTACGCAGTGGTTTTATTGAAAATTCTAATTCTGATGACGGTCTTTTGTTTTTGTCAACTCTATGGTTCGTCTAAAATTAGAAATGCAATAGTATATTAGTAAAATAAATACTATATACACATAACAATAAAACAAAGCTTGAAAGCGCATTTTACATTCAATTATAGCTCACTCGTAGCTAAGCGGTTAGCATACGCCCCTTTGGCGTGGCACTTCCGGGTTCGATTCCCGGTGGGAGCTCATGTGGTTCGGATCCCACGTTAAGCAATAGGTCTACGTCTTACATAGCCTTGATGCTGAAAGGGGCGCTAAATTGATATCAAATCAAATTTACATTGAATTATTTTTCGGTCCTATTATTTTGAAACTTCACCTATACAACACTACATTGAATTATTCTAGGTTATATTCAAATTTACACTGTTTTACACTTCGTCGTCGTTTGTTTCGGTCTCTGCTGCGCTGACTACATTCGGGGAATCTCTGGTCATTTCTGGGTTTAAGATCCTCAGACTGGCTCGCAGACTACTCACTTCCACTTTCGTGTTCACTAAAATCCACATTATCTTTTTTGTTATCATCTTTCTCAGATAAAGCTTCCACGAGATCATCATGGCTGATTTATGCGAATGGTCCATTCATAACATTTCCCTCCGTTCTTTTAAGCCGTTAATTTCTAATATCCTCTTTTTCCACACTTGGTATTAGTTTGTTAACTTTGTCGACCGCTCTTCCATCAATTAAAATAATATTTATGTTTATAAAGCTTAAAACAACACCAAAGCAAAGGTCATGTGGAGAGCGAAAGACTGAGAAAAAACATTACACGGATAGTCGCGCGCGGTGGAAAGCACCGCAGAGTCACTAAACAGTCACTAGTATTTAAATGAAACAACGGATAAGGAAGTGATTGAGCAGGAATGTTCGGGAAAGTGAGGGGTAAGATTAGGTAGACGGTTGAGTCTGTCGGACAAACAGAGTGGGCACACGATAAAAAAAATTTCCCTGTGGTGCTTTTGACCGCGGCGCGACTACTCGAGGGTTAATCCAAATGGATTTCTCTGCACCTTTACAAGAAATGTTGCATCTTGCAAATATAATTGATATACAGGGTTACGTATATGTGATGCAGTATATCCGTTTTTATTATTCCAAGATAGTCCATGTAAGTTTGATGTTAACCAATCAATTTGTTTTTGACGTCCTAAAGATAATTGATTGTATTCAATCGGAGATTTTCCTAAACAATGGAAATTTGCTGTATCCTCACATGCAGTTAAACAAAATTCACGATGGTGAAATTTCATGTTTTTGAACCAACAAAAACTGAATTATTTGTCCGACAAATTCCATGTTGTTTAAACATTCTCGCGTTTTTCGTATAAAGTTTATACTTGAGATTTCGCTATGATGTTCTTCAAACAATTCAAAATAAATCAATAAGAGTTGTTTCATTGGATAAATATTGTACAGCAAAAGATCCAATATCATGAAGAAGCAAAGACTGTTGTTGAAAATTTAACGTAGATTTTTCACAGGAAATAATATTTAAACGTAAGTATACATTTATAGTTTTTAAAACACACAGTTCACTAATATTTTTGTCACTACAAGATACACAAATAGAATCACCACAACCACCAATATGAGAATACATCTTTTTCAAACACTGTCACTACAGTTACACACGTTGTTTCACTATTTACATGAACACACTCACTTTGCAAACCATTTCTTTTTGTCTTTATTTTCAAAAATTTAACTAATTCGTTCAAAAAATTAGGGTCCTTTTCTTCGATTAAATCAAAAAATTGTTCATAAAAAAGTTCTTGCGTAAATATACCAATAATATGGGTTCTTGGATATACATAAAATAGGTCCTCTACTTCGACGTCCAGCAAGGATTTCAATGCACGATCTTCTAAATCCTCTGCACTCACAAACAAGCACTCATGTCCCATTTAATTTTCCAATACTTCTGCACACCCGCCGCAAAATTAAAATTTTGTCAGCGTCCCAACTCAGAATGGCGTTAATTTCTCATTCACGATCCACTTTTTGACTAGTACATGAACAGTTTAAACTCCAGAATCTTGAACTTGAATCTCTTCATAGCGATGGTGATGCAGGCGGCGATGGCGACACCGTTGGAGATGGTGTCTGACTTTTTCCAATACGTCTTCTTCATCTGACGATGATGAATAAATTTCATTATCCGAAGATGATATGTAAACTACTTCAATAGTGTCCGGGAAATCCGGCCTGGTGCCAGACTTTATCTTCTTCTTTCCCGCAAGAGGAGATGATAGCGTCTCCTCGCCTTCAAGTTCGCTAAGAACTAACTTTCGTACGCGAACCATAGCGGAATACAGAAAACAGTCTTCTGAAACTCTGTATTTAAGCGTATACGTCACAAAAATGGCGTCGTAACAACAACAAGTTAATGCAAGTCACCCTATTCACTTACATATCCGCTCACGTATTCATTCCAATATTATTCCTCTCAAGAATAGAAAAAATCGTAGAATTTTTCTCATGCGTACGTGACAATTCAAGGTCAAGCGACATTCCTGTCAACAAAAGAGCAAAGAGAGCCGCGTTTTTCTTAGAAATTCCAAAACGTACACCTGTGTATACTCAAGGTTAAGCGAGATTCCTGTCAACAATAAAAATGGTCTAAACAATCAAACAAAAATAAAACATCTGCGTACGTGACGGATCAAGGTCAAGCGACATTCCTGTCAACAATAAAAAATGTAACGCACACCTGTGTTTTATCTCTCCCCCAAACAATCATACGCTTTTCTTAGAAATTCAGAAACAAACTTCTGTGTACGTGACGATTCAAGGTAAAGCTAGATTCCTGTCAACAATAAAAAATGATCCAAACAATCAAACAAAAAACATCTGCTTACATGACAATTCAAGGTCAAGCGAGATTCCTGTCAACAATACAAAATAATATAAACAATCAAACAAAAAAGTTAGTTAAAATTCAATGCGTGAAAAATATAACAAAAGAATAAAACGTCCACGAATCAAGGTCAAACGAAATTCCTGCCTACAATAGACCTATTGTAAACAATTGAATGCACAGGTGCAAAGACTACTACGAAACCATCGTCAATCTTCTACTGCACAGTCCGGTAAATCAATTGTATTTTATGTCCTTTATACCACCTTTGTTTTTCCTCAGTTCGTACCACGTTTGACCTTTTGCTATATATTGTGAACGGGATACATTTCTTTGACATCTTTGAAATGTATTAAACAGTCATTGGAAGATAGTTTTTTTATGATTTCAGGATGAAGCGTTACGACAAGAAGTGCTTCTTACTGCACGCAAAAAAGTGGATTTGAAGTTATCTAATTGGACAATATAAAAAGGAATAAACACGTAATATCTTAGTCTCAAATATCCTGGATAATTAGATCGATGTACTCGTAAATAGTGTGTACAGGAGTTGGGCTTACTTTTATGTCCCTGGATCTCTGGCCCAGGGGTGAATAAAACTACCCTCTATAAATTTTGGAAATGGTTATGTCGGCCAAGTAACTCAAACTTCAGAAAGTGTACATAGGACCACTCCTTAAATTTTGGAAATTGCCAAAACCAAAATTTTAGTATGGTAGTGTAGAACCAGGTTATATACTTCTGTAAGTTTTCATGGTCCATCTCGTTCCCTTTCATGGTTGAAAGGTTACCATTCACTCGAAATTTGAATGTTTTTAATCTGTTTTATTCCCCTTGGTAAGGGTATATCACCCGGTATTGTCATATGGTTGCGTACAGGAGCCATTCTCTTTCATAGAACATCGGTACATTGACACATCCCTTTTAAATTTCGGTAGGGGTACATAGGATTATTCCTTAAAATTGGGAATTCCCAAATTTAAAAAAGAATTTGATACATTAGTATAAGACAGGGTTATGTACACTCATGTCCAAAATTATTGTCGCATGTCTATAAATATGTTGTAGGAATATAATTTGATAACGATTCTGATACTGTTACTATGTGTATATTCGGCAAAGATATGATTTTGACATGAAATTTGCGATATGTATGTGGCAAATTTCATGTCAAAAGAGCAGTAAATAAGAACAATAAAACGAAAATAGAACTTTATTGCCCAATTAGCAACATTTTGTTTTACTAATTCTAATTTTCGTATTTATAATTCTTTTTCTATTAAATATACCACAAATATACATTTCCCCATTATACACATAGTATCAATATTAAAAGTGCCCTGCAAGATCATCAAATTATATTCTTACAAGAAGACAGTTGTGTAGATATGCTACAATCACTTTGGACATGAGTGTCCCTCTGTAAGTTTGGTTATTCCATCTCGTCCCCTTTTATGAGTAAAAAAATTGTCAAAATTGAAAATTCGGAAGTTTTGAATCTATTTTATTCTCTTTGATGAGGTTTTATAACGTTAAATGGATATAGGGATGAGTACAGGGATCCATTCCCTTTAATAAGACATCGGTAGTTTGACCCACTCTTTACAAAATATGGAACGGGTAAATAGAATCACTCTTTAAATTTTGGGATTGACAAAAATAAAATTTTGTAAATGTTCTGTAGAACTGTATAACTATAAAGTTCGGCAATCCTGATTATCCCCTTCTGTGGGTTAAAAAAAAAATACGGAATAGAAGTATTACCATATGGTCCGTTACTGACGTACTTTACCTTCTTTGATGAGGCTTTACTACATCCTGGTTTTGTGTAAACATTGTCAAAAATTCAATATTTAGAAATTTTGATTTATTATATTCTCTTTCATGAGGCTTTAGTGAGTTATATGCTTATATAGGTAAGTACAGGGGCCTATACTCTTTTATAGAATATGGGTGCATTGACCCTTTTCTTTTAAAATTTGGGATGGGTACATTGATCCACATTCTGTAAATTTGATCAGTTCTGCTTGTCCACTCAATTGAGTACAAAATGTCAAAACTATATTGCCAAAAGTAACACTTTATATTTGGCGAGAAAATTGAATCAGTGTGAGGCGCGAATTTTAATATTCTACTTCATGTTCACTAAATGATCATATGGATAAATACGAAGTCCCATCGTTTTTCGTTGGATATAAGTATACTCAGTTTCTTGACTCATCCTTAAATTTGGGAATTGTAGAAAAAAAAATAATAATAATAATAATAATTCGTAAATGTCAAAATTCAAATTTGAGGATGCTGACCTAAAATATCATCTTCACATTTTGAAACTTAGGGACAACTTATAGTCGAAGGTGCAATATGATTGGTTGATTCACAATGTTAAACTTTGAATCTTAAGGACTAAAAGTAATCTAAGGTAATTCGGGAAAGTTTATCTTTCGTGCTATTTGTGTATATTTGTATACAACTATACTGTGTAATGTATGGTATTCTTTATTGAGCGCAATGAGATTAGACTATTTATAACTTCTAAATTCCAGCTTTGCTATTTGGTATCTTTTTGCCTTCTTTCTGGCTAGTATGTGTCAAAATTTGTCATCTGTGGATGTGAAGAGAAAGCATTAAAAAAGAAAGTGGATGTTTAAGTATTTAAAATATTCTACTGTTACTGAGCTACATATCAGCCGATGATATGTCGTGAGTGCATTGGCTCCTAACACTTTATTTGTGATCATTCCAATCTAGTATAGGTATTTGTAATCATTTCAATCCAGGAAACAACGGTGAATTTCCATATAGTCATGGGGCTAGCTCATGTCTCGTGTGCTTGAAAGGTCCCCTCAATTTGACTTCAGACTTGATTGATGGATAGTTCGGACATTTAAAAAGAGTTGGTCACGTGATGCGGTAAGTGCTCGTTCTGTCCGCCATATTGGATTTTGTATGGGGATAATGACATTTTGTATGGAGATAATGACATGATAAAACTAGTAGGGTTTAATTAAACACTTCTAGCATAGGTTGTAATTATAATACAGAAACGAGTTATACCTAATCCGAATTGCAAATATTCATGCTTTAAAACGGTGCATATGATATGCGTGTATGTTGCAGGGGGAGGCGCTCGAATCGATTGCGATGGAGAATTCCCGGAAATATACACAAAAAATCCCTTTTATATAATTTGATCGCTTGGAAGCTGGCAACCGTAAGAGCAAGAAACAACTTAAAATTTGCAGGAAAGTAACAATATATCTGCAACAATTCTAGAAAGTTTGAGGAAGATAATTGATGTACAAACAGAGAAAAAATAATTCATAAATATGTTACTTACACTAGGGATGGCCACATTTTCCGGAAAAACGGAAAACGGAAAATATTTTTTCCGGAAACTGGAAAATTGAAAAGAAATTGAAAATTGAAAATTGATGGCAGAACAATGGCAGTAAAGAGAGCTGGCAGTGTGTTATTAATACAACTGGTATGTTTATATTCCAACCATTTCTTCATTGCTTATCGTGACCACGGTGATCTGTCAAGGTCACAGATCCTGGGGGGCCGGGGGCAGCACCCTCAAATTTCATGTGGACTCCGCATTGTATTTATAAATATACAATATTTTGCACAATTTGAATTCAGTTTGTCTTAAAACCCTCATATATACCTTCTGCATCTGAATGGATCCCCAAAGTTACAGAGAAATCGGTGCCCTAGATTCTAAGGAATCCACACGCAGTAGTATTGGCGGGAGTACACTACGGATTCCAACTGAGCTCAGGCGTTAGTACATCGGATTAACATTCAGAAGACGATGTTCGATTCGAGCGCCCTACCCGTCCCGACTGTTTTTTTTTTCTGTAAGTTTATTACTCAGTTACATCCGACCAGAGTTGGCGTGGGTCAATGAAAACTTGACCCACGACCCACTGACCCACCACCAACCGTGACCCACTCTGACCACCACCCACCATGAACCACTCTCATTCATTGTGACTTACTCTGACTCACCAAAATCCATCGTCATCAACTCTGAACACGATCCACGGCCTCTTCTGTACTGATTAAAGAGTTTACACTTGTAATAAAACAAGACTGTAAAATTGTCACTAATCGGAGTTTGAATTTCTAGTCAATCGCTCAATAATGGTGAATCTGACCTTTACGATATTAAATGGTAAAGTGTTTATCAGAGAGGAAATTGAAGCACTTCGAGGCGGGGGAAAATTAGTGTGTGCCTAAAATATACTTGTACTAAGAGAGTATTCTTGCAAGTGTTAATTTCTGAACGCTTTCCAAAAGAAACTTCTATTCACAGGAAAATACCCCTGTACAATATGGAAAAGGTTATGGTTTCTCAGTTCAGAGTATTTTTCTCACAAAAGACTTGAAAATCAGTTTTTCATAGTGTATAAAGGTGCTCGAGTACTCTTTGAGAGAGCATCTCCATAAAGTATGCTCATAATTGTAATTTGTGTATTCACTAAAACGCGACGTTAAATTTAAGTTACCACCTTAAAACCAATCTGAAATCGGGTTTATTTCCTGTTGGTCTCCAGAACTTTTTCGTGGTAAATCATCCGCAGCGGAATGATGTGCATCCTTCAGCCAAGAAATAACTACAATAGCTCATCTACTTTGAGCTTGTCTAGCGGTGAGCCATTAACATTGATGAACAACAAGTTAGAAAATGTTCGAGCACTTAGTCTATTTCTAATATCAGTCATCTGTAAATTCATAAGGGAAAATCCCAGTTCGCACTCTGTCGTGGAAATTGATAATACATCCATAAGCGGCGATTAGGGGGGCAAAGGGGGGCAGTTGCCCCCCCCACTTTTCTGAAATGGCCTATTAATGTATATAGTTTCCACCAGGGAAATTTGTATATTAACATTGATATACAAATATTCAGATCATGTCTTGCCCCCCCACTTTTAACGTCCAATCGCCGCCACTGAATACATCTACCCGATTCTGCAACTCCTCATCGACAATCTGCTTGTTAGACTTAAGTCTGATAACGATTTTTCTTGATCAGTTTTGAAATACTTAGCAAGAAGTATCATCTCTCTATCACCCACCATACAACATATTTTCCATATCGACCATGTTAGTTGGCAATGTCGATTCATGGAGAACAGAAACTTCATCTACCACACCTTCGATAGGGAATCTTGTGCATAAATTATCAATTAAAGCCTGATAAACTGATGATTTCTTATTTGTTTATATATTTAATTTTTGTAATTACACATGAAAGTTTGATGCCATTACCAAGTTTCCTGCCCCCCTCTAGAAAGCGAAAGGGAACGAGGTTCCTGGAAAGTGTTCACAGGTGAATGGGAATTTCCCTCTTTCTTCCCTTTCAATTACCACACTGCTGTTTGCCATGGACCTAATTACGATTAATTTCAATTAAATTATCATAGTATATTTTGTTGCTGATTTTTTCTTAACTAATATCGATCGTTTTCGATCATTTTTACAAACCAACTCACTATCAATTTTCCATATATAGAAAGTGACCCCCTCCACAAAGGAGAATTTAAAAAAATGCTAGGACACATTATGTTTATTTTCAATAAAGGGCTAATACACTGAATTTCAGCTCCGTAAGTTTAACAGCTTGCAAGATACTCATTTTCTTTTCGCACAAGTTCGGATCCTCACTACCTCCTTAGGATATTATGTATTATAATGAAAGCAATATAACATCTCAGTTTGGATTAAGGCCTAACTATATACCAAATGTCATTTCATTTGACTTTGCAATTTGACCGTGGTAATCAGGCACACATAGTTACATTCAATTTTTATGTAATCATTTATATATTACAGTGATTCAAAAATGTATTTTTCCAGTAGTTAGCTCCTCTAAAAACTCACAGGTCTCGAAAGCCAAGTAGTAGTATAAACCTTATTGCTATTATTACAATTACAAATATCAATATCCAAAAGTGCCTGAAGTTCCTTTTTCACTTGGTTAGATAAACTCACCTCACACAAGTAGACAGAAACAAATGGAAAAGGAAGGGAAATGAAGTCTTGAAAGTAAAACGGAGACAAATTTACCAGTCTTCAGAAGATACTGCCTACAATGCAGTGAGCAGATAGGGTCGGAAGATCAGACTGAGTCGGTGGGTCGCAGTGGGTCACGGTGGGTGGTGGGTTGCAGTGGGTCATGGTGGGTGGTGAGTCGCAGTAGGTCATGGTGGTTTCTGTATGCATTTGAAAGTTTTACTTATTATTAGAGCAACCCAAAAGCATACAAAGCCTAAAAAGCATAATAGCTATTTACACATATGGTTGGTATCTTGAACACGGTTGTTTCTGTCTAAGGGTCCAGAAGAAACTAATTTTAAAAGCATAATTTTAGAAAATAAAGCATAAAGCATAATTTAAAAGATATAGCACAATTCTTTAAAAAATCTCTTTAACTTCAAGTTTAATATACTGTATTAATATTTTTAAGAAACAATATTTACAATGCAAAATCATTGAGAACATAACAATGCAACAATGAAAAGCTTATTTTTATTTCTGTAAACTTTTTGGTCTAATCTTTTGACGTGGAGAAAAGAATAAAGGACAAGAAGAAGAAAACTTCCACCAGCAATGAATAGTACACAAGAACTCCACACTATATTGTTATGTGTACCTCTTGAAGTTGAGCACTTTCTGCACTTTTTGGTGGCATCTTTTACTTTCCCTTTCTAAGGCGCACATAAGTGATTTTAAAAAAAAACTGACTCGAGTAAAGCCTCTCTTTACAGTGCATTAGGTAGAAAGTTCATTAAATATGAAATAAACTGGTTGCATAAAATATTAATAAATAGATCAAGATATTTAGAATATTTAATGTATTAGGGTTACCAGACGTACTCTTTTAAGAGTATATGTACTCTTTTTCAAGGCATGTACTTTTGTACACTCTCTTTTTTCAGTGAAGTACTCTTTTATACTCTTTTTACGTGGGCTAATAATTGATGTGAATTTCAACATGCTAACAAACAAATAGCCCTACTATATGTACAAATTACACAGGCCTACAGAAAAAAAAATTTTCTTGGTGCCTAAAATTTTAGAGCTGATTTTAACTATGTGTGGGGCGCTGAATCCAATAATGTAAGCAGTTTTTTTCTATCAGCTCTACTTTGGTAGATACAGGCTACTGTACCAGTAGTGTTATTTACGTTACAATGTATGTGGAAGAAATATTACAATCCAAAATAAATATGTAAATTATAAATGATGTAACCACTATTTCTGCATGCTTCTTGCAATAGTATACAAAATAAGCAAAAGAAATACAAATATTCTCGTAATAACAAGTTTGAGTATGATCTTATAAACTCTGCAACTCAAATAAATCCTACTGTGCTCTATAGAGATTTCTATTTGGAAGAACGGCGCTCTTTTCTCATTAGTGCTGCTATCTGTCGGTACTAAACGGAAACTAGTCATATAGTAGTTCCAGGAACGTCCACTAGATTGCATTGGTATTCTACTTGGCTAGTGGATCGTAGTTGTTGTCTTGCAGGTGGAGTGACATGTTGGAACATGTGAGTTTTGTTCTGAAATCATAACTTGTATCGCGTATACTAAGGCTTTATATTTAACATCCGTGTTAGTGGCCTGAACATAAAATGAGTTCAAGTCGAAGAAGTTGTGTTAACCATCCTGATGTGTTTTGCTACATATGTGGTGAGTACACATTTAAAGACAATAGAAAACATATCAGTGACTTTGTAAAAAAAGCATATCATGCATATTTTGGTGTACGCCTAGGGGACCAAGATAAAACGTGGGCTCCACATATTGTGTGTAAAATGTGTACTGAACACTTGCGACAGTGGACAACTGGAAAAAGAAAAAGTCTTAAGTTTGGTGTTCCAATGGTTTGGAGGGAACCCACAAACCATGTTGATGACTGTTATTTCTGCCTGGTAAATGTTACGGGTATGAATAGAAATAACCGGAACAAGTGGACATATCCTGATCTGCCTTCAGCAAGCCGTCCAGTTGTTCATTCCGATGTAATACCAATCCCAACGTTTCACCACTTGCCAGAGCTTTGTGAGACTGAAAACGAACGTAGTGAACATTCTTGTGACATGGATGATGGAAGTGACAGTGATTATGAGGGAATGTCAACAATTCCTCAACAGTTTAATCAAGATGAGCTAAATGATCTAGTTAGGGACTTTAATCTTTCAAAAGAATCGTCTGAATTACTTGCTTCCAGATTGAAGGAGAAAAACGTACTAGAACAAGGAACTAAAATCACATTCTACCGAACAAGGGAAAAGGAGTTTTTACCATTTTTCACTGAAGACACAAATCTCGTATTCTGTCACGATGTTAGAGGTCTCCTAGAACACATGGGTCTTCCAGAATACAATCCAGATGATTGGCGCCTGTTTATTGATAGCTCCAAGCGAAGTTTAAAATGCGTCCTTCTACACAATGGCAATAAATATGGCTCAATTCCAATCGCTCATTCAACACGACTGAAAGAAGAATATGAAGCAATTGCTTTGGTTATGGAAAAAATTAAATATCAGGACCATCAGTGGGCGATTTGTGTGGATTTAAAGATGGTGAACTTTCTTCTTGGACAGCAAAGTGGCTACACAAAATATCCTTGTTTTCTATGTCTGTGGGATAGCAGAGACAAAGCAAACCATTGGTCAAAAAAAGAGTGGCCGCAGAGAGACGACATGGTTGTTGGTAAGAAAAATATTATTAACATGCCTATTGTTGAGTGTGACAAAATCATTTTGCCACCTCTACATCTCAAGCTCGGTTTGATGAAGCAGTTTGTAAAGGCGCTAAATAAGGACGGGCCGTGCTTTGCTTACATGGGAAACAAGCTACCTCAGATCAGCACAGAAAAATTAAAAGCTGGAATATTTGATGGTCCCCAAATAAGACAACTCATGAAAGATCCGGCTTTCGTGGAGTCCATGAATGAGACTGAACGTAGAGCTTGGACCTCATTTGTAGAAGTTATCAAGAATTTCCTTGGTAATAATAAAGCTGATAACTATGTTGAGCTAGTGAACCAGATGCTTAATGCATTCCAAAAACTTGGATGTAATATGAGTATCAAAATTCATTACCTGCACAGCCATTTGGACCGTTTCCCAGACAACGTAGGCAGTCTGAGTGAAGAACAAGGTGAAAGATTTCACCAAGATATTAAAACAATCCAGGACCGCTACCAAGGAAGATGGGATGCCCATATGATGGCAGATTACTGCTGGAACCTAAAAAGAGACTGTGCAAAGAAACATTCAAGGATGTCACGAAAACGAAGCTTCCGAAGTGTTGAATAGATCGTTTTGAACAAATTATTTGATTTTTTATTCATAAAAACTATTATAAAATGCAGTTACAGAGTTATTATGTACTTGATGTTTGTGTTCATATGGTTTTCATTATTTTCAAAGTGTTCCAAATAACAGATTTAAATGTCATAGTTTTCTTTTCACTTACAGTAAAACAGCACCTATGCAATTTTCAACGTTGTAGCAGGTCAGTCTTGCAATTCCTATATCTCAAAAACTAAAGCTGTTAGGGGAAAACTAACGCCATATTTGGATTCAGCGTCCCAATTCTACTTCAAATCAGCTAAGAAACACCCGGCACCAAAACCACTGTAAGCCAGTGTTATGTGTTCAGGGATTTTGTTATATTGCAGTTCATTATTAGATATAGTTTTAAACTCAAGAAACAATTCGTAGTGACAAAAATAGTAATCCTAGCATAGCATAAATGAACGAAAAATCACTCATATGATAAAATCACTGTTACGTCAAGCAATGATCCATTCTTAAAAAGTGCTTGATAAGAAAGAGAGAGTGCTTGATAAGAAAGATAATGCACCTGCAGTCACATTAGCAGCATTGCCACTCCTAGCATAGTTATGCGAAACCTAGCATAACTTGAACTGTCTTAGCATCTGCATAGCATCTGCATAATACTTTACCTTACCTGAGACCAAAATGTTATTTCTCTCCTTCTCTCTCTCTCTCTCTCTCTCTCCACACGGAGAGTAAGAAATGCAGTTTTTGCAGCGGAGGGTAAGAATCAAAAGGGGCGTTCAGTAACCACAAAAACAACTGCCGGGTTCTTGGCCTTCCTTAAGGACGCAGATGTCTGTGAATGAGCATATATCGTTCGATTTCATATCATCTACACAAATAGCATCTTTAAGCTTCCTCGATTGTTGAGTCTGATTTCGGATTTCATAACCTTATTTCAATGTCAGAAACGTACATAATCGCTGAGGAGGAAATCTGAAATCATGTAAATACATATTTATTTAGTTAAAGCTGTATAAGCAGCGAGTTAGAGTACAAACAAATTTCTTTTAGTAGAAGTCGTGATTTTGAGCCACATCGCGTCCTCAAAAAAAAAAAAAAAAAAAAAAAATTGATTTTCACTTATATTTTCTCGGTTTCAAGATTGTCACCAGCTTTGCACGGAAATGAAATCCTTATGAAACACGCATACTGATACTTCCTACATATTGTGTACAGGAAATAAAACTTCGAATTTTTCTGAATTTAATAGATCCGGGTACGCGAAGTTATTATTAAGTAAAATATAATAAGGAAGAAAGCGAGTCTAATTTTGGCATAATTATATATGGAAGATCATAATTTTGTTAGCGTAGTGATGTAATGATCTGCTGTTTGGGTGGCAACGCTGGGCAGCAGTTGAACAATCGTTTCTAATTCGCCAGTTAGTTCCTGACTGTGTGTTGACGACTTGGTGTTGTGATAAACTAAACAGCAAGAGTATTATTATTTGGATTTTTTCGTGTCAATTGCTTTGAATCAAAGTGGTAGATAAAATGTCACGACGAAAGTGCAAATTTAATGACGATTTACAGAAGGAGTTTCCCGTGTTTAAAAAGACAAAAAGTGACTATGAAGTGTTTTGTGAAGTGTGTAGTTCCGTCGTATCGATAGCGAATAAAGGTCGCACAGATTTGAATCAATATTTATCTGCAGAAAAACACAAAAAATGCATATGTAGTGTTCATTCATCTAAAACAGTGGACAAATTCTTCTTAAAACAAGACACTACAGAAGAAAATAAAGTATTGGCAGCAGAGGCTGCATTGGCGTTTCATACTGTGGCTCATCACCAAAGCTACAAATCATGTGATTGTTCAACAAAATTATTTAAGCAGATTTTCAGTGACTCCTCAGTTGCCACCCACATTTCCTTAGCACGAAAGCAGAAGCTATAGTAAATAATGTTTTGGCTCCTAATTCCTTGAACATAATAGCAAATGAGTCCAACATTCAGAATATAAAATATATTGGTGTTTCAAGTGACACTTCCAATCACGGAGCAATCAAGATGTGTCCTATTTTGATTCAGTACTTTGATGCGAATACAGGTATGTCACATAAACTGTTAGATGTTACATCAATTCCAGATGAAAAGTCTGACACAGTTTCGAAAGTTGTGGTTAATGCATTAAAAACACAAAAATGTCTGATAAATGCATAGCTTTCAGTGGGGACAATTGCAATAGCAATTTTGGTCGTCTAAATAGGAAGGGGACTAATGATGTTTTTTTATCATCTTCAAACTTCTCTTGATAAAACTATTTTAGGAATAGGTTGCCCTGCTCATATCTTAAATAACTGTGTACAGCATGTGTGGGTGGTTGGGCAATTGACATTGAAAGCCTTGTGTTGAAGATATTTAACTATTTTTCAATTTACACCGTCCGAACTGAAGGATTAAAGGAATTTTCATCTTTTGTCGACATTGAATACAAACTTCTTTATCACTCCAAAACTAGATAGATTTCCTTGTTCCCTGCTATCAACAGAATACTGGAGATGTTCCCAGCCCTGAAATAATATTTCCTATCCCTAGAACACCCTCCTGTTGTTCTAAAACAGTTTTTTGAAAACCTTTTAAATGAATGTTACCTCTGGTTTCTTCATTCATTGGTGTTTCATAATAAAATTCAGGCAATGGAAAATGAGAATAACTCACTTGTGGAAATCATATCCATTCTCATTCCGTGGAAAGGACAATAACAGAAAGAAAAGACGCAGAATTCTTGTCACTAAAAGTTAAGGAAGTGATTAAAAAGAGCCAGGACAGCTGTTTGGAGTATTTGAAGAAATGGACTGAAAATTTTGATCAGTTTCACATTTTTCAATGGATGGAGCTCCATAAAATTCCACAGTGGACAGATATCGAGAAAAGTGTAGAATTTATGATGGATAAAGGAGTTAGTTTCGAGGAGTCCCTTTTGTTTGATCAACTTTCGAATTTGAAAATTTTTCTGGCGGAAAAGGAAAATAATAAAGAGTTCAATGAAGCATTGTCTCATAAGAAGTGGGTTAAATATTTCAGTGTTAATAAAGTATTGGTTTATTCTGAACTTTTGAAGATATGTCAGTTTTTCTATGCAATACCTGCTCACAATGCCAACGTGGAAAGGATTTTCAGTTTAATGAAATCAGTGGACACAAGAAAGAAATAGACTGTCAGTGGATTTAGTTAAAAAACCTATTGTTGACTCAGTAGAACTTCAAAGACTTTAGTTGTGTCCAATTCTATGAACTTTGCTTGAAGGACAGAGACCTAGTTCAGAAAGTCAGAAATTCATCGAAGTATACAACTAATTTGTAAGGTAAAAGTTTGTTTTAAGCATGTGGTTAAAATATTGTAGACAATCGTAGTTATTTTAATTAGGATTTCATTTCCTTCTTTTTAATCTTGATATAGTAATTATCACAGTCAATTCAAAGTTACAATGTTTAAAAAATGTTACAGTAAAGTCGCGATTATCCGCGAGTGCGGCGAAAAGGTATTCCGAAAGCAAGAGCAAAGATGAGTGACTGATTTGTTTTAGAAAGGCGTAATTGAAAACTTTTTTTTTTTTTTTTTTTTACAGAATAGTATTGTCCTTTGTTTATTGTTCTTTATTTTAGACGTAGAGCTCAGGCTTCTGTTGTAGTGTACAGTATATTAAAAGTTTTATTATGTTTTTTTGTACAATTGAAAATAGTTTTTATGCTGAAATATTTTTTCGTGTTTGCACCTTATTTTTAGTCTCTCTTTTCGGGTAATCCTTTGCCACCAAATTCCGCGGATAATCGTGGCTTTACTGTATTTTAGTGGAAAGAATGTTGAACATTTGTTGGTTATCAAATTCATTATTACAATTATTTTTATTAATAAATTATGGGAAACTTGTATAATATTTATCTATTATTATTATTATTATTATCATTATTACAGTGAAATTTCAGTTACACTTTATTCATTTATATTGTTTTTTTTTTTCAACAGTCATTGCTAAGTGTACTCTTTTTTCACTTTCACGATCTGGTAACCCTAAATGTATAGTAAATATTATACGTTATACACGATTAATGTAAAACAATGATTGAAATTAATAATAAAGCATAGTTTGGGAAAAAAAAATAAAGCATAATGTGGGTTGCTCTATTTATTATTCTACATTCATGTTTTGTTACTAAATTGTGAACTCCTAATTATTATTATTATTATTATTATTATTATTATTATTATTATTATTATTATTATTATTATTATTATTATTATTTCATAAACGTAGATGATAATCTAGGTGCTGCTACCTCTATATCTCAGATTATCGCTTCACCTGGCGCACGCTCAAATGCATCTAAAGTTAACAGAAAGATCCCAGAAAAACTGTTTTACAAATAAGGGAACATAGTAATATCTAAGAAACAGAAAAGAGTTCTGTCTTATCTCAGAGACCCTAAACCTTGTTCTTCCGCAAGAGCAGAGGTGCTTGATAGTAAAATAAGTAATATGGTACCAAAGGATCTTCTTCCTTTGCCTTTCGTTGAAGCAATTCGGTTTCTTGAATTTATGAAGTAGAACCAAGTTACCACTCACCATCCAGGCAAACTGTGACTCGCCGTATTGAGGCCTTGTTTTCTAAGGAGAAGTGTGGCTGCGGAATCGATTGATTTGACAACAGATAGCTGGGCTTCGCAGGCTACGGAAAGTTATATTACAATCACAGTCCACTATATGCTTCCATATAAGTTCAATAAGTTCAGTCCTTCAAATAATTGAAATAGAAGTGAGGCACACAAGGGTAAACCTAACTCAGCACTTAGCCCATGTTGCCGAGTAGTGGAATATTTTAGATAAAATACATGCGATTGTCTATGACAATGCTAGTAATATCACAAGTGCGGTACGAGAACTTCCGTATGCAAGCATATGTTGTTTTGCTCAGACTCTACAAATCTTTATAAATAAGTGTCTTGCAATAGAATAAATCGAGAAAATGTTAAGTGTTGTTAGTCGGATTGTTTCCCACTTTAAACATAGTACGTTGGCAACGTCAGAACTGGAAAAATAGTAAAGGTTATTAGAATTGGAAGTACATTTCCTTATACAGCAAGTTAAAACTCGGTGGAACAGCATACATGGAAACGTTTGTCAAGTCAAAATCGCCACTTACTAATACTTAAATGAAAAATATACTAATCGTTAGTGATACGTTAGTACTGGTTAGTACTGCAAGCACAACGTTAGTACTCTCACCCATGTAAAGTTATTAGCGAATTAAAGTGACGATATTCACTTGACGTCAAGCCAGAATCGCCACTTTTGTAAATATTGTCCAAAGTATACAAAAGTGATGTCAATCGTTAGTACTACGTTAGTACTGGTTAGTACTGCAAGCACAACGTTAGTACTCTCACCCATGTAAAGTTATTAGCGAATTAAAGTGGCGATATTCACTTGACGTCAAGCCAGAATCGCCACTTTTGTAAATATTGTCCAAAGTATACAAAAGTGATGTCAATCGTTAGTACTACGTTAGTACTGGTTAGTACTGCAAGCACAACGTTAGTACTCTCACCCATGTAAAATTATTAGCGAATTAAAGTGGCGATATTCACTTGACGTCAAGCCAGAATCGCCACTTTTGTAAATATTGTCCAAAGTATACAAAAGTGATGTCAATCGTTAGTACTACGTTAGTACTGGTTAGTACTGCAAGCACAACGTAGTACTCTCACCCATGTAAACTTATTAACGAATTATATGTCACGAAACTACCATAAAAAATAAATAGAGAATTTTTCGTGGAATCAAATTCTATCCAGATCCAAAACCACTAATAAACCCTACTAGTTCAATCGTTAGTGTTTGTAGAGCTACAACTCCCTACTTTAATGCTTCAATAGTTTGGTCGCTACAACCAGAAACTCTCCTCCAGGAAGCACTAACAACTAATCCTACTGTAATCGATAGTTCATTGTTAGTGCTTCTAGCAAACACTAATAGTTTCGTTAGTGCTATACTACTAATGTAGATATAGTCAATTATATGTTACGAAGCTTCTCTAAAAGTACATGGAAATTTTTCATTGGTATAAATTCTCTCCAAATTCGAAAGCAGTAATGTTCTATTCTAGTGCAATAGTTAGTGCTTCCTAGACCAACTAACAACATTAGTGCATCAATAGTTTGGATGTTAGAACGAAAAGATTTTTGGGATACCTAACTTTAAGTTAGCTCCAGTCTAGAAAGCACTAAGTGTGAAACCTAGGGCAATAGATAGTTTGTAGCTAGTGCTTCTAGAAAACACTAATACTTTTGTTAGTGCTTCTCTGTTAGTGTAGATATTAGCAATTATGTCATGAATCTCCCATAAGAAATACATTGGGTATTTTTCATCTTATAAAATTACTACCAAATTTAAAATCACTAATAGTCAATTATAGTGTAATTTATAGTGCTTCGTTAGTACTTGCTAGTGCATAGACTCCAAACATTAATGCCCATCGTGAATGTTTTTGTGGGAAAGGGCTATCGTGTAGTTACCACCCTCTAAGTTTTATCTTCTAGCGTCTATACTGTTGAAAGTCTAATGTAGGAAGTTCTGCAATAAAGCTCAGTAACAAAGTAGTAATCACTACACTACATGTGGCCATTAGTGCTTTTAAATTTGGCAGGAACTTTACAAAATGAAAAATTCCACGTGTTTAAAGTTAGCCCCATCCACATCTCAAATGTTACTAAATATTTTCACATGACTAGTGCTACGATAGTGCACTAAACACTAAAGTTAGTGCTGTAATAGTTTAGAAGTTATTAGAGAATAACTCGATTGGAAATAAATTTAAATTTATCGAAATTTACTATGATTATCCCACAAAGGTAGGATAAACGTCAGGGTTTAATGCATCATTAGTGCTTCCTGAAACACCAAGCACTAAGTTAGTGCTATGATAGTTTAGGAATTATATGTGAATAACTCACTCGAGGTTAAATTTAAATCCGTCGGATTTTACAATAATTGTCCAACAAACGTAGAACAAACGCTTAAAATTAGTGCATCGTTAGTGCTTCATAAAACACAAAGCATTATCGCTACTGCTATCATAGCTTAGGAGTTATTAATGAATAATTCGGGTATGACTGAATTTGAATTCATCGAATTTTACATTAAATTTCCACAAATATACGACAATGACTGAAGGTTAGTGCACCGGTACTGCTTCAAAAATACTACGCACTAACGTTAGTGTTATAATAGCTTAGAAGTTATTAATGAATAACTTAAGTGGGGTTAACTTTAGATTTTTAAATTTTTACACAATATTTCACTAGTTGTCACAAAAACGAGACAAATATTAGTGGTTAGTGCATTGTTCGTGCTCCATAAAAGTAAGCACTATCGTTAGTGATATAGTGTAAGGAATATTAGTAAATAACTTGCGGGGATAAATTTAAATTTTTCAAATTTTACAATAATTGTCCCTCAAAGATTAGTGCAAACGCCAGAGATTAGTGCATCTTTAGTGCTCAAAAAGTACTAAGCACTAACGGTAGTGTTATCTTAACTTAGCAGTTATTAATGAATAACTCGGACGGAACTGAATTTAAATTTATCGAATTTTACAATAATTGTTCTCTCAAAGATGGAACAGACATCAAAATTAGTGCATCGTTATTGAGTCCCAAAACACCAAGAAGTAACATCAGTGCTTTCATAGATCAAAGTCAGTGCAAAATTCGAAAAATTAGTGTAAAATTCGATAAATTTAAATTCAGTCATGCCTGAGTTATTCATTAATGACTCCTAAACTACGATAGCACTAACGTTAGTGCTTAGTGTTTTTTGAGCACTAACGATGCATTAATCTTTGACGTTTATCCCAACTCTATGAGACGATTATTGTAAAATTCAATAAATTTAAATTTAGTCCCGAGTGAGTTATTCACATATAATACCTAAATCATGATAGCCCTAACTTTAGTACTTGGTGTTTCGGGAAGCACTAACGATGCACTGAAATCTGACGTTTATCTTACCATTATGGGATTAGGGATGGCCAAAATTTTCCGGAATCCGGATTCCGGAAATTTTGTTTTCCGGAATCGGAAAATTTACTTTCCGGAATTCGGAAAAATTCCGGATTTCGGAAAAATTCCGGAATTCGGAAAAATTCCGGAATTCAGAAAAAAATCGGATTTCGGAAAAATTCCGGAATTCAAAAAAAATCCGGAATTCGGAAAAATTCCGGAATTCAGAAAAATTCCGGATTTCGGAAAAATTCCGGAATTCAGAAAAAATTCCGGAATTCGAAAAAAATTTGGATTTCGGAAAAATTCCGACATTCGGAAAAAAACCGGAATTTAGAAAAAATCGGAATTTTTCCGAGATCCGGAATTTTTCCGATTTTACTTTCCGGATTCCGGAAAGTAAAAATTCTGGAATTGGCCATCCTTAGCTAGTAGCTGTTAAAAGAAAAACACAATAATGAATAGGCTATATATACTGTATTAATTTCTTGTAGTTGGATATGTCTTTATCATTTACGTAGACAATTGCTACTGTAGTTATTTACTACTTTATGAGAAAGGTCTTATTTTCACACACAAAAAAGTCGCCGGTATGTCTCAAACATTATCGCGTTCCCACCTGCAGCTGCTCCAAAGAACTGCAAACTACTTTTTAACCAGGCGAAAGGCAGTGAAGGAAAATAAATCTCAACAAATATTCTAATAACATTCGCTTATTGTCAACATACCTACAGTGAGCGCAGAAAGTGTTCGTACACCGTGCATACTTTATATTGAGAACAGCTAGCATGAGAACGGGAGGTGGAAAATATATATATAACCAGAATTAAGACTACACATTCATACATTTTATTTCTATATACAAGAGAAAGGCCAAACAAACACAATCACTGTTTTGTTCAGAAAAAAAGAGAGAATTCCTTTTTTGTAAACGCAAAAAGTCACCGTACACTTATGCTTGAATTAATGCTTACAAAGTATATTACGTTATTTAATATTTTGTGTTATTACCCTGTGCGTTAATGATTGTCTGTAGTCTTCGTGGCATTGATTTCACCTGTAGTAGTTCGTAGTTCTGTAGCTTCGGGACTGATTATGTCCCATTCTTCTTGAATTAGTTGAGGTGCTACATCGCAGAAATCAACGAAA
Organism: Thermobia domestica; assembly: GCF_964235325.1. NCBI lineage: Eukaryota > Metazoa > Arthropoda > Insecta > Zygentoma > Lepismatidae > Thermobia > Thermobia domestica. Next base: position 211,113,869 of record NC_137457.1, on the reverse strand, counting down.
AACTGCAAATTGTGATAAGAACATTCCCGTTGGTATAAATAATGTTTAAGGCTATACAATGAAATTAAGTCGGGGAGGCATCGTCTAAAGTCAAAGAAATCCAAGATGGCGGCCATATTTCAAAATAGCTACACGGTTACAGTTTTTCTGTTACTCATCGCAGGAATTGAGTGTTTGGTATCGACTTATAGGTTTTTGAGGTCAAGGATTCCAATTTTTATGTTAAAAACAAATTAGGAATTACTATAGGTGTTTTTCTATTCCATATAGTTTTTAAATTGAAACATAGGCGAAATCATTATACACTATTTTTTCTAAAAATATATGATATAATGCTATGCTGATTGCTGAAAAGATTCTGTTTGATTCGTTTTATCACAAACTGTCCAGAAGAAAATAAGCGATGTATGTCTGGTAGCTGAGACTCTGTATCAAAAAGGTCTTTCAGATGGACCGGTAGCCAACGGGCATAGTTATTATGATCCAGGACAAAAAACCAAGGAATCATGTCTCTTAAGCAGCCACGGTACAAAAAGTAGTTGTCTTCTCTAATTGAGCGAAGAGAAGCAATAGGATTTCCATATCAAGACAAGTCAGCCAATATTTGAACATGATACTGTCTGCAGCTCGCTCTTCACACCAAATGTCAAATTCAAGCTCGGAACCAGACTGGTGGTAAGCATCTTGCAACAAATGGTATAGTGCTACTGCAGTCACTTGGTGAATTCCTCTGGCTTCCTTTACGTGGGTTACTTTGAGATAGCTTTCCGCAGCAAACATCACCATGAACATTTTCTCACCATACATGCCTGGATAGTTCCACTGAATCACTTTTGATAACGCAAAAAGTGGTTGATCCACTACCATGACAGGAATTTGATTTCCCTTAAGAAATTGTGTAACTCGTTTTATTACGTTCATCGCATGCTTGATCATAGCTATTGATGATGAATCTTTATAGAATAATGGTAAAAGTTATTATATTCCTGGAACAAAATCAGTTGAAGCAAGTTTGTCTATGAGCATGGTAGGCAGCTCACGATGTATCAAGTCCAATGTCGATATCCTCGCTAATGACATGTTTTAGCCATGCAATTTCTTCTCTCTTCTGATTCGTAGCGGTGGGTGTCAGCATGAGTTTCAATGTAACATCAGAACAAGTTGGAATAGTGGGTTCTTTTGACTTAAAGATTGCTGTTTCCACCAAAGCAAACTCGTCCGGAAGACTAGGCACACTTTGCTTTTTGAAGTTACTTATGAAATACTGTATATCTTGTGTAGGCCTTACTGTTCCTAAACATTCAGGTGTCGGATTTTGAAATATTGATATACTTGTCCCATGAAAGGAACTGTCCGAAGTTGAACTACTAAGATTGTGGTCTATGTTATCGTACGCTCCAATTGTGAATATATCTTTACGTAGTTTTAATGGACACAATACCTTTTCTTCTTGGTACCTGACATTTACAAGTTCACACATCGCTGTTGAGAGTTCCAGCACACGAGTGTAGGAGATTGAAAGATCAAGTGAATGTAGCTTTTGTGTGTGTGTTTTCCAAATATTGAAAGAACCACGTAAACTGGCAGCGGGGGTTCTCTATCAGTTTCAAGCCTCAATATGTTTCCAGTTGGTTTTCGGGTTGGTTGGTTGTATATTAAAACAAAGCGATTGCGATTTTGTTAAAAATGGCTGTGTAACAACTTCATTGTCTTCAATGTTGGATCCATACAAGAGCATATTCACATTGGCAAGTAGGGAGCGAGGAACAGATTTACGCTGGGTTTTAGCATGTAAATCACCATTGAATGCGTTCTTTTGTTATAGCATTTCTTTCTTTACTATTTTAGCAACACGCAACAAAGCAAGGGCGTCTTCATCTTGGTCGTTTTTACAAGATTCCAACATGGTATCACCAACAGTTTTATCATATGCTAATATATACTCTCTGCCAGACATTTGTGCCGTCATATACGGGAAATGTGCAAGAATCCTCTGTCGTAATCTTAAGGTGTGACATTTTCTCATCCGTTCCTAGTAGTTGCATTAGTCTCATCTTCTACATTATTGTCAGGACACTCATCTTGAAAACTGGTTGCGTTTCATCTGAACCCTTCATACTTTCCTCCATGAAATTAACTAACTCTGCAAAAACTACCCTTTCAAATGCATGAACATTGCAAGTTCATGTCAATTGACTACTCCGAGACTTGTTATACAATCCTGCTAAGCACTTTGCATGGTATTTTGCATCTAGAGCAATCATATCACACCACTAAGTTTTGCTAGTAGATCACTATTTCCTTGTTCAATGGCACACTTCCTCACCTTTTGATCTACTTGTAACGTGGTTACATTAAACAATTGATCCTTGGTGGTCGCAGAACCATTACAAAAGAAGCACATCTCTTTAGAAGTAGATGATCGATGTTTACGATCATGTGATAATGATGTAGACTCTTTGTCACCTTCATTAAGCTTCCGTTTCTTTGCTCTTTCGAACATTGTGGAGTTATAATTTAATGCACTTTTTTGTGCCATTTAGCTTGTCGTTTTAAAAGTGCTTTTTCCACTCCACAGTTATCTTCATCAAACAGTTTTATATACATATCACTGGGTAAGGCACAAATATATTGAAAGGTTTCTAAATTATTCGTAAGCGTTGCGTATCCAGCGTTACGAAAAGATGCATTTGGGTTATTTGCAGAACATACCAAATGTTCATCAGATACCTTTTGACACAGTATACACTTTGTCCAATCAACACTTTTAGTTCTTTTTTTTTATCTTCCAGGTCACATGCAGGAACTAATAGGAGACGTTTTGCCATTTTCGATTGCCACCTTCACGTACTCAAATCTGAAAAATATAATTAAAAAAAATAAAATAAAATAAAAACAGGGATTAGTTGGCTATTGCATTTCTTACAACGAGTTTACTGTTTTATAAATACTGTACTTGTGATCAGAACATTTCCTTAGCGCAAAGCAATATATATATATATATATATATATATATATATATATATATATATATATATATATATATATATATATATATATATATATATATACGAGGGTTGGGGCAAAAGTCATGGCAACTATTTTTTTTTTCTTGAAGATACCAGTCCGGTTGGAAAATCTGACATATACAGACGAAAGGACAAGGTGTTAACTACATGTGTTGACACTGACATATCGTAACACACTAAATTATTACGGTAGTACACAGGGCAATATGACCTTCACGGTGCAAAAGAATGGCAACACAGTACGCGTACAGTTAACATGACAAATCTGAGCCTAAGGACGCTCAAAGTAGTCCTCTGCTACTTGCACCACACGCTGCCAACGATGTGGGAGACGTTGAATACCACCCTCTTCAGCATTTGCCGCACCATGTGTGAGTCGGGTCACCTGTTCGCGCACAGCATTAGCAATGTCCTCGCGTGTTGCAAACCGCCTACCACACAGTGAGTGGTTCCTTAATCTTTCGAATGAGATCAAAGTCACAGCTCGATATGTCAGGAGAGTATGGTGAGTGCTCCAATTCTTCCCATCTCCAATGTCGCAGTAGCTGCATACACACTCTGCTTTATGTGGTTTGGCATTTTCGTGCAGGATTATTGCACTGTCCACAAGATCCGGACGTTTCTCCCGAACGCCACGTCGTACCTGTCACACCAGGAAGTCCCTGTAGTACTGTGCGGTCACTGTTCTGCCATGTGGAACAAAGTGACAAACAACGACACCCCTTACGTCAAACACGATGATCACCATCAATTTGACTGGGGAAGGATTCTGAAGGAACTTCTGCCTCCTTGGTGATCCAGCATGTCACCACTCTGCGGACTGACGTTTCAGTTCTGGTTCGTATGCCATGGCCCCAAATTCATCGATGGCGACTATTCGTGACAAGAATTGATCGCCGTCCTGTTGCCAGCGTGCAAAGTGGTCGGAGCATATTGCATAGCAAATCCACCTTAAATCCACCTTTGAACTTCCGTCAGTGCATGCGGTACCCACCGCGATGCGATTTTGCGTAGTTGCAGCTCATTACGCAACATCCTGTGGACGGTGCGTTTCTCGATGCCACTTGCCTCCGTCAACTCCAGTAGCGTCCATCGTCTGTCTTCATCCAGGAGCTGCTCGATGACGACATGTTGCTCCGCACACTGACAGGTCGTCCCGAACGTTACTCATCACTGGTTGACACACGTCCTTGCTGAAACTTTCCTACCCACCGTGCTACTGTCCGGTATGGTAGGGCATTATTCCCAAGCGCTTCCACTAATTCACTGTGACATTCCATCGCATTCCAGCCTCGGAGAACGGCTATTTTGATGTAAGCGCGCTGCTCAACACGGGTTACTTCCATCTCGCACGACACTCACCAACTGACTGATTTTACAGACCTCGGTGTGCTACTACCAGTTATCACAGAGACATCTATTGTTCTGCATACACACTATGCCTGCAGAACTTCCACACGACACATAGAAGTTTGTGATCCGCTCACATGTCTCCAAGTAAAAAAATAGTTGTCATGACTTTTGCCCCAACCCTCGTGTATATATATATATATATATATATATATATATATATATATATATATATATATATATATATATATATAATTCCTAACGCGTTTTTAACACAAAATTTGCAATCCTTGACCTCAAAAACCTATAAATCGATACCAAACACTCAATTCCTGCGACGTATAACAGAAAAACTGTAACCGCGTAGCTATTTTGAAATATGGCCGCCATCTTGAATTTCTTTGCGTTTAGATGATGCCTCCCCGACTTAATTTCATTGTATAACCTTAAACATTATTTGTACCAAAGGGGATGTTCTTATCACAATTTGCAGTTTTTATACACGTAGCACCTCAACTAAATAGCTTTTCTTAGGCCTTCTTTAGTAGACAAGCTGTGCCTTCTGATTCTTGTCTCCAGAACAGATCATAGATGTTCTATGGGGTTCATGTCTGGGGATTGGGGAGGTGTGCGAAGCTGTTTCAAGGTATTATAGAGTCAGGGGCGGATCCAGAGGGGGGCGATCAGGGCGATCGCCCCCCCCCACAAGAGGAAACTCTTATTTTATATATAAATAAACCCATCCATAACAAGTTTGGAGCTCTTAAAAGTAGCAGTATTACCGCCGACCGCCCCCCCAGAAGTCCGTCCTGGATCCGCCCCTGGCAAACCTTGCAGACAGGCCTCGTTCAACAGTACAAACAATAATTGCGATGTATAATGTTTCTATCACTGTGCGAAACCATAAAAAAAATAATAATAATAAAAAAATAATAATAAAAAAAAAAGAACTGGAAGACCAAGAGTGTTGAGTGAACAAGTTAAACGTTACATTATTAGGGAAAGAAAAAAGGTTCCAAAAAGTAGTGCTGTGCAATTAGCAACGGATCTGGAAACACGCGGTGTTAAAGTATCAGCCAGTACAGTGCGGAATATTTGCAGGGTATCATGGTCGGATAGCCAGGAAAATGTTCTGGGTGAACAAGACAAATCGTATAAAGAGACTAAAGTTTGAAAAAGAGTATAAAGATAAGGGATCAGGCTTCTTTGTGGAATAGGGTCATATTTTCGGACGAAAGTAAATTTAATTTTATCGAGTCCAATGGGAGGCGTATGGTATGGCGCAAGGTGAATACAGATGAATCCTCAAAATCTCGTCCCTAAAGTAAGACACGGAGGAGGGTCTGTGCTCGTCTGGGGTTGTATGAGTGCCTCAGGAGTGGGTCGTCTCCACCTTATCGATGGAGTGATGATCCACAAAGTGTATATTAACATATTAAAGGAATATCTCCATACTAGTGCGCAGAAGATGGTTCTTGAAAACAATTTATTGTTCAGCAAGACAACGACTCCAAACATACAGCGGAAAATACTCGATTGTGGCTACTCTATACAGGGGCGGATCCAGGACGGACTTCTGGGGAAGGGGCGGTCGGCAGTAATACTGCTACTTTTAAGAGCTCCAAACTTGTTATGGATGGGTTTATTTATATATAAAATAAGAAAGTTTCCTCCTGTCGGGGGGGGGGGGCGATGGCCCCGATAGCCCCCCTCTGGATCTGCCCCTGAGGTTTGCTATCTTTCTCAAAGACTTACCCTTCTTATGCACTTCAATAATTACTTTTCTTGTCTCCTCATTTGTTTCTGTTCGGTTGCTTCCCATTTCGACAGCCCACCGTGCAGTTTTTTCACTCCTATTCACAACTAAACTCATTCTGTTACTCGTCATGCTATACAGAGGTGTATACTCAGGTGAATACTAGTGAACCCCAGTTGTGGTATCTTTGTTTCGTATTCGTACGTCAGGTGTACGATCACTTTTTGCGTCTACTCTATACATTTTCTACGGAATTTATTTACTTTCTGACCATTAAACTTGTCTTTGTGGTTCTTTATTGATATATTCATAAAGCTTAGTTTTCATTATTCATATTGTGTGCGTTATTACACTTCTTAAATTTTCTGTTTCTTTTTCGCAGGCATTCTCGTTTCAATAGCATAGGTGTACGAACACTTTCTGCGCTCACTGTATGTACAGTAAATACAAATTTATAATTTTAGACTTTACGAAGTATACAATGTAATTGTTCAATAATTAACATAAGCAGGCATTCATTAATTTATATTAATATAATAGTTAACAAAACTAATAAGCGGGTGATTGATGACTCAGTGGTAGAGTTTTCACCTATGGTATTGTAACCCAGGACATGTGGGTTTTCGATGGCTAATTTTGTGTTCGAAAATTTTCCCGGTGGTACTCTTGGTTCCCTTTCTTATATTTGTTCCATCATCACTCATTAACGAATTTAGTTTATCAAAACTCTATAGCCATATATTCATTCTGTCCGTCAGTGAAACAAACAGTCTCAAGAACTATCTGATGGATTACCAATCAATTTTGGCCATGATGTACAGAGTCAATAGTTAAGAATCGAGTTCCCTGATGAATGTAATATTCAAACCGGAAGCGGTACAAATCAACCATTTCCGGTTTTAACGTTAATCATTATATAGTAAATATGGTAATAGATAGCGAGAAGCGGTTTCCAGTAATCGACATATATAACATTCATGTAGATAGAATGTTACCCAGTTTGTGCATCTGCTGAAAATAATGAGCTTAGGTATTTAGAGAGCATTTTCCGCTTTAGAAAATGTGTGCTTGGTAAATAATGTAGAGAATTAGCTGAGTCAGGCACGTAGCTAGAATATGGTAATAGGAAGGGGGGGGGGTCTGTCACGAAATACTGTGGTTATTTACCAGGGGCTCAATCATTCTAAACTATTTTATTGGCAACATACATTGGTTCGTTTAGCCAAGATTTCTAATGGGGGCATGATATGAAATACTGTGGTTACACACCAGAGGCTCGATCAATCTAAATATTTTACTGACAACATACCCATATTGATTGGTTAGGACAATAAAATGAGGATATATTAGTAAGTATTTTAATAAGAAGCTATGAAGAAATCTCGAGTAAAAGAATATAAAAAAAGTATTGAAAAAGATATCGTCTTCCGAGGTCATTCGAACGGTGTCGAGAATTTTGCGTCTGGGAAATTTGCGCCGTACTTCAAGAACAGGGAAAATTGCGCCTGCGATGTACCTCCACCGGGAAGTTTGAGCCCTGCGAAATAAAAGAACCTATTGGAGCTTACGCATTTCCTCGGAGGGGCTGACATTACAGCATAAACAATCCTCCCCCCACAACCATGCCATTTGTGATTTATTTTCATTGTGGCTATATAAGGGGAGAATAAACTTCAATATAAGCCAAAAGAACACAACGGATCAACGCAATCACTGCTTCTTCCAGAGATGATTTTGGGGGAACACTGGCCTCCCCAGAGCTCTCAGAGTGCCCCCTCGGAGGAGACCAAAATAATACGTCTATAATATAATAATAAATAGAATAGTACCAGCAGTGACCCCCCTCCGGAATACTAAATGTGCCCCCCGGAACATTTTTCCTGAAAGAACGACTGAACGCAATTGTGTGTTTGAAGTGTAATTCCAGCAAGTAAACACACTGTACATAGTTTTCTTGATAATATTACTGAACTGATTTTACATTCACTTTACATTTTCTTTTCTATATTTTGTGTCCTGAAAAGCCAAACAACTCGCAAGGATTGTAAACAGAGATATCTGGGTAGAGCCAAACAGCCTTTTGTAGATTAAATTATACTCTTTGATTATATTAATAAATAATTATATATCAGTCATTTATACGTTTATTGTAAATTTTGTAGTATAATGAAAAATTGTATTTGTATGGATTGCTCTTTAGTGAACTAAAATTGTATTTTTTTCATTTGTTCGGAATATTATAACGGATGGAGTAACTCACTGAGACGATGAGAGGCAAGTCTAGTTCAAGTGTGAGTGGAAGTTACTTTACACAATACAATAATAAGTTGAATTGTAGGGCGCTAACATCCCAGTGCAAATATATAGCCGGCGCATTTTCCCCTCTTTTTGGGGTATGGCGCAAACATCCCAGTGCAAATATATTGCGAGCGCATTTTTTCCTATTATTGTGGTAGGGCGCAAATTTCCCGGGCGCAAAATTCTCGCATTCAAGGAAAATATAATGTCCGTGAAGTTGACAAGCCACTTATGTCAGACTCCAATTTCGACTTTAAACGTCGCTAGTGCTACGTTAGTGTTCGATAGTGACGCAAATCGTTAGTACTCCAACTGCATGCCAACACGCCCACTTCTAAGAATCATCTCAAAAATGAGGTTAACCGTTAGAGCAAGTAAGTGCTCATTGGTGCCATTAACATTAACGTTAAAGCCTCCATCGTACGGCCCTTTGAGTAATAATAACACCACGTTTTTTGCTAGTCTCAATGCGTCCCTATAATCTCGCGAACATTCTGACGTGCCCAAGTTAGTTACTTTTTTTTTTTTGGGGGGACTATTGTTTATCTGTTATTGTTTATTGTTTATTGCTAGTCTGCAGAGTAGTCCTTACATTAATATGCCATTGTCCTTGATAATCATTGCGTATTTACAAGCAATTTGTTATTACTGTTAGAAGATATCAAAAAGCAACAGATAAAATCTACTACTTAACGGTTCATATTTTTCTTTTACAGTACATAAACGATTAATAATAATAATAATAATAATAATAATAATAATAATAATAATAATAATAATAATAATAATAATAATAATAATAATAATAATAATAATAATAATAAGACTATTCCAGCATAAAAGTTATCAATTGCATCACACTGGCAACAAGCGACGCATATTTTAACTTCATAAAAAATCGTTTCTCACGATTTTCTGGAAAACTACGTATGATAACATCTTCATTATGTCAAGTTGTTTATCTCAGTGTGATATATGTCTTACCTCTGGACAATATCACAGTAAAACAAAAATTAAATATTAGGAGTACATCGTAGTTTTGGACTACATCTCATTAACCATGGGAAGATTGAGTAGTGTATACTTTAGGATGTAAGTTTCAGCTTAACTTGCATCATACATTCTTAGGATTACAAAAAGGAAATTTGTTCGTTTGCATTTGAACAAAATTCTTAGGATTACAAAAAGAAAAAATAATTTTCCGAAATCCGGAATTTTTCCGAAATCCGGAATTTTTCCGAATTCCGGAATTTTCCGATTTTACTTTCCGGATTCCGGAAAGTAAAAATTCCGGAATTGGCCATCCCTATATGGGATAGTTATTGTAAAATTCGATAAATATAAATTTAGCTCCAATCGAGTTATTCGCTAATAACTTCTAAACTATTATAGCATTAACATTAGTACTTAGTGTTTTATAGAGCTCTAAGAACGCACTAACCGCTGGCGTTTGTACCACTTTTATTGCACAATTACTATAAAATTGAATAAGAGTTGAAAAATCTAAAGTTAGCCCCGCTCGTGTTACTACTTAATAAGTTCTAAACTATCATAGCAGTAACGTTCGTGCTTAGTGTACGAACGTAGCAGTAACCATGTGAAAAGTTTTAGTAGTATTTGAGATGTGGATGGAGTTAACTTTAGACATAATGGAATTTTTCATTTTGTAAAATTCCCGCCAAACTTAAAATCACAGTGACTACATTTGGTTTTATTGCACAACTTCCAACATTAGTCCTTCAACAGTATGAACACTAGAAGATAAAATTTAGCGGGTGTACCTTGCGCCTTCCCACATAACCATCCACAATGAGAAGCACTAATGTTCGGAGTTGATGCACTAGCACGTACTAACAAAGCACTAATGATTACACTAGAATTAATTGACCATTAGTGCTTTTAAATTTGGCGAGAATTTTATAAATGAAAAGTTCCCTATGTATTTCCTATGAAAGTTTAGTGACATATAACTTCCCATATATACACTAATAGAGAAGTACTAACGAAACTATTAACGTTGTCTAACGATGTACTATCGATTGCAGTAGGATTATCGTTGGTATTTTCTGGGGAGAAGCTAACGTGAATTTAGACCCCAAAAGCTTTTTTCTTTAATTTGGCGACAATTTGACCCAGTAAAAAAAATCTTCATGTATTTTATGGGAGTTTGTCATATACAATTGCTCACATCTACAAAGTAGAGAAGAATTACGAAAATATTGGTGTTTCCTAGAAGCACTAGCAAACACATTATCGACTGCACTAGGTTTCGTCGTTAGTTCTTTCTGGGGAGGAACTAACGTGAAGTTAGCTCCACCAAAGTTTTCTGGGTCTAGCATCCAAACTATTGAAGCACTAGTACTGTTAGTTCGTGCTCTAAAAAGCACTAACGATTGCACTACAAGAGATCATTAGTACTTTTGAATTGTCAAAAATTTGACCCGATGAAAAATTCTAAATGTATTTCTTATGGGAGTTACGTGAAATATAATTGACCACATCCACACTGATAGTGAAACACTAACAAAATTTGTGGTCTTTATCTAGAAGCACTAACGATTGCACTAGAAGAGAACATTAGTGCCCTATGGAGACTACTTCACGGAGATTATTCTAACACCAATGTCTCTGGCCCGCTAGAAGCATGTCCTTAGTTACGATTTTAGCTTAACACTATTTCAATATCGTCACTTCAGTTCGTTTAATGACTTCATTTCGGCGAGAATACTAACGTTTTACTTGAAGCACTAACAATTGACACTACTTTTGTATACCTTAGACAATATTATCAAAAGTGGAGATACTGGCTTCACGAGTGAATATCGACACTTTAATTCTTTAATAAATTTACATGGGTAAGAGTACTAACCTTCCGCTCGAAGCACTAACCAGTACTAACGAAGCACTTACGATTGACACCACTTTTGTAAACTTTGGACAATATTTATAAAAGTGGCAATTCTGGCTTGACGTCAAGTGAATATCGCCAATTTATTCCCTAATAACTTTTCATGGCTAAGAGTAGTAACGTTGTGCTTGCAGTACTAACAAGTACTAACGAAGCACTAACGTTTGACAACACATTTGTATACTTTAGTGGCGATTCTGGCTTGACGTCAAGTGAATATCGCCACATTAATTCGCTAATAACTTTACATGGGTGAGAGTACTAACGTTGTACTTGCAGTACTAACCAGTACTAACGTAGTACTAACGATTGACATCACTTTTGTATACTTTGGACAATATTTACAAAAGTGGCGATTCTGGCTTGACGTCAAGTGAATATCGCCACTTTAATTCGCTAATAACATTACATGGGTGAGAGTACTAACACTGTGCTTGCAGTACTAACCATTACTAACGTAGTACTAACGATTGACATCACTTTTGTATACTTTGGACAATATTTACAAAAGTGGCGATTCTGGCTTGACGTCAAGTGAATATCGCCACTTTAATTCGCTAATAACTTTACATGGGTGAGAGTACTAAGGTTGTGCTTGCAGTAATAACCAGTACTAACGTAGTACTAACGATTGGCATCACTTTTGTATACTTTGGACAATATTTACAAAAGTGGCGATTCTGGCTTGACGTCAAGTGAATATCGCCACTTTAATTCGCTAATAACTTTACATGGGTGAGAGTACTTACGTTGTGCTTGCAGTAATAACCAGTACTAACGTAGTACTAACGATTGACATCACTTTTGTATACTTTGGACAATATTCACAAAAGTGGCGATTCTGGCTTGACGTCAAGTGAATATCGCCAATTTAATTCGCTAATAACTTTACATGGGTGAGAGTACTAACACTGTGCTTGCAGTACTAACCAGTGCTAACGTAGTACTAACGATTGACATCACTTTTGTATACTTTGGACAATATTTACAAAAGTGGCGATTCTGGCTTGACGTCAAGTGAATATCGCCACTTTAATTCGCTAATAATTTTACATGGGTGAGAGTACTAACGTTGTGCTTGCAGTACTAACCAGTACTAACGTAGTACTAACGATTGACATCACTTTTGTATACTTTGGACAATATTTACAAAAGTGGCGATTCTGGCTTGACGTCAAGTGAATATCGCCACTTTAATTCGCTAATAACTTTACATGGGTGAGAGTACTAACGTTGTGCTTGCAGTACTAATCAGTACTAACGTAGTACTAACGATTGACATCACTTTTGTATACTTTGGACAATATTTACAAAAGTGGCGATTCTGGCTTGACGTCAAGTGAATATCGCCACATTAATTCGCTAATAATTTTACATGGGTGAGAGTACTAACGTTGTGTTTACAGTACTAACCAGTACTAACGTATCACTAACGATTAGTATATTTTTCATTTAATTATTAGTAAGTGGCGATTTTGACTTGACAAACATTACATGTAATGCTTGAGAGATTAATAGAACAAAGAAGAGCTCTTAACAATGAATTACACTAGTTAACAAAGGTTTTGTTACATAAAAGGAAATACCTGTTCTTAAAGGAACTTTTTGCGCTGAATTCGAATATGCACTCGGTTTTTCTCCATCACGTACGATTTTCCCGTAACAGAGCGATTTTCGGGAAAATCCCTTAAAAATTTCCCTTTTCGTTTATTTTACACCCCAAGATCTTGTCCCCTTGCATATACTAACATAGAAATTATACCTAAGTATACGTTGATTCATATTTAACAAACCCTCCAAGTTTCGTAATAATCGCTTTATTCTTTCTAGAGAAATAAATATGTTTGTATGTATACTGTGTGTACTGTTTATTGCACCTTATAGTAATGCTTTCAGATCTCTTAAGTTGAGGTAAAACGTTTTGCTTTATTACCACAAACACATATATAAAATATAATACAATATAATTTACAAGTGTGACAATTTACAATAAACAATAATACAAATGTACCAAAAGGCCATGAAAAGACAATCAAAACTATCACAATATATGAAACTTCCATTGGGTTACAAAAACGTACACTACTTCCTTCTTTTGTAAGAAATGTTGCATTCTCTAACAAGACCCCAACAATAGTCCCCCATCATTGAAGGATCCCATCGTCCCTGGTACCATTTCTCCATTGCCATTATATCTTGGTGGAATCATCTCCCCCTGTTCGTCGCTGAGAGCACCTAGGTTACCAGGAAAGAAGCTGAGGTGGGAGTGCAAAAAGTGGATTTTTAAAGACATCCTACAACCCAACTCTTTGTATTTCTGTATCATGTCCTGTACGATTTCTGTGTAACTCTCAGCTTTGTTATTGCCCAGAAAGTTGCGCACAACACACTTCAATGCTGTCCAGGCAGCTAGCTCAGCACTGTTTAACTTGCTGTCAAAGCTATCATCAAGCATTAATTTCCTAATTTGGGGACCAATAAACACGCCCGCTGAAATCTTAGCATCACTTAGGTTAGGGAACTTATCTCGCAAATGCTTGAAACCTTCACCAGATGTGTCCATGGCTTTGACAAAGTTTTTCATAAGTCCTAACTTGATATGAAGTGGCGGTAGTAATATCTTATTAGGATCTACCAAAGGAGCGTATTTGACGTTGCATTCTCCAGGTACGTAATTCACTCTAGGTTCCCATTCCTTCACTTCATAATGTTTGTCATCAGCTCGGCTATCCCATAAACATAAAAAACATTGGTACTTCGTGTAACCGCACTGCAGTCCTAATAAAATACCAACTACCTTGAGATCACAACATATTTGCCAACAATGGTCCTTGTAATTTATAAGATTTAGCCAAGTTGACATCGTGTCATAGGATTCCTTAATCTTCACTGAGTGCGCAAGTGGTATAGAAGGTTTTTTATTTCCATTATGTAAAAGGACAGCTTTAAGGCTGACCTTTGACGCGTCGATAAATAACCTCCATTCTTCTGGAACGTAAGGAATTCCTAGCTCCGCCATCAACCCATTTATATCCGTACATACGCACATATTATCTTGCATTGAGAAATAGCTTGAAAATTGAACATGGCTTTTCCTGTACACTGATATGTTCGTTTCTGCATCCAGTAAGTTCCACTGCTGGAGCCTTGATCCCAGAAGTTCCGCCTCTTGTTTTGTCAGGTGCAAACCACGGACTAGGTCATTAAGTTCACATTGCCGGATGAAATGTGGCTCGCGAACACAGTCAGGGATGAACGTTGGATCCTTGGATGTACATGTTGATGTCGATGGTTCATCAAGGTCATGATCATCATCAGAGTCTTTTGGCCATATCTCTTCCCAGTTGGTAGGGGGCTCGGGAAGTAGAAGTTCATCCCCGTGCGGAATAGGTCTAATTGCGGATTTAACGTTGGGATAACTTATTGTGTATTTGCTTTTTTTAGAATGTCCCTTAAGTACTGTGAGACAAAAATAACAATCATCCAGATGGTTGGTGGGTTCTCTCCACACCATTGGTACAGCAAATTTCATGAACCTCCGTTTCCCTTTGGCCCATGCAAGTAAAGTGACGTAGCACGACGCACAAATTATGTTGGGTGCCCTGATCCTGATCTCCCTCACGACATCCGAAATATATATATAATATGCTAGTTTCACCGATTGCGTAATGGATCTACACTGTCCTTTAACTAGAAACTGGCCACACACATAACAAAAACTATTTGGTGAGTTAACACACGAACGCCGTCCTCTTGACGCCATTGTACTGATCACAAACTAAACTTCTGGTCTTAGTTGGGTATAATGCCGTTAAGATCAAACATGAAAGCACTCTTAGCAGCAAAGACAACTTTGAAAGTGAAGTAGTGTTAAACCACACGTCAATATAAAAATGTACAAAACTCCCTCACCAGGTGTCAAGAACACAAGAAAGAAAGAAATGCGCGGGGGGAGGGGGGAAACGATACCGTAGTGGAAAATTCAGACTGCATTAGTTCATTGTTGTCAACAATGAGTCTGTATTCCATTCTTTCTTTCTTTTGCATTCTGTTACATTTGATAACAAATATTGATAACCATTTCATGAACAAAACGAAAAAACTTGGAGAATTGTATATATATGTATTAAGATATACATATACTGTACGTTTAAAAAAAATATACGTTGGAAGTACATTCTATTTTTATACACGTTTCTAATTTACAGAGAGCAATACAAGTGTGTTGTTGACTATTGTAAATATTCATTTTTATGTCTGTGTTTGTAGTAATAAAGCAAATCGTTTTTACCCCAACTCAGGAGATCTGAAAGCATTACTATCAGGTGCAATAAACAGTGCACACAGTATACATACAAATATATTTATTTCTCTAGAAAGAACAAAGCGATTTTTACGAAACTTTTAGGGTTTATTAAATATAAATCAAGGTATACTTAGGTATAATTTCTATGTTACTATATGTAAGGGGACAGGAGCTAGGGGAATAAAATATCTGAAAAAGGGAAATTTTTGAGGGAATTTCCCGAAAATCCCTCTGTTACGGGAAAACTGTACGTGATGGAGAGAAACCGAGTGCATATTCGAATTCAGCGCATAAAGTTCCTTTAAGATCAGGTGATTTTTCTCATGTAACAAACAAAAAGTTTAAATTTGTTAACTAGTGTTATCAGATAGAAATGTAACAAAAGCGTCAGATTGCAAGAAGTTTAACCCTTTGAGGATATCCGCTTTCTGACGTACAGTAAATTTTAGACTTTCACTCAAACAGTTACTGCTTCCTTACTATTTATTGTAGGATCATGGTTCATACCTCGTTTTTCTCACGATAGAGCATACTTACCAACGGTACCACGTGTCCGTATCATAAACCTTAACCGGAAAAGCCGAAAAGAAACGGAATTTTTCTGGAAAAAAAATTCACCTCTTCGTAACACTTGCGCCCCTAAGGGCCCGGCCCCGGTTTCACGTAGGAATCTAAAAAAACTGATAAATGCCCAAAGGTACACACAATCCTTATGCAAGTTTCAATCTGATATCTTGAAAACTAAAGGTGTGAAAAAGTTTTGAAATTTGCCTTAAGAAAAAAAGTCACGTCCCTTCGCAGCACTTGGCGCCGCCAAGTTCACCATCTGGGTCCAAAACGCATCTGCGGTGTTCTTTGGTCCATCCTTGACTTGAAATATATATATATATAAAAAATCCCGGCTTAAATACCTGTTATAAAACCTAAATAGCGGTCAAAGACGATAGTACGCCATGGTATATAAATATACCAGAACTCTTAAAAAGGTTAAACTTCCTACAGACTAGGGATGACCACATTTTCAGGGAAAACGGAATATAATTCTTCCGGAAACTGGAAAATTAGAAAGGATAGACGGAAAATTTTCCGGAAAAACGGAAACGGAAAATTTTCCGGAAAATCGGAAACGGAAAATTTTCTCGAAAATCGGAAGACGGAAGATTTTCCAGAAAACGGAAGACGGAAATTTTTCCGAAAAAACGGAAACGGATTTTTTTCCGGAAAAACGGAAACGATAAATTTTCCGGAAAAGCGGAAACGGAAAATTTTCCGGAAAAACGGAAGACGGAAAATTTTCCGGAAAATCGGAAAACGGAAAATTTTCCGGAAAACCGGAAAACGAAAAATGTGATTTCCGGAAACCGGAAAACTCTTTTTCCGGAAATGGCCATCCCTAACTTACACGCGTAGATGATCAAGTTATCGTTTAAGGGCCAATACTACCATCTTCTGATATCTGTCTGATATAAATATCCTCCTGGCATTTTTCCGATAAGTGTTCTACAATGTCCTGATAACAATCAGGTGGCTGATAAACCCTATCAGCTGGTAGAGGAAGTTCAATTGCCTGTTAACAGCTATCAGCTACTTGTTAGTTGTCGTGTAGTGAATCATGGACGAAATCGAAGAATTGTTGATGGTGTCTGAGGACGATGAGGAGATTGTTCAATATATAGCTTGGCCTAGAAGACCATTTTAGCTCGAATATATGCCAATTTATAACGATAAGTAGTACCCGTTGACTACAAGTGCCCGCACATAAGCGCCATGTAATTTGTATAGTTAGAAGATGAAGAAATATATTCTATATAAAATATAGAGTTTAATTATTGAAATTGAATGATATATAAAAACATATCTAAATTATTAATCTAATTTACATATTTCTAGAGGTGGAATATCAAATAAATGAATTAATTAAAAGCTCAGATTGTGTTATTACGTGTAGTATTATAAAATGGAGTGTAATATACAACGAAATTAACGTTATAAATTTTAATTATAAATTTGACGTTTCAATTGTTTTCAGTATGATCAACAGAAAACCAACCAATCAAATGGTCCGTTAAAACCTTGCTTCGGGTTAACTATCTGACAGAGTATATATCAGGCACAATATATTGTAGAAGGAACCACGGGTTAAAGTAACGGCATTTATTCCGAAGTTGGGCGTCCGCTTTTCTTCAAGTTTTTTCGCTGTTATCTCCTTTCTACACTTTCTGCAATTTGTTATTAGGTTCATTAATCCGTGCTCTTCACAAACTTTTAAAAGATTTTGCTCGTTATCAACGTATTGCTTCACAAATGTTAAGACTGTTAGTTCATTGCCCTTGTACATTCGCCATGTTGATAACATAAATGCTCGTTTGTTTCCCACAATGCAACTGTTAGGTTACCTTGCGCCAAGTAGTTCCCTCCGCTCGCCGTATAGTCCGATGTTTATAACCGCTTATATATAACAAATAAACAGATTTTTCGAGATTCTTATATATTATCAAGCACACAAACGATCAAATTATCCATATCTTTCCTGTAAATTTTAAAAATTTCGCTGGAAACGGACGCCCAACTTTGGAATTTAACCCAAAGTAACTGAGAACTTCCTGATATCTAATTCTGACTGATAGTCATCAGAAAGAATATCAGGATATTGTAGGACTTGCCCTAAGACATCTTATGTTTCCTCAGATATCTAAAAGGCCTAGCGTTAGCTCTTAATATTATTAAAGAAACAAAGCACCTTCATTGGAAACGCTAGTCCACAAGATTTTTCACAGATGAGAGGAGTTAGAGTAGGAATTTTTAGTAGAATTAAAATATTCTATCACAATGACTGAATTGTTCTATTATTTCCAAAAACTTGAGTAGTAACATCATACTAGACAAATCGTTGTCTTTTCATGGCCTTCTACTTGCTTTCAACGAGAATCACTGTTCCCGGATGAAATTCAGAATGTCAGTGTTACCAATGCACTGCCTCGTTTTGAAAATATTAGCAACATGATTTTTGATAATAGGCATTCGTGTTTTATATTTCTGCAAGGATTCTTGACTTTGACTTCACATTTGACTATAGTATTTGGGACATGCGAAAAATTGTAACATTAGAAGTTTCTTGTGTTGGTGGGAAAAGGTATGCAGTCATAAAAATAAATTGTAGCGTTGTAAAGTGAACATATATCTATACACTATGTACGGAATGTTAGTTGTATTTTTCTCTTAAATGTCTCTTAGAATAAATAACTGACCATTTTCCTTATTGTGCGTTTCAGGCAAAATCGACAGCATGGATAATACAATACAACTAAGAAGTCTATCAAAAAAGAGGAAACTAAGCGAAGACATTCCATCATGCATCTTTTGTCATCAGTCAAAACTGGGCATAAGCTATACGGTAGCGATGTGGGACGTTTGAGGATCAAACGAGCATCAGATCAACTAAAGGATGGACTTACAGGACTAGGAGAGAAAATTAATATGAAATTCAAGTATCATATCACATGCTATAGACCTTACATTCTGAAAGCTACTCGAATGAAAAATACGGTGAAAGAAGATACTGCTTCAATTTCTAGGCCAACTCCTGCTTCCCCAATGCTGAAGTTACGTCGAACACAAAGGTCATGTACTCCTGTTAAATCAATACTGCAAAAAATGTGCATCATATGCAATAAAAAATGAGCAAAGGTATGAACAAACTAAATCGTATTTGTGAAAAAGAACGTGCAGTGAAATTTCTCAACGTCACACGATTTTATATGGATTCCATATTCGAACGAACCAGCACATTGGGCAGTGTAGAAAGTGTGTTTGCAGCTGACATATACTGCCACAAAAACTGCATCCGAAAGTACTTAAGAAATTTTCCAAGGGACGCTGCTAGAAACAAATGTGATGATACATACGAAGAAAGTGACAACGAGGTAACGACAGCATTTAATAAATTGATTTACACACTTGATATGCAGAGAATGGGTTATTCATTGTCATCTCTGCGTGATCGGCTTAACCAGGAGTTCTTTACAGGAAGCAAAACAATTTCCAACAAGAAGTTGAAAGATATGCTGATCGATAAATTTCGTGAAAAAAAAATGTTTTACTTATCCTAAACAGCGAACTCAATCTCAGATGGTTTTCTCAGCAGATATTGCACACTCATCATTAGTTGAAAGCATCCTTACATTTAATCCAATAAAAATATGTGGAGAGTTTTTACGAGATGAATATGCAGCATATGAGTTTGGTCTTGATAATAAATTTTGTGACGCCAAAGATATTGAAGAATCATTTCGCGGCTACCAGGCAAAAAGACCATCTAAATGGACTGAATTCTTCATGTCTTTGTTTCCATCTTATTCCAACTCCAAAGCTATCAAACGATGTCATTTATCAAATAGTGCACTGGACGGTACACGATTCCAATGTTAAGACTCCACTTCACGTTGCACTGGCACAAAGTATTCATGACTTGACGAGATCGAAGACTCTGATACAAATCTGTAATCGTCTTGGATTATGCATGAATTATGAAGCAGTAGAGCGACAGAATCAACTCCTTGCAAACAAAGTAATACTTCAGAGTCAAGGACATCGAGTCCCTTTGCCGCAGGACATAAGAATGTTCCCATCAGAGTAGCTGTGGACAATTTTCGAAGGATCACGAAGAGCACACCCCATCAGGAATAGGTGGGACGCATGACACTGCCATGATAATCTTCCAGGACAAAGTGATTCTGGAAGTGGACTCCGAGGCCTTTAAAGCTAATGATCAAAGAATGTATGTTGAATATGGAAGATACTGACACTTCCAATCGGAGTTTATCCCATATTTTGCCGTCCCAAGAACGCCTTGTTTGCAATAGGTGACCAGAGAGAGGAAATGTCCCTCCCGCGTTTATTCCGTCCGCAAGACCTGACACAAGTCAATCTGATAATCGATGTAGAGAACAAGACTTTCTTTGGTTCCTCTCTCGGATTCTCCAAAATAGATTCTTTCCAGGTGTAAGCGAAGACATTCAGCAAGTACCCTCGTGGAGTGCATTCAATAGTATGATAACAGATGAAAATCAACCAATCACCCAGACCATGTTCACTCCAATCATTCTATATCCAGCAACATAGTTTGATACAATATATACTTGTATGATAAACTTTCAAGACTGTTTAAAACAAGTAGAAATGGAAAGTGGATCCTTGTGGTGTGATCAAGGTTTGTACCGGATTGCGAAAGAAATACAACTTTTAATGCCAAATAAATTTGACATTTTCATCGGCTTGGGACGATTTCATTTCATGAAGGAGGTCATTTCGTGTGTTGGGAAATATCTGTGTGACAGTGGAGCAGATCACATACTTATAGCAACAGAGGTTTCTTGGAAGCGTAGCTTGCAAAAGCGTTTTCAATGGTTTTCACTACTCGAGGGGAATCAGGGGACTTTCTATACTGGCAGAGACAATGGAACGCTTGTGCTGGTTGGCTTTCGCATGCAAGTATGATGTGAATAAACGTGGACGATGTATCAGTGACCTGCACAGAATACAAAGAGCCTGCCAGATGAAAGATGAAGAACGTATTTGTAAAGGTATGAAGAATGCATGTGAACATTCTGGCCAGTTAAAAGAAAATTTCCAAGCTTTTGTAGTTGATGGAGAGCAGAAAAGTCATACGTTTCTCTTCTGGAGTCAACTTATCCATGTATTATTTCCCATTATCCGTGACCTGCTTCGTGCCCATCGTGAAGCGAACTGGGAGATATTTGTGAGTGCTGTTTCCCGATCAGTTCCTCTTTTCTTTGCTTTTGATAAGACAAATTATTCTCGTTGGGCTTCTGTATTCGTAGAAGATTGTCTAAACTCACCATCTACACTTCCTAATGTGTACCTCTCTTTTAAAGCTGGCTCCTTTATAGTAAAAAGTACCACTCGAAAATTTAGTTGTGTGCCGATGGATCAGGGATTAGAACAAAAAACAATAAGGCAGCAAAAGCCACTGGTGGCATCATAGGATTCACCCGCAGGAAGGAAGCTGTGGCCCAGTATGATCTTGTCAAACGAAAAAAAAACTCTTATAGGGCAGGTTTTACGTGCTTTCTGTGACATGAATGATGAAAATGAGTATTCCCTATACCACGAATTTTGCTCTGCCTATACCATTCGGGATGAAGACTGTATTAGACGTGTTATTGATTTCATCCAAGCAAGAAAAAATCCTTTCAAAGTATATTCTGGTGATCATACCACCACATTATATAATATTGCCACAAACAAAATGATGGACTCTGATGAACACACTTTCCTGCTGAACTGCATAAAACACGGTAAACGACTTCACGAAGACTTTTGTTATCAAAAGGAAAAATTTGATGGATCCAATTAAGCGAAGTGTTATACGTAAACCTGTAGTCCGAACTGAACGGCTGGATATTCAACAGGAAAGTTCAAAGGCATTGCAAGTCATTGACGTTGCCAGAGCAAAAGGCTTCAGTATTAAGACGTTGCTGAAGTATGAGATCACACCCACATCATTCTTTATGACAAAAGGAATGTTCCTAAGTAAAGCAGTTAAGTCAGATCTCATGCATGAACTAGAGAAGCACCTTACTACCCCACCTCCTTCGCAGATGCCTCATGGTGACATAGTTTATAGTGTTATTGTGGACTTTATGGCGCAAGCTAGGAAGATTCCAATCAAACGATTGAAGTTGAAGACATTTGGTGAGTTAGCTGATTACTTGTGGAGAAAGATTAAGTCCTTGGTGCCAATTCCGCTACGAGTGAACCGTTTGGGTGTTGTTTTTGATATTTATACGAAAACAAGCCCAAACACTCAGAACGAACGCGAAGAAGTAAGGCAAGTTCTGTAGAATATGATATTCCGTCTCCATTCACCCCACTTCCGGTTCAGATGGAACGTTACTGAGCCTCTTCTGACAATAAAGAGTAATTCTAAGAGTTTTTCATATCATGGATATTGGAGAAAGAGGACATCTCTACAAACCAAGATTTCTACCTTGGTGGTGCACATACTAGTGACAGATTCAAGTGTGTAGTGATCCGCAACAAGTCTGTGTCAGATGAACAAAATCTTCATTCTTAACATGAAGAAGCTGACGACAGAATGTTGCTTCACATTAACCATGTTCTAGAAATGGGAATAACTCCAGGTGTAGTTGTCGTGTCACCAGACACAGATGTGTTAGTAAATGTTTTGTACCATTACAAAAATAAATGGCAATCTCATCAGCTTCAGGAATTGTGGATGCTGTGTGGTGTTGGTAGAACATCTCGGGCAATTCCAATTCATAAACTATCAAACGAAATGAAAGAAACCTCAATACTTGTTTTGCCTGCAGTCCATGCACTAACTGGTTGCGATTCAACTAGCAAAGTTGGAAGCAAAGCAGCAGCAATGAAGACTGTCGATTTGTTTGGAATTTCACTCCTTGAGAACTTTGGAACAAGAGCGCTAAACGAAAATGATGGGCGCGATGCAGAGAAATTCCTCTTGCAATGTTTGGGGTCAAACCTAAATTCATTTGACGAATTGCGTTCACACAATTTCATCAGAAACAGTGGAAAGGAAATTTCAGAAATCTTGTTCCTCCCTCAAGTACGATTGCGCTTCATTTAAAGCGGTCATATTTTCAGTGCTACCGGTGGATGAACGCCCTTAGACGTGTGGAACAATTAGACCCCATTGATTTTGGTTATGTTTATGATGGTGAACACTATATTTCAGATATAACCTCTACATCTCTCTTACCTAGTGATTTCATTCAACCTTGTAAATGTGAGAAGTGTGCCAGAGAAGGTATACGTGTATGCAGGCAAGCCTCCTTAAAATGTTGTACTTATTGTAAATGTTCCGGATCCAGAGGCTCTGTAAATCCATATTAATGCACCAGTTCTTTCTTTGTATTTCAGGATTACTCATCATTGTGTATAATTTTTAACACTGCATACTTTTACCAAATTAAAATACTCTCTACTTCAACCCTAGTCTTCTTAGATGTGTTAGAAAAACCCGATAAATTATGTCCTGGTCACCCACGCGTGCAAGTAGCAGATTCATAAATCCTTCCCCTCTATTTGTACTTTAACTATCTTCCTTAAACTCCCCATAAGTGATGCAGATATATTGTCACTTTTATGCAAATTTTACGTTGTTTCTTGCTCTCACGGTTGCCAGCTTATAAGCGATCAAACTAGATAAAAAGGAATTCCCCAACGCAACGCCTCCCTCCTGCGACGCACACTCATATCATATACACCGTTTTAAAGCATGGACATATGCAATTCGAACCAGGTATAATTCGTTTCTGTATTATAATTACGACCTATGCTAGACCTGTTTAATTAGTAACCTACGAGTTCTCTCAAAACTTCATTCTCACTGCTCAAAATCCAATATGGCGGACGAAAAGCATTCACAACACTATGTGACCAACTTTTTTTTAATGCCCCAACCATCCGTCAATCGAATCTGAAGTCAAATTGAGGGGACCTTTCAGGCATACGAAACATGAGCTAGCCCCTACACTAATAAGACATCCTAAATAATCTCAATAATGTATATAACATTGATAAACAAGTATGAAGTAGAATAGCTAAAATTCGTTCAAATAGCTAGAAATCGTCAATTTCAAATCATCAGTTTCAAATAGCATCAAGCATCAATTTCAAATAGCTAGAATTCGTCAAGGTATCAAATACCACAAACATAAAAAATTACAATAGAGTTATTATACCACTATCAATTAGGTTTTAAAGTAATAGAACAAAGCACTTCATCCTATATCAAGAAGTATTACTTAAATACGCTTCATTAGCTAACCGGTTATTGTGCCCGTATGGTTTGAAGCGTACGGTTTTGGTTCGAGTCCCACTAAAGCGAGACACCCTCGAGATGTCTGGGTTCGTGGTTCTGTCGGATTCGATTAAATTGAATTTGGAATAGAGGTGAACTAAGAAACGAAGTCCAATTTGAGTCAAAGTTTTATATATATCGTACAGAGCAATAATGAACTATATCGACAAACTATAAGAGGTGATTCCTCATATCAGAATAAGAGAAAAAGTTCGTACGGACCTGTGGAGAAAAGTAAATAGGACTGGAGCTGACTAGACAAAAATGCTTGAATTGTTAAATCAAAGAAAGACCATGGTCATTGTGTTTTTCTGGCATCAGGAGCATCGTCCACTGTGAGTTTGTACTTCCCGGGACAACCGTGAACTCTAAATTTTACGTAGAAGTTCTCAATAGACTGACAGCAAGGATCCAGCGCGTCAGACCTAACGTCAGCGGCAATTGGAAACTTTATCATCACAACGCATCAACCCACACTGCCTTCGATGAGACCAGCTACCTGGCCAAATCTAACGTAACAACCCTCCGTCACCCACCTTAAGTCTCGACATTCCCCTTTGAAATCCACTCTGACAGGGCATCGATACAGAACAACTGACGACGTGAAAGCAACTTGTGAAGTCTCACTTCTTCAACAGGCCTCTCAGAATGCCTTCGTAGATTGGAAATCCAGCAGGTAAAGAAATATTGACGCAGAAGAGCTAATTTTCAAGAACTTTAATGTTCAGGAGGTATTATTTTTCTTATTATTATGTATTTTTTTTTTTAACATTTGTAGACTTAATGACTTTACTTTCCGGACAAACCTTGTATAGGTGTGTGAGTGCGTGTGATACTTCAACAAGCCATCCATCAACCCCTCTAGATGGGTTTCTGGCTACACCACTGGCCAGAGCAACAAGAGGACAAACTGCTTGTCATATCACTGGGATCTGGGCTGCGACAAAGAAACAGTTAAGAAAGGAATTCAACGGAAGCAGGTCATAGGCACCGCTTAACATAAACGCAACATCAGAAAATCGGTCATAAGAGCCACAGGATGCATACGCCACTGGTCATAGTCGTCAACGGTCACTGCAGCCATATAAATCAGGTGTATACAATATTGAAGAGTAAAAATATTGCAAAATTATAACTAAGTTTACGGATATGACTATTACATTTTTACAGCGTTCTGTGTTATATTAGTCATTGAGTTAGGTTGTTTGAATAATTAATTAGAGCTTAATATTTCTTCCCAGCACCATGTTTATGTAAGAGAGGACTTAACTCATAGTGTAATCCGAAACAACACTCGAGCTCTAATCCAAAGCAAGTACCCCCATTGGAAATCGGTAACAAATGGCGGGATCATTTACATTACTCCTGTTATAAAATTGTATCATTCATTTACACAGATGTTGTAATTTTGTTACTTCAAAATGTAAGAATATAACAAGGAACAAATAAAACCTTATATTTGTTAAGAAAATTATGAATGCATGATACTGCAAATTATGGATGCGCCAAAATATCAAATAATACCTTCCTCGAAGAGAATACTTTCAAATATCTAGGATCAATATTAACCGACCAAAACCCAGTGGCGGATCTAGTCCGGGGCTGGTGGGGCCTAGGTCTCCCAGTTTTTGAATGACAAAAATAATTTATATATTTTTGAAAGTTTATACTAAATTCATGATATCATTGTCTTATTCGTAAATTCACGAACCCATATCATTGTCTGGGATCTGATTGCCCCCCAGACCTTCTATATCCGCCACTGCTAAAACCATATTCAGAAAGAAATTAGATGTAAACTAAAAGCAGGGGAATTGGTGTTATTCAGTTCAAAATCTTTTATCGTCTCGAATTCTGTCGAGGAATTTGAAGTTTAAAAAGTATAAAACAATATTCATGCCTGTTGTCATGTATGGTTGCGAAATATAGTCACTAAGGGAAGAACGTAGACTGAAAGTATTTGAGAACAAAATTTGAGACGAATATTCGGACACAAGAGGAACGAGAATGGGGAATGACGGAAACTTCATAACGAGTAATACATAATTTATACCGTTTTCGAAACATTCTTAAGGTCATCAAGTCTAAGAGGCTCAAATCGGCAGGTCATGTACAGAAGGTTGATCCACATTTATGGAAACGATTTTGTATCCCCTACGCTAAGAAGTAAAGCTGTATTTCCACCAGCGGTTGTGCTCGATATGACGACCCTGACTATAAACTATAGCCCGACGCCGAAGTTTCCATTGGAGTAGTCTTCTGTTCAGAGAAATCTGATCAAGTTTGGACCACTCCTCCTTGAAAACTTTCCACAATCCAGTCAATGTGTGTGGGCGACGTAAGGAAATCGCTCGCTTCAAACACCCGAAAGCACAAAAGTCCTTTGGTGCAGCATCGGGAGACTTAACAGGGATGTCTGAATATGAGATAGCGTTGATTCTAGTTTCACGCGCTTTGCGGGTCATGTGTGCCATAGTTGTTCAAGCCATGTGACACTGGCTGCTTTGTCTTGATGAATGAAGACTTTCGACACATCAGCACCATACAACGACTGAATATGCTGCCGGTATAATGGCTCCAGAACGTGTTGTTGATAGTATGCTGCGTTAATTTTCACATTTCGTGCAACTGTATGCAGGGGAAGTTTCCCTTCATGACAAAAGCCTGCAACAACCATAAAGTCACGGAGAAATCTTTCGCGGCACGTGCGGATCCAAATAGCATTGTCCTTGGCATCCTTGGGATGATAGTAAATGGCTCGAACCCGCTTGCAGTTTGACAAATAGATCCAGGTCTCGTCTAACGTGACCACATATTTCCATTTGTCACCCGCTAAATACCGTTCATAGAGCCGTTTGTAATGTTCCCTGCGTTCTCGGATGTGTTTGGCTTGAGTGTGTGAACACGTGGCTTATGCTTCACTTGCAGGCGTAAATCCTGGCTGATTATCCTCTGCACAGTTGATTTGAATCTTTTAACAATCCTGGCAATGTCTCTTTGTGACGGCGGATTCTCCTGGGTCACCAACTTCAGCACTTGTCGAACCACATCCACTGTACGTTTGGGATGGGGATGTTGTTTACGTGTCACTGTGCGAACACCCGCTTCCACTGGCTGTACATTTTTGTTGCATTTGAGTACATTGGCAATACCCCTCTTGGAAATGGTGAAACCCTTGGACGAACACTGTTTCACAATTGCACTGTAGTTGTATCCGATGTGGGAAAGAGTGGTGGTGTACCCCTCCCAGAATGAGGTCATATTTATAGGCATTTTACACTCGGAGCACTTCACTTTCTGCTACCGAATTCTCCACACAACTGGTTTCTGATTACTCTGCTGTCAGTGCTGTGCTTACTGTCTGTGCGATTCTAGCGCTCCTGGCGGACATTCCACTTCGTTTCCATAAATGTGGACTGACCTCCTGTAGCCAGAATGGAAAAAGGTAGGAACGCTTTCAGAGTTTTAACTGGAAGTCTGATCGGAAAAGGACCTTTAGAAAGACCTAGGCACAGGTTAGAGAACAATATTAAGATTGATCTCGCGGAAATACGAATACAAAGTAGAAACTTGATCCAATTGGCTAACGATAGAAGGTTTGTCAACGTGGCATTGAACCTCCGGGTTCCATAGCCCATAGAGTTAATTACTTATTTGTTAAGAGAAACTTACTTTCGTACTTGATTTTTTTACGATCATTGGAAACTAATATATAGAATGGCGAAAATAATTAATATTTTGTTTTCAGCTATAACACTTTAATTTCATAATTCGTATAACATCATTAAAAAAAATAGAAGTTGAAAGAAAAGAAGCTGCAAAAGAGGTATTCAGAGGAATGTTCTTACTCTCCGGTTTAAAGCAGAAACAAGCAAGTAAAAAAAAAAAAAAGTTTTCTTCTACAGAAGTTGAACACACAAACATTGCACTGACAACATATTCACTCAAACCACATAGCTATTCATGATATGCAATACATCCTTTTAACTTTTATATAAAGTGCTTTTCTATTTAATATTAGTTATGTTTACAGTCAGATATGACTGAGTTTGCGGCGAATAATTGGAATTACATGTCTTCAAATGTATAGAACTATTCCTCCCCCCCCCCACAGCCACAATTTATTTTACGACATAATAACTTAAGCAAAACACGTTGAATCCGTAAAATGACGTGATTGTAAAATGTTTCCATAGTTAGGAGACTGGATATGCAAACCCCTAAACGTGGGGACTTAATTTCTTGAAAATTTGGACTTCCAACATGGATCGAAACCTATACTTTCACGCAAATACGAAAATAGAAAGCTCTGGCATCATTTTAGAACTTTAACAACTGTTAGATACAGTGCTGGAATACGTATTACAATCATAGTGGCATTCACTATCAATTTTGGATATGAACAAAATTAACTTGAGTTGAAGTATCTTAAAATGTAGAGATTGTCAACTGGGCAGAAAAGGCTGATACTAAATAAGATATATGTTAGGTGGACAATTCTGCTTTGAAAATTAGTGTTTCTGTAATTTTGTATAATCCATTACTCAAAGCAAATGATAACTTCAATGTTTTAATAAATCTTCATAAAATTAGATACATCTAATGGAGTTGTAAAAAATGTCAAAAATACTTTCTACACAATTTTATGACACTTTGTATGTTAAAATGACTTGAGAAAGTGTAAGAGTAACTAAACTTTATCTCTGACTGCAAATTGTATCAAACTTTGATTGTCACATAACTTCAACAACTAACTAGGGAAGTACATGAAGTAGTACGCGGGGATCTGCATGTGTTATACATCGTTAGAAAGGTCACACCGAGTATACCTCTCGTGTGAAATATCTCGCTTGAATAGGGCCTGTAGGGGTCGTGGCGACCATTTGAAGATCAGAACAAGGCACGCTCCGAAACGCCAGAAAACACGGACAAAATAGGAAGCTATGACGTAATTTTGTTGAGACGTGGCATATATAGGTTTGAAAGGTAGCTGAATACGAATCTGACATCAAATGTTTACAAATAAAAATGGCGGATTTTTAAATAATGTTTGTATTTATTTTGTAATAACTTACGGAAGTTATTACAAAAAAAATAAATTATTAGATAATAAATACAAACATTATTTAAAAAGTAGTAAACAAGGAACCAAGACAATATGATAAGTAATCAACTACTGTTGAATTCATTTTTCTAGTCGCTGCCTTAACCTAGATTTTTGGGTAATTCAAATTTTGCACACACTATAATTTCTATAGATGACAACACTGATAATTCTTCCGATTCGTATTTTCGGATGTAGAATAACATTATCTATTATTATGGTAAGTTACATTTCATGATATCTTTTCACTTACGAAAATCGGGCAAAAGAAAATTTATTAGTTTTTCAAAAATATTTAGTAGTCTGCCCCCTTAATAAAAGGTGTCAATTTCCTTGTTTTTCATGTAAGCAGAGATGGAGTGGGTCAGTGGGTCAAGTGGGTCAAGTTTTCCGAGTGGGTCAGTGGGTAGTGGGTCAACAGCATGTGACCCACTGTGACCCACCACCCATCGTGACCTACTGCGACCCACCGACTCAGTATGATCTACCGACCCTCTCTGCTCACTGCATGGTAGACAGTATCTTCTGCAGACTAGTAAATTTATCTTCATTTTACTTTCAAGACATTCATTTCCCTTCCTTTTCCACTTGTTTCTGTCTACTTACCTGAGGTGAGTATATCTAACCAAGTAAAAAAAAAACTTCAGGCACTTTTGGATATTGATATTTTTAATTGTAATAATAGCAATAGGACTTATACTACTACTTGGCTTTCGAGACCTGTGAGTTTTTAGAGGAGCTAACTACTGGAAAAAATACATTTTTGAATCGCTGTAATATATAAATTATTATATAAAAAATTGAATGTAACTATGTGTGCCTGATCATCATGGTCAAATTGCAAAGTCAAATGAAATTACTTTTGGTATATAGTTAGGCCTTAATCCAAACTGGGATGTTATATTGCTTTCATTATAATACATAATATCCTAAGGAGGTAGTGAGGATCCGAATTCTTGCGAAAAAAATGAGTATCTCGCAAGCCGTTAAACTTACGGAGCTGAAATTCAGTATATTAACTCTTTATTGAAAATAAACAGAATGTGTCCTAGCATTTTTTTAAATTCTCCTTTATGTGGGGGGTGGTCCCTTTCTATATATGGAATATTGGTAGTGAGTTGGTTTGTAAAAAGGATCGAAAACGATCGATGTTATTTAAGAAAAAAAAATCAGAAACAAAAAATACAGTGCTTGGCTTCATATATCCATTGCTTTCTACTATAATAATTGCTGAATCTTATGTTTATTATATGGAGCGCTTATAGCACAGGACAACCAACCCAAAAACTTGACTAAAATAGGCATAAAATTTGTACTGTAAGTTTAATTACACGGAAATTTTAAGTTTGGATTGTACGCATAATTATATGGAAAATTTTACACTTTTTTCTCTTTTACGTTGGTCTACTTACCTTGATTTGGAACTTTCAAATTTCATCCTTTTTTCCACTGAAAATTATTGATAATTCAACAAGGAAATAATTATACTATGATAATTTAAATTCATCGTAATTTGGCCCATGGCAAACAGCAGTGTGGTAATTGAAGAGGAAGAAGGAGGGAAATTCCCATTCACCTCTGAACACTTTCCAGGAACCTCGTTCCCTTTCGCTTTCTAGACGGGGGAGGGAACTTGGTAATGACATCAAACCTTCATGTGTAATTACAAAAATTAAATTTATAAACAAATAAGAAATCATCAGTTTATTAGGCTTTAACTGATAATTTATCACAAAACTCCCTATCGAAGGCGTGGTAGATGAAGTTTCTGTTCTCCATGAGTCGACATTGCCAACTGACATGGTGATATGGAAAATATGTTGTATGGTGATAGAGAGATGATACTTAAGTCTAACAAGCAGATTGTCGATGAGGAGTTGCAGAAATCGGGTAGAAATGTTATCAATTTCCATGACAGAGTGCGAATGGGGATTTCCCTTTATGAATTTACAGATGACTGATATTAGAAATAGACTAAGTGCTCAAACATTGTCTAAATTGTTGTTCATCAATGTTAATGGTCCACCGCTAAACAAGCTCAAAGTAGACAAGCTAGTTATTTCTTGGCTGAAGGATGAACATCATTCCGCTGCGGATGGTTTACCACGTAAAAGTTACCAACAGGAAATAAACCCGATTTCAGGTTTGTTTTAAGGTGGAAAATTACGAGTTATAGAAAATGTATACTTGTATTACTAATGACTTATTTGTGTTAAACTTTGTACCTATTTTTTAGTAAGTCTCTTCTTTGCTTTAGATAAACTACTTTGAATGAATATTTATAATAATTGCAATTATGCAGATTTGTAACTTAAATTTAACGTGGTGTTTTAGTGACAAACTACAATTATGAGCATACTTTATGAAGATGCTCTCACATAGGGTACCCGAGCAGAAGTTTCTTTTGGAATGCGTTCAGAAAGTAACACTTACAAGAATACTCTCTTAGTACAAGTATATTTTAGGCACACACTAATTTCCCCCCACCTCGAACTGTTTCAATTTCCTCACTGACAAACACTTTACCATTTTATATCATAAAGGTCCACCGTTAGTCTAACAGAGTGGTGCTTGAGCGATTGACTAGAAATTCAAACTCCAATTAGTGACAATTTCAGTCTTGTTTTATTCCAAGTGTAAACTCTTTAGTCAGTACAGAAGAAGCCGTGGATCGTGTTCAGAGTTGATGATGATGGATTTTGGTGAGTCAGGATAGGTCACAGTGGATGAGAGTGGTTCATGGTGAGTGGTGGGTCACGGTGGGTCAGAGTGGGTCATCGTCTGTTGTGGGTCAGAGTGGGTCATCGTCTGTTGTGGGTCAGAGTGGGTCACGGTGGGTGGTGGGTCAGTGGGTCGTGGGTCACGGTGGGTCAGTGGGTCGTGGGTCACGGTGGGTCAGTGGGTCGTGGGTCAAGTTTTCATTGACCCACGCCAACTCTGCATGTGAGCCACATATGGCTCCCAGGGCCTAGACATAAATTTGTTCCTCTGAGGCCCCGTGAGCCATATGTGGATCACGCATTTTTTTTCCGTCAGGAGCCAGAATTGGTTCAAAACACCTTGGAATATTGAATATTGAGGTTTCTAGATAGTATTATTTGAACATCGCTTTGTGGCCTGGTGGTGAACATAAGACAAACGTATGTTGGCGCCATGGTCCATCCTCAAAAATGATCATGGGCAGTCAAAGTGTTAATCTGATAAGTTCCATTATCTTTAAATTTATAAGCATATGTGTATATATGTTATATAGGCTTATATATCTGATTTTCAAGACGCACTGAAAAATGTCTAGGCTTCTATAAATGTCTAGGCTGTAAAGAAGCAAATCATTATATTGAA
Organism: Thermobia domestica; assembly: GCF_964235325.1. Taxonomy (NCBI): domain Eukaryota; kingdom Metazoa; phylum Arthropoda; class Insecta; order Zygentoma; family Lepismatidae; genus Thermobia; species Thermobia domestica. The sequence goes on along the minus strand of NC_137457.1, from coordinate 211,080,910 downwards.
GGAAACAGTAAATTATTTTTTCATAATATCGAAACGAAATAAAAGGTAACGGCCTTAATAAAAGGTAAGGTATTCAGAATGAAGTGAATTATGTCAATGACTTTGTTTACAAAATATAAAATAAATCATTAAAATAATTTTCGAGAAAGTCATAGGAATAAAACAAAGCATAATGATAAAATAAGATTTCTTGGTTTTTGTGAGAGAAAATGAATTATGCAACAGTTTAAAGTTGTTAATGAAATATTTATTTGTGTGAAATACAAACGAATTAAATACAAAAATTGTTGATCTAACAACTAGGTAAGTTAAACGTTGTCCGATGGTCCAAGAACTGATCACACTGTTCTCGTCTTCAGCGTATATTATGAAAAAACCAAACAGGAGCACTCCTTATATAAATGAACCACAAAAGAATCAGTTCTGGTTTCATAAACGAAATACAGTGAATCTTCTATATAGCGGACAGTAAGGGAGAATGTAAAACTGTCCGTTATTCGGAAAAAGCTTAGGTTGGAACAGAAGAAAAAATACTGCAATGTACACACAAACTTAGGCAACAATATCTTGCTGTTTATTTTCATACGTAGTATATACAAATGCAGTTTTCTAAGTACAGTAAAAGGAAATTTCAGTATAGGTCACTTGTAGCCAAATATAAAATGCACGATACGTCATTTCATTGTTCAAACTATGATGAGAATTGGTAATAAAATATGCACTTGAATAAAAGTAAACGGAATACAAACAAAATACAATACTTAACAATGAGCGATAATGTTAGAAATCCTGCCCGTTACTCTTTGAAAGTCCAGAAAATAGGAGTTCTATTCCTGGCTGTCTGTTGTCTGGAAGTTGTACATGGGCACTTGGGAATAATTTTCAGTGTCCGCGTCCGTTATTGAGAATGTCCGCTATTCAGAAGTAACTCTTCCATTGTACCGAATGATATTCTGCCGGGGAATTGAAAAGTGGCCGTTATTGAGAGGTGTCCGTTAGCAGAAGTTTCACTGTAGTTAGAACCGGTAAATCATCCATTCTATGCTTTTCCAAGGGCAATAACCTGCTATATTTGGTATTGATAATAAAGTAAGCATTAACTAAATATGAACAAAATATCCTCTGGCATTTTTGAGAAAATGGTTTTGAAAACCCTAATCCAAGAGAAAATTACACCTTTTAAATATTTTCATTACATTTTTTTCACATTGCATAGCTATTAATATAATATATGAATACTTGTGGGATATGAACAATTGCCGGAAATTTGTCGAAAAATCTCACCTAAGAGAGTAAATACCTCTTGACGTCTTGCGGTTCTTTTCATCAGAAATTATTTATTATAAAGTTATTAATTAATATTTGAGCGACTCGGGGAAACATAATGGTATATTAGATTTTCTAATTTTCGAGTAAACTGGGAAAGAAGATTCGTCATTCTCATGCAATTCAATGCAATGGCACATACCAAACAAGCTTCCCCTGACATTTGCAGGCACATTTCAGAAATTAAACGTCCTACCTACTATTCTATAGTTCATTCCCAATCCATTCCACCTAATAAGTTAATTTCACTGGAAAGTGCCGCTTACCATTATGTTCGCCCAAGCCGCTGGCTGGGAGCACGGTGGCTCAGTGGTAGAGCGCTTACCCCTCCTGTGTGAGGTCCCTGGCTCGATCCACGGCCAAGTAAGTTTGGACCACATCGTGGGTTTTCTCAGGGTACTCCATTTCCTCCGACATTTCATTCCATCAATTCTTCCATCATCATTTACTTGACTTAATCATCCGCCTCCCTTAACCTAAAGTGTATAAACATGGGACGTTAAACTGAAAGATTTTCTTTTTTGTTCGAGCCGCTCACTTATTTATAAACAAAATCGCCTGAAGAGTTTTAGAGAAAAAATTGTCCCAAAAAGCTCTTCCGAAAGAACGAACTATTTATTCTAGATATTCTCCGTGAGAAGTAACATGTGTCATATTATAAGGCTTTAATGAAATATTTATTTATGAGGTAAAAACTCCAAGAGAAAACCAAGTAAATTTTCAATGAAAAGTAACTTACGCCCCATAGTAGGACTGTTAATGAAACATTTATTTATGAAATAGAACATTAGTTCCTGAGTGGTGTTCGAGAAAAACGTCAGAAAAAAAAACATGTCAAGAGTAAAGTATCTGGATATTTTCAGAAAAGGGGCATACCATATTACAAGGTTGTTAATTGAATATCCATTTCAAATATTAACAAAATTCTTAGAGTTTTTCTCGCAATTTTTTATCCTCCAGTAATCTACCCTTATTTTGGGAGTAGGAAGAAAATCTCCACCTGGGAAATCTTACAAAAAACTTAAATTTGGTATAAATACGTCAAATGGTATGGCTTCTATGCGTGTTACACACATCGGGACAAACGCACGGAGAGGCTCAGAAAATCACTTCATCGACATGTAGGTGCCATAACGTGTAAATGTGTTGAATTCTCGACTTGTTTCATAATCATATACTTTCTTCTCACCTATCGTCACGTGAAAGTAAAAATGAGAGAAAAGTAAAGAATAATGTGGCATTTTGACCAATCACAAAAATCGATCAAACTATGATGAAATAAGAAAGGTTTTATGTTGAATGACTGACACACACACTCTTTCTTAGTGGTGGCTCTTTAAAAATTTACCTAATGTAATGTACTTTCTAGTAGCCTTTACAGTCTTTTCAAATCATATGAAACTTTCTGCCCCTAGCCTGCAGCAATAAAATGTAAACCTTTGCTAATGTGACTCTTCTCAACAACAGCAAATGATCATAATCATTTTGAAGATGTTCTTCCTGTTTATTATTGGACAATAAACTGATTCCAGTGATATTGAACAGAAAGCATCAGTATAAAAGATAACCACTAAAAAACGGACAGCACAACAAATCTGGAATATTCAAAATAATACATAGTTATTTTTCTATTTGTTTTCCGCATATTCATAACACAATTCAAAAGTTGCAAATTGAGTGGCATTTGGTAGTATAGTTTCTACTTGTAGCTTAAGGTTTGATTTCTGGAGTGGCCATATGTGATTTCAGTACCAATGATTCCAGGTTTCAATATCAAGCTGAAATGGAACAGTAAGTTTGCCAATATAGTGACCTTGATTTTAGTGCTCTGTTGATCAGCACCCTGGGAAACCGTGTATTTTGATGCTTAGGGAACGCGTAGTTTGTAAACAAAAAATTATCAACTATTTCGCTCATTTTATTCAACGAATCATATATAGGAATGGACAACAAACAAATGCTAACAACTTCTTGTAGTTAGTTCAAAGCTATTTCTTAAAAATGACAATTAATATTTGCAGTTGGCCCAATATGTGTTATCTGGTAGATTGATTATTAGAAACACAACTGCATCAAGTTTCACTTTCCTCGAACTAATATCTCAAATTTTAATAACTTCTAACACGAAGTTTCTAATTAATTTTATTCCAAGCTACATTTTTAACCTTATGAATTCATTACCCCACATTGTCCAAACTGTTTGTGATTAACCACTGAGAAGTCGAAATTCAATTAATGCATGTATCATATTTTTCTTTATCGGGAACAATTTGCGGCTATTTATATTTAACTTTTTCTCCCTTTTTCCACTCATGTGTCAGTATATTTGTGAGAAATACCACACTTTGTTTTAAAACCGAAACATGACGATTTCGTGACTGAGTTCAATCCAAAAACCATTTCAGTATCAAAGCCATTGTTCAATCTGGAAAGTGTTGTAAGAAATAGTGAAACAAAATTCTTATGTCAATCGTAGCAGTCATGTTCTTGCCGCTTAAAAGTAATGAACACAACCATTAGAATAATTTCTGAGAACAAACTTCTTTTTGTGCTCCTCAGGAATTAGAAATAAAAGTAAAAGAATTCATTTATAGCAGTGGAGCACGTGGTGATGGTAAAAATAGCCTTATCTTTCCTTCCTTTATGGATGGTCCACAAGCCAAGAAGGAAGAGGCAAGTCACTGTGGTATGACGATCTACAGCAAAGGTGAACAAACCTCCTTCAACAACATGCTGCAAGGTCGTTGGAGAACCTTGACGTAATTCTATTCCATGGAGCGCCCCTGGGACAATGCTACGCACTCACCCCTCTCAGCAACAAACAGATCTATCTTTAGGAGGATTCCATTTCTGGAAGCAAGACGCAATGCAACGCAGCGAATATGCCCATATACGTAAAGCATCTGAATCTTTGGTTCGTGGTTGGCTGTCGAGATCGAAGCGCGTGGCACGCACGTCGTGTAATTTAAAGTGCGTGAAGGGCTTTAACTGGAAGCAGTGTTGCTACTCTTGGAATTCTGGAAGACAATTGAAGTATATATGTGTGCATGTTAAAGGAGGAATAAACTAGGGAGAGGGTTGTAATAAAATAAAAACTTTTCTGTTGTTTTCGTGATGCAGTACATGGAAGAGTAGGAATTCTTTTAGTTTACCACGCCAGATGTTTCCCACAGAACTAAATCAGAAATAATTGCCTTGTTCAGTTTTGTATTCACTAGAAGTCCCAGGATAAGATTAGCTCACAGTAAAATTATGATCGTTAGTCGCTATTGAATATAAACTAAGGTGTTGATGGCAAGTGTATATGTCAGTCTAACCGTCATGAGTCCTAAATTTGAACCCTCTAAAAAGTGAATTATCATCATTTCCCTAAAATGTTACATACTAACAGATATACTTTATATCTAATACACAAATTGAAGATACGTTCTCTGAACATTAATTGAGATTTACTTTAAGCAAAGAACGAACCTCTTATCTTCAGACATGTTTTCTCTGATACATTAAGAAATTAATCTGTAAAAGTAAAGAAAATATTTTTATATATTTTAGCTTGAAGAACTAAGATTAAAGACCTGAAACGGTTCTAGCCGGCCGGTGGACGTTCAACTGAATAGGGCATGACCGATCATTCATATTCTCAACGCTCATTATTCATGGTTTTGGGCCGGAATTCTGGAGTACTGCACCTACTAATTAAAGTTCTTGCACTTGCCCCCACGACACTGACTTGATACCGAAAATTCTTTGCTTCTATCAGGGATCAAACCCAGAACCACTTGCATCAAAATAAGCGAGAAAATTTCTTTCCAGGAATTTAATTCAACCATATTCTCTTTTAATATTCGGCCAAAAATGGAATAAGTACGCAAATGCATATTTACAACGGTAGTTGAAATTCGTGCAGAAAATAACCATTTATATATTCCATGCACAGTAAGCCATATAATGAGTATTTACAAGAAATATTTAACTCTGGAAAAAGAACATTAATTTAAAGATGTTTTTAATTAAAGTTTAAGAATTAATTATGATTTTAGGCTATTAATTCTCATTAATCACAATGTGTACTGCTTTCTTGCTAGTGTCAAATGAAAGGCTTCATGGGTAATGTTTTAGTATCAGTTTAACCTTAGTAGGTGGCAAACCGTTATTATTGGCAACAAATCGCATTCCTTTCTTTAGGGCCTAAAAAATTAGTTTTTACGGATTGAAATTATATAGCAGTACATAACAAACGTTTGTAATAAAATATAGATAAATAGAAGAGTATTTGCATTAGTAACTTTGAAATAACATGTGTAGAGCTACAGAAATATTTCTAAAATCCATATATGCATTGGAGCACATTTCGTATGTGAGAATCTAATTATTTTACCCCACTTGAGGTCTAACTTTACTACCCACATTCATTGATTAATCATTTGCTGTACAATTCACACATAAACTTATTGCACTTATCGTAGGTAAATTTTGGTTTATTGTTCTTTCACCTGGAGAAATGCATATATGCATATACTCTTACGCTGCCCTAAATGGAGCTTGGTGGCGCTTGGACTGATTATCTTGAGGTACGTGCTGCAGTTCCAATTACTCTTGTACGTGTGAAACAACCAAAATAAGAGCAAGTTCCTTCATTTTCCTTTCTTCTTCTGCTTTTCCTGTATTATTTATCTTTCTGGTGTTCTTTTCAATAGTGGACATATTTTCATGATAAAGAAAATATAGCATAATTGTGTCACGTCTGTAGAAATTCATGTTAGCTTCTCTCCATGATTTTCACATCCTTAATCTTATGGTTAATTCACGTCACTCTTACAATTTTTGAATGGAAAAATAAATCAAAGTGATTTCAATAGTGTGTTCGGTTGACTCTTTCGGTCCTGATTTTTCTTTGAAAATATTTCGTATTTTTGTTCTGATAACGTTTTGGTTTCAATGACCACACATACCAGTCTTCTATGAATTTCATAACTGTCACCCACCATCTTGCTCCATTTCTGAATCCGATTCACTTGCACTTATTTTACTGTGAGAATTAGACACTTCACTGGATTTCAGATTCATTTTCATCTCGGTTCAAATCATCTTCAATACCTTCCTCGCGTTCACTTCGAAATTACTTAAATAATCCAAAAATATCCAGAATGTCATCGCGCGACTATCTTTGACGTTCAAACATTTTGCTACGCTGTGTACGTCACAGAACAACATATTGTAAGAAAAATGCCTGTACTCCATGGAAGGTATTTATGAGGTCCATTTGACTCCAAATCAAGATAATCATTTTAAAAAAGAACAAGATGCGAAGACTAGGTAATATATGTCACACTCTTAGGAAAATCTAACGAAAAAATACCTGAAAGGCAAGGTCCCTAACCGCGATTGTTCAAATAGAAAACACGGCCAAAGTGACGCGGGGATTATATTCACTTCGTCGTACCAGAGCAGAGTTAAGTTGGGAATCAATTTTGTGCTGTACTGTGCTCCGCAATAAAAAGTTCGCATATACTTTAACTTCTACATTTTCATTAATAACTCAGTTTTCTTAATATGTTATCGCTTCTTTGTGCTTTCCTTAACAAGGCAGTGTAGTAATGAATAATTATTTATAATTTTGGAAAAAAAATAAAGCAAAATAAGAAAATTATAAGCAAAAAACCTTTATTCTAGTATCCGCGGGAAAATGAGGGAAATGACTCGACACAGTGCACAGGTATTATAAACACTCACTAACATGTGAAGTTATTGAACAGAAACATGAACTGAACAGACAATTACGTATTTCTGCTTTGAATTCTGCAATTCACACTTCATGTACAGTTCCAATATGCAAAATCAATCAATATCTTCAGTTGAAATTACTGAAATAGGGAGAAAACGACTTTTTAAAATTTCAAATGTGAACCTGCGCTTGGAGCAATATATTAGCAATATTACAACGTATACTTTCATAAGTTGTCTCGGTAGTCAAGCGTGTCTAGTACCGCTCTTGAAATTCTAGCATCGAAGAGCCGCAGTTCGACTTTGCCTCAAGGAAGTTTTTTTTTTTTGTTTTTTTTTTTTTCAATATAGGAAACATTTCTTTAAATATGAAGTTCTGTTTTGAAGTGCTTGAAAAAACAAAATCAGATGAACTGTCACGTTTCAAAGCTCAGTCACATTTATTTACCCTTTCATCATTTACATACGAAGACGCTAAAATGAGGAACGTTAACATTGTTATATTGTTAACAGATTTCTGATTTTAATACCAACCTTAAACCACACGTCCAAAATAAAAATTATTCATGTTTCTGATACCTATTGCAATATACAGGTGTATATGTAGAGAAAGAGACAGAGAGAAAGAGAAAGAAAAAGAAAGAAAGAGAGTGAGTGAGTGAGAGTATCCGAGAGAGATAGAAAGCGATACATGCGTGTATTTTTAATTACAACGTAAAAGTTATTCTAATTTATAATCCGGATTTTTATAAAGCGATTTGAACGCTTGAAGCAATTTAATGTTCATAAGGCTTCTTTTTCTTGAAGCTTTTGTAATTAATGTCGCAAATAGTCCGATGCTTTGTAATATGTGCCAGAGAAATAAATGCATGCTTTTTGCAGGATAGTATCGACTACATTTTGCTTCTATTGATGGTATAAAAATAATGTTGACTTGATTTTGAGTTTAACGTCCCTTTCAGCAGCGAGGTTATATGAGACGTTTACCTAGTGATTAGCGTGGATTCCGAACGGATACAACGGAAATCGAACCGTGTCTTTTACATCAAAGGTGCGTACGCTAACTTCAGATTGTCTCGTCTCGTCTCGTCCAAAGCATGTCTCGTCTCGAAAAAATGTGCTCGTCCCGTCACGTGTCTCGTCTCGAGAGGTTCTGTCCCGTCTCGTCTCGTTTGTCTCGTTTGTCTCGTTTTGTCTCGTAAAAAATATAGCAGCATACCATGGGAACGAAAGTAAAATGTAGCAGACTGCACCATGTTAATCAAGATACAACTAAGTTATTACCCAGAACACAGAAGACAAGAAATGTCACGGTAGCTACACCGTAAAGCATTCACCTCTGGTGTGTATGGTAGTCGGTTCGATCTCGGTTAGTGCCATGTGAGCTTTGTGGTGGAGAATCATCGAGTGTGTGTGTTTTCTCGAAGTTGAATTGTATCCTACCACTTTCTTCATTCCACTAATTTTCCCATCATCACCCATTCGGAGTGGGCCAAAGTTGCCTAAAGGTCTTAAAAAATAAATTCAAATAAGCTCACAATGCAAGGACACATAGTTTAGAAGATAATACATCTCTGCTCTTAGTTGTCTGAGGCTTTTCGACCCTGGCTTTTTTTTTTTTTTTTTTTTTTTTTTTTTTTTTTTTTTTTTTTACATTCTGAAACATTGAAATTTGTTTCACCAGTTTCAATACACGAATATACAGTAAATTGCTCATAGGTACGTCGAAGATGTTACACTAATGTCAAATAATGTTTACACGACAAGCAAAGTTCGATGTAAAGGTGTCACCATCCCCGACAGTAGTGTTGTAAATAGAAAAGAAACCGTTCGGTTTTTTTTTCAGAAATGTAGGTTTTTTTAGAAAAAAAAACATTGCCTCTCGTTTTTTTTCTAAATTTCGTTTTTTTTCTAATAGTCATTTGTAATGTATCTTACGTCATTTAAGTCTGAAGTATTTTTATGTAGGTGTAATTACCATAAAATGCAACATAAATTAAACACTAGATACTGATACGGTACAAATATTTTACAATTTATATGAGTAGCGTACCTACTAATAATCCGTGTTTCTGTACTGTTTCACCAATATCAACGAAGAAATAAAAGTATAAATGAACATTTGTTTTTTTTTTTTTCGTGAAAGTAGGCCTTTAATAAGTACGAAAATAATATCACGAACAGTATAAAATGCAAATAACTTGTCTAAAGGTAAAAACTAATACTAATTTGCCTACTAATATTTTCTGAATATCATATAAATAATTTGTCGACTAGATATATGATATGCATTGCTGGCTCTACCATATGTGCAACACGTGCATTAGCACTGGGCTGCAATATCTGTCATAAGTGTTATATTTAAAATAAATATTTCTTGTTGGAGATAGACTTCATGATCATGGTAGCTAAATTTACTAAGCCAGGGGGGCTATGACGCAAATTACGTCATTGAAATATTTGGGGGGATTAAAAATCTATATAAATATGCTTGAGGGTGTGTAAAAATTAATCGAAAAGATTTTTTTTCATGGAAGAACACCTACGGATAGACAATTGAGGGGGGGTGCGTCATGGACATGAGGGGGGTAGGCACCACTGACTAAGCTGACCTTCTATTTGAATACTACATTCATAAATTATGTTTAGGTCGCATTACTTTAAGTAACATGATCAGTGCTAAAACAAATGGTAAAATAAATCCCGGAATAAATTGCTTGATTGTTGTCAAATGCAGGAACTCAATTCTCGAATGCCAATTGTTTACAACAACGATATTATTATTAGTCAAGACTATAATTAATACAACAACACAAGTTAGTAGTCAAAAAATGTAATTAAATGTACACTCGTAACCCTTTCGGACCCAGGTGGCCAAAGTGGCACATACGGATATGTCAATTTTTTAATCCACTCCTGTATGGTCACTAATTAAGATATCGGTATATATATATATTTCTTGCCAAATATGGTTGGTCCATAGTTTATCATTTTAGTTTCTTTTTCTTCTGTGTGTCGAATTTCCCTCTCAAATTTCACCCCAGTCAAAAATTCGAGAATTTTCGAATTTTCTTTATTACTTTTCCCCTGTAATTTCATTCGTTGTAGAGAGACCTCCTTAAGACTTGTCAGGTAGATACGTCCGATGGATACCTATTTGTTGACATCAATTGGACGGGCTTGCGCGCAGTGTTGCCAACTACGGAAATTAAAATCTCCTTAAATTTGGGCAAAAAATTCGAAATTTTTGTTATAAACCGTACCTATACGTCGGAATGCAAGTCAACTTACGTCAGTCGAACATTTGTTCTTACTGAACAAACTCGAGTACATATCGTTACAGTGGGGTAATTAGGGGAAGCACGAAAAATTCGGATTAAGGTTCTAACTCTTGATTTTCCCCTACTTTTCTCTTCATCGAAATATATTTTTGGTAATTAAAAGCATTGTTTCTTAAATATCGCCATGATACTTGTAGGATATATTAGTAATGTACCAGTGTTTATTTTAAGATAGTTTTCGTCTGTCTGGTAGCAGTGTTGCCACCTACGGAAAATTTTAATTCAATATGTTAGGGGAAAGTTGCGTGTTTTGTCTATTATATCCCTCTTGTTGGCTACATAGGAACAAAAGTGCCAGTATCTGAAAGTCTTGTCTTTACCCTTCACAACGCACTATAGAAAGTTTCAATAGGATAGTTAGGGGAAGTACAGTTAAGGTTTACAGTAGATCTTGTTCTCTAAGTGGAAAGATAATTGTGATTTTTTTTAGGTAGACTGAAATATTTTTTAATGACCTGCTTACTTTATTAGATATTGTCACAATACTTGTAGGGTATATTATAGGGATACCAAAGCTTCTTTTAAGATAGTTTGTGTGTGTCTGCTAGCACTGTTGCCAGCTACAGAAAATTTTAATTTCCCATTTTAGGGAGAAATTTTGTGAAAAAATCCCTTTTTGTCTCTATTATTTCCCTCTTGTTGGCTACATTCGAACAGACGTACCACTGTCTGAAAGCCTCGTCCTTGGCCTACACAGCACACCATAAAAAGTTTCGGTACAATAATTAGGGGAAGTACAGTTAAGGCTTATAATAAACTATGTTCTGTAAATGTTAAGAAAATTGTGAATTTCTGAGGTAGAATGAGATTTTTTTTAAAAAAAAATCATGCTTACTTTGTTAGATATCGCCATGATACTTGTAGAAAGTATTCTTGGGGTACGAAGGTTTACTTTCAGATACTTTACGTCTGTTTTATGACAGTGTTTCCAGCCAAAACAATTAATTCCTGATTTTAAGTAAAAAAAAAAAAAATTGGCAAATTTCCCTTTCCCCTCTATTATTTCCCTCTTGCTCGCTACGTTGCAACAAATGTACCACTACCTGAAAGCCTTCTCTTTAGCCTACAGAACGCACCATAAAAAGTTTCAATAGGATAATTAGAGAAGCTGTAGCCCCGGCATATCTGTTGGTTTTTGCTTCTGAGGCGTAAAAAGTGTCAACATTTCATGTGTATGGAAACAGAGAATTTTTTCTTTCTCTCTTTGAATGGAAGCCAGCGACTTTAGATTTTCACTGTACCTTGTCAACCACCAAAGAATTTTTTTTAGGTGACTTAGACCTATATGGCATCAGTGGTCCTAGATACAAAAATCTTGAAATTCGGTTAGGGATTTTTTGTAAATTTTCACCCCTACATTTCCCTCAGTAATTTCCCACCCGCTCGCAACACTGCAATGTAATGTACACCAAAAAATAGCCACATTCCTTTTCTTAAAAACATATCAATAGGGTAAATGGTTTTTGAGCAATAAGTCACTAATTGACAAAGTAGGAAAACGTCAAAAATGATCTGGGTCCACATGGAATAATCACACGATTTTGCTCGTATAGGTACAAGGAAACAAACGATTTGTAAGTTACGAGGGCTTCGATTCAAGTTCTATTGATTATTTCAATAATCTTCAAGATAAATCAATAAATAACACTAGTTAACAAATTTAAACTTTTTGTTTGTTACATGAGAAAAATCACCTGATCTTAAAGGAACTTTTTGCGCTGAATTCGAATATGCACTCGGTTTCTCTCCATCACGTACAGTTTTCCCGTAACAGAGGGATTTTCGGGAAATTCCCTCAAAAGTTTCCCTTTTTCAGATATTTTATTCCCCTAGCTCCTGTCCCCTCACATATAGTAACATAGAAATTATACCTAAGTATATCTTGATTTATATTTAATAAACCCTAAAAGTTTCGTAAAAATCGCTTTGTTCTTTCTAGAGAAATAAATATATTTGTATGTATACTGTGTGCACTGTTTATTGCACCTGATAGTAATGCTTTCAGATCTCCTGAGTTGGGGTAAAAACGATTTGCTTTACTACTACAAACACAGACATAAAAATGAATATTTACAATAGTCAACAACACACTTGTATTGCTCTCTGTAAATTAGAAACGTGTATAAAAATAGAATGTACTTCCAACGTATATATTTTTTTAAACGTAAAGTATATGTATATCTTAATACATATATATACAATTCTCCAAGTTTTTTCGTTTTGTCCTGACCTAGTCCATGATTTGCACCTGACAAAACAAGAGGCGGAACTTCTGGGATCAAGGCTCCAGCAGTGGAACTTACTGGATGCAGAAACGAACATATCAGTGTACAGGAAAAGCCATGTTCAATTTTCAAGCTATTTCTCAATGCAAGATAATATGTGCGTATGTACGGATATAAATGGGTTGATGGCGGAGCTAGGAATTCCTTACGTTCCAGAAGAATGGAGGTTATTTATCGACGCGTCAAAGGTCAGCCTTAAAGCTGTCCTTTTACATAATGGAAATAAAAAACCTTCTATACCACTTGCGCACTCAGTGAAGATTAAGGAATCCTATGACACCATGTCAACTTGGCTAAATCTTATAAATTACAAGGACCATTGTTGGCAAATATGTTGTGATCTCAAGGTAGTTGGTATTTTATTAGGACTGCAGTGCGGTTACACGAAGTACCAATGTTTTTTATGTTTATGGGATAGCCGAGCTGATGACAAACATTATGAAGTGAAGGAATGGGAACCTAGAGTGAATTACGTACCTGGAGAATGCAACGTCAAATACGCTCCTTTGGTAGATCCTAATAAGATAGGCCTATTACTACCGCCACTTCATATCAAGTTAGGACTTATGAAAAACTTTGTCAGAGCCATGGACACATCTGGTGAAGGTTTCAAATATTTGCGAGATAAGTTCCCTAACCTGAGTGATGCTAAGATTTCAGCGGGAGTGTTTATTGGTCCCCAAATTAGGAAATTAATGCTTGATGATAGCTTTGACAGCAAGTTAAACAGTGCTGAGCTAGCTGCCTGGACAGCATTGAAGTGTGTTGTGCGCAACTTTCTGGGCAATAACAAAGCTGAGAGTTACACAGAAATCGTACAGGACATGATACAGAAATACAAAGAGTTGGGTTGTAGGATGTCTTTAAAAATCCACTTTTTGCACTCCCACCTCAGCTTCTTTCCTGCTAACCTAGGTGCTCTCAGCGACGAACAGGGGGAAAGATTCCACCAAGATATAGTGGCAATGGAGAAAAGGTACCAGGGACGATGGGATCCTTCAATGATGGGGGACTATTGTTGGGGTCTTGTTAGAGAATGCAACATTTCTTACAAAAGAAGGAAGTAGTGTACGTTTTTGTAACCCAATGGAAGTTTCATATATTGTGATAGTTTTGATTGTCTTTTCATGACCTTTTGGTACATTTGTATTATTGTTTATTGTAAATTGTCACACTTGTAAATTATATTGTATTATATTTTATATATGTGTTTGTGGTAATAAAGCAAAACGTTTTACCTCAACTTAAGAGATCTGAAAGCATTATTATAAGGTGCAATAAACAGTACACACAGTATACATACAAACATATTTATTTCTCTAGAAAGAATAAAGCGATTATTACGAAACTTGGAGGGTTTGTTAAATATGAATCAAAGTATACTTAGGTATAATTTCTATGTTAGTATATGCAAGGGGACAAGATCTTGGGGTGTAAAATAAACGAAAAGGGAAATTTTTGAGAGATTTTCCCGAAAATCCCTCTGTTACGGGAAAATCGTACGTGATGGAGAAAAACCGAGTGCATATTCGAATTCAGCGCAAAAAGTTCCTTTAAGAACAGGTATTTCCTTTTATGTAACAAAACCTTTGTTAACTAGTGAGCTGCCAGAAAAAAAAAAAGACGTTTGAAAAAAAAACATGAAAAAGAACGATTTTTTTTATTGAAAAAAAAAAACTTCACAGAAAAAAAACCGTTTTTTTACAACACTACCCGACAGTACCGTATACTATCAGCCCACTTGCTTTATAGTGTCGGTATATATATATAGTGTCCTGACCTAGTCCATATATATATATACCGACACTATAAAGCAAGTGGGCTGATAGTATACGGTACTGTCGGGTAGTGTTGTAAAAAAACGGTTTTTTTTCTGTGAAGTTTTTTTTTTCAATAAAAAAAATCGTTCTTTTTCATGTTTTTTTTCAAACGTCTGTTTTTTTTCTGGCAGCTCACTAGTTAACAAAGGTTTTGTTGCATAAAAGGAAATACCTGTTCTTAAAGGAACTTTTTGCGCTGAATTCGAATATGCACTCGGTTTTTCTCCATCACGTACGATTTTCCCGTAACAGAGGGATTTTCGGGAAAATCTCTCAAAAATTTCCCTTTTCGTTTATTTTACACCCCAAGATCTTGTCCCCTTGCATATACTAACATAGAAATTATACCTAAGTATACTTTGATTCATATTTAACAAACCCTCCAAGTTTCGTAATAATCGCTTTATTCTTTCTAGAGAAATAAATATGTTTGTATGTATACTGTGTGTACTGTTTATTGCACCTTATAATAATGCTTTCAGATCTCTTAAGTTGAGGTAAAACGTTTTCCTTTATTACCACAAACACATATATAAAATATAATACAATATAATTTACAAGTGTGACAATTTACAATAAACAATAATACAAATGTACCAAAAGGTCATGAAAAGACAATCAAAACTATCACAATATATGAAACTTCCATTGGGTTACAAAAACGTACACTACTTCCTTCTTTTGTAAGAAATGTTGCATTCTCTAACAAGACCCCAACAATAGTCCCCCATCATTGAAGGATCCCATCGTCCCTGGTACCTTTTCTCCATTGCCACTATATCTTGGTGGAATCTTTCCCCCTGTTCGTCGCTGAGAGCACCTAGGTTAGCAGGAAAGAAGCTGAGGTGGGAGTGCAAAAAGTGGATTTTTAAAGACATCCTACAACCCAACTCTTTGTATTTCTGTATCATGTCCTGTACGATTTCTGTGTAACTCTCAGCTTTGTTATTGCCCAGAAAGTTGCGCACAACACACTTCAATGCTGTCCAGGCAGCTAGCTCAGCACTGTTTAACTTGCTGTCAAAGCTATCATCAAGCATTAATTTCCTAATTTGGGGACCAATAAACACGCCCGCTGAAATCTTAGCATCACTCAGGTTAGGGAACTTATCTCGCAAATATTTGAAACCTTCACCAGATGTGTCCATGGCTCTGACAAAGTTTTTCATAAGTCCTAACTTGATATGAAGTGGCGGTAGTAATAGGCCTATCTTATTAGGATCTACCAAAGGAGCGTATTTGACGTTGCATTCTCCAGGTACGTAATTCACTCTAGGTTCCCATTCCTTCACTTCATAATGTTTGTCATCAGCTCGGCTACCCTATAAACATAAAAAACATTGGTACTTCGTGTAACCGCACTGCAGTCCTAATAAAATACCAACTACCTTGAGATCACAACATATTTGCCAACAATGGTCCTTGTAATTTATAAGATTTAGCCAAGTTGACATGGTGTCATAGGATTCCTTAATCTTCACTGAGTGCGCAAGTGGTATAGAAGGTTTTTTATTTCCATTATGTAAAAGGACAGCTTTAAGGCTGACCTTTGACGCGTCGATAAATAACCTCCATTCTTCTGGAACGTAAGGAATTCCTAGCTCCGCCATCAACCCATTTATATCCGTACATACGCACATATTATCTTGCATTGAGAAATAGCTTGAAAATTGAACATGGCTTTTCCTGTACACTGATATGTTCGTTTCTGCATCCAGTAAGTTCCACTGCTGGAGCCTTGATCCCAGAAGTTCCGCCTCTTGTTTTGTCAGGTGCAAATCATGGACTAGGTCAGGACAAAACGAAAAAACTTGGAGAATTGTATATATATGTATTAAGATATACATATACTTTACGTTTAAAAAAATATATACGTTGGAAGTACATTCTATTTTTATACACGTTGCTAATTTACAGAGAGCAATACAAGTGTGTTGTTGACTATTGTAAATATTCATTTTTATGTCTGTGTTTGTAGTAGTGTATATATATATATATATATATATATATATATATATATATATATATATATATATATATATATATATATATATATATATGTGTGTGTGTGTGTGTGTGTGTGTGTGTGTGTGTACACTTTGATTTCATATATTCCAGCCTTTAGGTTTCACAGTGTTAACCCATACCAATCCAAAAACTACTTTCCATTTTAGCATATTTAGATTTGTTGCAATTTTTTTTAAGCTTGGAACCAAATAATTTTATTGAGTAATGGAAAGTATTTGATTGAAATTTTATACGTTACTGCACAGTAAGCTCTACTTAAAATGCTATAGTAATGGGAGCTGAACGACACATCGGAGGAAAGAATGCTTGGGGCCAGTCTTCACCTCCATGGTAGAAATCTGTTCCAATACCCGCGGGGTGTGTGCCCCTATATGGTGGTTGCCCCGTGAGCCAGATTAGCGTGTGTAACAAACTCATGACAGTACACCCAGATTAGCTAGTGGTCTAAAAAAAATGATTTTTGCGTGGCCATTTTGGATATAAGTTTCTTATATTGTCGTGATCTATTCATAATCATACAACGTACATCTTCATACCAAGCAGAGCGGTCTGCGGCGATAGACCATCGGCTTGAAGGCCCCGGGTTGAGTCCCGGAAGGGTCATGTGTATGGATTTTAACAGCATTTGGTTTTTCGTATTGTGTCAGGTGGCGAAATCGTACGGGATAAAAGGATTTCAGTCTGAAAAATTTGGAGAGAATATCTTCCCCAGGTTACTTTCATGGCAAGGTCCGTCGACCCTACTGCTCCTTTCCTCTTTTAAGGTCGCGTCATAACTATCCTTCTTTGAAAACCGAAGAGGCAGTAAAATTGTGACGTCACGTCGGGAGCAGAAACAGCTTTCGCCCAAGGTCCTTGTCATTCACCCTTGCTTGTTTCTTTGATTTTTGCAGGAAAATGAGTGATTCTTGCTTTCCTGTATTAAGAAAACATTAATTACTGTAGTGCTCGTGTTAGCCTATAAGCATGTCGAATTCTACACTAAGTACTTGTCGCAATTATAGTAGAAATACTACGGGTTCCAAAGTTATTTATCATGTATTTCCCTCGGATTTTTTGCGGAAAGTTTGGCAAAAGAAATGCTGTCCGAAAGACATCTTTAAAGTTGAAAACGCCAGCGTCTATTCCGATCATTTTATTCCCGAAGCTTATGGACATAATTTAAAATGTGAGCTTCTAAATATTCTACCCAAGAAAAAGTTTAAACAAGATGTGCCTTCACTAAACTTACTATTACCATACGGAACCGTGTTGATGTAAATAATGAAAGAATTAAATGTACGGAAGTTAGGTGTTTAAATAAAAAACAAATCAGACATAGGGGTGCAGCCAGATGAAATAACTATTGTGACTGAAACAAAAAATAACTTTTTGTTTATGTTATTTTCCGTTTGTTCTGCGGAGAGTGAGGGGCATAAACCAAAAGAAGAGCTCTCCTTTTTGCGTAAAGAGAACGAAAAAGTGAAGTCTAACAGTATGTACAAAGCCAAAATAATATGTTTACGAACGAAGTTAAAAGAATTGGAAAGCAAATATAATAAATAAAAAATTAATTTCAAGGGCCAGTTCTAAAATACAATATTGTGATCGTTTCAATAAAGTGGTTAATAACCGGGTGATGATATATTACGAAAAAGTTTTACACTAGGCCAAGTAAACATGCTAATAAATGGCAAGAAAAAAACTAAGATGGATTGATTAAGATATCATTCGTGCATTAACACAACACGCCTCATTGATAAATTATACAATCATCTGCGGTTACAAGTTCGAATCCCCGTACCCAATGTGTCAACATTTCGACGTTGTATGCAAAAATTACCGTTTTTTCCTGGTATTCTTACCCCAGTTTTGAAAATTTTGTCTTAGCAAGGGCGCTACTTAAAGAGTGTGGAAAAATTTTCAGTGTTTATATTTGATGAATTGAATGTTAATAGGCGCGTATGCAATGACCAAGAGGTTTATTTATTTTTAGGACCACACAGAAATATCCAGGTGGCAATGATTCGAGGCTTAATAGATGTGTGGAAACAGCCAGTGCATTATGATTTCGATAAGACTATGAAAAGTAAAAACTTACTCTTCGAAATCATATCGAAAGTTGAAGTCTCAGGATTCAAGATAGTTGCGATTCTTTCGAAGTTCAATAATGGCAATATGAGGCTACGTGGTGTTCTCGTTTCACCTTCTTCCAGGCGAATGGAAGCAATAAAATAGTATAAAGTTATATTTCGAACATTTCACAAAAAAAAAAAAAAAAAAAATGTGAATCGAAGAAAAAAAGAATGTGATTGGCCGACCGTTTTATGTCCTAAGAAAGACACTTCGATCTTGAAACTATTCGACACGGCTATGACATACTTCAGAATTCGGTTTTTGAATAGAAAAACACAGGAACTCCGCAGGAGGAATGTTCTTTAAGATAGTGGATGCAAAGCTATTCTTCAAGTGCTACTCAATGCTATAGTGAGTACATATTGTATATGTATGTAGTCTTTATTTTTATTGCATTTAAAAATTTGTTTTCCTTTGCAAATCGCTACGGCGGAACATAGGCTTAGCACACGATATTTGTCCCTGCTTCACCGCGGTGACGTCACACTACAGCTGAAGAAAGTGGCTACGCGGAAACAGCGAGTTATGAAGGGACCTGTAAAAGCGCGGAACAATAGGGTCGACGAACCTTGCTTTCATGGGAGTAAGGAATTAGTAAAAATATAGGATATACATTTTATACCAAGGTTAAAAATATGGTTTAGGTATCCTATTTCTTTTCTGTTAATTATGTTCTTCAATGTTCGAATTTTGATCATTCTCATGATATTTTCTGCTTTTAACGGAGCTCCATGAATATTATACCAAATGTTCTTTAAACTTATCAAGTTCGAGAGGTTTTATGCGCCTGTAAGAAACCATTTCCGAAGATAATTCAGGTCCTAATAGTAAGCGAGCGGTTGGTAAAATGGTAAAAGTGTTTTTTTTTTATATATATATATGTGTGTGTGTGTGTGTGAGAGAGAGAGAGAGAGAGAGAGAGAGAGAGAGAGAGAGAAGACAACATTTTAGTTGCAAGATGACGTACTTCAATTGCCATTTTCGGTTCATTTAGCAAAAAGAATACCGCCACCCGCCACCTCAGCCAGAACTTTCAACTACAGCCTGTGATGAGTGTATACCTTATCCAGTTTTCAAAATGAATGGCTGGTGGTGGTAGTTCGGTTTCTTGACCTTGTAAAAATCTTCCCTGTCTTTGTTTTGTTTGTCATCATTCCAACCAAAACTAAAAAAAGAGAATCCCTGAGTTTACAGCAAGGGAAATTTGGGACAAGAGATTAAGGATGATATTCCTGGAAGCTCATGTATCACGATTGTTTCATTCAATAGACAGAGGACACTTTTCTATGATGCCTTTTCAACATGTTTTCTCACAAAGGGAATTTTCCTTTTCCAATCTATATGACCGCTGGCAGCTTCAATCTTGGCCTTTCCCGCCAGCGGTTCGAATTTTCGAGACACGAGACGAGACGAGACATTTCACGAGACGTCCCGTCTCGTCTCGTTTTAGAGACGAGGCAAGTAGTATGTTTCGTCTCGTGTCTCGTCTAAAAGGTTTCTGTCCTGTCTCGTGTCTCGTCTCGTTTACAAGACGAGACGAGACGAGGCACGAGAAATGTCTCGTCTCGTGGCAACACTAAGTGTGAGAACGTGTGGAATTTTATATGTTCTCAGTGTGTCTTTGTTTGTGTCCCTGTCGTTTAAGGTTACTGGAAATAACTGTAAAACGTGTATAACCGAGTAGAAAATATACACAAGTTACTGACAAAGGGAAAGCAGACTTTGGTAAATGAACTTCGCGGTCATCTTTCTCGAGGTAGTAGTGCACATTTAAAGTGTCAATAATACGAACTGCAATAGCCAGAAATCCCGTCTTAAAGTTTCCACTCCCTGCATATATGATAGAACACGTTAAGTTATCAAGTGATAGAGTGAGGAAACCTCACGCGCAAAAGTTCCCGCGTTCGATTCCCGCTCGAGTTATTTTTCTTATTTTAACCAATAAAGTAGCCATTTGTAACTAAAAGTAAAATATTAATTCAAGATAAGTTTATAATGCATACAACAATAGATATGTTCAAATCAGTTGTATCCGTAAACATATTGATATCACTAGATATATTATGGTTACCACAGTCGTTGTGCAGAAAATATTCTTGAGGCTTCTTGTCCATATCTGTGGACAGTGCGAATTACAAAGGATATGAGGGGGAAATTCTCTTTGGTAATACTGGATGTCAGCTATAACCAGGGGCATCATTTCAGACTTCGGTTAAGGGGGGCAAGAGCACAACCGACATAAGACTTTCATGTTTTGTACTAGCATATGAATAGACAATAGATTAAAGTATATGTATTCCTCAAACTCTTGGGGTGTAATTATCTCCTCTTGCTCCCCTAAATGACGCCCTTGGCTACAACTGTTATAGTTTCCCATGCTATTGTCTGAAATGACGCCTCTTGTTATAGTATATATCCAGTATTACCAAAGGGGATTTCCCCTCATCCCCCTTGTAATTCGCACATTGTCCACAGACATAGACACGAAGTGCCAAGAACATTTGTTACACAGCGACTGTGGTAACCATAATATAACTCGTGATACCAATATATTTACAGAATAGATTACATTTTATTTTTAGTTAACATGGAATATTGCAAGTTTTACAACTGATTGCAACATTTCTATTGTTTTATGCATTATAAACATGTGGTGAATTAATATTTTACTTGTAGTTACAAATAGCTACTTTATTGGTTAAAGCAAAAAATGACTCGAGCGGGAATAGAACCCAGAATCCTTTGCACGTGAGTTGTAGGTGCTCTTTACTCTGCTACAGGTGCTCTTTCATTTGATAATTTAACGCGTCCTCTCATATATGAGACGAGTCGGAAATTTTAAGACTCCTTTTCTTCGCTATTTCTGGCTGTTCTGCTCTCCCAGTTTGTACTATTAACATATTAAATGTGCACTAGTACCTCGCAAAACATGGCCCCGAAATTTCTTTATCATTGTCTGTTTTCACCTTATGAGATACGTTCGGTGAATCAATTAAATAAAAAGAAAATGAGTGGGATTAGCGATATGTTTGAAATTACGGTAATGCTGAGCGATAGTTCAGTCACCACTCTGGATTTTTTCAATATAAGGATAATTAATTTTTTATAAATATAAAGTTATATTTTAAATATATGAAGTGGTTATAAAAACAAAATAAGATAGTCTGTCATCGTTCAAACTTCTGTCACTTTTATACGAGGACGATGCTATGGAAAATGCTAGCACTACTAAAGTGGTAACAGACTTTTAACAAGGAACACTAGGTACCTATCAGAGCCCGATCTTAATGAAACTTTGTATAAAGAGAGAGTGTCTCGGAAAACTCGCACAGCCAAAATTGTAGCTGCAGTGTCCAAGACGTTGGGACACTAGAGCTCGAGAAATTTCAAAAATAGAAGGTCAGTGCATTAAGAACATGGTGAGAAAATGCACGTTTTTCTTTCAAACCGGTCATTGTAACTACACTAAATGAGTATACATGGTACGAGATGGTAGATATGATCTGTTAAAAGTGATAAAAGCAATATCTGCCATCTTGAAAGAGGTCATGTTGAAGCTGGTGCGACTGGTGTAAATGAGAAGAGGGTCATGCGGTGCTTCAGTTTGAACCTAAATGAGCGCAAAAACCTGTTGATGAAGTCTGTTGTAGGATTATGTTAATCTTGTGCTTCTGATAGAGTGGTTTAGGTACAAAATGAGCAAAGTGTATCTCATGACACTCTAGCAGATGGAGGGTATAAAGCGCTATGAGTGTACATGAGTAAAAGACATGTAAAAGTCCCTTCATTAAGCGGAAACTGTGTTATGCGGACAACGGAAAGCAAAATAAACCTTTAACGGAAAATTCTGAGTTTCAGACTACATCGTTTAGAAAATTTTTAAACATCCTGTGATAGGGTAAACATATACCGTCTGCGATAAATACTTCGTTCTTTTGTTAAATCTTTATGGGCAGTGTTGACCTTCGTCAATCACTACTCATATTCAGCTCCCACAATTTTTCGCTTGTCCTACGTAGCATATCAGCTGTCAGTCTTCTTTGTAGGCGTACTTCTGTTCCGCTTGTGTAGCAACTAGCGACAGCCAACAAAAATGAGAAGAAAACTGACAAAACAAAGTTCTGGAAAAAAGGAATTGAGGTAAAGCAGAAGTTATATATCTCCATCACGTGTCGTGAAAACAAGGAGGAAAGAGTTCAGAGGACTTTCAAAATTCCAGAGAAAGCTTTTCTGTGTCCTGAAGTATACCGCAGCCAAGTAGTAGCAATGTAAGCAAAAAATCCTGCTTGACTATTGACTATAAAGGAAAGTGTGCACAGCATATTTTGTGTTTCTTTTAAGTTTTTTTGGGTATTAATCCGTAGAAGGAAAAAGTACTGTAATTGAACAAGTTGCGTACATCAATATATTTTATCATTATGTCCGTTATAAGCATATATATTTTTTTAACGGAAAGGTCTATCTCCATTAAGCGGAAACCTGTCTTTAACGGAAATTTTTGCGAGTCCCGCTCGATTCCGCTGAAGACAGGTTTCACTGTATAAAAAGTAGAATGTATATATGTGTGCTTGATCATCACGGCCAAATTGCAGAGTCAAATGAAATGACTTCGTATATAGTTAGGCACCAATCCCAACTGGTATGTTATCATATCGTTTTCATTATAATACATATCCTAAGGGGGGGATGCGGGTCCAAATTTTTTGCGAAAAATTGAGTAACTCACGTGCCGTTCAACTTAGAGAGCTGAAATTTAGTACATTAACTCTTCATTAAAAATAAACAGAACCCCCCTTATGCAGAGTTGTTTTGACGTATGATTAGCGTCATACTAAGGGCCTGACTTTTGCAGGAAACATATGTTAGTCGAACTCTTTAATATAGCACTAATCACGTGTCAGAACGACTCTCTAATGCTAAGGCCTAACGTGTCGTAGCATTATTTAAATATTTTCTTTTCTGAGGGGGTCACTTTCTATATAAAATAAATTATTAGTGGATTGATTTGTAAAAATAATTGAAAACGAACGAGTTGATAAACAAATTGAGAAACAGTTATTAATTGGGAAACACCAACTACAGTATTTCGCATTTTATATCCACGGCTTCGTATTATAATAATTGCTGAAGCTTGTGTTTATTATAAGGAGCGTTCAGAGCACAAGGCAATCAAGCCATAAGGTTGTGATAAAAATGGACATAAAATTTGTACTGTAAGAATACTTTCAGAAATTTTAAGTTTCTATGGTATGCATAGTTACATGAAAAATTTTACACTTTTTCCCTTTACGTTGTTCTACTTTACCTTGATTTGAGACTTTCAAATTTGATCCTATTTTCCAATGAAAAGTATCTGTAATTCAACAAGGAAATAATTATATATGATAATTAAATAAATATTCATCGTAATTTGGCCCATGACAAACACTTTATTATTTTATATTCTAAAGGTCAGATCCTCTGGTGTTGTAACAGAGCGGGTTTGAGCGATTGACCGTCGAGATTCAAACTCCGATTACTGATAATTTCAGAGACTTGTTTTATAACAAGTGTAATATCCTTCAATCCGTGGAGATTAGGGCGTGGATCATGGGCCAGAGTTGATGACGATGGCTTTGGTGGGTAGGTGTTGGTGACAGTAAATCAGTGGTTCTTGGTGGGTGGTGGGTCGGAGTGGGTCATGGTAGGTCAGCGTGGATAATGGTGGGTGGTGGGCCGGAGTGGATCACGTTGGGTCGTGGGTCAGTGGGTCGCGAGTCACGATGGGTGTTGGGTCAATGCGTCGTGGGTCAAGTTTTTATTGACCCATGCCATCTCTGTTAGTTTAAAATTAGGAGAGAAACCACCGACAGAAAATCATAGTCCTCCAGGTTGAGGGTTGACATTAGGCGACCAATTAGTTGTTTAGAAACTCATCATGCCCTGGAATTCAAGTAGGAACCCTCATACCAGAGGTAAATGCTCTACCACTGAGCCATCGTGTTCTCTTAAAAAACATTTAGAAGTTTTGAATATATATCAAATTTAAAACAATAAATACATTAATTAAAATCCATACTAATGAATATACAATTATTTTAAATTATCTCGATTAGAAACTCTCAAAGCTCAAGTTTAGTGCGACTCAGATACGTGTAAAGATAAATTGAAATGAAAAGAGATATTCAATAGAGAGATACTCGACGAGTTTTCCATGGCTGGTAAAACTGTAGCGAAGTTACATGATTTGGAGTTAGAGTAGATGTGAGAGAAAAGTTCTTCCAACGAAGACAGGAAAGCCTCTTTGTTTCCTCGGTGTTCATGTTAACCATTTGTTGTTTGTGTGCAACTCAATTTTTAGAGAAACTTTGATAAAGATCTACCCACTTGAAGTTGTACTTAGATTTTTAAGGAAAAATGATGCACTACTAACCAAAAGTCATCTGGAAATATACTGGTAAGCATTTAAACACTGATAAGCATGTAGAGACACATGGCTTTTGTCACAGTTCAAATAAGACATCCAAACTCTCATTCTTCAAAAAGTGGAATGTTCCTCTCCCCACTTATACAAATGAGTCATAGGCGACTAACGAACAAATGGAAGCATTAATAGTGAATTTCTTCATGGCCTTTCCGACGATTTATTTTATTTACTTATTTACATTTTACTTTGAGTCTACAAGGTACCATTACAATTTACCATGGATGGTCTACGATATCCATCATACAGAAATAATCATATCAATTCAAGATAGCATATTACAACGAGTATGGCAAGGAGTTGATTATGAAAGGCTCGATACATGTCGAATAAGAAAGAGGGCTCCCATTAAACACCAATGGAATGAAAAATAATTTTGTTATTGTAAAGCAAAAAGTTTTAATTTCTCCATTGATACCACTTATATGAATATGAGTGTAATTAACTAACTAACGCTATGGCCTATGGAACCCGGAGTTTCAATATCGCGTCCACAAAAGCTCTTCATTGGATCCAGTTTCTACTTTGTATTCCTCTGCGCCTAGGTCTGACTAATGGTCTTTACCGACTGGACTTCCAGTTAAAACTTTAAAAACACTCCCACTTTCTTCCATTCTGGCTACATGACCTGCCCACCTGAGCCTCCAATACTTAATGACCCTAACAATATTTGGTAAACGGTATAAATTATGTAGTTCCTCGTTATGAACTTTCCGAAATTCGCCATTCCTGTTCCTCTTTGGTCCGAATATTAATCTTGGGACCTTGTTCTCAAATACTTTCAGTCTATGTTCTTCTCTCAGGGTAAACGACCATGTTTCGCAACCATACAGGACAACAGGCATGATTATTAATAAATATATATTATGGGTATTTCTGATCGAGATCATTTGCAATAATCCAATACTAAACAGTGAAAAGCTTTTGTTCAAATGTCTACTGGTCATTAATGCAAAACACTTCTTTCGTATTAGATTTTATCGTTTTCTCCACAGTACAAGAGAAAACAAAGTATTTCAAAAACATTGCTGAAGGCAGTATATGAGTTCTATTTATTTTTTTTAAACATGTCTCGTACTACTTTACAAGATTAATTTATTTCGTTGATTAAGGTAGATAATTCATTTTTAAGGAGTTTGGTTCAATAGAACTCCTATATATTTACCTCGTCTTCCGTGTATCCGTCCGTCCGGGAAACAAAATGTCTCAAAACCTATTTGATGGATCAAGATCAACTTTGGCCAGGATGTAGAGGGTCAAAAGTTAGGAATTGACTTTGTTCACGGAGTTTATATTCAAACTGACAGTGAAACAATTCAATCATGTCCTGTTTTAGTGTTGTAGAGCAAAAGCGGTGATAAATTGAGAGAAATCGTTTTCTGGAATCGATAAAGCGTCCTATAAATATATTTCGTTTCTATCCTTAACTCTTTTCCAAAAGCGGAAATGATGGAGATCCATTATATCTTCTGTTTTCAACATGATCTACATAGAAGGAAAACGATAAGACATAGCGAGAAGCGTTTTCATTTAATTGATTTAGCTTTTTAAGAATGGATACCATCTTCTCTAATAACCCTCTATTCAAACCACAAGTGGCAGAAATCAACCATTTTCAGTTTTAACGTTAAACGCTGTAGACTGAAAACAGTAGTAGATAGCGAGAAGAGATTTTCCGCAATCAATTAAGTGTCCTAAGAATATATTTTATCTCTAGTCTAATCTCGTTACTAAAACTGGAAGTGATAGAAAGCTATTACCACTTTCAGTTTTAATATCAATTGAGAAAATACCACACCATACAAACTAAATTCTTTCACTTGGTGTACACGTGATATTGGTACCTGTTTAAAAATGTTATTCCCCAGTCATAAGAACAGGTTAGGAAATTAATCCTTTAAGAATTTCAAAACTCTAGAAACCATAGTAACTAAATGGTAGTCGGAGAGATGTCATAATAGGTCCGAGGCGTTAGGCTAATCATAGTGAGGCAAAATCTAACGTGGGTTCAAATCCCACCGACAAGTTTGGATGTTTAGAATTGAGATGTATTAAGAGCAGGGGCGTCTTTAGGATTTTATTTTTGGCTAGGCCCGTTCCGTCGCTTATGGATACATATACACATTTGATTGATTAATTACAGTAGGAAATTACTTTTACAGTAGTGGTCAGGGACGTAGCCAGAGTTCTGAGTTTGGGGGGGGGGGCATATTAGCAAATGAAATATTATATATATATATATATATATATATATAGTGTGTTTCAAAACAACACCGACAACGTTTAGGAGGTAATTCCTGACGCCAAGATAGGACAAAAAGTATAGACCAACCTGGGTGCGCAAATGCTTCCTTTAGGAGTTATCATCATCATCATAGGTATTCTGCCTTTATCGGCAGGTCACTTGCCGCAGCTGAGAAGCTTCCACGGTCCTCCGCTAACCTTTTCGTCTTCCCGTATGATCTTTCTGTTTTAATATCATCCATTAATTGTAGTCTCCTTCGCCCCCTCCCTCTCTTTCCCGCCACCATACCCTCTAGGACGTCCCTCATGATACAATCTCTTCTTAGGCAATGTCCCAACCAGTTTCTCTTCCTCTTCCTAATAATATCTAAAAGTGTTCTTTTCTCACCCACCATTTCTAACACTCTCTCATTCGTTTTCCGCTCGACCCAACTAACTCTTTCCATTCTTCTCCACACCCACATTTCGAAGGCTTCCAGTCGATTTTCGTCACCCTTACGCAATGTCCACGTTTCCGCCCCATACAGCACAACACTCCACACGAAGCATTTTATGAGTCATTTTCTCAACTCTTTGTTCAAGGTCCCACAAAACAGACTTTTCTTTCTTTTAAAGGCTTCTTTCGCCATTCCTATCCTTGCTTTTTATTTCACGTTCGCATTTCATGTCATTACTAAGAACGCTACCCAGGTATCGAAAACTATTTACTTGTTCTATTTTCTCCCCTCCTACTTTTATATTTGACACATACCCCTTCGTTCCAATCACCATGGCTTTTGTCTTTCTAACATTTATTTTCATCCCATATTCTTCAAAGCCCCTTCTAATTTTTCTAACATTTTATTGATTTTCTTTTCAGATTCTGCAACAAGGGCCATATCGTCTGCAAATCTTATGCATCTAATAATTCTACCTCCTACCGAAATGCCATCATCATCATGAAGGCTCTTTTTCACTATCTCTTCTAGATAGACATTAAATAGTGTTGGCGAGAGGCAGCATCCTTGTCGAACTCCCCTTCCAATTGCACTCTCTTCCGTCAGTTCTTCCCCTATCCTAACACTTACTTGTTGGTTCATGTATAAGTTTCTTATGAGTCTTCTATCTTTCCATTCCAACCCTATCTTTGTTAGAAGTCCCAACAACAATTCCCAATTCACGCGGTCAAAAGCCTTTTCTAGATCAATAAATACAACATACACCTCTTTCCCTTTTTCTATAAATCTTTCACCGATCACCCTTAATAATCCAATAGCATCTCTTGTGTCCTTGCCTCTTCTGAACCCGAACTGCTCTTCATCAACATCTTTATTTGTTCTTCCATATAACCTTCTGTTCAGTATTCGGAGCAGAATTTTAGCTGCATGAGATATGAGACTAATAGTTCTATAATCCTCACATCTCTTTGGGTTCGATTTCTTAGCCATCGGTATCATGATCGTTTTCAGAAAGTCTCTTGGCCATTCTCCTGTTTCATATATTTCATTGCATAGTCGCCACAATTCTTTCTTTCCCTTGTCTCCTATATTTTTAATGAATTCAATTGGTATGTTATTTATTCCTGTTGCCTTTCCATTCCTAATCTCGGATATAGCCTTTTCAAACTCATCCCGAAGAATACTAAATCCTTTATCATCCTCGCCTATTTCATTTTCCACTTCAACATTTAGGCTACACGGTCTATCCCTACTCTCATATAAGTCTTCAACGTATTCTTTCCACCTTCCTATGACCTCATTTCTCTCGCTGACTACCTTCCCATTCTTATTTTCTACTGCCATCATGATACTCCCTTGTTTCCTCCGAAATTCCATAGATTTCACCTCCTTGTACATTTCCTCATATTTCCCAACTCTTTCTAATTCTTCTATGTCCTCGCATTTTCTTTTGTAAAACTTTTCCCTCGCTTTGTCTGTTTCTCTTCGTAATTCATTATTTAACTTTCTGTACATCTTTCTGCCCTCTTCTGTATCAACCTGTTTCCACATCTTCCTCTCCCTCATTTTCTGCAACATCTGCTCTGTAACCCATGGTTTCTTAGCAGTTTTGTGTTCGCGGTAACCTACTGCTTCTTCTGCAGCCTGCTGTAAGCAACGTTTAATATGTTCCCACCGTGCGTTACTACCTGCGCCTATCCTTTCCTCGTTTGAACATTTTTCTTCGAATTTTTCAGCGAAAAGATTTCTTATTTCCTCGTTTTCTAACTTTTCAGTATTCAACACTTTGTTACCTACTTTTCTTCTGCCTACATTTTTCAGTTGAATATCTACTTCGGCCAGCACAAGATTACGATCAGAGAAAATATCAGCCCCGGGAAGGGTCTTCGCGTTCTTTAAGCTATTCCGATACCTGTCCTGAATCATAACATAGTCTATCTGATATCTTCCGCCGTCTATTAGTGATTTCCATGTATATCTTCTTCTCTTGTGCTGATTGAACCAAGTGTTCTCAATTACTAGTGAATTCTGTCTACAGAAATTCACCAGTCCCTCCCCCCTTTCATTTCTTTCGTCTAAACCATATTTGCCTACGATACTACCTTCCTGTTTTTCTCCCACAACTGCATTGAAATCTCCCATTAGAATTATACATGCACCCTTCTTCTCCCTATCTATAATTTCTTCTATTTTCTCATAATTTTCCTCTACTTCTTCATTTGCATGCGAAGTCGTCGGTGCATATGTCTGTAACTTTCACTACCTTCTCCTTTAAGCGCTTTCCAAGAATTATTCCTACGCCATTATGACCGCCCTTTTCATTACCTGAGTAAAACATTCTATATCCTTCGCTGTTCAATAACCCATTACCTTCCCACCTAACTTCACAAACTCCTACCAAATCTAAATTATTTTGTTTCATTTCTTCTTTAAGATTTTCTAATTTTCCTCCCTGTAACATAGTACGTACGTTCCATGTCCCTATCCTAAATCTTTTGCTCTTCCTTGTCTTTCTTTCTCTGTTTGTCTTCCCCCCATTATTACTTTCTCGTCCAATAGTCCTTCCAAAGCCATCCCCCTCCCGGAGATCCGAATGGGAGAATATTTTACCTCCGGAACTACATTTTGACCTGCGAAAGACCATTGTTCATATGTTCTCTTTTCGCTGCTAGCAAACTAGGGAAAATAGAGTGGTGGTTTCCCGTTGCCTTCCGCTTAGGAGTTATAGGCACCCGAAAACATAAAAAAAAAAACTTTAAAGGCCCATAGCTCCGAAACTATGGGACCTACCATAGTCGGGTCAAGGCTTCACTTAGAAACTAATATGTGCCCTATCCAAATATCCAAGTTTCACAATCATCCGGTATTTCCTCAACAGTTTTTACAGATGTAGTTCGTGAGTACTTCAAATTATACGTAAGTTGGCAAACTCCCTCTATACAAGTTGTTTCGTGAATACCTTAGGATTCTGAAACATGTACTTTTGGATAGTGTAATACTACCCGACAGTGTATCTCTTCGGAATACTAACGGAAACCAGAAAACCTTTCATAATACTATTATCTCGCTTTTCTCTGCTCTTTGGTTGAGTAAAACATTCTACACCATTTTGTGTGTTAAACTCCAATGCTTCATTGTGAAGACCCAATGAATTTTCTTCTGTTCTAAGTTCTTTTATGGCTCAAACAACCGAACAAATAGGTAGCTGGGCGTCTGCTAGGATAATATCTTCTCCTTGTAGAAAATTATTCAGGCCACTAATAATTCCTACAATCTTGCTAAAAACAATCAAGCATGAAACAGTTGCGAATGATTTCAGTTTGTTCGCAATACAATCAGCTTCAGTAGTCTTCTTAGCATCCTTACCCTCTAATGCAAAGATTATAGCTCCATAATTCTTTCTCACAGAGTTCAGTGAACAAAAACCGGTATGTGAAGACCAACGAATGTCTGAAAGGCCAGGTATACTGGATTGCTCGAAACCTAACGCTGTCTGAGCTTGCTTTATCGTCTTTTACACAGAGAAATAATTATGTAAAGTCTGCAATAAATGAAAAAGCTATTTGCTTGTTCAAACGAACACACTTTTACAATTATTAAATATTATTAAATTTAACTGGTGCACATAGCAATGGATATACAGTGCTAGGGATGGCCAATTCCGGAATTTTTACTTTCCGGAATCCGGAAAGTAAAATCGAAAAATTCCGGAATTTGGAAAAATTC
This sequence comes from Thermobia domestica, assembly GCF_964235325.1. Taxonomy (NCBI): domain Eukaryota; kingdom Metazoa; phylum Arthropoda; class Insecta; order Zygentoma; family Lepismatidae; genus Thermobia; species Thermobia domestica. Next base: position 211,049,401 of record NC_137457.1, on the reverse strand, counting down.
CGGAATTCAGAAAAATTCCGGATTTCGAAAAAAATCCGGAATTCGGAAAAAGTATTTTTTCTTTTTGTAATCCTAAGAATTTTGTTCAAATGCAAACGAACAAATTTCCTTTTTGTAATCCTAAGAATGTATGATGCAAGTTAAGCTGAAACTTACATGCTAAAGTATACACTACTCAATCTTCCCATGGTTAATGAGTCCAAAAGTACGATGTACTCCTAATATTTAATTTTTGTTTTACTGTGATATTGTTCAGAGGTAAGACATATATCACACTGAGATAAACAACTTGACATAATGAAGATGTTATCATACATAGTTTTCCAGAAAATCGTGAGAAACGAATTTTTATGAAGTTAAAATATGCGTCGCTTGTTGCCAGTGTGATGCAATTGATATATTTTATGCTGGAATAGTCTTATTATTATTATTATTATTATTATTATTATTATTATTATTATTATTATTATTATTATTATTATTATTATTATTATTAATCATTTATGTACTGTAATAGAAAAATATGAACCATTAAGTAGTAGATTTTATTTATCTGTTTTTTTTATATCTTCTAACAGTAAGAACAAATTGCTTGTAAATACGCAATGATTATCAAGGACAATGGCATATTAATGTAAGGACTACTCTGCAGACTAGCAAAAAAACAATAAACAATAACAGATAAGCAATAGTTGCAAAAAAAAAAGAAAAGCAAGTACCTTGCGCACGTCAGGGGACATCCACATTGCGCATTATGTTCGCGAGAATATAGGGACGCATTGAGACTCTAGCAAAGAGCGTGGTATTATTATTACTCATGAAAAGGGAGGGAAAACGAAAAGAAAGAAGAAAAAGAAGAAAAAGAAATAAAGAAACAATGCTCCGCTCCGTAACAGATGGAGCATGGAATCGTATCGTGCACATGAGATGCATGGAATAAGTCGTGAGTGGGAACCCTTCACCCCTGGTGGGGGGATATTCATGAAGCTATCGGCCTATGTCTAATTATATAGGGATATATAATCCATTTCTTAATTTCGAACATACTAGGTTCGATCAAAATGAGAAAATTTTATATCGGACTTCCGAAGACAAATAAGATAAAATAAAATAAATACATGACCGTGTTCATTATATATATAGAATTCCCAGTCACGACCCCCTTTTCAGTTTTATTAAAATAGAAGAAGTAAAGAAAAGAAGAGGAAGATGGGATAGAAGGAGAGAAAAAAGGGAAGGTAAGAAGATGAGGAAATAGGAAAACTGTTACTGGATATTTTTTGAGAAATATGGTAAAGGAAAGTGAATATTTATCGAATTGGGATTATTTCCAATAATAATTGGGTGAGTAGTTGGTATTAAGGTGATCAAAGGTACACACATGTTAACCCATACTACCTAGACCTAGATCCATTTAACCCCAACTATCTACTTATCCCAATCTAGCTCTGAGATAGATCAGAAAGTTTAATTTAACAGTTTATTCAATATTTCCGAAAGTTCTTGACTAGTATCCAGTATTTAAAGTATAAAGATGAAGTTAACGGCATGCTAGAATTGACCACAGAGAAAAACAAAAAAATCAAAGTAATACACATATTTGTCGAAGATTTTGACTTTCAAAGTTCTCCCAGGATGATCATTCGTTCAGGCTATTTCTGTCCTTTCTGCTTCCTTTATAGAGCCAACTCAAATTGAGTTAATGTTGACTTTCAACGACTTTAATTGTCAACTACCATTAATTACAGTAAGCCACACATATATGTCAAAAGAATTGGTGCACTTAATACTAAACCTACATTTCGCTCACACACACATTCATACAGGACAATGTATACTTCAGGTTGCATTTAGTCGAATTAAACTAATCTAACTACATTTCTAAAGACATTTATTACATTCCAAGAAAACGTAATTTGACAGCACAAGGAAAAAATTTCGATACATGGAAAGAAAATAATAATAGTAATAATCATATGGTTTATAGACATGCATAGAAATTTGTTACTTTTCAACAATATCGAATAACACATTTCTCTTTACAGATACATTAAGAGTTGGACTACGTTACAAAACAAAAAAAGATTGACACAACGAAACACGAAGAAAAAAATCAAAGATCATCATTGAACATATTTAAGATTCAGTACAAAGAATACATATCAATATGAAAGAAGAAAGGAAAAGAAAAAATATAATTGGTTAATCATTTGAAAAAATCTTTAGTAGCATTTTTATTGAGTCTCTATCCCAAGAGGGGAAATTTCGACAATTTTATGAGTCCTTTTCTCACGTCGATAATAACTCCTTTATCAACTCTCTTTATGCACTACAATTGGCGTCCATGAGAGTAGTTAGTCGTTTGTCTTAACTACAGACAAAACATAGTTGCTTCACATTATATATATTTTCCATTTAGTAACTTAACGCACTTGGTATGAAATTTCCAAATTCCTTGAGATTTAAAATAGCGAATCTAGTCCCCAAGCATTGGGAACATATTTCCATTCTACTATACGATATCTCAATGGAGCTAGGTCTCTGGACCTATCCTAGGTCCTGTATTTACATTCCGAAATTATTAATCAAATTCAGTTCAAATTAAGATCACTGAATTTTATTTCTGGCTTATATCGTGGAGTCAAGAGATTGAGTCACTGAACTGGCGACTGACAAATAGTTATGTTCTAGTCATAGTAGGAGGATTTGGGGCACACTGTTTCATAATTCACTGATTTCGCTATGGTTTCACAAAATAACTTTAGATACGGATTAGGGTTATTTTTACGACCTGTTACTTTTTCTATTTTCATGCAATATTTAACATAGTATTAAAAAATTTAATAACTACAAACATTAATAACAAATCCGTAAGGTGTTATTTATTCAAGTTACGCGGTAATACTCTACAAACACAAATAGTTGGTTAGTATCGGGTATCAAAAATCTATGGCAACCTAAAACAACCAAGGTAAATACCGAGCCCTTTACATGCATATGCGCTCATATATATATATATATATATATATATATATATATATATATATATATCCATATTACTCAATATAATAAATTTTATTCTAATATCAATCTTAGTATTTCATCGACACTTAATTTACTACATAACCTTTTCATATTTAATAAGTATTCACATTTTCTTGGCTCAAAACAAACAAAAAACCCTGACTAACAAAATTATTTTTCTTTTAATATGGTTGCAACCTTGAAATGTATACATAAACCCGATAATCGACAAAGATTCAATTTACTAAGATCCGCGTATAAAGAAATGGTTGATATTGTTTAATAAGTTGACACAAGAAGTGGAAATACAGCAAATAGAACAGGCACGTAACTTTCCAAACTATGTAAGCATACATATATAAATGTATATACAGAGAAAGAAAAAAGTCAAGATTATTTGAAATTAGTGGGCCCAAACTACTAATACATACACCATATAACCAATCAATAGAAAGAAAACCAGAAGTCAGTAATCAATGGGTATAGTTTGTACGATCGATGAACAATAATCAAGTTTTTGAGAATCTGAAATCGTAGTGTACCCTCTCGTCAGTCCCTGCCATGATGGGTTGAGTATCGTGAAAAACGGTCCTGAGTTGCTCTGAAATACCGGGAAATACCTCCACGAATTGTGTCCCTCGATGTCTCAGTTAGTACATATGATCGACATAGGTGATATGAACATTGTGTACTGTCATGAGTTTCAGAACCGGGGGGGAAGGTTCAAGAAAATTTAAAAAACCTTGAAGTAAGAAGGAAGAAAGAGACAAGATAAAGAAAGCGGCGCCAACGAAAGGAGAAAAATTAAGGTACTACTCACTACACAGACGAATGATTGAATTTAAGTATATAACAACTCTCAGCCAAAAATATTCACATATGCCGAAAGAGGGTGACTTACTTAAATACGTAGTCTCGGGGGCGTCCTGCTGCCAAGGATGCAAGTCTGTGTCCATCAGATCCCAATCCCACAAGAGTTTGCTTCTAAGATTGAAATCTGAGCCCCGTATCCGGCCCAGACCAGCAGGACAAAAGGAGAGGGGAAAGGGACCAGGTAACTGCGTTCCCAATTTTGAAATCTCTAAGTAAAAAAAATATTCGACAACTCAGAAGAACTAAGAAGGTTCAAGGACAGTAAAGAAACTAGAGTAAAAGTAATAGCTAAGATGTCCCTAACTAGTGATTTGCCAAAATAAAAAAAATTAAAATAAACTAAATTTTGGATCGGTGATTTCAGTGATCAAACATCACCGATGGCTACCCTGCGCAGACATGCCAAGGTCTGGGACGTCGATTAATTTCCATCATCATCTAATTAAACTAAGAAAAGAAACGAAAATACTTAAGAGGACTAGGGGTCGACATCCGGGTACGAAATGGGCCTAGATATTAATTTAGTAGCGGTTGATTTAGTTGGATAGCCCCATTCGATCTATTAGCTATATGAACACTGTACGGTAAATAATGTAAGCAACGTAGGAAAAAATCTCGGAGAGTCAATGAATGTTAAAGGTACAAATGACCAAACCTGTACTTTCCGAGGATTCCAGGATATAGCAGTTATTTTTCTTAATTATCATTTCCGTAAACCTTCAAAGGTAATTCCTACATGATGCTACCCTATCTGATGAAATTCTTAAGAACCGGGGCTGTTAATATGAGGTACTTAAATGTGAAGTAACATATAATTCCCAACTACACATTACTATCCAATAGCAAACTCGGTTGGATGAATGTATCGGTGTAGAAGTCAAAACGCGAGAGATTTTCAGTAAACATATTCATATTCTCAATATATAATATACACTGGGCCTATCCATTTAAGTACAGGTGTCTTATCTCATACATTTTATATCATAATCGTATTATTACTATAAAAAATCAAGATTATTTGAATTATTTCATTTATTCATTATTTACTAATTTTCACGCGAAGTAATATTTTACAGACACCCTATTACATACATTTACACGCAGGCCATACCCATATTACATTATACACTAATAAATCTATAATTATCACAATCCGTCACGCTTAGACTGCTACACGATAACATTCATCGAACCACGGACTCTTTTTTCCGAAACACCAAATTATATTTACTTCGCCGTTTAAAAAAAATCATACGTGCATTCAATGAAAGTTAAATTTTCAACGATTATTTTATTTCTGATTTGCTGATAGAACTGAAGCAACAATGAAATCTCTTTACAGCAACGGGAAAAGAGTATTTAATATTGCATTTCGAAACAAACCGTGACATCATGTAGGCTTACTTCTATTAAGAAAATATGCATTCTTGATTTCGGCGGATATTTAAGTTTCTAATTGAGGTAATGAACTGTAATTTTTAATACTACAAGATCTCATGCTATTTCATCAAAACGTATACTCATATGAACTGAAAACCATGTCCACTGGATGTAATTTAAGAATAAGGGGCCAAAATCAAACAATCTAGATCACTAACTCATGCAATGACGTAATGTCAACAAACAATTCATTACCGAAAACTGACACGATAGCGCTGTAGTAGAGAAATAATTTACTGTGTACTAAAATATACCCTTACACTTATTAATCAGAACTCTAATATTTACTCTTGTTTAGTATACTTCGAGTTAGGCAAATGGTACTAAATTAACGCATGTTAAACACAATGTCCTCGCAGTAAAATCACGCATTCACACAGAACTACTAACTACATACACCACTATAAATACTACACATAAATACTAACTAAACAAGCACCATTTATTATATGCATATTAGAGGCAAGTACCTGATATATTAGACTTAAAACACATTACTCCCTTGTCGGTATATAAAGTTAGCTCTATTGAACTTTAGGGGGACAAAATGAGAAGGTTAACCCTAGGTCCAATTGACTTGGCCAATTACTTAAAACATGTTTACTAGAATTTGAAGCCCTGGGGGCACCTTAACAAAATTTATTGAGGGACCTTTCCCCTGAGAGGGAAAAAGGCCCTAACCACGAATATTATCTAACCCATTCCCCCGCTAGAAATGGTTCAATTCGGAAAGTGAATAGGAGTCCTTTTAGTTAGCTTAAGCTGCCATTATGATGATTAATATTACAGCTATGAAACCTACCATGTACATGCACTTACTGATTAATAAAAAAATCACATCTACCGAATTCACGAACAAAGTGCACTAAGCAGGTCGTATTGTCCCTAACCCCTAACTGAATTTGAAAAGATCAAAAATCACTCTCCTTTCTGTCCATTCTATCTTGGCGGCAACATGGCGTCCTGCAAACCGAAATCCGGCATTTCAATGAACTATTAACTGTCTCCCCAATAAAAATGCTGATTTTTGGACTCCTACACAGCATTCAATCCTTAACTATGAAATTAGATTGGACTTTACCTTAATTCCATTAAATATCTGTCCTGTCCGGTCGAAATGTGACAGTACACATCGCGAGCTGTGCTTCCAGATGCGTCCTTGCTAAGAATGATAACATTGCGCCGAAAACGACAGGGATAGGAGGATTCCTCCAATCAGGGCGAAATCTTTCAGCCGCGGAAATTACAAAGCAAATAGAAATTGATGAAATCCAGATATAACCGGATCTGAAAGTGGCTATGGACTAGTGAGGGGGGGGTGAGGGAAGGTTTAGTTACCTGGCTAAATTCTACATTGGTGTGAAATTAAGAAAATTTATATCTAATGACGGAACTATATTTCGGTATGATGTCAGAGCGGTAAATCTTGTAACTATTCAACTTGTATATGCGAAAATGGGATTTACAATTAATCAAAATATAAATAAATATGTTATTCCGTGAAAACATGATTCCTAATGAGACCTTTCGATTCATTACATTAATTTGAAGTAAAGAGAATAAATACATCGTGTAATTAAACCGAAATCGAATTTTTTAAAAAAAATCACTAGGTACAGGGTGAGAAAAAAAGTTGCCATTACTCTCAACTGTAATGGTACATTACACTCAAAGGGCCATACGATGGAGGCATTAACGTTAATGTTAATGGCACTAATGAGCACTTACTTGCTCTAACGGTTAACCTCATTTTTGAGATGATTCTTAGAAGTGGGCGTGTTGGCATGCAGTTAGAAGACTTATATCCATTATTTAAAAAGCACACGTTATCTGTGGAGTACTAACGATTTGCGTCACTATCGAACACTAACGTAGCACTAGCGACGTTTAAAGTCGAAATTGGGGTCTGACATAAGTGGCTTGTCAACTTCACAGACATTATATTTTCCTTGAATGAGAGAATTTTGCGCCCTGGAAATTTGCGCCCTACCACAAAAATAGGGAAAAATGCGCTCGCAATATATTTGCACTGGGATGTTTGCGCCCTACCCCAAAAAGAGGGGAAAATGCGCCGGCTATATATTTGCACTGAGATGTTAGCGCCCTACAATTCAACTTATTTTTGTATTGTGTAAAGTAACTTCCACTCACACTTGAACTAGGCTTGCCTCTCATCGTCTTAGTGAGTTACTCCATCCGTTATAATATTCCGAACAAGTGAAAAAAAAATACACTTTTAGTTCACTAAAGGGCAATCCATACAAATAGAATTTTTCATTATACTACAAAATTTACAATAAAAGTATAAATGACTGATATATAATTATTTATTAATATAGTTAAAGAGTATAATTTAATCTACAAAAGGCTGTTCGGCTCTACCCAGATATCTCTGTTCACAATCCTTGCGAGTTGTTTGGCTTTTCAGAACACAAAATATAGAAAAGAAAATGTAAAGTGAATGTAAAATCAGGTCAGTAATATTATCAAGAAAACTATGTATAGTGGTTGCTGGAATTACACTTCAAACACATAATTGCGTTCAGTCGTTCTTTCAGAAAAAATGTTCCGGGGGGCACACTTAGTATTCCGGAGGGGGGGTCACTGCTGGTACTATTCTATGGGACCCGGACAAATCCGCCAATTGACAAATCTGCCAATTACCAAATCTGCCAATTACCAAATCCGCCAAACGCGAAAATGACCAAATGTGCCAATTGTGAAAATGGACAAATCAGCCAATGGATAAATCTGCCAATTGACAAATCTGCCAATGACCAAATCTGCCAATTACCAAATCTGCCAAACGCAAAAATGACTAAATGCGCCACCGAGAGAGTGGACAAATCTGCCAATGGACAAATCTGCCAATTGACAAATCCGCCAATTACCAAATCTGCCAATTACCAAATCTGCCAAACGCGAAAATGACCAAAAGAGCCAATCGTAAGAATGGACAAATCAGCCAATTACCAAATCCGCCAATTACCAAATCTGCCAATGGACAAATCTGCCAAACGGAAAACACCCAACTCTGTTTGTATTATCATCAAATAACTGGATAATCTAGTAAAAAGCATACAGAAATAAAGTATTTATGAATATCAAGCAAGAAATTAAGAGTAATTAATAGAAAGTAATCAAATCATTATATTGTAATCAAATTAATAATAGAAATTCTTCAATAAGAAGCTATAATGTTTAACAGAAAATGGATAAGGAAAGTAAGAAGAAACGCAATTATTATAGCAATAGTAACATCGTTAATAAGTAAGCAGTAGTTAGTATAATCATGACTTGTTTACAAACACGTATCTTGAGATCTTTTTTGAGTACTCTATTTAAAAAGTTTAGAATATTTAGTACAATTTTTTTTCATATAGTTCACTGAGAGTCAGCTTTGTTGGGTTCTTAGATTGTAGGAACTTTGCCCATATTACAAGTAACTTTTGTCCTCTTGACCTGATTTACAGTCGTGAAATTTAAAACCGAAAATTATAACAGAAGAAATTGTTTTACAACTATAAATTTTGGTATTTATTTTTTGTACGATCTTGTCCTGAGTGAGAAATTCTAATTTGTAATTGTGAAAGTTGTAATTTGAAAGAATGTGAAGAAATATTTTTTCATAGCCTTGTAAATAAAATATAAAGTTAATATTTTAAGTAAACACTTTTGTAATTTTCTTTAAAAAGATTCTAAAGTGACGGCTTATATTTTGATGTCCCTATTCAAATAACCCGTCCCGAAAACAGGTTCGGATTCATTTTAACCAATTTGAAAATACTTATTACCAAGACCTTTTAATTAACTTGATTGTTATTACTTACGATTACAACTAGCATGTTCGGAAAAGTGTATGTGTGTCACCTTACGAAAAGACAAGCAAGCTGCTAGTTCGCTACTGCCAGGACAATGAATGAATGCTGTCACTGATTATTGGCAACGAAAGATTCAGTTGTTAGTGTAGCATATTTTTTTATAAACTAAACATGTAAACTTGTACTCGAGCATCACATTTTATTTGGTTCGATGTGATTTATCGATTTATACATATATAATGTGTTTGACAATGTTATTTTTAAAGGAAGAAAATCAATCAACATTCTGGACTATATCTCATTAACTGAGTAATGTAGTCTTAGAATTGGTGAATAAAGATCTTAATGACAGCGACGACGACTTCTGTATAACTTTGGAGAGGCATTGAAATACGTGTAGTTCTTTGTCACAAATTCGAATAAAGATATCTACATCCAGGGAGGCCAATCCCCAAGTTCAGCGCGCATGGTTAATGACGATATAATTCAGTTTCACTTTTATATCAGTAAGTAGCTGTAACAAAGCATCAATTTTCATATCTACGAATAGGATATTTTACTACATGTTCTAGAAAAGTTTACATGGGTTTTTACACGCACGTATGACATTTTGTTTACCTCAATATTATCAATGGAATGATATATGTCTCGTCATTGGAAGACTGTTAGGACTATGCGTGCCATTCTTGGAAATATGTGTGTCAGTGTTAAGAGAAATCAAGCAACAAAAGGTACAATCCGATTGTTAACAGTTAATATTTTTCACTTTAGGAATCTGTTATCAGGATCACAAAATTATTTTATGCACTAAGCATACAAGTTACAAAACACTAGTTACTAATGTGTATTTACTAATAGATGATAAGTGAACTCAATTATACTAATTTTCCTTTTAAAGCAACTAATCTTGGATCATATTTAATCCATATTAAACGTATTAACTACATAAAGAGAAACTTGCTCTGAAAACACTAGTCAACAGTGAAAATGCTTCGGAGATAAAACTAATCAATTCTTAGTAATTTTAGGGTGCTGATAACGAATATGAAATTCGTTTTTGAAGATTGGTTCGGGTTTCAAAGAAATATGTTATCACCCGATATGCTCTGCTGGGCAAATTAAGGGTTCCTGGCAACAGGAGCTGTCTACTTATTTCAATCAACTTTTATTGTTTGACGATTAGTTTCATTGCTATCCTCAGGGACATACGCAGGGGTGGGTCCTGAAGGTCTTGACACCCCGACTTGTTTGTAAATTTACTATCAATTTCATAAAGATAGGTCCCTGACTTCGCCGTGCTGCCGTGACGTCCAGTCAAAACTTATATTGCATTGTCGAACCTCGTTGGAATTGTTAAAATGTTGTCTTTTAAATACTTAAGACATACAAATTTTCTTTATACTGTGTAGTGAGAAAAAAATAGAAATTAATGAAAAAGTGCGTATTTTTACGTACTTTTTTGGTAAATCAATTTTTATAGGACTATATCTCGGAAAGGAGATAACATAAAATGATTTCCTGTGCACAATATGTAGATGCATATATTACCTGTAAGTTCTAAAAATTTCATTACTCAACACGTAGTAATTTTCTTGTTATTCAGTAAAAAGTGAGACATCATTATCTCTGAATTGCTGCGGTGTATTAACAATCTAAAAAAAACTTTTAGAAAGATCTTAAAGTAGCTTTTTCAACCAAACTGTTTTGACTTGTTTTAAAAGATAAACAATTACAAATATGACATTATGATTTTCTCTGCTTTACGCCCTTTGCTATCGCAGTTTATACGGAGCGCTACGTTGCCACATTTTCCTGGCGCGTATACACTCTCAGCCGGACGGGTATTTAAACTTGTCGCGCACACTGTCCGGCGCTTCTTAGAGATATTTTTAAAATGTAATGTCTCCACAGATTTTAAACTAATTTCTTAGAAATTGACATAATACAGTGAATGTGCCAAATGTTCAAAATTAGAAAAGCGAACTCTTATCGTGTTTGGATTTGCATGTGAGGGTCGTCGAAAATTTGTTGCTTTTTGTCAGTTTTTCACTTATTGCACGCAGTGTAAAATACGCTTGCACAGAAACAAATACACGCACAAAGTTTCTTATATGATACAACCTTAGTTGATATGTAATATTGAGTTTACACTTCACAGAAAATCTGTTTTCAGATCTAGGAGTCCCAGTACTTCTCTTTAGTGTTGTACATTTTGAAACACTTTTCCACGCAAAGTCCAACTTTATATATCAGACAATAAACCAGGGATGCAAATAAGCAACAAAAGTTTACTCGCCCAAGAAAAAAGTTACTAGCCCACATCACATAATAAAAATAAGCAGCCTCAGGTTTACTTGAAACAAGGTTCACTCTCGGATACGCCACTGAGCACAGGATAATCAATGTCATTACTATTAATTAATTACTCATAATCGTCTGAGTCGGAGTCATTCATCAGGTCTGCAATTTCATTATCGCTAAACATTTTGCCTCTTCTTTTTGTAATACTGCCGCTCGTAAAGGAATATATATTCAATCAAAAGGCACGAGATATACTCAGGAAAATATAAATGCCCATTCGTCCGTCTCATTGCAATGAACCCATATGATGTGAGTGCGTGTAAGTTTTTGACGCCTACGAACCGAAGGGAAATGTTGAAGACGTAATCAGTGCGACGTGATTAGACGCAAATACAGCCCTCGTCACCTACTCATTGCTTTGTTTTCTTTCATTGAAAAAAAACACAAAAAACAAAGGACCCATTTTGTGTTACTGTACATTCGGCAGGGGAATTGATTGTAGAACTTGGGTGAACACGTGATTGCCAAGGCTACATTTCTTTTTAACCTTTAACATGTTCGTAAGCTGGAAAGTGTGTATACTGATAGATCTTGAGGTAGAAATAGAGCCACTGTTAATAAGTATTCAGGAAGATAACAGGAGCGGCAATGAGTCAACAAAGCCATGACGAAAGTGAATGAAGTAAATAGATTAAGGGATTAGTTTTTGGATGTGTTACTTCAATGTTTTATTTCGATTACATTGAGATGTGTACACTCATGTCCAAAATTATTGTCGCATATCTATTGTCATATAATACTCGGCACCTGGAAATGCATAAGGTTTTTTTAAAATTGGAATTATATTTTAGTGTACAATTTCGTACACAGTAATTAGAAAGTGACAACATGGTCAAGGTTGTGTGAATAGGGAAACAAACTTTCTCATCGAAGACAACAACAGCCAGGTGACCTTTACATAAGCTTCTCGGCCCGTTGCTTTTTCCAAAACAAACACCTCGTGCCGTGATGGACTTTCCTAGAGTAAAATAAGAACAAAAATACTTACTGAAAACAATTTTTGGATTTTTCACCATCATACGTCACGAGATTCAATAATATAAAAAGCACGGGCAAGAGGCAGAAGGCAAGAAAATTGATCCATCCTTCGTTCCGTACAGTTTGGGTCAGAACTTCAAGAAGCAGCCATGGAGTTTGGGATTTGTGCCTTGTAAGTATCCTTTCTTTACAACAATATTCCTTTCCACTTTGGAGAGGAGATTCAGCAAAAACTCTGCCATCTGGCATGTAATGAGTCATTTATCATTGTGGGTGTAAGTCTCCTGAGTGGCACGCAACCCACTATGCTGTACTTGCAAATTTAAAGATTTTGTTTTCTTCTATACATGCAATTCAAAGATTTTATTCTGTACAAATCAGTAATAATAAATTGTATTTTAAATGGGGCCACTCATTTTATTTTAAAGCCCTGATATATCTTGCTTTAGCATTTTTTTAATATTTTATGGCTCTCCCGGCGAAGATGCAAATGATGAATGACAAATTTTATTCAGACATGTTTTGATGGCAATGAGTTTTCTTTTGCTCTAGATTGGCTATATCTGATGCTGTTTTATTTTTTTACTTTTTCTGCAGTTTTTTTGACTCTCAAAACCATTTTTTTTCTTTTGTGAGCATTTTATTTGATTCATGATGGCTAGGGCCCCTCTCTCCCCTACTAGTATTCCTGACATTTTTTCCGCGGCTCCCGGGGAAGACGCAGAATTATTTCTTTCAAAATTTGATAGACTCGCAGCCATTAATGGGTGGAATGAAGCAAAGAAAAAATCAATTTTTGAACATTGCTTAGCGGGCCCTCCTTCTCATTGGTTTCAAACTCATAGCACAGCTCTCGCGACGCACACTTGGGATAACCTCAAAGATCAGTTTCTGAAGCAGTTTGGGCCACAATTAGCTAGACTCTCTGCCATAGAAATTTATCGAAATAGGTTGCAGCACCCGGACGAACCCATTACCCACTATTTATATGAAAAACGCACCTTGCATACAAAAACTGGCGCTGAATTCATTTTTAAGGATTTTTTGGCTGATGCTATTGCAGGACTTTTGCCCTCTTTTATAGTTGATTTTTCCCATAAAACTTTTGATAATTTTGATGACCTCATATCATTTGCAACTCTTCGTGAAAAAGCTGATTTTTTAGTATCACGACGCAGTCAGGGACTCAATCCAACTCCTGCTGTAGCTCCTTCATCCAATACTGACGATCTTGCAAGTATTATTAACAAATTAGAGAACCTCCAAATTCAACTCAATACGCTTTCTAATGCTCAAACACCACCACCCCAGGTTTCGTTCGCTACATATGACCGACCCAGGTCGTATCAGCCTTCCTTTAGTGAACGCTCCGAACGCCACAGTGGTCAGCGAGACCACTCATACGATAGGTCATACCGCGATCACTCTAAAGATAGGTACACCCCTAGCCAAAAACGTGACCCCTCTCGCGAGCGTTACCCAACACCTGATCGGAGACATTTTCGAAGTACTTCCCCCCGGGACCGATCCCGTGACAACGAGCACTATCAGCATCGTTCCTCAGCGCGGGGCCGCTCTGCTGATCGTCACCATCACAGTTTCAATAGGGACAGGTCCCATTCGAGACCTCCCAATGGGAACCATTCTCCCGTTCACGCCTCTCCGGTTCGCAACCTTCCATCATCTTGCAGCCAGCACAACTGTTGCACATCTCATGGATGCACTCCGGTGACTTATAAGTGTGACCATCACTGCGCCCATCATACTTCTCCATGTGATACTACAGCCAAATCCCACCGCCGTGATTCCCGAGGCTCCACTCCTAAAAACAAATCCTATCCCACCCACCACCCAGTTCTGGCAAATCATGTGCAAATACCGCCTTTTCCTTTTCCATACCCATGGTCCTATCCCCAGGTGCTCCCTCCCACAACCCAGAACCGCCGTCAAAAGAAATCTCGTTCAAAAAACGTTGCAAGCAAGCGGGCCACGCAGTGATGGCTCCGCAGGCTCCTACACCAGTCCACATACCCATATGGTACAAAAGGCAACTGGCCTTTATTCATGGCGATATAGATGGTTTTAAACATCAATTTTGTCTGGACAGCGGGGCAGAATCGTCTCTGATTCCTCTTTCACGTCTTCCTCCATCTGCAAAACCATTTGCGTTACGGACCATCGTTCATGGCCTCAGTAACACACCTCTTACACTTACGCAGGCTGTGTCACTTACTGTCAACCTACAAGGCATGAAATTCAAGATTCTCTTTCGGGTAATCCCCTTGCAAAATTTTCCAACCCTGATCGGTAATGAATTTCTCAGAGCACATTTTTGTCAAATTGATTATTTTCATAACGTTTTGACCTTGCATCATTTTGACGAGAACCAAACCACACCAGGGCGTCCAGGGCCGACACAAGTTTCTCTCACTAACCTGATCTTTACTAGCAGCATCGCGAGCGATAAGTACACTTTTGTCACTAAGTCTAGGGTGGCGCTGCCTCCCAAGCAAATAACATTGGTGAGTCTTACTCTACCATTGGACTCCCCACACCCAGAATACATATTAGACATACCATTGCTACCTCGCCTTAGGGGATGTATCCCTCTGGATGTGCTTACTAACAGCTCCAATCCTGCCGTCCTCTTGGTCAACCCGACCAACCGATGGCAAACATTACGTAAAAACACACCAGTTGTTTTAGGGACACCCTATCGCCACGATGATAAGACACTTCGAATTAACACAGTCCGAAAGCTATATGAACCATCCATTAAGGATGCTCAACAGTTTGTTAGTGAGAGATTAACTCAAATCAAACATTTAATTGATCCTCAAAAATTTAACATTAACAGCCAGCTTCCAACTGCTCAACAGGACCGCCTTCGAGACATCCTAACCAAAAACGCCGTTTCTTTTAATTGGAGTCCTACAGATTTTTCGAAAATCCGTACGTTTGAAGCTTCTCTTAATCTCCGAGATAGGCGCCCGTTTGTTTCACCCCAGTTTTCAATTCCGTACCGTCTACGCCCTCAGGTGAAGCGAGAACTCTTGAAACTTATACAGCAAAAAGTTATCGAGCCGTCCGAATCAAGTTATAGGAACAATATTTTAGCGGTTCCCAAACCGCATTCCGAGGTCCCGAGATTGGTATATGACCTGCGTCAGCTGAATCAACACTGTGATGCTATTTCAGAACCAATTCAGCCATTAACGGACGTTTTAGAAGCCTTAGCAGATTCCAAGTACTACATATCCATGGACCTCCTCTCGAGCTTCCACCAGCTCCCTTTGGTTAAGGAGGATAGAGAAGCAACGGCATTTTCCGTTAGGGATTTAGATTTACCAGCCACACAGTTTCAGCTGACATCTCTCCCCATGGGGTTCATTAATAGTTCAATTTCCTTGCAGAGGGTGCTCAGAGAAATTTTTAAAGATATACCACCATCACGTTTCATAACATACATCGACGATTGCTATATCCACGCCCCAACTTTCGATGAACTGCTTGATACGCTCCAGCATGTGCTTCACACGGCACAGAAACATGGCCTTTTATTTAATCTTAAGAAATCTCATTTTGGCTTAACTGCAGTTAAATGTCTCGGTTTCATTATTTCTGATGGTACAGTCACGCCAGACCCCGAAAAAACTGACGCCATAACTAAATTGCCGCGGCCGACTACTTTGCGTGAACTAAAATCATGGCTGGCCAGTGTTAATTTTTACCGCAACTTTTTCCCTAACATTTCTCTCCGCTTAGCACCTTTGTATCAAGCTCTGGCTGGCAAACCCAAGAAATTAGTCTGGACATCTGAAATGGAGAACGCCTTCGACGAGATGAAGCGTCTGCTCACTACTCCTCCGGTCTTAACCCTTTTCTCCACCACTAACACTGAGCACGTCTTGATGATTGATGGGTCCAATCAAGGCGTGGGAGCATGTCTCTTGCAGCGTAAACGTGGCTCTGACACTCTCCATCCTGTAATTTACTTATCCAGTAGGCTTCCGAAACGCATTACACCCATGCCCGTGTACGAGATAGAATTATTTAGTCTTTATTTTTCTCTCAAAAAATTGTCAAAGTATTTAATTGGTTCCCATTTTACAGTTCTAACCGATTCTAAAGCGTTAGTTTCCATCTCTAGTACCGCTAAGTTTACAGCGAAACTCGCGCGATGGGTTTCATATATCAATTCTTTTACATTTACCATTAAACATATACGGGGCGTCAATAACTGTATAGCTGACTTATTGTCACGCTACCCCCAGCCTGTTACCCAGGAGACCCTAGACATGTTAGAGGAGGATGATCATCAATTTCAGCTCTTAACTTTGGATGCTACCATCGACATTGCACGGTTGCAACGAGAGGACCCGTTTTTTGGAGAAATTATCCGTACACTCCAAGCACCAGACTTCAACCACCCTAGATATCACCAGTGGGCAAAGTATTATATGTTTATTAATGGAGTCTTGTATCGGAAAGTACCTCCCCGTTCAGCACCGCGCCAATTGTTGTGTATTCCCATCTCACTAAGAGATTCAATTTTTCACGAGCTGCACACACAATGCTTGACACACCCAGGCTATACAAAATTATTTTATCTCATCCGGCAGCGTTATTACATTCCAGGGCTGTCCAAGTGGTTATACAATCGTATACAGTCATGTGTTGAGTGCGCCATGTTCAAACGCGCATACTCTCCTAATAATGACCCAGTACAGCGCCATCCTCCGGCCACGCTCTTTTCCCATATTTCAATTGACTTATGTGGAAAATTGATGCCATCAGAAGGCGATGGATTTTGTTGGTTTTATGTTGCAACAGACCACCTGAGCAGTTACGTCATAGCCCACCCCATTAAATCTCCCACTTCCGAAGAATTTATATCATTCTTTATGGATCAAATTGTTCTTCGTCTGGGTACCCCTACTAAGGTATTTTTAGACGCTCAAAGTTCTCATACATCACAAAAAAGTAAAGCTTTTTTACAGAGTCTGGGAATTCAAGTATCTTACGCTTTGCCACAAAATCACAAAACTTTAGGCCATGTTGAATCAAGGATTGGGAATTTACAGGTCGCGCTTAAGTTTTTATCACGCGATAATCATAGTCACTGGCCACGATTTTTGCAAGAAGCTGTCGCTTCTCTAAATTTCACTCCTCTCTTTCATGGCTTTTCACCGCACCAAATTTTATACGGCGAGTCACCACGGTTACCTCTTGATCAGATATTTCGTACCCCGAGGGATCACTCTGACCTACATACACAGCTCGCCGCTGCAATAGAAATGCGTCAGCTTGTAGAACTTAAACGACAGGAAGTATTTTCCAATCTCAAACGGAAACAAGAGTCCAAGCACCCCCCCACCTTTTTCCCCCCAGGCGCTGACGTCATGGTCTCCAACTTATACGCTAAGCCTGGTCAGTGCCGTCCGTTGATGCCAGCCTATAATGGGCCATTTAAGATCATTCGTCGACTTGATGACAACACGTACATTGTAGACATCCAAAACAAGCCTACGCCCATAGCACAATCGCGTCTCAAGTTATACATACCTGACACTCACACTGACGTCATGTTTCGTACCAAATACAAACGCTACATACAGAATCACAAATCATAATGTAACCCTACTCCAAGGAGCAAGCTGGTTCCCCTTCCCCTCCTATCTCTTTCATCCCGCCCATAATTTTCCCTTCAATTTTCCCTTTTCCCCTTGTGCCTTACAAAAAAAAAAAAAAAAAAAAAACAGGTCTAGCTTCCATCCCATTTACATATCCTTTTTCCCATGTTCTTTCGACGTTGTCTTTCGAACATGCTTGTACATTTCATTACATATTTTAGTCATAATAATAATAATAATAATAATAATAATAATAATAATAGGCAACTAGTTTCTTTTCTGGGCAACTTTCGTGTTCCAATAATACGTTCTGGTGTTCTTTGTGATTCTTTAAGTCATTTCGAACAACGACCACACGATTCGTTGACTCGAATCGATCATTTTGTGTTGTCGATTGTCTGCTTATGAGTCAATACTTTCACTTTCACAATAGATGCGTAACATGGACTTTTTTTCTCTCTTTCGGTAACACTTTCTTCATTTACCTTTATTTTATTTATTTATTTTTTTTTTTTTTTGACAGGTACACCCTTTCTCTCCTTTTTACAAATATTCCGCATGCCTATCCTCATGAACCAATGGCCTCCGAAATAACTGTGGGAATCGAATTCCAAGAACTGGACAATGCAATTCCATACACGGAGATTGCTTTTCTCTCTTACTCCCATGAACTTCCCATGGTTGACTCAACCAACATTGCTCTCGAATGTGACGAGGCTAATAATACTATTTTGTGTTCACAAAAAAACCTTATGCATTTCCAGGTGCCGAGTATTATATGACACTATAACTGTCTTCTTGTAAGAATATAATTTTATAATGACTTTGCAGAGTACTTTTAATACTGATACTATATGTGGAGTCGGGAAATGTATATTTGTAGTAAATTTCATGGGAAAAGAATTATAAATACGAAATTAGCATGAGTAAAACAAAACGTTGCTAAACGGATTTTTAAAAAAAACATTTTCGATTTATTGTTCTTATTTACTGCTCTTTTGACATGAAATTTGCCACATATACATGTCTTTACCGATTGTACACATACTAACATTATAAGAAATACCAGGCGAATTCGTTATCAAATTATATTCCTACATTAACATATTTATAGACATATGACAATAATTTTGGACATGAGTGTACATGCATTATTATTATTTTTATGATGTTGTGAAAGGTTATAATAAATATTACATTCTTATGAAGTAGGCTTCGCGCTACAAGCTTCCTGAGCGCGACAACACTGGACGACAGCGTTGCCGCACTTCCATTTACTGTATGCTGTTTCTTCATATAAGCGCGGGGAATTTAAAGATTGGGCTGCAACATGGCTCACCGCTTAACGCAGAGAATATGTTGAAGTAAACATTTTTTTTAAAAAAATAAATACTCTACCAACTAAACCCTTTTTTGTTAATAGTTCCAAATATTTGGAACACTAGACTTCTAAATTTTCGAACAGTGTTTTGTACGTTTCTCTACCTACCATGGTA
Organism: Thermobia domestica; assembly: GCF_964235325.1. Lineage (NCBI taxonomy): Eukaryota > Metazoa > Arthropoda > Insecta > Zygentoma > Lepismatidae > Thermobia > Thermobia domestica. Next base: position 211,029,775 of record NC_137457.1, on the reverse strand, counting down.
AAGGAGATCAGAGCGTCATACATTTGTTTTAATTACACAAAAAGTATCAAGTGATGAAAATTGAACTTTTCACAATTTGCAGTTAATGGATGCATCTACATATTGTACATAGGAAATTATTTCACGTGATCTCTTTTCTGAGATATAGTCCTATAAACATTGATCTACCAAAATAGTACGAAAAAATACGCACTTTTTCATTAATTTTTATTTTTTTCTCACTACATAGTACAAGGAAAATTTTTATGTCTTAAGTATTGAAAAGACAACATTCCAGCAATTCCAACGAGGTACGACAATGCAATATAAGGTTTGACTGGACGTCACGGCAGCACCGCGAAGTCAGGGGCCTATCTTTATGAAATGGATAGTAGTCTAATTTCAGGTGAAATTTTACAAATTTTAATATAATTTAGCTTCAAATTGTATTTGGGCCCCCGAAAAGCTTAGGGCCCCTCCCGAAATAAATTCCTACGTAGTGTCTGGCTACCCATATTACTCGCACTTCATCGCTAACAAAGAAATATCAACCACTTCACGGTTTAGCTTGTATTGAAGAGTTTGCCAGAGAAAACATGTTGTGTAACGTTCTTTTGTAGTTACAATCTGCCATCTCGGTCGTATTGGTGAGATATTGGGTGGGTGGGTGGATGCTATTATTATTATTATTATTATTATTATTATTATTATTATTATTATTATTATTATTATTATTATTATTATTATTATTATTATCATTAATTTTTCTATGACTATATTAAGCAGAAACATGTCGCGTAAATGTGTTTGCAGTGCAGAACAAATTGTTGTTTTTAACGAAGTGAAGCGAAAAGTGGAATTTCGCTCCTATCATAAAGAAAGCCTATCACTTGTACTTTGGCTGTAAAGTGGGAGATGTGCACAAGAAGTGAGCACCACATATATGTTGTAATACTTGCTCTACAAATTTGCGGGACTGGCTACACGAAAAAAAAAAGCCATGTGTGCCATTTACAGTTCCCATGATATGGAGAAAACCGACAGATCATACTTCAAACTTCTGTTCTTGCATAGTTCTTCCAATTAAAGGTCTATCCAAAAAAGAAAAAAGTGGACTGCTACTTATTCAAATATTCCTTGAAACGTTCGTCACTCTGAAGAACTAAAGGTTCCACAACTTCCTGTACCTTACTCCGGTGTTTCACCCGATGAAGAGCAAAAGGCGAACAATGTCGACCCACATTGTCAAATTCTGCTGCAGATTCATCGTCTTCCACCGATCCTAACCTCACAAAGCCAAAATATAATTATCTGTTCACCATATGATACTCAACCTGAAATAAATTTCCTGGGGTTGTCAAAAAGTGGCGCAGAACTACTGGAATCCAAACTCAAGAAATGGGGAGCTTGCTCTAAAGATCTAAAATTGTTCATGTTTTGAACACGTCAGAATCCCTAAACAGTATTTTCAGTAGAAAGTGACATATTACATTGTAACAATGTAAGCCTAACTGGTCTTATGAGTAAACTTAACATAGACGATAACATTGGCGTCTCTGGCATGTTAAAATTGGGGGAGGGAGGGGACGACTAGAATGTTAGTAGACCTCAACTAAAGTTAAGTCAAAATTATGTGTAAACTGGAATCTACTTTACTAACGGGATCCCCTTTTTCTACCTTTACCAACACAATTCATCATAATTTTCTCCCATCACTGAAAGGCTACTTGCAGGGGGGGGGGGAAGTTTATATATAATATGGTTCTTAGGTAATTTCTTCATCTTGACATTCCTTCCCGTGAATCCTTACTAAGTGCCCTTAAACGCATTAGCACCAGTGTAGTTTTGTAGTACTCATACATTTCGATTTTTTTAGCTAACAAAATCTTAACTCTCTGAAAGAAGTCTTACGATGACACTCTTGATTTGATTGTGAATTTCGAATTTTTGAAAGAATTTTTCCTTCTTCTGCTGTATTCTTAATAAACTCAAAATGTATATTATCAACCTTTTTGTTCTTCATTTTGCTGTATGATTTTGAACTTGTCCAATGAACCATTCTCGCTTACTTCGTTTTCCGTTTTAATGTCTAAAATGTATAGTTTATTCTTGCTGTCATCCGGCTCCTCAATGTATTCTTTCTATCTTCCTCAAGTTCAATTCGCTCATTAGGCACTCATTTCTATCTTTATTTTCTATATTGTCATAGTAGTTTTCTCTTTTTAACCCTCTACAGTAGTTGCATGAAATTTACTCTCATATGTAATATTCAAATTTCTCTATCTTTTAAAATTCCTTTTGTCATCTTCGCTTCTATTGTGTATTTCCCTGTCTTTGTAGATTTCCTTTCTTAATTCGCAGATGCATCCTTTCCTTCCCTTCTCCAGTCTTCCTTCGTCATGAAAACCAATTGTTGCTGGTTAAGCAATGAAAAAGTTGTGTACCTGTAGCCGAGACTACTTTGACTAACCAAGAACTTAAAAAAGAAATCTTTGAAAGTGACACACGTCAGGCGGACATTTTATTCACATCAACTTAATGTTTAACAACAGACATAACTTTCATTTGTTCTGCCTATGTTTTCACTTCTTCCATATAGATCTAAATACTTTCAGCATTGATGCATTTATCTCGTACTCAAAATATTTGGTGGGACGCGTTCTTCCTTTCCCCCGCCAGAGACGCCCGTGGACGATAATCTCGATGAATGGCGGCTATTCATAGATGCATCAAAACATTCTTCAAACATATTCTGCGTAAACTTCCACAAATTGCTGAAACTAAAATCAGGTAAGAATCCTTATTGGCACTCAAATTCGCTAACTCTTCAATGATCCTGAATTTGATGCAGTTAGAAAATGAGGAGAGAATTGAATGAGATTCTTGCCGAAATGTGGTAACGAATGTTTTGGAAAACGAGCGGTCTCAGAACTATAAGGAAGTAGAGGTGCACCTAATACCTTCTACCAAGCAATAGGGTGTATTGTATCACTAAAAATACATATATTTCAATCCCATATAGATTTCTTCCCAGAAAATTGCGGAGCAGTCATTGATGAACATGGGAAACATTTCTACCAAGTTATATCTATGATGGAGAAACGATATCAGAGCTACTGGAGCAACTCTGCTCTTGGATTGTTGTTGGACGGAAAATTTCCAATTTTACCCCAATTTCCCCTTTTCTCGTACAACACACACACACATTATCATGATACCATTTGAAAGCCTGTTTTATTCTGAAGAGAATACGTATAAGTCATGAACTCAAATAAATAGTAGGGGCCGCGGTGGCTCAGTGGTAGAGCGTTCACCTCTGGTGCGTGGGGTCCCGGGTTTGATTCCAGCCCGGCAAGTGAACTTTGTGGTGGACAAACACCGTGTGCGTGGGTTTCCTCAGGGTTCTCCCGTTTCCTCCCACTTTCTTCATTCTACCATTTCATTCACTACTCATCATCACCGTCTCCTTTAGCCTAGCCAGCATAATCGTGGGACATAAAACTCAAAGATTTCATTTCATTTCAAATAAATAATACTGTTCGGATTCATTTGATTTTATAGTTATCTCACTTTCTTCCTATATGAAATTTGGTATTGTCTATCACAACTGAGAAATATTTTTTCGTCACAACTATTGTAGGTATTACAATGAAACTTGGCGCATGTATTACTTATAAACTACAGTAGTTTTTAAAGGTATATTATATTTGGGTGCCTTTAGTCGGGGCCGTACCAGGGGGTGCTACATTTGAAAAAAGGAACTTTTGAACGGTAAATTCCCAATTTTACCTTGAATTTCCTTCCTTTTATACATCATGTACACATGCGCATAGTACCATTTGCAAGCTTGGTTTATTCTGAAGTGAATGGCATATGAACCAAGATAATCGGAAGAACAGAATTGAAGTAATAGCTACTTAAGTGAAAGACCAAATAGAAAATTCAAGAATCTAAGTGTCAACACTACATAACACACATTTCTATCGATTACACTTAAACTCGAACCAATTCATCATTTTAATTTTTATTTTCGTATTCAGCATCCTCATTTGCATAAGAAAATGTACTTTACTTTTCCGAAGCATTAAAAAAGTTAAAATTTGTTGTCCAGTGAAATTATTTGTTGGCTATCCAATAATTACAACAAACATTAGTCTTTTCGGGTTCGATTCCCAGTGAGGGGGCATTAAAATTCAAACGCGTTACGTCACGTCTCATATAACCTAAATACAGCAATGGGATACTAAACTCCAACAACCAACATCAGTAAACATTCATTTTGAAACATAATTGCGAATTTATAAAAGTAACACATATTAAAATTAGAATACCCTTTTCCGCTTTCTTTCATAAATAATCCTTCTTTTTTGTATTTATAATACTGTGGGATGATGATTGAAGAATACATCTAAAAGAAAATGATAGTTCGGTGACTTATCCATTGGCAGATTTCTCCATTGGCGGATTTGTCCATTGGCAGATTTGGTAATTGGCGGATTTGTCAATTGGCAGATTTGTCCATTCTCACGATTGGCGCATTTGGTCATTTTCGCGTTTGGCGCATTTGGTAATTGGCAGCTTTGGTAATTGTCAGATATAGTAATTGGCAAAGTTGGTAATTGGCAGATTTGTCAATTGCCTGATTTGTCCATTTTCGCAATTGGCGCATTTGGTCATTTTCGCGTTTGGTGCATTTGGCAATTGGCAGATTTGGTAATTGGCAGATTTGTCCATTTTCACAATTGGCGCATTTGGTCATTTTCGCGTTTGGCGCATTTAGTAATTGGCAGATTTGGTAATTGTCAGATTTGTCAATTGGCAGATTTGTCCATTGGTGGATTTGTCCATTGGCAGATTTGTCCATTTTCACGATTGGCGCATTTGGTAATTGGCGGATTTGTCCTAGACCCTATTCTATTTATTATTATATTATAGACGTATTATTTTGGTCTCCTCCGAGGGGGCACTCTGAGAGCTCTGGGGAGGCCAGTGTTTCCCCAAAATCATCTCTAGAAGAAGCAGTGATTGCGTTGATCCGTTGTGTTCTTTTGGCTTATATTGAAGTTTATTCCCCCCTTATATAGTCACAATGAAAATAAATCACAAATTGCATGGTTGTGGGGGGAGGATTGTTTATGCTGTAGTCAGCCCCTCCGAGCAAATGCGTAAGCTCGAATAGGTTCTTTTATTTCGTAGGGCTCAAACTTCCCGGTGAAGATACACCGCAGGCGCAATTTTCCCTCTTCTTGAGGTAGGGCGCAAATTTCCCAGGCGCAAAATTCTCGACACCGTTCGAATGACCTTGGAAGACTATATCTTTTTCAATACTTTATTATATTCTTTTACTCCAGATTTCTTCATAGCTTATTAAAATACTTACTAACATATCCTCATTTTATTGTCCTAACCAATCAATATGGGTATGTTGTCAGTAAAATATTTAGATTGATCGAGCCCCTGGTGTGTAACCACAGCATTTAATATCATCCCCCCATTAGAAATCTTGGCTAAACGAACCAATGTATGTTGCCAATAAAATAGTTTAGAATGATTGAGCCCCTGGTAAATAACCACAGTATTTCGTGACAAACCCCAACTCCTTCCTATTACCATATTCTAGCTACGTGCCTGACTCAGCTAATTCTCTACATTCTTTACCAAGCACACATTTTCTAAAGCGGAAAATGCTCTCTAAATACCTAAGCTCATTATTTTCAGCAGATGCACAAATTGGGTAACATTCTATCTACATGAATGTTATATATGTCGATTACTGGAAACCGCTTCTCGCTATCTATTACCATATTTACTATATAATGATTAACGTTAAAACCGGAAATGGTTGATTTGTACCGCTTCCGGTTTGAATATTACATTCATCAGGGAACTCGATTCTTAACTATTGACTCTGTACATCATGGCCAAAATTGATAATAATCCATCAAATAGTTCTTGAGACTGTTTGTTTCACGGACGACAGAATGAATATATGACTATAGAGTTTTGATAAACTAAATTCGTTAATGAGTGATGATGGAACAAATATAAGAAAGGGAACCAAGAGTACCACCGGGAAAATTTTCGAACACAAAATGAGCCATCGAAAACCCACATGTCCTGGGTTACAATACCATAGATGAAAACTCTACCACTGAGTCATTAATCACCCGCTTATTAGTTTTATTAATTATTATATTAATATAAATTAATGAATGCCTGCTTACGTTAATTATTGAACAATTACATTGTATACTTCGTAAAGTTAAAAATTATGAATTTGCATTTACTGTACATAGGTATGTTGACAATAAGCGAATGTTATTAGAATATTTGTTGAGATTTCTTTTCCTTCACTGCCTTTCGTCTGGTTAAAAAGTATTTTGCAGTGACTTGGAGCAGCTGCAGGTGGGAACGCGATAATGTTTGAGACATGCCGGCGACTTTTTTGTGTGTGAAAATAAGACCTTCCTCACAAAGCAGTAAATAACTGCAGTAGCAATTGTCTACTGTATGTAAGTGATAAAGACATTTCCAACAGTGTTGGGCAAAATTAATTGAAATCAATTGCAATTGATCAATCAATTGAAAGTAATTGCTCTGAAAATCAATTGCAATTGATTTCAATTGCAATTGATTTCAATTTGTAATTGACAATTAATTTCAATTGCAATTGAATTCAATCATAAAATTTGCAATTAATTTTTCGTCAATTGTTAATTGTTAATTGGTCACCAGGCAATTGAAACTTTTAATTGTTAATTGTCAATCGCAAAGAGTGCAATTGAAACATTTAATTGTGAATTGCAATTGACAATTGAAACTTGTAATTGTTAATTGTACCTGTTAGTTGCAATTGAAATCAGCAATTAAAACTGAAGATAAGATGATATGTGTATATTGTGTTGTCCACTTGTTACTGTTTTACGTATTTCAAAAAAGGTACTTATAAGAAATGCTGGATAACTACCCTGTAGAGACGTGGGTCGGGTAAATACCCAGTGGGTAGGTAAATAAAAAATGGGTATTTACCCGGGTATTTACCCTTTTTGTATTTACCTACCCAAAAAGTGGGTATTTTCCAAAAACTCAATTATTATGAAATTTTAAGAATAATTAACCATACGGAGTAGTAGTGGTCGACGTATATCTAGTCGAGTCAGCAAAAATTTTTGTGACGTCATAGGTCAAAGGTCAATGACCTTGGCCCGGGGTCAATGACCGAGGGGTACCTAGGACCACCCCCTCTAAATTTTGGCAGGGGTACCTTGGCCCACCCCTTAAATTTTGGCAGGGGTACATAGGACCACCCCCCCTTAAATTTTGGAAATTGCCAAATCTAAAAATTGGGTGTGGTAGCCTAGGACCATAGTATGTACCTCTATTAGTATTGGGTGTCTATGTCGTTCCCTTTCATGGGTAAAAAATTGCCAAAAATTGAAATTTCGGGGGTTTTTGACCTAATTTATCCCCTTTGATGAGGTGTTATTACCCTATATAGTTATATGGGCGTATACAGGGGTTCATTACCTTTCATAAGACATGGGTATATTAATGCACCCATTGAGAAATTTGGGAGGGGTACCTTGGCCCACCCCTTAAATTTTGGAAATTGCCCAATTTAAACATTTGGTATTATAGTACAGGACCCTAATATGTATTATGATAAATTTGGATGGTCCACCTCGTTTCCTTTTAGGGGTACCAAATTGCCAAAATATAAACGTAAGCAATACGTTATACCACGTGTTTGGTTTTTGGCTCTATTTATCCCCTTTGATGAGGTGTTATTACCTTATATGGTTATATGGTCATGTATAGGGGTCCATTACCTTTCATAAGACATGGGTATATTAATGCACCCCTTGAAAAATTTGGGAAGGGTACCATGGCCCACCCCTTAAATTTTGGAAATTGACCAATTTCAACATTGGGTATTATAGTATTGGACCCTAACATGTATTATGATAAATTTGGGTGGTCCACCTCATTCCCTTTTAGGGGTACAAAATTGCCAAAATATAAACGTAAGCAATACGTTGTACCACGTGTTTGGTTTTCGACCTAATTTATCTCCTTGGATGTGGTCCTATTACCTTATATGATTATATGGTCATGTATAGGGGTCCATTCCTTTCATAAGACATAGGTACATTTGTGCACCCCTTTAAATTTTTGGATGGTCCACCCCCTAAATTTTGGCAGGGGTACATAGGACCACCCCCCTTAAATTTTGGAAATTGCCAAATCTAAAAATTTGGTATGGTAGCCTAGGACCATAGTATGTACGTCTATCAGTATTGGGTGTCTATGTCGTTCCCTTTCATGGGTAAAAAATTGCCAAAAATTCAAATTTCGGGGTTTTTTGACCTAATTTATCCCCTTGGATGAGGTGTTATTACCTTATATAGTTATATGGGCGTATACAGGGGTCCATTACCTTTCATAAGATATGGGTATATTTGTGCACTCCTTTAAAAATTTGGGAGGGGTACCTTGGCCCACCCTTAAATTTTGGAAATTGACCAATTTAAACATTGGGTATTATAGCACAGGACCCTAATATGTATCTTGATAAATTTGGGCGGTCCACCTCATTCCCTTCTAGGGGTACAAAATTGCCAAAACTATAAACGTAAGCAATACGTTATACCACGTGTTTGGTTTTTGGTCGATTTTATTCCCTTTGATGATGTGTTATTATCCTATATAGTTATATGGTCATGTATAGGGGTCCATTACCTTTCATAAGATATGGGTATATTCGTGCACTCCTTTAAAAATTTGGGAGGGGTACTTTGGCCCACCCTTAAATTTTGGAAATTGCCCAATTTAAACATTTGGTATTATAGTACCGGATCCTAACATGTAGTATGATAAATTTGGATGGTCCACCTCGTTTCCTTCTAGGGGTACAAAATTGTCAAAATATAAACGTAAGCAATACGTTGTACCACGTGTTTGGTCTTTTAGCCCAATTTATCCTCTTGGATGAGGTTCTATTACCTTATATGGTTATATGGTTATGTATAGGGGTCTATTCCCTATCATAAGACATAGGTGCACTCCTTTAAAAATTTGGGAGGGGTACTTTGGCCCACCCCTTAAATTTTAGAAATTGCTCATTTTATATATTTGGTATTATAGTACTGGACCCTAACATGTATTATGATAAATTTGGGTGGTCCACCTCGTTCCCTTTTAGGGGTACAAATTGCCAAATTTTAGTACAACCACGTGTTTGGTTTGACCTAAGTTATCCCCTTGGATGAGGTTCTATTACCTTATATGGTTATATGGTTATGTATAGGGGTCTATTCCCTATCATAAGACATAGGTACATTTGTGCACTCCTTTTAAATTTTTGGTAGGGGTACATTGGACCACCCCTTCAATTTTGGAAATTGCTCAATTTAAGCATTCGGTATCATAGTACATGACCTCAACATGTATCATGATAAATTTGGGTGGTCCATCTTGTTCCCTTTCATGGGTAAAAATTACTAAAATATAAACATAAGCAATATGTTGTACCATGCGTTTGGTTTTTGGCCCAATTTCTTCCCTTTGATGGGGTTCTATTACCTTATATGGTTATATGGTCATGTATATGGGTTCATTTCCTATCATAAGACATGGGTACATTGACGCACCCCTTGAAAATTTTGGGAGGGGTATCTTGGCTCATCCACTCGGTTTTAGAAATTGTTTTAATATAAGCATTTGGTATCATAGTACAGGACTTCAATATGTACCACTATAAATTTGGATGGTCCACATCGTTCCCTTTCATGGATAAAGAACTACCAAAAATCGAATTTCGGAGGTTATTGACACCTATTTAGCACGTTATATGGTTTATTACCTTTATATGTTTATGTTCCCTTTTAAATTTGGGAATTATCAAATAACAAAATTCGGTAAACGTTTTCTAGGACCCATTGGTGTTCCTCTTATGGCCAAATATTCAAAATTTAAATGTTATTGACCGGCTTTATTATTGAATAAGTACAGGATTTATTACTTTTTTTTTCATAAGACACAGGTGTATTTGTGTACCAATCTTAAATTTTGGGAGGGGGTACATTTCTTATTGTCATATCAATAATTGGTAAATGTTCTTTGGGTAAATCATTGTGATCACGTGATCAGTTATTGACCTATGATGGGATTAGGAGTCCAGGACATTGGTACATTGAAACTTTGTAGGATAATTTGAGAATGCGTCATTGGTATTGATTATTACAACCAAATATAAACGTAAGCAAGACGTTGTACCACGTGATTGACCTTGAGTTTTAGAAATCTGATAGCTAACCTTATTGAATCTTATGACTCATAGTCTTAAGGGAATACATGCTACAACACTGGCAAAGTTATTGTTGATGCAATTTGATTGGTTGATCACTATCTTTCGTGCAATCTGATTGGCTGATCACTATCTTTCGTGCAATCTGATTGGTTGCTGATTTTCAAATCTTTGCTGCATTCAGTTTTTAAGTTTTGTTTAACATTTAAAAATCTTGGTTTCGTTCAACATTTTGGACTCACTGATAAATATGATCAAAACCGTTTATTTGTTAATCGAATAGTTAAAAACCGGATAAAGTTTGACGGTTAACCGTGAAACGTAAAATTTTTTTAGGTTGAAATTTTTTGTTTTAATTTTTTTGTTTCAGAATTTTGTTTGAAATTTGTTTCAAATTTTTTTGTTTGAAAATTTTTTTGTTTGAAATTTTTTGTTGCAAAATTTTGTTTGAAATTTTTTTGTTTAAAATTTTTTGTTCGAAATTTTTGTTTTGAAATTTTTCGTTTCAGAATTTTGTTTGAAAATTTTTTTTTGTAAATTTTTTGTTTGAAATTTTTTTCGTTTCAAATTTTTGTTTAAAATTTTTGTTTGAAATTTTTCGTTTCCAAATTTTGTTTGAAATTTTTTGTTTCAAAATTTTGTTTGAAATTTTTTTTTGTTTCAAAATTTTGTTTGAATTTCTTTCGTTTGAAATTTTTTTTGTTTGAATGTTTTTCGTTTCAAAATTTTGTTTCAAAGATTTTTGTTTGAAATTTTTTGTTTCAAAGTTTGGTTTGACATTTTTAAAGTTTGTGCACTCATTAGTAAAGAACCGGAACTGTTTAGAACTAAAACCTCTGGCAACATTGTGGTGCAATAGTACACGTCAGAACATGGTGCAATAGTACACGTCAGAACATGATAATGAAACGTCATCAGTTTTGCATCATATATAAGTATCGTTCGAGTTAGTATTCATGATAACGTCATCATGGCTACTTGTCTGCAGTTTCTAAACACACGTGATGTGATGAAATCATTTACCAAGATTACTGATTTACAACAGAATGTACCTTATAGAATCTTAGCTAGCCAAAAAATCCCTACAAAGTTTGGATTAAGAATCGTAGTGAAGCTTGAAAATGATAAGAATATAATTTTACCAGCAAGATATTTACCCATGGAATCATCAAAACAAGAAGAACTGCTGCGTTTCTTAAATACTGGATCTGTATCTTTATGTTACAAAGGATTCTTGGGTCGAAGTCATCAACTTGAATTTAGTACACAGCCAGATTCGTCAGCAATTGTGATGAAATCATGAATCAGCACATCAGCCGTAGTTGTATGAATGTGGTTGGTCAGCATGACGTCAGCAACTGTGATGAAACCATGAATTCAAACGTCAGCACATGACGTCAGCCGTAGTTCTATAAATCAACCAATACAGTGAAATCATTTGAGCAAGTGCTTTTCAGGAGGAAAGATGTGTACTTCTAACGATAAAGAGTTCATCTTCGCAAGCTATTATCCAATAAATATATTTCAAACAAAACATGTGATGATTGGTATCAGTGCTAGAACATTTGAACCAGTGATTCGATTGGGTAAAGCAAAACAATTTGGTGTACAACTGACCTGTGAAGAATGGCACGAATCGACCAAATGAACGATTATTTTCATGATGAGCTAAATGTGACCATAGTCAAATCATTAGGCTCAAATCATGAAGTGGTGATGCGTACAGTCCTCGAAGAGAAGATGGTGCTGTTACGTAAAAAGAGTGCATTCCATGTCCCTCGCAATATGGTGTATCTAACACAAACAGAATGGAACAAATTCATCAGCGTATTTCAGTGTGTTAAACATGCAGTGGAAGTGTGCAACAAAACAAGTATATTCCTGAAAAAGTACTATTTTGAAAAATGTGTCATGCATATTGTACAACATGTATCTAGATATTGTGATGGTTGTCAACATCGTTCGTGGGTGCATACCTGTATTGATAAACAGTTTATTTGTGATCAAATGAACATTGAGTTTCCACCAATTGATATTGCATTAGACCTTAAAAGACTTCAACTGGAATTAAAATTATACGCTAAAGACAAACTAGTACAAGAAGTTCAAAATACATTGTATCGACAATATCCAGAACCACTATCTGGTATGGATGTATGTGGAGTGTAATAAAATGATCCATTTCAATGAATTGTGTTTTTTCATTTCAAGCACAACCCCATGTTCTGACGTGTACTATTGCACCACAATGTTGCCAGAGGTTTTAGTTCTAAACAGTTCCGGTTCTTTACTAATGAGTGCACAAACTTTAAAAATGTCAAACCAAACTTTGAAACAAAAAATTTCAAACAAAAATCTTTGAAACAAAATTTTGAAACGAAAAACATTCAAACAAAAAAATTTCAAACGAAAGAAATTCAAACAAAATTTTGAAACAAAAAAAAATTTCAAACAAAATTTTGAAACAAAAAATTTCAAACAAAATTTGGAAACGAAAAATTTCAAACAAAAATTTTAAACAAAAATTTGAAACGAAAAAAATTTCAAACAAAAAATTTACAAAAAAAAATTTTCAAACAAAATTCTGAAACGAAAAATTTCAAAACAAAAATTTCGAACAAAAAATTTTAAACAAAAAAATTTCAAACAAAATTTTGCAACAAAAAATTTCAAACAAAAAAATTTTCAAACAAAAAATTTTGAAACAAATTTCAAACAAAATTCTGAAACAAAAAAATTAAAACAAAAAATTTCAACCTAAAAAAATTTTACGTTTCACGGTTAACCGTCAAACTTTATCCGGTTTTTAACTATTCGATTAACAAATAAACGGTTTTGATCATATTTATCAGTGAGTCCAAAATGTTGAACGAAACCAAGATTTTTAAATGTTAAACAAAACTTAAAAACTGAATGCAGCAAAGATTTGAAAATCAGCAACCAATCAGATTGCACGAAAGATAGTGATCAGCCAATCAGATTGCACGAAAGATAGTGATCAACCAATCAAATTGCATCAACAATAACTTTGCCAGTGTTGTAGCATGTATTCCCTTAAGACTATGAGTCATAAGATTCAATAAGGTTAGCTATCAGATTTCTAAAACTCAAGGTCAATCACGTGGTACAACGTCTTGCTTACGTTTATATTTGGTTGTAATAATCAATACCAATGACGCATTCTCAAATTATCCTACAAAGTTTCAATGTACCAATGTCCTGGACTCCTAATCCCATCATAGGTCAATAACTGATCACGTGATCACAATGATTTACCCAAAGAACATTTACCAATTATTGATATGACAATAAGAAATGTACCCCCTCCCAAAATTTAAGATTGGTACACAAATACACCTGTGTCTTATGAAAAAAAAAAGTAATAAATCCTGTACTTATTCAATAATAAAGCCGGTCAATAACATTTAAATTTTGAATATTTGGCCATAAGAGGAACACCAATGGGTCCTAGAAAACGTTTACCGAATTTTGTTATTTGATAATTCCCAAATTTAAAAGGGAACATAAACATATAAAGGTAATAAACCATATAACGTGCTAAATAGGTGTCAATAACCTCCGAAATTCGATTTTTGGTAGTTCTTTATCCATGAAAGGGAACGATGTGGACCATCCAAATTTATAGTGGTACATATTGAAGTCCTGTACTATGATACCAAATGCTTATATTAAAACAATTTCTAAAACCGAGTGGATGAGCCAAGATACCCCTCCCAAATTTTTCAAGGGGTGCGTCAATGTACCCATGTCTTATGATAGGAAATGAACCCATATACATGACCATATAACCATATAAGGTAATAGAACCCCATCAAAGGGAAGAAATTGGGCCAAAAACCAAACGCATGGTACAACATATTGCTTATGTTTATATTTTAGTAATTTTTACCCATGAAAGGGAACAAGATGGACCACCCAAATTTATCATGATACATGTTGAGGTCATGTACTATGATACCGAATGCTTAAATTGAGCAATTTCCAAAATTGAAGGGGTGGTCCAATGTACCCCTACCAAAAATTTAAAAGGAGTGCACAAATGTACCTATGTCTTATGATAGGGAATAGACCCCTATACATAACCATATAACCATATAAGGTAATAGAACCTCATCCAAGGGGATAACTTAGGTCAAACCAAACACGTGGTTGTACTAAAATTTGGCAATTTGTACCCCTAAAAGGGAACGAGGTGGACCACCCAAATTTATCATAATACATGTTAGGGTCCAGTACTATAATACCAAATATATAAAATGAGCAATTTCTAAAATTTAAGGGGTGGGCCAAAGTACCCCTCCCAAATTTTTAAAGGAGTGCACCTATGTCTTATGATAGGGAATAGACCCCTATACATAACCATATAACCATATAAGGTAATAGAACCTCATCCAAGAGGATAAATTGGGCTAAAAGACCAAACACGTGGTACAACGTATTGCTTACGTTTATATTTTGACAATTTTGTACCCCTAGAAGGAAACGAGGTGGACCATCCAAATTTATCATACTACATGTTAGGATCCGGTACTATAATACCAAATGTTTAAATTGGGCAATTTCCAAAATTTAAGGGTGGGCCAAAGTACCCCTCCCAAATTTTTAAAGGAGTGCACGAATATACCCATATCTTATGAAAGGTAATGGACCCCTATACATGACCATATAACTATATAGGATAATAACACATCATCAAAGGGAATAAAATCGACCAAAAACCAAACACGTGGTATAACGTATTGCTTACGTTTATAGTTTTGGCAATTTTGTACCCCTAGAAGGGAATGAGGTGGACCGCCCAAATTTATCAAGATACATATTAGGGTCCTGTGCTATAATACCCAATGTTTAAATTGGTCAATTTCCAAAATTTAAGGGTGGGCCAAGGTACCCCTCCCAAATTTTTAAAGGAGTGCACAAATATACCCATATCTTATGAAAGGTAATGGACCCCTGTATACGCCCATATAACTATATAAGGTAATAACACCTCATCCAAGGGGATAAATTAGGTCAAAAAACCCCGAAATTTGAATTTTTGGCAATTTTTTACCCATGAAAGTGAACGACATAGACACCCAATACTGATAGACGTACATACTATGGTCCTAGGCTACCATACCAAATTTTTAGATTTGGCAATTTCCAAAATTTAAGGGGGGTGGTCCTATGTACCCCTGCCAAAATTTAGGGGGTGGACCATCCAAAAATTTAAAGGGGTGCACAAATGTACCTATGTCTTATGAAAGGAATGGACCCCTATACATGACCATATAATCATATAAGGTAATAGGACCACATCCAAGGAGATAAATTAGGTCGAAAACCAAACACGTGGTACAACGTATTGCTTACGTTTATATTTTGGCAATTTTGTACCCCTAAAAGGGAATGAGGTGGACCACCCAAATTTATCATAATACATGTTAGGGTCCAATACTATAATACCCAATGTTGAAATTGGTCAATTTCCAAAATTTAAGGGGTGGGCCATGGTACCCTTCCCAAATTTTTCAAGGGGTGCATTAATATACCCATGTCTTATGAAAGGTAATGGACCCCTATACATGACCATATAACCATATAAGGTAATAACACCTCATCAAAGGGGATAAATAGAGCCAAAAACCAAACACGTGGTATAACGTATTGCTTACGTTTATATTTTGGCAATTTGGTACCCCTAAAAGGAAACGAGGTGGACCATCCAAATTTATCATAATACATATTAGGGTCCTGTACTATAATACCAAATGTTTAAATTGGGCAATTTCCAAAATTTAAGGGGTGGGCCAAGGTACCCCTCCCAAATTTCTCAATGGGTGCATTAATATACCCATGTCTTATGAAAGGTAATGAACCCCTGTATACGCCCATATAACTATATAGGGTAATAACACCTCATCAAAGGGGATAAATTAGGTCAAAAACCCCCGAAATTTCAATTTTTGGCAATTTTTTACCCATGAAAGGGAACGACATAGACACCCAATACTAATAGAGGTACATACTATGGTCCTAGGCTACCACACCCAATTTTTAGATTTGGCAATTTCCAAAATTTAAGGGGGGGTGGTCCTATGTACCCCTGCCAAAATTTAAGGGGTGGGCCAAGGTACCCCTGCCAAAATTTAGAGGGGGTGGTCCTAGGTACCCCTCGCTCATTGACCCCGGGCCAAGGTCATTGACCTTTGACCTATGACGTCACAAAAATTTTTGCTGACTCGACTAGATATACGTCGACCACTACTACTTACGGTGACTTTTTTTCTGTATTTTATGAATTACTGAAATTGTTACAAGTATTGCACTACGAATATTTTACACCAAAATGCATAACATCCCTTAGTTTTATAGAGATTTTTTCAGTACTTTGTACTGTTGCAGAAATACAAGACCTGGCAACACCACAGCACTGGTTTGAATATCAAAAAGAAAAGATAATCGTTGCAGTTGGTCTCCGCCTTCAATATTAGTCTTGTACTGTGCTCTGACTGTTCTGCAAGATGGGATTGCATCAGTTTCTGTCTAAACTATATTCTTTCACTATTATTTCAACAGGGGGCGCGGTGGCTCAGTGGTAGAGCATTCACCTCCGGTGCTTGGGGTCCCTAGTTCGATCCCAGCTCGCGCCGTGTGGACTTTGTGGTGGACAAACATCGTATTCGTGGGTTTTCTCTGGGTTCTCCCGTTTCTTCTCACTTTCTTCATTCCACCATTTCACTCATCTCTCATTATCACCGTCTCCTTTAGCCTAACCGGCATAACCATGGGACGTAAAACTTAAAGATTTCATTTGATCTTTGTTATTTCAACAGTGTTTTGAAAGACTAGAAATGTAACATGGGGAAGAAGGGTCATGCATGACATTCTTTAAAGCCCAAAACAAAGGTGGTGTTTGCAAGTTCTGTAATAAAGAATATAAACATGCGAATGTCAATAAAATGACAAATTATTTGAAAAAAGTATTTTAAGTGCCCAGCTCATGTGAAACGGCTTGAAGTGCTTTTTCGAATAAAGTTGCAAGTACATCATCTGCGAAAGAGATAGCTGATTTATTAGAAATAGACATTCCTGATGCTTCAATGTCAAAAAAAATCCCTGCACCTCTATCGCTGGGTTCATGTGCAATACAACTACTAGTTCTCATTCAGGTAAATAATTGGGTTTTTTGTCATCATTTGTGAACCGTATGGATGCAGTCACAAACGTAAGCTGCAAACAGTTTAGTATAGCTTAATTTAGTAAGGTGGATATTAACCCTTATGGTACCAAGTGGGTGTTCGTGGAACCCACAACCAATTGCTTTTCGGCCCGAACAAAAAATTCAGCATTGTCAGAAGGAATGTTAAGAACAACATTCAATTGCATTTCTTTCTCAGCGACTATTGGTTTACCTTTCAAAACCCTACAAATAGGAATGGGTTCACGAGCCTCTCTCCCCGTTGGCAAGGCATGTATTTGAGAGTGCCTGAAGCTTCAATGTGAGCTGTTATATATATAAAAAAATAATGTTACATATACCTACAGGGCAGTGTCCAATCGATGTGATAATACCTGGGAAAAGAACAACCATCAACAAGAATATAATTTAATAAAGCCTTTGAATGAAATTGAGACTTGAATGAAATAAATATTTCACCCAAGAAATATAAGAAAATGTAATGCAAACGGTTCTATACCGCCACGGACACCACCACAGAGATTACATTACATTACACTGAGTATTGTTGTTGATGATTATTCTCTTCCCAGGTGAGGTGCTTTTACCTCGATTGGGCACTATAAGTATACCTGGTAGATAACATTTATTTTATTATGACAGCTCACAGTGAATCTTCAGGTACCATCAAATGGGGTACTTACGGGGAACTAATGGCAACTTGAACCTCATATTCATGCGCAGGATGTTAGATTCATATGAAATAGACACCAATATCAAATTTCACTTTGACCCAAAATGGGGATGGGAGTGTCACAGGCCACCAAATGGAGTCTTAGCGATTTTGGTGTCTTTGCAGTGTATTTTTTTACAATGTGAGCTACAAAACAAACTACAAAATAATAACAAATTAACCCCGTTCAGATGCGGTGCAGGTTTGCAGACAGTTTTGACCATGGCGCACCCGCGGTACAATTGTGGATATAATATGTTATTCTAGGGTTAACGTGGCATTTAAAACCTATTTTTTCATATTTTTTCTCGGAGAACTTCATAGGTAAAGAGGTCAAAATATTGAATCGAATTTTTTGAAAGAGGGAAATTGTGGGGGTTAGCTGTTACATTTTTCAGACGAAGCCCTCGTGTACACCTATACATACATTTAAGTTTTAACAACATCGATCAAGCCTGAGAAATAATTCACATCACTTTTTCGATTTTACATCATTGCTCACGAAAAAATCAGAGTTGAATGAGTTGAGTTGATTTTGAGTTTAACGTCCCGTTCAGCAGCGAGGCTATATGAGAAGTGAATCAGAGTTGAAGCATAAGGGATTAATGTCTCCTGGGGGTACCTACAAGGGGACCCACTTGTCATCTAAAGATTGATTTGGGGCCATTTTACTATCTTACCCACCTATGCCCTTTCTTCACGAAGGTGTGAACGGCTTTTAAACTTAGATTCGTTTCACCAAGACCTAAAAAATGAAGAAATCATAGTATGACTTCAAGCCTTAGCTTAGGTTGTATACATAGAAATTGTTTATAAACCTTATTTGTTTAACCCTAGGGTGTCTTTAAATGTAAAGTCTACGATGATTCCGAATTGTGTGATGATTCCGACTCTGATCTTAGGGTTGATTCTGAGTAGGTCGGTAAAATTCGTTGTCGTTTTATAGTGCTCCAAATATGGTAGAGGTTAATTGCTGCTCTATACTGAATAAGTTAAAGTATAAATATTACCTTCACTGAGTTACTATACAGCTTAACGTTGTTCATCACATTAATATTTTAAATATGCTATTCCAATAAAATACTTTCACAAAGCATTAGTGTTAAACCTCATTTAGTAAACACTCGAAAAATCAGGAATTCGTTATTTAAGTGTTTTACGAACTGTTATTCCTCATTTTATGGATAATTTTCTCTCAACGGCATATTTAGTAAATAATTTGATCGACCAATTCATTTTTAGTTACTTTGATTATTCTGCAACTTTCGTAATCATACAATTACGTCTACAGAATAGCAAATTGGGTAAATGTGTAATTTGTTTAGTTTCTAAGTATTTTCTAGGTTATTACTTACTAAAGCCGAGTTTCTTTACTTTGATATAACTATATCAAAAATGTAGTTGTTACAATGTAATTTCTTAAACAGATTAAATTTATTAGTTCAGTAAACCAGGAGTAAAAGATAAGAAACTTATTGGTATAATTCTTTGCATAATTGACAATTCAATACATCTCATTATCTATAGATAAAATACCAAAAACAACATTATTTTGCGTGAAGAAAGTAACCAGCTGTATCTGGAATATCAGTTCAGTTTTCTTAACTATCAAAAAAGTTGTTTTTCATCTGTACTATTCAATTTTTTAAGGTAATGTTAAAAATATATATGTATAATAAAATTGTTGCAAACTTTAGATCCTCAAAATAGGAAAGTAACTATTAATAATTAATTTTCCGCCATTAATATATTTGGCAAACCAAAAGAATACGTGTTTGTTTATTTTAGTAATAGAGATCCTACTGTTATTTAAATAGTTTAGTTAGTGTGTTCATCGATGATTTGAAAAACTGAAGGTATTGGAAGATAAAAAAGATGCACCAGACTGAGAAAAATGGAGAAGCAGTTTTATTAGACGCGAACCTAAAGAAGAACCTAAATTACGTGTCATTAATACAGGAGCTGCTGGTAGGCAGAATACTTAATAATAGTCATTGGTTTGGTGACAACTGACTTCACTTTTGTTAGTCATCGTTATGTTCTATCATAAATTTTATATTTTCGTGTTGGTTTGGTCCACTATCGAATTCTACCGCCTAGCTGATTGGACGTCTCAGGGGCACACTAAGGTAAAAATTCATGGGATAGAATGGACAATTATTTTCTGCGAAGGGTAATAGAAGGAAACCTAGTAGAAAGAAAAATGATGGTGAGTAGCTACGAAATCCGTATTCTGTTACTTAATAAATATCAAATTCATTCTTTAATTACTAGAAAAAATGATTAGTTAAGTGGTTATTTAATATTCCTGTTGCAGGTGATACAAATTACCATTATATTTTTTATTGACAACGATAAAATCCATTTATGGTTAATTAAAACATAAAATACCCACCAAAATACCCATTTTGGGTAAATACCCGGGTATTTACCCAGGGTATTTACCCGCTGAAATAAATACCCAGGTATTTTACATCCCTACCCCCCTGGGAAGAAAGCCGTGAAACTAAGCATTTTTTTAAATACATTATGTTTATGATTCTATCCCCCTCGAAAGAACTCTATATGCCCGTCATGCATACAATAGGGATGGGCACGAGCGAGTTCGAGCGAGTTTTCTTTAAAACTCGACTCGACTCGAAGCAGACATCTTTGAGCTCGACTCGAGAACTCGGCTCGAAAAATTTCCCCCAACTCGACTCAATTTGGATCGAGTTTCCAGTCGAGTCGAGCCAAAATGAGCCAGTTCGAGCTAAATCTTTTCTGTAGTTCCAAGTACTACTCTCTTCAAGTATCCCAAACATGGAATATAGGCGGTTTGTATCTGAATACTAAAAATTAGTTGACTGTCGATCTCGGTCGTCAAGAAATCTTCAGGAGGCAAGGACATCGGTCACGAGGTTCTAGGTTTGAGTTGAGAAGGAGCAAGTATTCGGGCTCGAGCCAAAAATTGTTAAAAGTTATAGGACTCCAGCCAAACATGTTCAAAACTGCTCGACCCGGGTTTAGGGTTGTTAACGACTCAAGCGGCTCTCTCACAGCTCATTAACTTATCGAGCCGAACAGAGAAGTGAGCCGAGCCAACAGCTCATCCAACCGAGCCAGCTCGAGCCGGTGGCTCACACGAGCTGAACCGAACTGAGCTGATTACTTACCCCAACCGAGCCGGTTCGAGCCATCGGCTCAGTTGAGCTGACTCGAACCCAGCCTATGGACTCGTCTCAACGGAGTTGGTTCGAGCCATTGCCTCAATCGAGTCGAGTTGATGACTCTTTCCTACCAAGCCGGCTGAAGCCATCGGTTGGATTGAGCCCAATCGATGGGTCATCCCAACCAAACCAGCTCAAGCTGTTCGCTCAGTTGAACCGAGCCGAGCCGGTTTACATCACTATCCCGGCTGAGCTTCTACTTTGGCTAAAAGAATTAGACCGTGCAGTTCTCAGCCTTGATGGTAAGAACTACGGACTTATATTGGTGCTCACGGCGTCATTAACTTGTTCCGCCACCAACGAATTTCGAGGTACTTTGTTTTGCATCTTTTGTGCGTGTTTTGTGTCGCTTTGTGAGCCTATTCCCATATTTTGTGCGTCACCGGAAGTGGGTCAAAATGGGCCTACCAATATGGCGGAACAAGTTATTGCTGTTCCGCCACCAATGAATGGCGGTAGTTGTGCGGTAGTTGCCTTCACGTTGTTTTGTGCCGTTTTGTGTGTCTACTTCCACGTGTTGTGCGTCATGGGAAGTGGGTTAAAATGAGTCCCCAAGGTGGGACGAAAATGAATCACTGTTCCGTCACCAACCAATTTTGAGGTCGCTTCTTTCGCATCGTTTAGTGCCAGTTTCTTGCCGTTTTGAGCGCGTATTTTCACATTTTGTGCGTCACCGGAAGTGGGTCAGAATGGGCTTCCAAGATGGGACGAAAATGACGAAGAGTTCCACCACTATCGAATTTCGAGATCGTTAATTTCACATCGCGTACCCTTTTGTGCGCCTATTTCGACGTTTTGTGCGTCACTGGAAGAGGGTCAAAATGGGCATCGAAGGTGGGACGAAAATGACCCACTGCTCCGCCACTACCGAATTTCGAGCTCTTTCCTTTCGCATCGACTAGTGAATTTTCGTGCCGTTTCGTGCCCCTATTTCCACGTTTTGTACGTCACCGGAAGTGGGTCAAAATGGGCTTCCAAGATGGGACTAAAATGACCAAGAGTTCCGCCACTATCGAATTTCGAGATCGTTAATTTCACATCGCGTACCCTTTTGTGCGCCTATTTCGACGTTTTGTGCGTCACTGGAAGAGGGTCAAAATGGGCATCGAAGGTGGGACGAAAATGACCCACTGCTCCGCCACTACCGAATTTCGAGCTCCTTCCTTTCGCATCGACTAGTGAATTTTCGTGCCGTTTCGTGCCCCTATTTCCACGTTTTGTACGTCACCGTAAGTGAGTCAAAATGGGCTTCCAGGATAGGACAAAAATGACCAAGAGTTCCGCCACTATCGAATTTTGAGGTCGTTTCTTTCGCATCGTTTAGTGACTATTTGTAAGAAAGTTTTCTGCGCCTACTTCCTCGTCTTGTGAATCACCGGCAGTGAGTTAAACGGGCCTTCAAAGTGGGAGTTAAATGACTTACTGCTCCACCACTACCGAATTTCGAGGTCCTTCTTTCGCATTGACCAATGCCTCTTTTGTGCCGTTTTGTGACCCATTTCCTCGTTTTATGCGTCACCAGAAGTGTGTCAAGATTAGCCTCCAAGGTGTGACGGAAATGACCTACTGTTCCGACACTATCGAATTTCTAGATCGTTTCTTTCGCATCGCTTAGTACTTAAAAAAAAAAAAGTTTTCTGCATCTATTTCTCGTCTTCTGCATCACCCGAGGTGAGTTAAACGGGCCTTTAAAGTGGGAGTTAAATGGCTCACTGTTCCAGCACTATTGAATTTCGGGATCGTTTGTTTCGCATCGTTTATTGCCTGTTTTGTACGTTTTGTGCGTCACCGGACGTGGGTCAAAATGGACCTATGAATATAACGAAACAAGTTAATGCTGTTCCGCCACCAACGAATTTGGAGGACGATTCCTTCACATCGTTTAGTGTGTATTTTGTACCGTTCTGTTCGCCTACTTCCACGTTTTGAGCATCACCAGAAATGCGTCAAAATGGTCTATCAAGGTGTGAAGAAAAAGAGCCATTGTTCCGCCACTATCGAATTTGGAGGTCGTTTCTTTCGCATCGTATAGTGCCTGTTTTGTACTGTTTTGTGCTCCTATTTCCACTTTAGTGCGACAACGAAAATGGGTCAAAATGGCCTACAAGTATAGCGGAATAACTTAATGCTGTTCCGTCACCATCGAATGTCGAGGTCGTTTCCTTCACATTTTTTATGCATGATTTGTGTCGCTTTGTGCATCAATGGAAGTGGGTCAAAATGGTCCTTGAATGTGGGATGAATATGTCTTTTTCTGCCATATTTGTAGGTCCTCTTTGACCCACTTTCGGTGGCGCACAAAACGTGAAAACATACGCAGAAACGGTACAAAACATGCACTAAACAATGCGAAAAAAGCGACCTCGAAATTCGATACTGGTGGGAGAGTGGGTCATTTTTCTTCCCACATTAAATGCCCATTTTGACCCACTACCATTGATTCACAAAACGTGAAAATAGGCTTAGAAAACGGTAGAAAACACGACAAGACGATGTGAAGGAAACGACCTCGAAATCGTTCCTGACGAAATAGCATTAACTTGTTCCACCACATTTGTAGGATAACATTGACCCATTTCCGGTGACGCACAAAACGTGGAAATAAGCTCAAAAAACGACACAAAAATGGAAATTTAGCTTAATTACATGGAAATTTTAAGTTTGTACGGTACGCTTAATTATATAGAAAATTTTATACATTTTTCCTTTACGTTGGTCTGTTTACGTTGATTTGGGACTTTCAAATTTTATTCTTTTTTCAACTGAAAAGTATCTATAATATAACAAAGAAATAATTATCAATGATAATTATAATAACTATCTATATAATTGAATTCATTGTAATTTGGTCCATGACAAACACTTTACAATTTCGTACTAGCTGTTATGCCCGTTCTTCGCACGGATCAGATAAAATATCAATGTAAACAAACTGAACAACGGGTGAACAATTAAGAAACATTTCTAAAATTGGTGCTTTCAAATGGAATACATACTGTTACGTAGTTAAAGAGTATATAGCATGTGATAAGAAAGAGATAGATTGATGATCCAGACAAGATTACTATGATTACAAATGTTAAATAAGAAGATTTAAGATTTAGATTGTGATCCAAGTAAGATAGGTAGATTATGGAATACGAATAATTTAATGAACCAAGGATAAAGGAAAGGTACAGATTAAGAATAAACAGATTGAACAAAGTAATTGTGTTATTAGGTATTTAACAATTGGGAAGGCCGATGGGGGCTGAATTTGAACGTAAACACTATCGGGGGTGTCACTATACATCTGAGCAACCCTATAAATATGGATTCGACACAAATATTGGTCATTTTCTACTACTTTTACATGTCCCGGTGAACGCCCCCTCAGACCCCCTTGGTTCGAATTGTGAAAGAAATCTCCTCTGGCCCCCAGTCGATACCGCGAAAACTATGAATGTGACACTAACATCTGCCATTTTCTACTACTTTTTACATATCCCGGTAAAAGCCCCTATGATCCTCTGGTTCCAATTTTCAAAAAACAACGCCTTTGGCCCGCAGCCGATGGTGGCTGCATTTAGAAGTCAACGCTTGTGGAAGTATCACCATTCATCTCAGCGACAGCGAAAACTATGGATTTGACACTAATATCTGTCATTTTCCATTTTTTTAGTCTCGTAATTCTCCACCTCCGGTGACTCCCGGCCCGCATACAATGGTGGCTAAATTTGAAAATCATCGCTAATGAAAGTATCACCATTGATCTCAGCGACCGCGAAAACTACGGATTTGACACTAATATCGGTCATTGTGGATTATTTTTACATGTCTCTTGATCCCCTTTATAATGCCTCCGTTCATTAGGTAATGGGAGCTAAATGTGAAAGTAAACGCGGTCTTGAGTTTCACCATTGAGCTCAGCGACACCGAAAACTATAAATTTGACATTAATAGTTATATTCGGTTATTTTTACATGTCTAGGAATTCCCTCCCCCCCTGGTGACCTAAGGCCCGCATACAACGGTGGATGAATTTGAAAGTCGTCGCTAATGGTAGTGTCACCATTGATCTCAGCGACCGCGAAAACTATGAAATCGACATTAATATCGGTCATTTTCTACTACTTTTACATGTCCCGGTAAACGCCCCCCTGAGACCCCCTGACTCGAATTTTGTCAAAAACGCTTTCCCTTGGTGTGGGACCTGGACCAAGGTACCCGTGACGAAAATTTGGTTACTCTCGGTCAACTTGTCTGGTCCCTAGGCCGGTCCCGGAAAACCCCTGAAAGCCCCTTAGTTCGAAATTTGAAAAGAAAAATTCTTCGTCTTGATCTGGGGCCTAGACCAAGCTACCCGTGATCAAATTTTGAAAAGTTTCGGTCCAATCGTCTGGTCCACAGGCCGCGCAAAGGTAGACAGACAGATACAAACAAACTCTTTATTTTATTTATATTAGAAAGGTCAGATCCGCCGTTATTGTAATAGAGCGGTGCTTGAGCGATTGATAGTAGAAATTCAAACTTCGATGAGTGATAATTTCATAGGCTAGATTTATTACAAGTTTAAACTCTTTAGTCAGTAGAGAAGAGGGCGTGGATCATAAGTCAGAGTTGATGACAATGGGCTTTGGTAGTTCTGTGGGTCACAGTGGGTGAGAGTGGTTCATGGTGGGTGGTGGGTCACAGTGGGTCACGGGGGTCGTGGGTCACGATGGGTGGTGAGTCAATTGGTCGTGGCTAAAGTTTTCATTTTCCCACGCCCTCTCTGAACTACAGTGTTGAAAATTAATCAGTGAAAATCAATTGCAATTGATCAATCAATTGAAAGTAATTGCTGTGGAAATCAATTGCAATTGAATTAATTGCCAATTAATTTCAATTGCAATCGAATTACTGAATTCAATTGCAATTACTTTCCACTGCAATTACTTTCAATCAATTGATTAATTGCAATTGATTTTCCATTATTAATGGCCAATTGCAATTAACAACTAACCATTATTTACTTCAATTGTTAATTGCAATTAACAATTAAATTTACAGATTAATTGTTAATTGTTAATTCAATTGAAATTTGCCCAACACTGATATCCAACTGCAAGAAACTAATACAGTATATACGAGGATCATTCAATAAGTAAAGAGACAAAGTCTATATTTTTAACACTAATCATTTTTTTTTTCAGGGGTGTTAGCTGGCAACCTTGGGATATGCTCTGATCTGCTGTTTCGTAATTTTATGTCAACATAACTTCAAAAATATCAATTCATCATGGCAAGTCCTCTAGAAGATTGCACCTTAGAAGAACAGCGCTCAGTCATTAGGTTTTTAGTCGCAGAAGGTGTAAAACCAAGTGAATTTTTTTCTCGAATGTTGAGACAGTACGGTAACAGTTGTATGAACCGTGCGAATGTGTACAAGTGGGTTGATCGGTTTAAAAGTGGCCGAACAAGTGTAGGTGATGAACCCCGATGTGGACGTCCAGTGGAAGTTTCTGGTTCTCCGTTGGAATCGAGGATTGACGGACTTATTCGTGATAACAGAAGAATTACTGTTGAAATGATAGCTGAGGAAGTTCAAGTAAGTGTTGGAACTGTTCAAAATGTCATTAGGAACATTTTAAAGTACAGAAAAACGTGTGCCAGATGGGTTCCCAGACAATGAGGAAGTTAAAGCAGCGGTGCATAGGTGGCTTCGGGGTAAATCGAAAGATTTCTTCGCCAAGGGAATTAGGAAGCTGCAAGAAAGATGGGACAAATGCATAACTGTAAAGGGTGATTATATTGAAAAATAGCCTTAGTTTTGAAAGATTCAAATAAATCTTTATTGAGCTATAGCAATTTGTCTCTTTACTTATTGAATGTCCCTTGTATATATTCATTATTGTGTTTTTCTTTTAACAGCTACTAGCTAGGGATGGCCAATTCCAGAATTTTTACTTTCCGGAATCCGGAAAGTAAAATCGGAAAAATTCCGGATTTCGGAAAAATTCCGATTTTTCTAAATTCCGGATTTTTTCCGAATGTCGGAATTTTTCTGAATTCCGGAATTTTTCCGAAATCCGGAATTTTTCCGAATTCCGGAAAGTAAATTGTCCGATTCCGGAAAACAAAATTTCCGGAATCCGGATTCCGGAAAATTTTTGGCCATCCCTATACAGTGCGAGGGGATGAGACTTCCGAAATAACTTTTGCACACCACCTATGTGGCCTCTCATAACGCTCGCTTCATCGTAAGCTTGCCCAATGCATTTTGAGTCCTTATTAATACCTACAGAAGCCAAAGTTTCGATAATTGTTTTCGATATGTATTCAGCATTTATCTCAAATTTCAGTAAGTGCTCTACAGTTTTAGAATTTTTACATATCTCACGCAAACACTAAGTTGTTCAGAAACACTAATATCTCGTGTTTCATCAGCTATAACACTGAACTTTCCAGCGGCATTCAGTTCACTTACAATGACATTGATGATTTCCTCACCGCAGCATAAGATATCTTTATTTTGAATTTCTGGGGACAAATAAGTGGTATTCCCTGGTGCTGCATATTCTTTAAAAAAGGGTCAAAACGTCGTAACAACTCGAATATTTGCTAGACATTCTCTTTATTTAAACTGTTGTCATCTTCATCTTTTCCTCGTAAAGCCAATCCCTGTCGAACTAAATGGATCACAATCGCCACTATACGTTTTAAGGACTTGCGACGGGCAGTTATGCGTGGTTTTGTAGATCAAAAATCTCCCCAGTTTCTTTGGACCTCTGAAAACAAGACATTCAATGAATGTTTTGTTATGAGGTGCTAGCAACTTCCTTAGATTCTTCCTTACCAACAGTGTCCGAATGAATATTTTCCTCAGCAACAACATGCACCTTATCAATTTCGCTGCAGGTACTCCTCAAGGGTTTCTCAGTTTTCCATGTGAAATAAAATATCCAGATTTTATAAGCCTCTCCATATTTAACTTAATTTCAAGAACACATACATAGCAAACTTAACACTGCCCACTCCACATTCAGTAAAACAATAGACTCTTTCCCGCTCAGCCTGTTGGCAGCGCCAGTACATATAAGGTTCTAAATAGTTTCTCATCTGTTTCGCCAGAATCGTTGTTAAATATATACGAAAGTAAATCTACACTCAATACCTTCTAGTAAAATAATTAAAATATAAAATACCATGTTGCAAAATTCAGCAATAGGGGATAGGGATCCTCGTAACCTATGAGTCGAATCGACCTTTCAGTTTTGTCTTAGTTGGTTGTAAAAAGTGCATTCGTACAGATTTTTAGCCCTTAGCACCTCAAGGTGACTATAAGGCTGGAATCACTCTAAGGGCTGGAAGAACCCTCCAATGTTAACGAAAATGGCGCCCAGGCCCCAAAGTTACTGATCTTATACTCTTATTACCATTCACTTAACGTTTAAGAAATAGCCTATAAATGGATTTAAAAAAATAACCTTTTCTTAGAAGTATGAATCATTTCAGTTTACTATGTTTTTTTTTTCATTTACTGTCGGATAAAAAAAGTAACATAATTTTAAATAAATATTTGGGGGGCCAAGCCAAGATTTGGGGAGGCCGGTGTCCCCTCGTGCCCCCCTTAGCTACGTCCCTGGTAGTGGTTCATGATATTTGTTAAATAATTATCCACAATTAATATAAATAGTCGAAATATATTTACTCTTTATTGTATGTTTTAGAGTTTATAGATTTTCAAAAGTTTTGGGTAGGCCCGTGCCTACCCGGCCTGCCCGCTAAAGCCGACACTGATTAAGAGACAATTGAGTATAATAGGTAAGCTCCTGACTGCAACAAACTTTAAAAAAAAAAGGTAGTCCGCTTATCTGTGATGCATGACATAGCAGTTAGTGGGATACTCAACTTACAGCAATCTACGTGAAGATTTTCTTCGAATTCTTGTGAACGTTTCTCTCACCTTCGCTCATAACTAGTCAACGTCACGTTCACTCATATCTGGTGGTCTGGTCAATTACATCTTTCCTTTGCACACATGTAAATGTCATTCAAATCATTTAACAAGAGGTTCTATAACTAATACAAAGTAAGTTGGCTTACTATTAACATTATTATTGTATGATCATATTATTAGGTATTTGTTTTATTATTATTAGAAGCCCCGGTGGCTCAGTAGTAGCTCGCTCACCTGTGGTGTAAGGGCTTCTTGGGTCAGCTCTAGACCAGATTATTTTATCGTACACAGCAAAAAATGTGTTGAAACAACACAAAATGACTGCTACTTTAGCGTGTTATTTGTATGTTAACACCAACCTTTTTTTTTTTTTTTTTGTCCGTCGTCCCGCTAAAGGGTTTTGCCCTTTCTTCGGGTAAGTGCTTTATATAAAAGGTAGTTTGCAATTTAATGGTCTAAGAGGTGCACAAGTATATAATATTTATTTATTTATTAAATACATATACACACAGAGAGGTAATTGATGGGTGACAATAACATCTAAGGAAGTACAAGCATAATATAAGCATGAAACAGCAATATTGCAGAAAATAATACATTTATTGCCATATAGTGCTGAGTTAAGACGAATGCAAAACTGGAATGAATATAGTACAGGAGGCAGTATGGAGAGAAGTAGATGAAGATGAAATGCAGTGCTCTGAACGCCACATCACAAGATATTTGTTAGTACTGAGAATGCAAGTTATCTTCTGTTCTTTGGGCGATTCAGGAACTGATGAAGACAGAGGGAGCCCATGTTAATAGGGAGTTACGGTGCGTATGATGGATATATGAATGATGAAAGCTCACGTGGTTCGTAGATGTGAAAGATTTTGGGATCCACTACAGCATCATCCAGTTACAAATGATAAAGAGTCATGAAGTCTGTAGAGGAGTATCAACGTAAGTAGAGGGTGCGTCGTGATTTCGATCGTACCGTAGGATATCAAGTAACATGGATGGGATGCTGCTGGTCAATTCGCTTGCAAACGTACCGAGTACGAAGCTGTTCGAGATGGTGCAATAAAGGTGGAAAGTCAATCAGCTCGTAAAGTAACCGTGTCGGATGCGGTAAGCTGATGCGATGTGCTAGGCTTAGAGCATGGCGCTCTAGGATAGCCAACTTCTGATAGAATTTG
Source organism: Thermobia domestica (assembly GCF_964235325.1). NCBI lineage: Eukaryota > Metazoa > Arthropoda > Insecta > Zygentoma > Lepismatidae > Thermobia > Thermobia domestica. The sequence continues at coordinate 210,999,263 of NC_137457.1, read as the reverse complement.
GGCGGTGCAGATGTCCAGGCAATGTGATCGTATGTTAATGTACTGTGCATAAACGCTTTATATATATGAAGTACTGTTAACGGTTTTAATCCCCAAGTTGTACCAACTAGGCGCTTGAGGAGGTTGAGCCGATTTTGCGCTTGGTGTATGATCTAGGTGAGGTGTGGGGTCCAAGTAAGTTTGGAGTCAAATATGACACCAAGATAAGTAAAAGTATTTGACGCCACGACAGGTGTATGATCTACTTGGAGGTTTAATCGACTTGGATTCCTGTATATACGTGAACAGCGTCTACGTGGCAGGAAAACAATAGCCTGAGTTTTGGTAGAATTAATACTTAATCGCCATACATTACAGCAGTGAACGAATGCATCAATTGCCGTTTGCATAGTTTTACTGATGAATTGCACTGTGCGGGCTGTCGTGAATAAGGCGGTGTCGTCAGCAAACTGAAATATGTTGATGTTGTTTGGAACAACAAGGTCGGAAACATACAAAAGGTATAATAAAGGAGACAGTGACGAGCCTTGAGGAACGCCAGATTGGATGAAGATCGGATGAGAAAGTATTCCGTTAATAGAGATATATGCTAGTCGCCCTAGTAAGAAAGAATGGATGAATCTGATATACGAGGATGGTAGAAAATAGTTATGGAGTTTGTATAGTAAACCAGGGTGCCAAACTTTGTCGAAAGCTTTTTCTAGATCAAAGGCTACCAGGCAAGAAGGAAATTCTGTGTTGTATTGATCATAAACACCCGTAGATAGTCGTAATAACTGATACAGTGTACTAAAATGAGGTCGAAAACCGGCTTGATGAATAGGAAGTAAATTATGAGTTGTAAGATGAGCGTGCATGCGGCGGACTAGAATACATTCTAATATTTTGCAAAGGCAACTGGTGAGATGAATAGGGCGATAGCACTGTACGTCAGTTGGAGGTTTGTTAGGTTTGGGAAATAGAAGAACTTTTGAGTATTTCCAGTCGATTGGAAAAAATCTAGTTCGCAGGATGAGAGTATGTATGGCGCTGAGAAAAAGTAGAAAAGCAGGTGATGCTTGACTGATGAGAACATAGGTAACATAATCAAAGCTTGTTGCAGTGTTTCGTTTAAGGAGCAATGTTTGGCGAATATCATCTGGTTGGATCGGAGTGGTAAGTTGATTATTGGGTTCTAAAGAGTGGTTGATAGATGGGCGCATAGAAGCAGATGTTGGATCTGCACGTCAATTTATTGAATTTTGTAGGCGCTGCGGTGTATGCCAACCGGGAAGAGGTGTAAAAATGCCTTTAAAAAATTCAAGCAAACGTATTAGCTTTATCCATATCAGTGATCACTACCTGATTGTTGTGAACAATGGGGTATGGTGTACGGGATACTGTCCCGGTAAGTTGATGGAATTTGCGCCAACATTTACTGGGGTGTGATTCACTTACAAGTGTGTTGCAAGTTTGAATCCAATGGCGTTTCTTATAGGCAACAATATAATTGTGCTTAATTCTAAGGTATTGGCGATGAAGTCGAAGCGCTTCAAGATTACCCGTAGGGAGGTACTCGCGATGTGCTCGACGAGAAGCGGATATGAAAGGTAAATAGTGTGGAGGCAATTTTGGTTTATGTAATTGTACTTCTGTTGTTGGAATGGAACGGTGTGTTGCATCTTGAATAGATTCAGTAAGAGCAGCGATTGTGTGATCAAGATCACATTCTGTAGTAGGAATGAATAGTGTATTAATAGCATTGTCCAAATCAGAGCGATATTGTTCTCAATTAGCTCGTTTGTAGCAGAATACTTTCTGAGGAGGTAGCTTAGGTTGAGAGCGAGGGGAGCAGTGAAGTGCAAGTTTGATAGGTACATGATCACTACCTATAGAATCGAGCACATCGATATGTATACTCCCGATGTTGATGTGATGTCATCAGGAGTAGTATTGCTGACGGGGAGTGTAGGTTTCGGTAAAACATGAAACTCGGCAACTGTTTCAGTGTGAAGAAACTCGAGAAAATTAGTTTTATCTCGCTGTGACCGGCTATGAATGTTTAGATCCGCCATGATAATGTAATGCCTAAAGGTATAATCGATATATCGATAGAAGTCATAGTTGATTGCTTTGCATGGACGAAAATATATGGTGACGAAGGTGACAGTACGGCCTTGAAAATAAATAGTCATGACATTATGCTCAGGAAGATGGTGTGTGAGCTGAAGTGGAACAGTAGCTGTTCGATAAGGAAGGCGTTGGCTAACACCTATAGCTGTACCTCCGTAGACTCTTGGACCAGATGGAGCATCATGTCGGAAAAGATGATATTTCGGAAAATAGCAGGAAAGATGTGGTGCGAGATAAGTTTCGTTAAGTGCAAAGGCTGTTATGTTTTCTTCTTGCAGAAGCTGTGCGAAGAGCACGTGATGGGTTAAGACTGATCGAATGTTGAGAAAAAGTAAATTATAAGTCATAATGATACGTAGTATACAAGTGTATGTAGAAGCACCCATATTAAACATAAACTTCGATTTGTTAAATTTGAAAGTGAACTGTAGGTCCGGAATAGGTAGCATGAAGTTGTAAGTTAAACAGTAATTTGGCTGCATACATGATCTGATTCAGGATGTGGTTGCGATCAAAAGGATGAATATTTTGTAAAGAGATAGTAAGGAAGCGCAAGAGATCTTCAACAGTTATTGGGTGGCGTAGCGAATTTGCTGGTGGTGTTGGAGTGTCAACAGAACGTATCGGTACAACAAGTTCTGGCTTAGCTGGATCGGGTTTAGGCTTAGCTTTGCACTTGTAGCTATAAGTAGGATGTCTTTCAGAATATCGGTCACAGTGTGGTGGTTCCTTAAGATTAGGGCAGCCTTTTGTAGGATGTTCCAGTGAACAATAGCCACATTTGATGATATTCGGACACTCAGATGTCGGATGAGAATTGTATTATTGGCATTTCTCGCAATTAACCGGCAGAGGTGCTGGTGTGCGAGATGGTTCCACTTTGTAACGATGCCGGTATATATTTGCACCATGAAGAAGTTGGTCGATCAACTGTTGTTGATCAGTAAGAACGCGAACTAGGTATATTTGACCCTGGTTGTTCTTGATACGTATACACCGCTTGACAGGTAGTTCTTCTTGATATAATTCAGAGTAGATTTCCTCATCGGTGAAGTCGGGTTCTACGCCACGAATGACAACTGATAACATTGGAGGACCCCGTGGTGGTGGTGGTGTTTTTCGTCCGCTCGAGTTAAGGTAGATATTTTTGCTTTCAACGCAAAAATTTCGAAAGTCGCCTTGTTGCGGACGTGAGTGGCGAAGTTTGGATTGGTCGATTTCAGGATTATACCCCGACGAGTCTTGATGATTTCTCTTATTTCTGGACGAGGAACATATTCTACAAGTTGCTGAAAGACAGCGCGCGATGTATTTTGGATCATAATCAGTTAACAAGAAGTTATAAATGGTTTCTTGGTGAAACAATATTTGATTTTCAGCAGAAGTGGATGTCCAATCCATATTAGTGCTAGTATTATAAGCAGCAGTAGGATCTGCGATTGGTGTAAGACGTTGTTTCTTCGGATCCAATGTCTGTTCGCCATCAGAAAGAAATATCGAACGAATTCTTTGTCCGTTAGTTACACAGGTTGCATAAGATATTGGAACACTGGTGGTAGCTTGTACTAGACGCGTAGTGTCGGTAACAATACGCGGTTGCGTTTTTTTTTCGACCATGTGATGCGATATTTAATGTAGATGCTTGAACCAGATCCGACTGTCCGAAAGCATTGCCTGAGTCCGCCATAAGGATGAAGAGTACTAGGGCCGAAGCCCAGACGAAGATGAAAGAAGATGAAAAGATGATTAGATGAAGTTAAAAAATCAAGGAACCCTTCGAAAGCGATAACTTTCATCAATCCTCTAAGTGTAGTATTTGTGTTATGCTCACAGGTACGTTTTACAATACCTGGTCCTCGCTGACACAATAACAGACACAAGAGAGGCCAGGTTTCTTGGTAAGGTATGCGAACACCAACCATTTTTTTTGTCCGTCATCCCGGTTAAAGGGTTGTGCCCTTTCTTCGGGTAAGTGCATTAATTAGACTGATTTATTTGAAGGAAATGTAGGTGGTCTAAGAGGTTTCTTATTTATTTAGCATTTATTTATTCATCATATTAATATTAATCATAGACACACATACATATGAAAAGAAATACATACATGAACGATAATATTTTAGGTGCTATAAGTGAATATGTTAGCATTGATAGGTATTAAATGAACAGAAAGCATGGAGGAATTGGTGGACTCAAAAAATAAATAAATAAATAAATAAAAGGTGCAAATGTAATTAATGGAATGGATGAAATGAAGTGCTCTGGACGTCACATCACTGGGTTATGTTAGTGCAGACGAATGAAGTTATCTTCTGTTCCTGGGGCGATTCAGGAACTGATGAGGACGGAGGAGGCCCTTGTTAATAGGTACTTACTGTGCGTATGATGGATAGATATGAGATGAAAGTTCATGCGGGCGATATACTGCAAAGATTTCGGGGTCCAGCCTATCGTTATCTAATTGTAAACACCAACCACATCGCCTTCCGAGCATATCAGAAATACCTCGTTATAGGCTGTGAGTATTAGCATTGGTTTTTATTGTATGGTGTGAGCAAAGCTTTACGAAATATATTTTGCTTTCATGCCAAGTAACTAATAACATTCTATGTATTCTGTAATCGGTGACAATAATATTGTTGTAAACCTGTGAATCGTCTAACCACAGTTACGTGGATAGCAGTGCTTCCATCTGTTTTCCTTATATGTTATTCTTGTGTCTTAGCACATAAGATGGCAGAACAGTTATCTGTGTAACTGCTGTCAAATGATTCACAAGTTTACAGCAATATTATTGCGATCGATTATAGAAAACATAGAATATTATTCGTTACTTGACATAAATGCCAAATATATTCCACAAAGCTTTGCACATACCAAACAATAAATACCAATGTCAATTCCCTCAGGTAGTAGCAAGTTATTTCTGATATGTGCTGAAGACGATGTGCTTGGTGATGAATTAACACACAAGTAACACGCTAAAGTGGTAGTCATTTTGTGTTGTTCCAACATTTTTTTTTTTTTTTATACAGTGAAGGCATTATCGTGTCCTTGGATTTTCTTGGAAGTTCTCCCAAGTCAATGGAACGCAAATTGTGTTTTCAAGAGGAAACTAAATACATTGTTTCGAATAGTTTCGAACTAAACACATTGTTTCCTAGCTGAAATGAACTGATTTGCATATCGACAAAATTACATTTCCATTCATAAAATACTGCAGAAAGTTAAAGTATCATGTCTCAACTTCTGCATATCATAATTGTCTCGTTAAAACATGCAAAGAAACAGATATATATTAGCTTCTCAAAACTAATACTAAAGATTTTTTCTCGTAAGTACTGAGTCTGGGGTTGGAGAGACAAAATTTACAGCCGGTTCGAGAAACTGGAACGAACCTGCTGAATGACACCAGCTCATGAGCATGTGTTTGCAACGAATTTCCGATGTTATCGGTAGATTGCCTTCCTACGTGGTGGTGTTTCTTTATCTTACATAGTCCTAAACTTTTCTTCGACCTCTATTACCCTTCGAATTTAATGAAACTGGAGCATGCAAAAAGACTGCTGCAGAAAGTACTGCATTGATTCTTGCTCACCTAGAAACTGATTCTAGAATTCATATTAGAACGGAACTACATGACCAGGTAAATTTCAAAAGAAAATCTAATGCAGTGATAAGGACAATGTTAATAGTTCCTTCCAAAAAGAAAAATTGAAATTGTTACATGATTTTATGAACACCCTGTATTTATCTTATGAATAGTATAATTCATTTATTTGTTTTGGTTTATGGTATTATTTACTCTTTGAGTAATGTAAGATTTTTTTAAACTTCATATTCAAAATAGACGAATAGGTAAAATGTACCTAATAAAACTAACTAGAAACTCTCATTGTGGCTTAAGATATGATAGGAGAAACCGGAATGCCTGATTTCTTCAGTTTACCATCTAGAAAAACTACCTGTTAATATATTTATATTTTTTATTCATCACGGTTGTATGAAAGTGCAATGAGCCTTAGGAGAACAAATACTAATTATACTATTTGCAGAAGGACATTGGCTCCGTTCGTAATAAAGACCTCGTCTACTCTTACGTACAACTTAAAATAATAAAGAACAGAAAGGGAAGGAATGTTTATTAACATACAGGTAAGATTAATTGGCTTAAGAAGATATGTTTGTCTTTAGAATCTTGATTTCATTTTCATAATGGTAGTCGGGCGATCTATACTGACCTTCTCTTTCTGATGAAGGATCATTTGTTACAGTATTTGCAATAATGAAGTGGTCTTTTCAACTGCGAAGTACACCAAAGAAAAAAAAAGTTATATAAACTGAACAGTATATGCATGCTATATAGAAGGATAATCGTTTCAACGTCTAAAAGCACTTAATGCTAATTAAGGAGCTAAAAAGTAGTGTTAAAATTAATAGCTGTTTATAAATACTTCCTCTCATTTGGCTACACGATCAACTTTCGACTGGCATCTGCTAGCTTTTAATCAGTCTTTCTTAAATGCTACCATATATTAGAGAATAAAATGAAACCTTTGCACACAATGAATTCTAGTGATTCTATGCAAAGAACATTTCTATTATAACGCCACATTATAACATGCGTAAGATCATGGAAGACATACATGGAAAATGGAAATCATTTCAAATCAAGCATATTAATGTATTAATATATCTTAATCCAGTGAACAATACATACCTTATAAGGATACATGGGTCTGAACCACCCTACACCCCACCCAGTGCATTATTATTATTAGGATTACACAGTGAGACTTATAAGATTATGTTGTTAGCCTGTCCGTACGTCCGTTACGCCACACGGTAGCTCTTGATCAGATGTATTTTTTTATTTTTTCCTATTGATAATAGAATAGGGGCAGCAGTGGCTCAGTGGTAGAACGTTCACATCTGGTATATGGGATCCTTGGTTAAATTTCTGATCATGCCAAGTGAACTTTGTGTGGACTAACACCATGTGTGTGGATTTTCTCTGGGTTTTCCCGTGTCCTCCCACTTTCTTCATTCCGCCATTTTATTCATTTTTCACCATCACCATCTTCTTTAGCCTAGCCGGCATAAGCGTGGGATATAAAACTGAAAAGACTTCGTTTCATTTTTGATAGGTAGAGTAATTATCTCTTCCAGGTTCATTAACCCTTTAAGGATTTTCCGCTTTTTGAGGTAAATTTTAGACTTTCACTCATCGTAGGATTATGATTCATACCTCGTTTTTTTTTTTTTTTTCAGGATAGAATATACTTTCCAACATTCGCTTGTCCGTATTATACATCAGAAACGGGAAAATCGGGAAATACCGGGACATTTTTCGATCAAATTCGAAATTATTGCGTCCCTCTGGGCCTGTGTTCACGTAGGGATCTGAAATTTAAAAAAAAAAAAAAACATTGTTATGCACATAATACGTGTACAAAACTTCAAGCTTGTATTTGTAAGGTCAGGAGAAATTTTTGAAACTCTGAAGGTGACCTAATTTTCATATATATATATATATATATATATATATATAGTCATGGAAAAATTAATAGCAACTCTTTGGAATTTCAAACATTTGTAAGGATTTGAAAGAAGTTTCTACCTAAATATGCACAAACATACACCGATATATACATCAAATTAAAGGAAATTTTTATGTAGAAATCTACTCACATAAGTTACGTATCTTTACAATACTTGATGATATTCAACAAAATATGTGGGAAAGGAAACACAAATCCGTCATGCTAAATGTTCATTTAATGGATGACTCGATGTTGCTTTCAGTGAGGTCCGCGCTCAATAAAGTAATCCACGTTCTAAGCATGCAGTATGTCACCCCCCCCCCCGAAACAGACCCCGAAGTGTAACGCAAGCACCGAAAAGAAGACAAATGCAACAGGACACGCATCCACGACCATCCCAGGGCACACAGAGTCCCAGCCAAGCGCAAACACCAGCTTCGCCCAGCAGCACACCAGCGCAGCTTCAGAACTGTTATCCCAGGGACCAACACCAGCAGCCCAGCAGCAAACCGACCACAACCAGTATCCCCCAGGAACAGCCGACCACATTTCAGACGCAGGCAACATTACCCCAACCATCAAACAGCCAGCAACCGGAGGTGAACTCGTCTCACTAATAGGCACACTCCGTGAAATCCAGGACCTGCTAGCGGGACTCAACCTCAATCGCTTCCTCGACCGGCTGAAAACCGGACTTCGCCAATAGCCCAAGCTACCGATCCTATCACCCTTCTCCAAGTCGCTGCTTCACTCCTGGATGATGGCACCGACTAATATGAGGCTGAACCGAGACATCCGAATAGCCTGCTTCAACGCAGAAGGTCTACAAAAACAGCGAGCAGAGTTCACTGACTTCCTCACCAGGGAAAACATTGATGTGGTTCTGCTCTCGGAGACATTCCTCAAACCACCCGACCTACTACGCATCCGGAATTATGCGGTGTACCGCAACGACCGTGTGGGGTCGAGCCAAAGGAGGAACAGCAGTGATCATCAAGCAGCATATACCACACGACACACTTCAACTTCCTGCGCTGCAATCCATTGAGGCATCAGGAATCACCATCCATTCCCCAGATGGTCCCTTATATCTCCTGTCAGTATATAGGTCACCGGACAGGCTAATCAGTGCTCAAGATCTGCAGCTGCTAAGAAGACTAGGCCACCAAGTATTTCTGGGAGGGGACCCGGCCTGGAACTCGAGAGTCTCAAATCTAAACGGCCGGCGCCTTCACCAGCTCCTCAGGCAGATTGACCTCCTACCAGCAGCACCAAGGGAGCCAACGCACTTCCCAAGGAATAGGGGACTCCCTGATGTCCTCGATATGACACTCACAGCTAACGCAGCCATCACAGAGGGCCCGGATGTGATTCATGATCTCCAATCAGACCACATACCGGTGGTACTCACTCTAGCGACAAGGCATCACGTCTCATCCCGCAGGATTCCAACGGTCAAGGAAACAAACTGGCAGGAGTACACCAGACTACTAGCAGAGATGGTTGATCCCAGGTATCCTCTACAAACTCCGGAGGACATCGACACTGCAGTCCAGGACCTAACTGCTGCGATGAAATCCGCCCTTACACTGGCTACCACCTCAAGCGACAGACCCCAAACCCAGCCGTATCCTGGTGACTTACGGACAACAGCCCTCATCCATATGAAGCGCTGGGTCAGAAGAAGGTGGCAAACAACTCGCAACCTCCAATACAAGGCTCTCTGGAACGACCTTACAACCAGAGTCAAGAAGAGACTCCAGAGAAGAAACATGGAAAAGTGGGACCAGAAGATCCGAGAAATGGAGACGCCATCGCCAGAGTTCTGGAGACTCCTTCGCTCATTGAGCAAACCCTCAGGACCACCCCGGACTCAGCCTCTACGCAGACCTCAAGGACTGGTGTACTCATCTCAGGAACAGGAAGACCCATTCGCAACACACTGGGAGAATATCTTCCAGGAGCACAATATACGACCCGACCGACGCACAATAGAAACTGTGGAAAGAAGCATACAGAACCTAGAACAACCAGAGTCCTGCCCAGCAGACCAACTAGTGACACCCAGGGGAGTCCAGAAGATTGTCAGGAAGCTCAACACGCAGCGAGCAGCAGGTCCTGATCGAATTCCACTAACGGCAATCAAACACGCTCCGCGCAAAGTCATGGTACTCCTGTGTCGAATCACCAACGCAATACTACAAACAGGCCACTATCCTACCAGCTGGAAAGAAGCGGGCCTGATCATGATTCCGAAGTCAAAAGGCACAAGAACGGACCTCAGAAACCAACGTCCCATAAGCTTGCTCTGTCATCTCAGCAAGGTTGTGGAGCGCATCCTCCAGAAGAAACTGACACAGTGCGTCGCAGACCAGAACATCATCCCTCACCACCAGTTCGGTTTTCGAGCTGGACACAGTACTACGCTGCAGCTGGTCCGAGCAGTAGAAACAATTATTCACCAATTCAACAAAGGTGGAAATACGCTAGGCTTGTTTTTAGACGTGGAAAAAGCCTTCGATCGAGTGTGGCATGATGGACTTCTGTATAAGATGATCTCAGCTGGCATTCCCAGATACCTCACCCGAATAATGAAGAGCTACCTCTCCAACAGGAGCTTCCGAGTCCCTCACTCCGGAGCAAATACCGATCCGAGGCCAATACGAGCAGGAGTACCACAAGGGTCATGCATTTCACCTTTGCGGTACAACATCTACACAGCAGACCTGCCCACCACAACCGCAACGATGACAGCGACGTTTGCGGACGACACTGCATTGTTCGTCAGCAACAAGAACCACAGGTACGCGGAAAAAGCTCTTAGGAGACACATCGCTCTCCTTGAGACATGGACGCGGAACTGGAAAATAAAGATTAATACGGACAAAACTGCCCTGGTGGATTTCAATAGGAAACGTGGCCCGAAGGAATACAACATTATGTACCAAGGGACATCGCTACAACTGCAGCCGAGTGCCAGATACCTGGGAATACTCCTTGACCAGAAACTCACCTTCCGGCAACACTTGACAGATACCACAGACAGAGCGAACCGGAGATTCCGTGCCCTGCTGCCTATCTTCCTCACCAAACAACTATCCCACGAGGCGAGAAGAAATGTGTACATAGACATACGGCCACTCCTGCTCTACGCCCATCAAGCATGGGAACACGTAGCACAATGCCATCATAGACCGCTTCAAGTTGTCCAGAATAGGGCAGCAAGGGCAATAACAGGACACCCGATGGACACAAGAATTGACCAGATCCATGAAGACCTCAATCTACCGCTCCTCATCGAAACCCGACGTAACCTTTCAGCAATCTTCTGGGCCCGAACACGACAGCACGAAAACCCTGCAGTCAGCGACCTAGCGAGACCACAGCCTCCAGCCAGAAGACACCACAGGATGCCTCAACCCCAGTAGTCAATCAGATCTCACAAGCCAGAGTCTGCGACAGTAGAGACTCCAACACCAGAAACGCTGGACCACCAATGACAAACAACCACTTCAGATGGAAGGCAAGGGCTTCGGCCCGGTACTTCTGACCTACAAGCCACGACATTGCCGAATTGCCGAATTGCCGAATTGCAGTATGGTTTCTGCTTCCTTACTTGTTGGGTAGTGGTTTGGGTTACGTAACAGTGTTGTTCTAGTAGTGTTACTTTTACTTACGAATTTGAAAGTGATAGTTTTACCCATAAATATTGATATACCGTTTATAAATTATTGCTATCGGACATCGACATAAGTAAAACGTGTGACATTGCACCACAGAAAGCCACTAGATATAAAACATTAAGTGAGTGTGGCAAAACTAAGCCCGGATTATGCAACTGCATAGAAGTACAGTGGGTAGGCAGCTGGCCAAGATTCGGGAAGGAGGGTGCATAAAAAACGGAAGAATTGGCAGGTGTTTTCGAAAAATGAAATCCTCGCCTAGACAGAATTGTGCACTGCTAGAGTCTGCGTCGTGTATTGCAGACAGGTTTGAGTCATCAGCAAATGTTGTTAGAAGTTGGAACAGTGAGTTGCTAATAGTAGTTCGTTTGTCTGCGAACAATGAGAAACAGGTTAAAATCAATGGGTTTGCGTTCACATAGAGCTGTCAGGAAACCATATCTTACACCGGAACTATATATATATATATATATATATATATATATATATATATATATATATATATATATATATATATATATATATATATATATATACAGAGTGAATCAAAAGTCTGGACACGGTGGGATAACTCGAGAACTGAACTTCGGAGCGAAAAACCAAAAAACACGTGTTTAGTAATATTAAAAAAAAACTATCTGATGAAACCAAACTCGACCCTCTAGACCCACCCCCTTAAGGCTAGGATGGGGTCAACTTTGAAATTTCAAATGTAAACCCCAAGTTTTGATTGCAGATTTGGATTCTATGGCCCACACTATGTAAAGTTTCATCTACACTTTTCCGTCGATGCATAATATGGCGCTATAATCGGCGAAAGTAAATTAACTGTTGGGGTGAAAAAGAAGGACATTTTACTGTTAGCCCGAAAATCGTTACCAACAGATCCGTTATCGTTAAAGACCTGCCACTTATAAACTAATCGTTCAGGTAAACGACGCTTTAACATGTGAGTGAACGAACGCGCAATTCCACCTCATGTCATAATCATTATCATCATAGGTATTCTGCCTTTATTGGCAGGTCACTTGCCGCAGCTGAGAAGCTTTCATGCTCCACAGTCCTCCGCTAACTTCTTCGTCTTCGCGTATGATCTTTCTGTTTTTACGTCATCCATTAATTGTAGTCTCCTTCGCCCTCTCCCTCTCTTTCCCGCCACCATACCCTCTAGGACGTCCCTCATGATACAATCTCTTCTTAGGCAATGTCCCAACCAGTTTCTCTTCCTCTTCCTAATAATATATAAAAGTGTTCTTTTCTCACCCACCATTTCTAACACTATCTCATTCGTTTTGCACTCGACCCAACTAATTCTTTCCATTCTTCTCCACACCCACATTTCGAAGGCTTCCAGTCGATTTTCATCACCTTTACGTAATGTCCACGTTTCCGCCCCATACAGTACAACACTCCACACGAAGTATTTTATAAGTCTTTTTCTCAACTCTTTCTTCAAGGTCCCACAAAACAGACTTTTCTTCCTCCTAAAGGCTTCTTTCGTCATTCCTATCCTTGCTTTTATTTCACATTCGCACTTCATGTTACTACTAAGAATACTACCCAGATCCGTCACCGTTAAAGACCTGTCACTTATAAACTAAATCCCATGTCATGTGTCACTAAACGTATTACAATTCACACATCCATACATTGCATGTGCGAAGAGAAAACAATAATGAAACGAATAACACACACACACACACACACATATACGCACACACACACACACACACACACATACACACACAGGTATCACTTCTTTTACAAATGCTCCACTATAATGCCGAAATTACAGGTTACGCCTATAACCTTCGTCTTGTCTATCCCGAACGAAAGTTCGATCAACGTACTTAAGAGGCCTCCATGCCACGAAATTAAGGTGGTACCATACGTACGTATTAAAATGTGCACTCTGTTCACACAATCAGAGCCGTAGCTAAGGGGGGGCCAGCGGGGCGCCCGCCCCGGGCGCTGACAGCAAGGGGGCGCCGCACGAGCAAGGAAAAAGAAAAAGTGGTGTTGAACATGAGTAAAAGACGAGTCGCCCCCAGAAAGTATTGGCGCCCTATTAGATAAATATTGCTGTAGGTTATCAATGAAATACATAGATTTCTTAAAAATTTTCTTGCTCGCTTCGCTCGCAATGCAAGAGTTTAAATGTCACAACAAGTTTCTACTTATTACTTGAAGATTTATTATACATGATTTCTTAATGACATGTGGTATACAAGGTGTCCAGTAATGACTTATAGTGTACGCATGAGCATTTTCAAAATCAGAAACGAGCAAAGTCGTGTTCGGCGTTTTGACAGTGATGAATTTGCTGACTTCAAAACGTTTTTCTACCCAATCGGATTAATCACGACGCACAGTGGGGCTAAAGCACTGAATTCTTGGCAAAAATAAGAATTCGCAATATGAAGCGGAAAATTGAAATCAATTATTAATAGTTCGGCGTATGCAGTGGCTACAATAATGTTATTTCGACATTATTTAATCAAAAAATATAGAGTTTTAATCATAAAAGGAAATATCCCTTATATTCGCGCCTAAATTATATAACAGATTATATGATTGGCATAAAGAAACGCGTGGGTAATATGCTTTGATTTGGCAATTTACGATTGGCTTATATTCTTATGTATGAAAGGAAAGAGTGTACTTATTCATTTTACAACTGAAGAGTAATAAAATTGAAGAAAAGTTCTTGCTTCTCAAAATTATTTCAAAGTTGTGGAGGATTCGTTATGACAATGAAGATGCAAAGACCTTCAATACATAAAAATTATCTCATTATAAGTTCTCGATATAAATATATTATCAGATACATTAAACATATTATGATTTACAAGCATCAGTAACCTGTTCAGGTTGTTTCATATATTGCATCGTGCATTACGTGAGCTCATTTTATAGCTTGATTGGAACACTCTGAGCTGGAGCGAGCGGAGATTACAGTTGATTCCAATGTCACTTCTGTGCATGCATCACAAAAACACAATACTGAATTGAACAACACCATTTTAATATGGTTCATAGATTGTTTAGCATTGGCGTTTCAAAATGTCGCCACCATTAATCAAATATGTTTGACTAGAGTTTAGTTCTGTTGGTGAATGACAGAGAAGTATGACTAGATGTTGGAAACAAGATGGGTCTGGGGGCAAAATTCCCAGAATCGACCTATATTCAACTTTGTCACTGCGTGCATGTCTAATAACCTAACACTTGTTCTCACATTCATCCCAGCTCAATTCAAAAGCAGCATTGCATCCAGAATGCGGTTTTCCTCAAACATTTTCATGTGCTATATTTTCCAAACGTGCAAATATGTGCAGGTTTTCTCTTTGCATACAGTAAGAAGAATGTTTCTGTTATGACATATTAAAAAATCACAGACATATTATGCCATATTTTCTAGTAAAATGCCATTCTATCGTTTGACCATACTTTATATGCTTTCAGTACCACAGCATTTTCCAAATATGATATTGAGTAGGAGATTATAATAAGGATATGATAATGATATTAGCATCATTGCTAATATGATTATTGACTACACATCACATCAATATTCTAAATATACAAAACGATACATACATGTCGGTCGTGTCACCATGTTTACCAGTCACTGAATATCTACACGCAATGTAGAAATAGTCGCATTCAAAATCAATTTCCTATCTTCTCTCCGGCTTCAGCGGATAACCAAATTTACACGTCCCATGAGTTCATTGTAAGTTGCTATCGCTTATTTTCCTGCACACTATCTTACGTGTACACTATCAAGGCTTCATTATAACAAATTATATCAAGTCAATCTTTTACTTCATTCTTCGAGTTTTTGCTAAGAATTGCCTGATTTGGCCGCACTGTGCGACGGTGAGAATGAAGGTATGAAAGTGAGAAGAGTGAAGAGACACATTCAAGCTGCTGTTTATGCGATAATATTAAAAATAAAGGTAAACGAGGGGAACAATAACATTTTCGAACTTCAAGCAGTTGTAGAATAGGGACTTAAGGGATCAGAACTTAGCCCAAAGAAGTTCAACTTTTTTAGATACTAATCACTACCAATGATTTATTTTTAAATTCCATTGACATATCAAATGCTTCCAATCTGGAGGAATTTATTGGGGTCATTTTTTCATCAACTTTTTGTATTGTCAGGATATTATTTTGTGCATACGTGTCTAGTTGTGTGATGTTTTTATCTATCTACATACATACAAAACATAAGTAGGCACACTCTTAATATAGGTACGTGTTAGTGTATTTTAATAATAAGTAGCTTAAATTCGGAACTTTCATTCATTAAGAAATTAAGTAATTACTATAATTTCAGACATATGTAGTAGCCAAAGTATATTTTGGATTTTAAGTACAAACATTGAACATATTCTTCACCTCCATTGATCAATATTTAGAAATTCACAAAGAAGGCTCCTTCTGAATTTCCATTACATTTCACAAAATATTTTTACCGTAAAAAGATCGAAATTAAAGTGCTATTGATGTGGTCACATACAGAATAAAAATTAAAATGTTTACAATTATTATTGGAAATTAATACTGTCACCCATTTCGAACAATTTAGAAGCACACAGTTTTTAATGTATTGAAATATAATTTCTTATCGATAGTATTAAACGTTGTACATAGTAGTAATTTTCCTGAACTGTTCTCCTAGTGAATTTGTATACAACCAAACGTAGTTTTGTCAATCTAAACAAAAAAAAGTCCAAAATAAGACTCTTGAAAACTGCTCTTATTTGAAAAAGAATACATAATGAACGCTTTTAGTTGTTGCAATGGTCTTTCCAAGAAGATTTATAAAAATTTAGCGTAGCATAACAACAAAAGCTGCTTTTCTTATATATATATATATATATATATATATATATATATATATATATATATATATATATAATGATTGCTAAGATTAGTAAGATGAGTGTAGGGGCGCCGAATTCTACTTCGCCCCGGGCGCCGAAATCTCTAGCTACGGCTCTGCACACAATGCTCTTTAGTGGTAACTCCTTTAGTTTTGAAATTATATTGAAACGACAGAATCAAATCTTGTCTAGGGTCCGATGTGATCAATTTGTTGATGACACATTATAGACATTTAAAATTAAAGGATGAATGGATTAAAAGTGAAAAGAAAAAATATAGACATGTAAAAACTAAATCTGTTTCAAGAGCTTTTCGTTTCAACTACCACTACAACAACAACTACTACTAATGCTACAATTACTACTACCATTACAGCTGCTATTAGTTCTAGTACTACTACAACTACTAGTAGTACTATACTACTGTTACTATACTCCTACCATTGCTACCATACTATTACTAGTAGTAGTAGTAGTAGTAGTACTACTACTACTACTACTACTACTACTACTACTACTACTACTATTAATGATACAATTCCTATTACTACTACTGCTACTATTGCTACTAGCAGATAATAATATAATATACCATAATAATAAGAAGAAGAAGAAGAAGGAGGAGGAGGAGGAGGAGGAGAGAAAGAAGAGGATGGAAAGAATTCCATAATAATTTCACCCATAATAATCATACTCCACTAAATTGGATTGACTTTGCGTATGATTCTTCA
Organism: Thermobia domestica; assembly: GCF_964235325.1. Taxonomy (NCBI): domain Eukaryota; kingdom Metazoa; phylum Arthropoda; class Insecta; order Zygentoma; family Lepismatidae; genus Thermobia; species Thermobia domestica. The sequence goes on along the minus strand of NC_137457.1, from coordinate 210,982,299 downwards.
TTATGGCCGTTCCTTCTATTCTCCTTGGTCCAGGATACTTCAAACCACATGCACTTACCTTAATTGTTGTCCAATGATGACGTGATAACGTTGCATTTTTCTTTAACATTGGGTGCTATACTAGTGTAGAGCCCAATCGGTTGATCCAATTCCGAAAATTCTAACATTTTAGATTGAAAACACGTACTTTCCAACAACATTGCTCTCTTATCATTTTTTCGTATCTTCAATATTTACCGAGATGTCCTATGTAAACGGACTTATGGGACACCTTGTATATATATACAGCGTGTATCCAAGGGGAGGGCTTTAAGGGCTATAGCCCCCCTTGACGCTCAGGTATACACTGGATAAAATGAGCCTCAATCCTAGTTTCTTTACATTGGATAAAGCGGCAAACTATGGTTTAGCCCCTGGATCCGTGGCTGTATATATCTTCTCTATATTATAAAATTGCAAGTGACTATGTTTGTGACTTAATTTATTGAATCGCCCGACCGATCTCGATCAAATTTTCAACGTAGTGTTTTTAGCTATTTATTTTAACGGTACAACTTAAGGGAGGTGGTGGATTGGAGATATACAAATATCAATAAACATAAAAATAAAAGTGACTATGTTCGTGAATTAATTACTTTTGAACCACCCGATCGATCTCAATCAAATTTTCAACATATATGAAGTGAAAACCTGGGAAGTTTCTTAACATTTCTTTTTGACAGTAGATCTTAGGGGCGGGGTAGGGGAGGATGGGAAATATGTGAAAATGAATAAAAATTAATAACTCTTGAAACACCCGACCAATCTCGATCAAACTTTCAACATAGATAAGGTTCGGGCCTGGGATGTTTTCTTCATTTCACATTCACAGTGCAATAAAGAGGAGTGGAGGGGGAGATATATGTCAAAAAAGTAAAAATAAAAGTGACTGTCTTTGTGACTTCATCACGCTTAAAAAACCAGACCGATCTTTAAAAAAGTTTCAACATAGATGAGGTTCGGAACTGAGATGGTTTTTATCATATCACTTTAACTGTAGAACTTAGGGGTGGGGGAGGGGAAGGAATAAATCTATAAAAATAAATTAAACTTAATAACTCTTGAGTCACCCGACCGATCTCGATCAAACTTTCAACGATAAGGTTCGGACCTGGAAAGTTTTTGTTATTTCACTTTTACGGTGTAACCTAGGGGGAAGGGGGATATATATAACAAAGACGGTCAATTTTGTTTTTATTCTTTTTACATATATATATATATATATATATATATATATATATATATATATATATATATATATATATATATATATATATATATATATATATATATATATATCTGGGGCTGAGAAGTAAAGTAGTATAAGTCAAAATATCAATTTCACAGCAGAAGCAAAATGTGTTTGCAAAACAATATTTTGTTGAATTGCGTCGATTGTTTTTTGACGGAAAAATTGTTCACTTCTTGCGTTACAGTTGTCCACATCTCAAAACGTTCCTAGTGTCCCTCGTACTAATGTAATTAAGAAAAAAATATGACAACTCAATTTCGGCCAAAAAATGACTTGGCATAGTTTACTTCTCAGCCCCAGATATATATATATATATATATATTAAGAATAAAAACAAAAGTCACCGTCTTTGTGACTTTATCACGCTTAAACCACCCTTTCGATCTTTAAAAAATTTCAATATGGATCAAGTTTGGACCTGGGGTGGTTTTTACAATATCACTTTGACGGTAGGCCTTAGGGGCGGGGGAGGGAAAGGGGCAGATATATAAAAATATATAAAACTTAATAACTCTTGAACCACCCAACCGATCTCGGTCAAATTTTCAACATAGATGAGATTCAGACCTGGGATCGTTTTTATGATTTAAATTTGAGTGAGAAACGTAGGGGAGGAGAACGAGGGGGAGATATATAAAAATCAATGTATATAAGACTGAAATGGCTATTTTTGTAACTTAATAACTCTAGAACTATCCGACCGATCTCAATAAAATTTCCACGATACATAAGATTCAGATCTGGAAACATTTTTGTAATTTCACTTTAACGGTAGATCCAAGGGGTGGAGAAGGGAAGGGAGACATAAATAAAAACTAATAAAGCCTAATAACTTTTGAACAACTCAACCAATCTCGATCAAATTTTCAACATATATGAGGGTTGAGCCTTGGGTGTTTTTTGTCGTTTCCCATTGACGAGCCAACGTAGGACAGGGGGAGGGGTGAGATATGTTAAAAATCAAAATAAAAATGACTGCTTTTGTTACTTCATCAGTCTTGAACCACGCAACCGATCTCAATCAAATTTTCAACATTCATGAGTTTAGGGGCACGGATTACTTTAGGCTATTCACTTTGACGATGCAACGTAGGGGAAAGAGGGAGAGATAATTTTTTAAAAAATATGAAAAATGACCGATATTAGTGTTGAATCCATAGTTTTCGGGGTCGATGAGAGAAACAGTGACATTTCTGTTGCTGTTTCAATCCAAGTTCGGGTCTGATAGTTGGTGAGAGGGAGGGTACAACATAGGGGAGGGGGATGAACATTTAAAAGTGATCGAAAATGATCGGGCCTGGAATGTTTTCTTCATTTCACTTTTACAGTGGAATAAAGAGGAGTGGAGGGGGAGATATATATATATGTCAAAAAAGTAAAAATAAAAGTGACTGTCTTTGTGACTTCATCACGCTTAAACCACCAGACCGATCTTTTAAAAAGTTTCAATATAGATGAGGTTCGTAACTGAGATGGTTTTTATCATATCACTTTAACTGTAGAACTTAGGGGTGGGGGAGGGGAAGGGATAAATCTATAAAAATAAATTAAACTTAATAACTCTTGAGTCACCCGACAGATAGTACATTAGGAGTAGCTGAGATTAACAGTGACGATTCTGATGCCGTGTGTCGCAGTACGGAGGTGGAGGCCCTATACATAATAATGATCGAAAATGACCAATATTAGTGTCTAATCCATAGTTTTCGGGATCATTCATATGAACAGTGACATTTCCGATCCAGTTTAAATACAAAATCAGCTCCGCCATTTGGGGGATGGGGAGAAAGAGTTAAATAAAAATGATCAAAAATAGCCACTATCAGTGTTGAATTTATAGTTTTCTGGGTCCCTTAGATGAACAGTGATACTTTCGACCCCGTTTAAATTAAATTCAAATCCGCAATTTGGGGGAGGTGAGGAAGAAATATTTAAAAATCATCAAAAGTGACCGTTATTAATGGTGAATCCACATTTTTTAGGGTCGCTTAGATGAACGGTGACACTTCCCATGCCATGGCCCGGAACATGGTGGAGGGTGAAATATATATATATATATATATATAAGACCAAAACACCAGATCCATATCTTACACCGAAACCATATATTAGTGTTGAATCTATAGTTCTTGCGGATGAGGAGGGGTGACATACATTAAAATGATCTAAAATTAGCAATATCAATGTGCATTTAAATTATTTGTTTCAACCCAGTGAAGCGGGTGATATATGGTAGTATATATATATATATATATATATATATATATATATTTCTGGCGGTACGCAACTGTAAGACGTACAGGCACCTTTTTAATGAGAACGGGGTATTTCCTCTTCTCTCTTAAAAAAGGGGTTGAGGATAACCTTCGAAAATGACAAATAGTAAATGTATAGTTATATTGAAAATTAGAGTTTTTATTGTTTTACTTTTGCTCTTTTCTTTCTAGAGAAAGAGTTCCGAATATTTGTATCTTCTTGATGTCATTTAATTGTATTCAGGGACTAGAAATATTTGGGCATTTCTGTCCTCAAATCCTCCCTCTTTTATTCCTTTTTCGCACAAGGTTCTGAACCGACCAGATTTTTTTTCTGAATAGACTGACCTCCCATAACGAAATGATTCCAACAAATTTGTCCGTCGCTGAAGTTCGAACTAAACTGAAAGCCAGTACAAAAATGCTGTTGAGACACCACCTCTATACTTTCTCTTCAGAGGAACCTGTGCTCATTTCCTATTTTAACGTATCCAGCTAATAGTTTTTATTCATTATTAGGAAAAGGATTAAGTGAAAACATCCCCTAGATTTTTTCGCAAAATCTATCCATTAATTTAGTAGAGGTTTGTATAACATTTTAGTAGTATTCTGAAGAACATTGCGTGAACAATATCGTGTGTGTGTTGTTATTGACATTCAATATCGTTGGAACTCTTGAGCCTTTTGGATACAAACAATTAGGGATGCATTCGAGTCGAGTCGAGTCGAGATTTAAGCCTGTCTCGACTCGTCTCGAGAAAATGTTGTCTCGACTCGTGTCTCGACTCGAAAATATGTTTCTGTCTCGACTCGTGTCTCGACTCGACAGTCTCTGTCTCGACTCGACTCGAATTCGAGTCGAGACGTCTCGAAATTCGAGTCGAGACAAAATGTACGAGTTAAAATATACGCACACATCAGCCAGACCATTATGACTACCTACCTAATTGTCAGTATGTCGACTTTTGGCATGGATAAAAACGGCGACACGTCTTGGCATACACGCAATGATCCTTGATAGGTCGCTGGAGAGAGCTGGCACCACATGTGCTAAATGGGTCACCTAATTCCAGTAAATTCCGGGAAGGGGGGCGATTAGTTCTGACGTCACGTTCAATCACATCCCACAAGGGACATCACTCAAATGTCCGGCTCCAATTTCAATGAAACTTTTTTTGCTGATAGAAGGCATGTATGCATCATTACTCGTGATGACAAATTTTTGCCATGGTGCATGTTTTCTATTTTTTTTTATATAACTTTTAAGAGTTGTGATGTGGTTATTAGAGATTACTACAGAAGTCCCTTACTACCCTTTGTAAACGGAGCGTTAATGAAGAAAAGTGAAGAAAAACCATGTGGATACATATGTCCTGGGGGGAAGTCGAATGGTAGATATGACCTTGATGGCAGTCATCTTGAAATCCGCCATTTTGAATTAAGGTCAAGTTTTCAAAATGGGAATAGGGTAATATGATACATAATTTCGGGCTAGAATTTAATTAGAAAAATAATGGTGAGGTTAGTTTTAAGATACACCCATTTGGGGGAAAGTTACAGGCATATTAATTGTTTTTACTTACTGTGTGCGTAAGTCCCTTCTTACTTTCGTCTCAAGACCTGTAAATCGATCGCAACGGCAGAGCCCGGTTTCGCACTAGTGTTTAGAAATCTTTAAACTCACTTGAGGCAATATTTGTGGATTATTGTATTGTATTTTGCCTTTAATTAAATTTGAACCCACTTCATGATCTTGTGTAAGGTATCACTAAAAAAGAATTTCTGTTTTTATGGAGAACGTAAGCATAGCAATTATAAAAGGTGAGTAAGATGCGTATGTATTTATAAGAAAGTTTATTTTACGAGTCTTTTGTGGTTCCGCCAACCTATTCTTTAGTTTTTTTTTCAAAATACTCATATCTCATAAATAAAAGAGCTATTATAAAATCTCTTACCACTATTCTTTAATACTTATAAAATTTTATTTATTGTAAAAGCACTGGCGAGATATTTCTTATCGCCCACTAAAATTATGGTGGAGCTCCTTCGTGGCTAACGGTTAGCATACTTGCCTTTGTCGTGGGAAACCTGGGCTTGATTCCCGGTGGGAGCTCATGTGGTTCGGATTCCACGTTAATCAGTAGGTCCACGTCTCACATAGCTTCGCTGCTGAACGGGACGTTAAACTCAGAATCAATTCAACTCAAAATTATGGTTTTGACTTTATTATGATGTCATTAGTTTAAACGCCCAACTGCCCAGTAATTATAAACATTAACTACATTACAAAATTGTAATTTGTGACGACTAAAATATCAGAAATTAAAGATTATTCTTTGGGTTTTGGAACATTTTGAAAAACGTGAAAAACTGGTACTGCACCGATACAACACACCTTTTGGATTTGTCATTGTGTAAAGTGATACAAACTAAAGAAGAATTACAACTTTATGAAATTGTATTAGGACTTATTATTTAGAAATAAACACCAAATAAGTGTAATTGAATTGTTTGCAAAACTAATTATGACGAGAAAACTCTTGAATACTATTATATAAACAATTATTCTCTTTTGTTTAACACTTTAATGTAAAGATCCAATAGTCAGAGAAATAAATATAATAATAATTGTGTTTGAACATAATTCACGGTCATTTTCTACAATTCTAAAACACGATTGTCTAGTTTGTTCAGCATTGTTTATTAAAAGAATACTTAAGAGCCTGACCCTAAACTATGTCTGTCCGACCAAATCTTCAAGCCTGATTACGGCCATGGGTGTCAATATGTTTCCCATCCTAAAAGAATAAACCTTCAATTCATATTCATATTCATATTCATATCGTCTTTATTGCAGAAACTTCAGAGGACATCTAAAGCATTACAATCGTCAGATCTTAAAGTTACAGATTAAAATGCATATACAATATTTACAAAAGGAAAAAATTTGGATACATAATATTTACAAATATGGATACAGAAAAGAAAGAAAGAAAAAAATATATAAAGATATAACTGTAATACATATCAATTGTAATTCCAATACAAAGAATAACGATAACTACAGAATACAATAGATAACTACTCGTACTATACATGTCTATTTATTTCTCGCATAGTTCTTCAATTTTTCACTTTAATTGCTTTGTAATTTCGTAAAACTCTTCTATATCATATATTGGATTGTCTAATAAGAGTGATTTGAGTTTACTTTTAAAAGTACCCACTTCGGTATCTCTCAGTGCTTTTGGGAGAGAGTTGAATAATTTTGCGGACGTGCCAATAAAACTCTTTTGTGTTTTGGTATAATTGAAATACACTGCCATTATATTATCTTTGTATCTTGTGTTATATGAATGATACCTGGAATGTTCAGGGAAGTTATCTCTATTCTCTTTTACATACATTAAACATTGAAAAACAAAAATAGCAGGAAGAGTCATTATTTTGAGTAGCTTGAAACTAGGTTTGCAGTGACTACGAGAAGGAAGACTACATAACAATCTGACAGCTTTCTTTTGCAGCTTTAAAAGCTTATAAATGTTACTAGATCCACCCCAAAGAATAGTACCATATGATAGAAAGCTGTGGATTTGGGCAAAGTAAACAATTCTTAAGATTTTCAAACTAACGCAACTTCTTAATTTTCTCAACATGTATATACCCTTTGTTACACTAGCTGCCGTGATTTCAATGTGATTATACCAGTTTAATTTTGAATCAAGTTCAAATCCCAAAAATTTAACTGTAGAATATTTTTCTGTGTAATCTAGATTGTTATATGTAACATTAAGATCTTGTATTTTACTCAGGTTTAAACACAAAAGGTTTGCAGTACACCAATCCTCAACTACGGTTGTTATATTTTGGGTTAATTGTTCTCTTTCGATAATTGATTTAGAACTTACACAGACTCCAAAGTCATCAGCGAAAAGATAGCCTTTAGCGGGAATAGTAGCTACTTTGGGAAGGTCATTGATATAAATAAGGAATAAAATGGGACCTAGAACAGATCCCTGTGGTACCCCAGAACCCACTTGTAAGTATTTGGAGTTCGAATTATGGAATTCTACTTTTTGATATCTGTCTGATAAATATGATTTTATAAGGTTTAACGCATCATGTTGAAAACCGTAGTATTTTAATTTACTTAAAATAATCTTATGAGATACCGTGTCGAACGCTTTTGACAAGTCATAAAATCTAACTTTAGTAAAGTATTTACTTTCTAAACTGTCTAAAAGATCTTTAACTAAAGAAGTTGTTGCTTTAATTGTACCTAATCCTTCTCTATACCCAAATTGGGAGCTACTAAACAATGAATTACTCTCAAAATATTTAACTATTTGATCATTGAGTAATATTTCAACAAGCTTGGCTACTACAGGGATTATAGATATAGGTCTATAGTTGTCACATTCTGAATTATTGCCCTTTTTGTGTACTGGAATTACTTTAACATATTTTAACATATCAGGAAATATCGACTCTAATATGCAACTGTTGACAATGTGTGTTAAAGGTTCAGCAATAAAATGTATGTCACTTTTAAGTATAATAGAATTAAGATCATATACATCACAGGTACTACTATTTTTCATCTTCAAAATTGCTTTCTCAACGTCCTTAACAGTTACTAATTTGAAGCTAAAAGTACAAGATGGTTGGGGAATAGAATTCAGATAATTATAAAAATTTCTACTAGGAGTTTTTGCCTTAATCTTCTTTACTATTTCATTTATTTTATTAATGAAAAAATCATTCAAATCTGTAGCGGTAATTGAAGTAGGTTCATTTTCATTTTTCCTAGTTAAATTGCATTCCCTTCTTACAATATTCCACATGGCCTTACTTTTGTTTCCAGCATTATTTATTAGTGAGTCATTATTTTTTATCCTGGTCTCTTTCAATAACTTCCTAAATTGCTTTTTATATTTTATATGAAGTTCTTTAAATGACTTATCGCCAGTGCTTATGTAGAAATCATAATACGTGTTACATAGATCTTTGACTCGATCTAGTTCTATGCTTTTAACTTTGTTAGCTTTAGGCATCGTCGATTTGTCTTTTAATGGCTTTAAGGGAAATGCAGTCTCAGCTGCGTAAATCAATGAATTTAACAAAAACGTAATTTTAAAATCAATTGAAGGTTCTAAATACATATTGGTCCAATTAACGTTACTTAAAAGATGTCTGAAAGGAACTTTACTATCATCAGTGATGTTGCGTACCAGTTGCTTAGTATGAACTTGAGGAATAGAACTAGATTTTTTGTACCTGTCATTTTTCGTAACAATTAAATCTAAGCTACCTATTACTGGCCAATGGTCTGAAATCCAAGTTTTTATCACATAACAACCCATACTACTACTACTGTTAGTAACAATATTGTCTATGCAACTCCCTCCATTAGGTGGGTTAGGTCTAGTCACTTGTGTTGTTGATATGCTTAGGCCAAAAGAGGATATGACATTATTTAAGTCTTGGCACTCTATACTTTCTCTTTTTCTAAAATCAACGTTAAAATCAGCACACAGAAATATTCTACAATTGTATTTACAAACATATTCTAAGATGCAGCTTAACCTATCTAAAAATAAATCAAAATTCTTATTCTCTGTATTTGGTCTGTACAAGGAAATGATAATTACTTTTAAATTTACAAGGTATATAGCTGTTACTTCAAATTCCATCTCAACTGAAAATCCCGTAACACCATCTAATATTTTATAATCTATACCATTTTTTACATAAATTAAACAGCCACCATGTTGTCGTGAGGGTCTACAGTAATAGTTTGCAATGTTGTAGCCGTTAATATTGTGAAGTTTAATCTCGTCATAATCAAGCCAGTGTTCTACCATACATATCACATCTAAACTTATATCCAAATCTTGTATAAAACTGGCTGCTGAGTGAAATTTATTGGAGAGACCTTGTACATTCCAATGCAAGATGCTAAACTTATTATTAGGTTCTATTTCATGCTCATTTAATTTTTTCTTGTCTAGATCTAATTGTTTGAGATTCTTACTCTTTGTCTTTACTGACCGATCAGAGTTAAAACAAGCTGAGCCTTTTTGATCGGTCATACAAGTTAGTTTTTTTGTAAGTTTACTGAAGCTTGCTCATCTAAAGATTCTTTAGGCCAACCAATTGGAATAATGTTAGAAACAGTAGACATATTTGAAGTTATTGATTTGTTTACAATGTCAATGATCTTGTTAGTTACATACATTTTGCCTAATCTATTAAGATGGAGGCCATGTGAAGTATGATACCTTTTTCCTAATCTACTTATATCTACAAATGTAACATTATTGAAATATTTACAAAGTTTGCGCATTTCTTCATTCGTTTTCTGCACTTCCAAGTTAACACAAGACCAAGTGGTCAAATCATGTCGATGAGGAACAGACACAACAATAACATTTGAGCCTCGTAGCTCATTAAGTTTTCTCCGTAGTGCTGTCATTAGATCCCTCTGTTCATTTCTTCCAATGTCGTTGGTACCAGCTATAAATACAGAGAAGTCATTCTTACCTGAGGGTAGCTTACAGTCTGTTGTTACATCTTGAAATTTGGCGGAAGGTTTAATTACGCTTCGTACGGAGTAAACACTTTTCTCTTCGATATACTGTTGTAAATTTCTACCGTGACTATCACAGAACAAGTTAATCTGCGTTTTTTTCATTGATTTTATGTTCACTGTGTTACGAGTACACTTATTCGTTTCCTTGTCGTTTCTGGTATGTCCAGAATTTGGGCTCTTTGAGTCTTGAATAGATGAGAACGTGTCTTCTTCATTAATTATGGTTTAATTGTTTTTTAAAAAAATGAAATGAAATCTTTGAGTTTAACCTCCCAGGATTATACCTGTTAGGCTAAGGGAGATAATGATTAAAGTAAGTGAATGATGATGGAAGAATTGTTGGAATGAAGTTGTGGGAGGAAACGGGAGTACCCTGAGAAAACCCACGAGCACGATGTTGTCCACTACAAAACTACTTTGCCGGGAATCGAACCACAGCCCCACGCACCAGAGGTAAGCGCTCTACCACTGAGCCATAGTGCCCCATCTAATTTGTTTAGATGATAAACTAAGTAGTAACAAAGACTATTTCAAAACCACTGGTTATTTACTAAGTAGTATTTTGTGTTCCCTGAGTATCACACAAATACAACTTCTAAACTATATTGAAAAAATGGAGGTAAGACTGACAAACATCTAAAGGTTGAATAAATATCTCACAAGTTGCTACAAAGATACTAATATTAGATTATTTTATAGTTCAAATAAGTTAAATCGACTCGAATATACTTCTTATGACTTCACAATTCGGTATATTGTTAAATATATACTCGATGTCAACATAGAGCTTCTCATATGTATAGCATACGGATTCGATTCCAATGGGATCACATATGAGTTATTCCGCTATTCTAGTGGGGAGCGTGTGTGCCTTTGATGCACATGGTCCCGGGGTTCGACTCTAGATGGAGAGCATTAAGATTTTTAACACTCTATTGTGAATCGAATTTCACCTAAAATTGTAGGTCTCCGTCTCACATAGCCTCTGTGTTGAAAACAGACACTACACTCCAACAAACAACAACAAATCTCGAAGCAACTATAAAGCCAAGTAATCAAAATCTTAGATTCCATTTCAAGTATCAGTATATTTTAAGACTACGTTTTCCTATAAAATTTATTCAGTGGCGTACACAGAATTCCATCAAGGGGTTTGAGTTCAATTCCATATTACTTGGCATGTTTGTATACACATCTTAATATGGCAAATGTTTATTTTTACATGTCTTGCTCAAGGGGTGTTAAAACCTGGGACCCTTCTTACGTACGCCACTGAATTTAATTTTCATAGGACAATTACTTTTTTCTTAGACTTGCTGAATTCATAAATTAATTTTGCTACCCAGTAACCACATATTAACCCTTTCAGCCCTGATTTTTTGTTTACTCTCCGATTTTATTTTTAGTTTGTCTTATTATTCTTTTTGACTTAACAAATGAAATACATCCGTCAATTTATTTGCAGAAGTCATATTTAGAGATTTATGGATGAAACATTTTGCGTGTACTAGGGTTGAGATACGTATGCAAAATACAAAATTACATTAATCCAAAAGATCATAGTGAATCACTAAAGCAGAAGGAGAATTTATTGCAAATAGTTTGTTTCGCCAAGAATAAAACAGCCTACGTGGCTATCGTGATAGTATCTGGAAGTACTTTACAAGAAATGTACGTTGCTTCCTGACAACAGATGAAAGCATCAGAGAAATAGCGGAAAGTGATTTAGACAAGTTCAAGGAATACTGACATGAAAACAGAGCCATTTTGAATCCTCCAGATTAATTATATTAATCTTAAAATATGATGTACGCAAATGTTACCACCAGGTCTCAAAGGGTTAAACATGCATTTCGCGGTCTGCAACCCGATTTCCAATAGTGATTCTGGACGAACATTCATCTACCAAGAGATAGAAACACGCAATGAACCCAGGAACATTGTCGAACATGATCGTTTTGGTGTACAGGTGTTCTTGTGTGTGCGATTAAAAAAAGAAAGAAAGAGAAGAAAAGAAAATGAGTTCGTGGCTTCTATTGCTACTAGTGTCGCATTTAAAATAACATATAGTAAATAACTATTAGTCTCGTAATCTTTTCTTTACCTGTAAAAATTTGAACTGCCCGGTAAGTTTGTCTAGGGTAATTAACAAGCACAGAGTAGTACATACCATATGTTTCGGGAAACTTTGATAAATAAAAGATTTCCACAGTTCTCTGATTTGAGAAGAATTTCCTTTAAGTTAACTGTCATGAAATAAAAGACCAACTTTTCAGTCCGGAGAAGAAGTCGCCTACTTAAGCCTTCATAAAACCATAACTTCAAATCGATTTTCTTTAACGCAGCTAAGCTGTGCTTTAATCATGAGAGAGCAGAACATGTGTTTTCTTACATCATACTCACTCACATCTTAAAGACAATTTCAATAATCAGAAAGCTGTCTGGCCTAAAGTCCTAAACATGGAATGGTCTATAAACAGACTCTCCATCAAAAAGGCTAATTCTGTTACTTATAGGATTGAGTTGGTTGAATATAAGAAAATTCCTCTCACCAGAGAAGTGAAGCGCCTTCAGCAGAATCTTCGTTTGAGGTTAGGTTCGCATCGAGAACTAGTCCAGTATTCTTTAAGTTCACACTCAGTTGAATACAGTCAGACTGTTGTTTAAAAACAGTCTTTGAACCTCGTAAACAAGGTTCCTTCTTGCTCACAATTCAAATAAGGCTCTCACTCTAAAATCCCTACGACTTGCTCCGTTACTATGGAAACCAGGTATTGCTAGCAATCTTAAATATACGTGGAAATGTCAATATCCATAAAAAGACACTGTCTCCCGTGAAAATGTTAGATGTTCCCTACTAAGAAATAACATAAGAGTAATCTATTTCTCTATCCGGGGATTGATTTACCTTGCCTTAACTAGAAACAAGTCGAACTGACTCAAAATAGTTCTGAATTCCACTCATACACTCAGAAATAACTTATTTCAACAGATATGCTGCCTGCTTCAAAGCTTGTTATAGAGAATACTGCTCCAACTCGAGTTGTATATCCCAGAGAATCCATTATTCTCGAAGCGAAACCTTTAAGTCAGGGTTGCCACTCTTGAGACAATCGATGATGCCAAATACGGGCCTGAATTACCATATATTTTTCTAAATTATGCCAGATTCTTTACTAATCTTTCCACACTCGTTTTAAAGACCAACCACCACTTATTTTCATTAAGAGAAGCTAAATGTATTCATGTACTTGTATTAAAGAAATAACATGACTCTTTCATATATATATTCAATTTTTGTTTAAAGGTATTTGAATGACTTAAATTTATATTTGTACGTTTTTAGTTCATATCCGTATCAAATACGAAGTTTATGATGAATCAACTACACAAAGTAGGATCCAAAAACGCTCATTGCAATTTGTTCCATCCTTCAGTCGAACCAGGAACTGAAACATAAAGAGTGACATTTTCTTTTTAAAGATACTTTGTCCAGCTAAGTATTGTGAAGGTTTATGTCAGTAGAAGGAATTGCATTCCATTATACAAGCGCAATTTCACAACTTTATGTACACATTACTAAATATCGAACACCCTTGTCCATATGATTAGCGTACGCGTCTTTGGTGCGGGAGACCTAGGTTCGATTTCCGATGGGAACTCCTGTGGTTCTGAGCCCACGTTAATTTGTAAGTTCACGTCTCATATAGCCTTGATGCTGAAAGGGACACTAAACTCTAATCTAATACTAAATACAAATATTTAAAGAAAAATGATGACGCACCAAGATGACGTGAATTTGGCTATCAAATCCATTTTGTGTTTTCAGTTATTTTCTAGTAATATTTTTTCTAGGCATCCTTTCAAAAGACAGTGATGCAAATTTCGTAACTGCGAATTCCTGTTAAAAGCCATGAAATTATCCGATTAGATGCAAAATTTCCCGTCCACTAAAATAGATACCGTAAATTTACAATATCTAAGAATAAATAATTTTGAAAGATATCGCTTTCGAGGGAAAAAATGAAGTGAAATCTTTGAGTTTTACGTCCCACGCTTATGCCGGTTAGGCTAAAGGAGAGGGGTGATGATGAGAAATTAGTGAAATCGTGGAATGAAGAAAGTGGGAGGAACGGAAGAACCCCGAGGAAACCCACGCACACGGTGTTTGTCCACCACAAAGTTCACTTGGTGCGAGCTGGGATCGAACCAGGGTCCCCAAGCACCAGAGGTGAACGATCTACCACTGAGCCACCGCGGCCCCGCTTTAGAGGGACCATGACGTATAGTTGAACTCATTCTCGTAGTATGAAAGGCATTATTTATAATTATCCATGATAGGATCACAAACAAAATTTAAAAATATTATATGCACTTTCTTTTAACAAACATTATATTGTCTTTTATGGTGTGGGAGGGATTGTTATGTTCGAAAAAAAAAGTCCTTAACACGATTCTTGTTGCTACACACTGCATGTTCCTAGCCACAGAAAAGATGCAGCGATAGGTAGGCTATTTTTCAATTGCTTTACATTAGCTTGATGTTTCAAGTCTTTTGTGTGTTTCTGAAGTTCACTTTTACCACAAAAGAGCTCAATATTAACATGTCTTACATAGCTTTGGTTCGATTCTCAACACGGACTGCAACTACCCGTTAAATTGTGCATCCGAAAGGCACTCTTTGTTAAACCTCGCTTATCACCGCTTATCTTAATAATATATATAACTTCACCGCGAAGCAAATGTTGCATTTCTCTCTTTCATCCTAACACAAAATAAAACTAACCACAGCTGTGACACGAAGGAGCTATTTCGAAAAGAAACAAGCTGTGCTTCATAGAGATGTGTACCAAATGATAGAAGTATAAAGTATTGTTTTCTTTCCTGTTTATTGATATCAGTTGGTGTTCTTAATGAGTTTACTCATTAGTTTAGAAAGAGTATATATGGAATTTGGACATATGTTGTACGTATTCTCCTGAGAAATTGATGAGACCAGAAAAATTATAAGGACAGATGGAATAGGTTTAAGCGCATCTACGTGACTTTATCAAATATTTATTCTCCATAATGGTACCACGCGGAAAACTTGGTATAGGCCTACTTTTATCTTTGCCTCCCTCTGTTAGCTGTTTCGTATCATATATATCGGATGGTTTTGATATTTCTTCTGATCATTAAAACAACAATGGTACCTGTGTGCGTGCAGAAATGCAAAAGCACAAGGTAACTTCCTATTTGTCTTGGAAACAACAAACCCATTTCACGTGTGCGAGAGAAATTGAGCACAGAGAGATCGGGTGTTTACTCACGGTCAGTTCGCAGCAGGAGTCCATGCTAAAAGATTTGGCTATCTCGAAAACACTCGCAAAACCTTACAAATACAAAAGACTGCGCTTCAAAGAAAGTTTAGACACAGATGTTTCAATTTTCTTTTAGCATCTTTCTTCAGCAAAAGAGTCGGTTTATTGTATTCGAAAAAGGGAAGGGAGAAAGGGTGAATTTATATTTTATGTGGGGGGAAACGTTGTAAGTAGTATAAACAATACATACCGCTTCCGACTCTGTACTATAGACTTCCTTTAGCGGTATATCACCTATCCTGACCCTCATCCCACCTCAAGTTGTAAAGTAGAAAGGGACAGAAGTATTCAACATGACTGCGCACTTGAGTTTCAGTTCACAATACTAAAACCAGTGAGCAAGTAAAGGGTCTTTTGTAGGATCGTGTTTTACTTCTTGAATTTATTTTTGAACATTTCTGTGAATTCAACAACAGAACGCAGTAGAAATACGGACTAGTTTTTACTCCAACCATTACTTTCGCTCCAACCCAGGGATGCCACATTTATGATTTCGTACTAGATTTAGTGATTTTACTATTGAACTAGTGATCTAGTACGTACTTTGGGTAAATAGGCACATTCTAGTGATTTTTTGCATTTTTTTTCTGACGCAGACAAATGAGAAGGAAATGGTTCTTAAAATAAAAGGAAGAAGTATATTGCAGTTCAAAACAAATGTAGAAACCTTAAATTATTTTTTCTTTTCCCTCTGACTGAATGAAGCCCCTGCTGTGTAACGACCTTAGGTAAACAACGGCTATCTTTGGTCCGCTATTGTCCGTTTACTGTAGCTCGGCGCTGTGTTTTGACACAAAACCTGGCTAGCGAATCTTAGCAGTCCTTCCCCTTCTTTCCCCTTAATGCAGTGGTAACAGTGGCACTAACTCATCAACTTTAGCACTAGTAGGGTTTGGTATATGCAAGTTACGCAAATTTCGAAACAGTTTACTTCTTCTCTAATCAGGGTCGTAACTTGTGTGGGGCAGGGGAGGGGCAACTACCTCCCAGGGAGGTTCAACGCAGTCCGAAGGGGCCCATTTTGAGACAAAATTTTCCTAATCCATATACGATACGAACATGAAATTATAAATGAAGCATCAGTTTCACTATATTACATAAAGCAGCGCACAAAACAAAAGTTAGTCGTGGCCCACTTCAGTAAGAAACGTCTACTATTAGGGGCCCTAGAAATAACATTTATTCGTATGGTTTTGAGATTGGTCAATATTTTCCCTTTAATTAATTTGTCATGTATGGAAGGGGCCCAGGGACGTAAGTAACGGCCACGCAGACCTTGCCGTGAGGGAGGGCCCACAGGCTCCGGGGGGCATAAATAGTAAGAGAAAGATAGAAAGAGGGAGCCCAAGAATTAGAAAAAAAAACTTTTTCTAGGAGGCCCAAATACATGTATTAATGCTTCCTCCCAGAAAAAAATCTAAGTTACGGCGCTGTCTCTAATGTGAATTTATTGGTACAGTTCTGTTAATAGATACCTATATCAGGTTGGTCTCTTTAAACCTTGGGCTGTGGAGAGAAACAATCTTATAGGAGGATAGTATTCAGATTTTAAGAAGGTGAGGAAAAGTGAGCGAGGATGGGAAAGATGAGAAGAAAGAAAGAGAATGAAAGAAACACTTCTACATTTATTTCATAATAAAATTTTAACACATATAAACGAAAAAGGGATATCGGGACCCACCACCATAATATTTGTGGAAGTGTTGGCAACATAATATTCTGGCGGAATATATTTCCCGCCAATTCTGGGGCCTCAGTGTCTGGCTCAATTCTGGCCTTACAGCAGTGGCGGATCCAGGGGACGATCGGGGCCCCCCGGAGACAAAACTTTCTTATTTAAATAAAATCCATCTCAGAATTTGGAACTCTTGAAAGTAGCTCTAAGTAGCAGTATTACCCCCCCCCCCAGAAGTCCGTCCTGGATCCGCCCCTGCCTTACAGAAGCTACCGTGTAGGCATTCACCTCGTGGGACTGAGGAAAACCTTAATAAGGAATACCAGCCAGAGCTAGGTTCATGCCCACGCTCGATTTACCTATTTTAATGCCTTTTTTTTTTTTGTGTTGGACAGTTTCTGGTAAGGGCACCCAAACAGGGCAAATGCGTACTGCTTTAAAATGTTTACATGTTAAAATTCGCTGTATACTGTACTTTGAACACGTAATTCAATGTGTAACTTTAAGTCTATGGTTGTTAGTATTTATAATTATTGCATCATACTAATCCTTCTCAAAGCTCGTTCCATTAGTATGAAATTCTAGACTTGGCAGTTTGCAACATTGCAAACCTTCACCAACAGGCAATAATGTGGCGAGAATATTTCCACCCACACTCGCATCGAAATTCCCAGCCCCTGTTTACAATCAGTACAATATGTTTCTGTCGCCTTATCATGAAAACAACGCTGTCCAGCGAACCTAACGGTCTTCGCTGTCTCTGTTTATTGTTTACAATACAAACTGCAGCCTTGCAATATTGCCAGGCGTACAAGGTTTTCGCACACTTTCGAACAATAACACTTGTACAAAATTGAGTGTGCATTATATGTAAGATTGTATTACATAATAACTAACTCAATTTGTCATAATGTTAATATCTCAGTCATCTCAAAAGCAGCAATTTATGTAGTAATAATAATTGTTCTATGACTCTGCAGAAGTAGGTTCATTCGGTTCGGCGATTCATGTGCCTGGCAACCATGAATTAACCATGTAGGGGTGAGAAGCAAGGTTTTGACGCTCGCACTACAATTGTTGTTTGTAAACAATATTCCATCCTAGAGTGAACGGACAATACCTCCTTTTGTTAGCCGACATGAGATGGGTTACTTTTTTTTTTTTTTTTTTTTTTGAAGAAAGTGAAGAAATAATTATCCAGTACATTTACGTTTTGTCAGGCACACAGGCGCAGTCTGTACTTGTTTCCTAACGAATTTTAGCAACATAACATAAATGAAACATATGTATACCAGAAAATAGAGGCAGTACAAACGGAAATTTTCATCTGTGACACATTTGATGAGAAATATAGTTAGACGTCACGTGCAAGCACTCTAAACATGTCTTATCCTGTAATTCTATTCGTATGTTTATGTAGGTGAGACTGAGAAATCAAGAAACAATAATAACTGGTTTTCTTCCAGGGGAAAAATCTAAATGTGAAGGGGTGTTACACTGGGACTTTAATTGCGTCCTTTGTACAAGATTAACAAGTAATAGCAATTTTTTAATTTATCTTAGTTCTTCGGGAGAGGAAGATGGAAGCGAACCCTCGTAAGGATCTCTGCAAGGAAACATGAATACTATCCGCCACTGTTTGTTACATTACACAAAATAGTTATATATATATATATATATATATATATATATATATATATATATATATATATATATATATATATATATATTGAGTTTTAGTCAGGGTTTTCATTCTGCAGGAGAGGGGGGGATAGTAATACCAGACGAACATTTTCTATTCTCAGAGTGTTGCAATGATAGCATTTCCTCCATTATAACTTGGCCAAGCTAGTTGCATTATATGTAAGGATTAAGTTAGCCTAAAAAGCTTAAATTTCTATGGCTGTTTTACTCTGTACCCATGTTTCTCATTTTCGGTCTACGGGACTCTGTGTCTGGAAATTTTCGATGGCTTCCAAGTCGGAAAATAAGTGTATCAAAGGCATATATATTATATCTATGGTTATATGAGGCATGGATCTACAGTTTAAAGTGGGATACCGGTAACAACTTCATGAGCTTCCACCGTAAATCGAACCAGAGTCTCCCGCGATCAAGGCGTATGTGTTAACCATACAGCCACGAGGAAATTCACATAAGCACACACACATATATATATTGTTGAGTTGATTTTGACTTTACCGTCTCTTTCAGCAGCGAGGATATATGAAATGTAGACCTACTGATTAACGTGGAATCCGAACTACATGAGCTCGCGCCGGGAATTGAACCCGAGTCTTCCACGGCAAAGACGCGTACACTAGCCGCGGAGTTCACACACACACACAGAATCAGAATCCTCACACACCAAGGGTGAGAGCTGTGCCACTGAGTCACAGCGGCCACGGGGCTAGGTCGAGTCTACTTTACTTTC
Organism: Thermobia domestica; assembly: GCF_964235325.1. Lineage (NCBI taxonomy): Eukaryota > Metazoa > Arthropoda > Insecta > Zygentoma > Lepismatidae > Thermobia > Thermobia domestica. The sequence goes on along the minus strand of NC_137457.1, from coordinate 210,962,689 downwards.
ATAGTTTCTTAGTAGATAAATGTTACGATTATGAAATAGATTTTCCTTAATGAGCTGCATAAAAACAAAAGCTTTCGAAATGCATTAAACAATTAGCTCGATTTGAGTGTGAACTTAAAGTTATATCAGAGTGTAAATACGGATACGCACCAAAGCTCGAAAACTTAATACGCTATTTCTCCTATATAGTCAGCATGTATCAAGCAATCGTTCAGCTTTCATTTGAGAGGATGGAAATCGAAGGCCCCTGAACAACTATGTTACTAATGTGAGGAATGTATTTATCTTACAGTGAACTGCTTTGATGCCAAGTGGCCTAACTCCAAAATTGAAATTTTCCAGGAGTGAAAGTTGAAGTTCAATATCTCATGAACAATCCATATTTCTTTTATGTTAGGAACCAAAACCATAACTACTGTATGTAGTTCATTGTTTTATAACTTAGTGTTTACAAAAATCCTTTTAAAAAATACCTATTCATAGAAGTGAATGGTACTTATCTGTACTAGTTCTTGGCATCCAAGCAGTCCATTTATTGTAATACTAGCTTAATATACCCATTCTTCGCATGGGGGCTGTATTTGGAAGTCAACACCTGTGGAAGTATCACCATTCAGTTCAGTGACCGCGAAATTTATGGATTTGACACTAGTATCAATCAATATGGGCTATTTATACATGTCTCGGTATTCCTCACCCGCTGACACCCGGCCCGCATACAGTAGTAGCTGAATTTGCAAGTCATCGCTGATGGAAGTGTCACCATTGATCTCAGCGACCGTGAAAACTATGGATTTGACACTAATGTCGATCAATTTGGATTACTTTTACTACATGTCTCGCTAAACGCCCCCCTGAGACCCCGTGGTTCCAATTTTGACAAAAATGCTTCGCCTTAGACTGGGACCTAGACCAAGGTATCCGTGACCAAAATTTGGTAACTCTCGGTCAACTTGTCTGGTCCCCAGGTCGGTCCCAGTAAACGTCCCCCCCCGAGACCCCCTGGTTCGAAATTAAAAAAAAAACGCTTCGTCTTGATCTGGGGCCTGGACTAAGGTACCCGTGACCAAATTTTGGGAACTCTCGGTCCACTCGTCTGGTCCCCAGGTCGCACACAGACAGACAGACAAACACACAAACAAACTCTTTATTTTATTTATATTAGATAAGATATACTATGTAAAATAGTCTCGTATCACAATATGTGATGTACAACAAATGTTACATTATATATTATCCGTAGCTCGTGATATGCTGCAACATATTAAAGCCTCAGAATAGTTGGGCAAGCGAATAATCCAGAAGTTACGTAACCCTATTGCGTTCATGGGAACGAAAACACAATAATTATAACTATGCTAAATTACTATAGACTACCAACTGCTCATTCAGAGAATTTATGAAGTTCACTTTATCGCAATAGTTTTATACAAACTAGATTTAGACTACAGATAATAGTTTTATACAAACTAGATAATCAATTATTATTATTATTATCATTATATTTGCAGTACAACCAAATACAACGACATTAACTATTAGTTCTAATTAACTCAATTGAGCTGAAAATTAAATCTTGATCTTTAAAGATTAACTATTAATTTTATGCGTTCTGTACCTTTCTGAAGGAATAAAAGCTGGAATTGGTTTCAAGGCTGTTTCTGAGTGAATACTTTCTTCAAAATAATATTAAAAATTATAGAAAGATTTTCGAGACATTCGAGTCGAGTCGAGATTTTTAAGAGCCGTCTCGACTCGACTCGTGTCTCGACTCGAAAATTCGAGTCGAGAAGTACGTTTGTCTCGACTTGTCTCGAATTTTACAAAGTGTGTCTCGACTCGAATCTCGACTCGAATTCGAGTCGAGTCGAGTCGAGATTCGAGACATGTCTCGACTCGAGCGCATCCCTACAAACAATAGCAGCTTTCTTTCGCCCGTTTACAAAAAGAGAAAAAAGCAAGAAACAAATCGCTAAGAAATATTCATTATCATTACGTTTATTGTCTTATAAAATTAAGATGTAAGAATCAGACATTTTTAAAGCATCTTTATATATGTATACGTAAGTTTAGTTACAAGACTGCATGATATGCTACTGGACATAATAATAATAACAATAATAATAATAATAATAATAATAATAATAATAATAATAATAATAATAATAATTATTATTATTATTATTATTATTATTATTATTATTATTATTATTATTATTATTATTATTATTATTATTATTATTAATACACTGAAAGATATGCAACGTGTAATCGTTGTGAACCTGAGGTCCAGCGTACCGGCACCTTTATTTTTAAAAATAAAACGCTGTGTACATATATATATCCACGGGATTTTTTCCAAGAGAGAGTCAAGTTTGTCCTCTGGTTTTGTATTATTAATATAGCTCTAATAAGAGAACGGATATGCAAAGAAGTCGCACTGAGGCTGATTTATTTGATACCATCTCGGTATTCACAGTAGTATCATGTGGCATAATAGGTAAAAATGCCAGGAACTTTTACTTAGTGAGGTGTTCAAAATAAAAGAGGGTGTGCACCCAGAATAATGATATACATTTTTACACAAACTCAAAGAAAACAACTTGTTTACGTCTAAGGTGAGTAATTAAATTTGGGGGGGTGTTAGAGGTGTTGGGGTGTGCAGAATACTCCCTGGACATAATGTCTATCTTTACAACAGAAGTTGTAAAGGTAAAAAAAATAAAGAAACTATTGCAGCATTAAATGCGTATACACTTGCGCCTGGAAAGTTACTACAAACTATTCATTTACTGGTTAGGGAGAGGCCATACCCTCTCTTGTGAAGTCCGTGGATGTACATGTATTGCAATATGTTGTTGTGTGTACTTGAGAACCGAGAGTAGCAGAGCCAAATTAACTATACCATAGCCACTTGCCCGGGGCCCAGCGAGCACCATGGCATGTATTAATTACATGTATTAGGAACAAAATTTAGTCATAGGGAACACAACAAACTTGCTTTCTCTGGGGCCTAATATGCTGTTAAAGCGGCATAAAAGAATAGATTAGATGGCACTAGCACGGGACCCCCTTAAGCGCGGGGCCTGATTAGGAGCAATCGGTCCAATCTGTTTAAAGCTGGCCCTGATTGACCATCCGGTTCCAAAACGCATCCTTGACTTGACCAATAATAATAATTAAAAGAACAGCTTAAATACCTGTTATAGAACCTAAATAAGCGGTCAAAGACAATGCTACATCATGGTAACAAAAGTTACCATAAATCATAAAAGGGTTAATAGAGTCGATCTGCTAAAATGTATTAACCAATGACGATGATTTTAACCATGGCTATCTGTAGCCCATATCCCATGTATGCAAATGAATATTGTAATTATGATGTTTGCAATAGACAGCTGGAACGATTAACCCGTAGGTAATGAAGTCAATCCGTGAATATCGTAACGAGAACGGTGGGTATTCATATCCAATATTTTGAAATATTTCTCATGATTCTTTCTAATGTATTTACCAGAGTTTGTTATTATTAGGATCACGCAGTAAAACACACAATTTTAATTTTCGTACATCCGTTACTACGTCCGTACATCCGTCTTGAAGGAAGACGAATATTTGAATTAGTTTTGTGTGTGTGTGTGTGTGTAATAAAAAGTTAGCGCGATCATCTCGGTTGATATCATTAATGGAGTCTATCTCTTAAGATCTTCACAGTACCAGTGACGTTAATAGCTATTAGATATTCGTATCAGTTTAAAGTCTATGACACCTCCCAACTAACTTCTATGCAACATGTACAGTAGAAAGAAATGTTGGTTTGCCTATAATAAAATGATATTGAACCTCATGGTCTTTGTGTATAGTATATTCGTGATGCCGAAATTCCTGACCTCCGACTTGATCTTCCAGCAGGATAATGCCTATCCCTATGTCACCAGGACAACCCAGTGTGTAGCACTCGATATATAACCTACTAGATATCTGGACTAAATCCATCGAATATGTGTAAAAGATGGTGGGACGGTTTCTGAAAGCCATCAAGATACACAGCGACGTAATATCACAGACAGTTACTTAGTATCTGTAATAGTAGTTACCTGCCCGAACAATTTTTTACGTTCTCACTCGTAGTTGATGTTACTGTTGTGATTATTGTCTGTTTTTCAACGTCCAGTATAACATATTCGGAACCTTGGGATCAGTACCAATAATCATTTTCTTGTGTACCAACTTGGACCAAATCTGCGTTCCAATTCTGTGTTGATACATGCACTTCTACACAGTATAATTACATAGATGAACAATAAAATGTAACATTAATTAAAATATCTAGAATTATGGTTGGGGAATCTGACATAGATTTTGTTATCGATTTACTGCTGCAAAGAGAAACTTCAGCTCATCTAAAGGGTCGGATCCAAAGTGTATCCTTCAATGCAACTTCGAATTTAGATCACAAATTTCGAAGAACTTTTACAAAATTTGATTTTCAACTATATTTTCATTTGAAGTTAAGTTAGTCGAAGTGCTAAAAATTGTGTTTGACACAATTCGCAACCCGAAGACCTTGTCTTCGTTGAGGTAATGTAGATGTAATGGAGCTCAGAGTTTCTTCCAACCACACTCCCCACCACCACCATCGTTTGTAGGGTTGGCCAATCGCTTCACTGATTAAAGATAAAATTAAATTGTCATTATAACATCCTTTACAAATAAAGTCCCAGTGCAGCCCTCAAATAACTAGAGGGGGCAGGAAGCTCGATGCCCTTAGAATACTCTTGTCCTCCTAGAATACCATGGAACCACAAACTGAAACTGAGGTCAATCTTTGAATAAGAAGCCATAGTCCCATTAGCAAAATATTCTGGTTACGCCAATACGGGCTCCTGATATTTTGATTTTATCTCTCCCGAATACTCTGGAAGAGAGCTTGTTGGATATTTTTCTGCAGCTCGAAATTATGCAGATAGAATGATGGGATAAATTAGGAATCAATGAAGTTAATATCTTACCTTTAATTTAAGAAGTATAACGTTTCAACAAAAACGCAGTATTGCTTTTCAATATATGTAACAGAGCTGCTTCACTTCCTAGTCGGATTTCACCAAATGCTGCAAAGAGTATTTTTCGCTGACAACTATGTTGATAGTAGCTATTTATTGTACTGAACGGTGTGGTTACGCGATTTCTCGTTACGACTGAGAAGAAGGTAGCTAATCTGCGCTGCAACTATTGCGCTGTTACAGTCGATTTTCTCCTGAAAGCTTTCCTACTTAAATATTAATAACGTTTTCTTCATTCTTAAGTACGCACCTCTCACGCAAACATGTTGGGAAATTACGAAACACATCAATATCTTTTAATTTTTACATCTATCTCTAGTGCTATCGATTTTGATGACTTCTTATTCTTCACGTTACTTTAAGTAATAAGTAGGTCTATTCTATCACGTAACATGAATTAAAGCAAAGACTTAAGAAGTTTTTTTTCTACATGAAGTAAATTATATTTCAACTATGATACATTTGTAAAAAAATCTTTATATTTAGCGACTTCTCCGCTCATAAACTCGGATAAACTTAATGTATGTCAATCCTAAGCCCAAAACTATTTGCCGTCCATTACAACGACACAAAGGTTTAAATCAATAGAAAATAAAAATACAACTCATTTTATGTATATATTTATTTCAACATTTTTGTATACATTTTAATTTTACGCCGATTTTCTGAAATATATATACATTTTAATTTTTCGACCATTTTTTGATACTTGTTCATAATGGTGGTGTTCTAATTATCATCAGTACCTGGTCTAAAGAAGTTGTATTATATGCTGCAGTGAACCTTAGATGTCTCATTGTTTTCTCCAATGCTAAAAACAGTGTTATATTTTGTCTAATCCCCTATCCCAGACACTGCTTCCATATCTCCTTATATCTTCCAAAATTGTTTTGTGGTAAGTTTGTATTATATTTAGGGGTAATTGAAATTTTCTTTGTGTTGTATTCTCTGTAAAGAAGGTTTATGCATGTTTCCCGCGGGATAGTATTTTGCCCCTTGTTGCTATGAAAATAAAATCCTACGCATTGCCCCATATCATTTTGCTGGTAGCATCCTATTTGCTCATAACTTAAAACAGTATTCCAGGCCATCGTGGCAAAAAATGTTATTTGTTTTTTCGTGCATTCTACGAAAAACACAGAGTGAACGCAATAAAAACGAAACAAGGAAAAATTACAATGCGATGTAAAGTGCTTGGACTCTTTCGACAAATTACTCAATGTAGCGCTTACCTTGCAAGCAGGTCTTGATGGTGTAACCGGTAAGATCGTGGGCTCAAGTTCACGGGATCTTCAGATCGATTCCTCCTGAAGGTATACTTTTTATTTTCTTTACAACAATAGAAGTTTTTTAAAAAAAACTATCCAGTCATTCGAGAAAAGGAAATTATGTAGAAACACAACATTTCACTTTTGTATTCACATTATCGCGAAGAAATATTATCATTTCTTGCAATTCAAACCGTAGACAATAAGATAGCTAATAATGTTTTTCGGTCTTTTTATAAACAATGTCCAGTGTGTTGTTGTCGGCAGAGCTCTACACTATAGACCTTAAAGTAGCAAGTTTCTAAGGAAAACAGTATCCATTTAGTATTATTATTATTATTATTATTATTATTACTAGAATGACAAAAGAAGGAAAGAAAAAGACACATAGTCGAAGCTTATGTCAGATTCTTTTCAGGTTTACACATGAATGTAATAATATTATTACATTTATGAATTGACAGATAGAATTATTTATGAGAACAAAAAATGGAGTATAAATTTGTGTTAGCTGCTACCATTAATGAATTTTGTTTCGCCCTTCTTCTAGATAGGTTGAGTTGATTTTGGGTTTAACGTACCTTTCAGCAGCAAGGGTATATGAGATAGGACTACTGATTTACATGGAATCCGAAACATATGAGCTCCTGCCGGGAATCGAACCCGGGTCTTTTGCTAGATAGGAAGGTAAAGTAAAACCTTGAATAGAACCCTTCTTGTGACTAGAGTTGTAAGTTCGATCACTATTTGTAATTTGTATTATTTCTTTAATGCTTTATCAACGTTGCATGTAGCGTTAAAGCTAATAATAACTTGTTAGCGAAATCACGTGTAAAATTTGAAGACCGAGTTAGTTGTGTAAATTCACACACAGATCGAGGTAACGAAGCCAGAGTAATATGCGTATGTCTCTTGAATAAAGAAATAGTTTCTCTGCTCTGGCCATCCTCCCTCGTAGAGTATTCGATAGCAAGGTGGTCTGAAGATCATGTAGTCCACGGATCTATTCCCGCGCACACGCAGAAAAACTTTTATTTCTTGAGCACAAGTAGAAAGAGCAAAAAAAAAAAAAAAACGAATCGAGACTCATGAACTTTAGAGCTAACAAGTAAGGCCAAACTAAAGGTATGGGCCATTACGTGATTTCTTTTTAAAAAAAACAATAAAATGGAGGAAAGTTGTATTGTTTGTGTCTAGAAATGGAGTATAAATAAAAGAAGAAACTACACTTCTTCCAGACTTTCTGTCGCATGTCTTTCAAAATTACATAGAAATAGCTCTCCTTCTTATCATAGAAAATGTTAAATGTCTTCTTAGAAATATTCATAAAAAGGAAACCACATATTTCAAAAATATATATATTTCTGTAAAAAAAATATGAAAATAAGAAGTTATAATTAATAAAAGAAATCTCCGACATTCAGCGCCAAATTCAAAATTTCATTTTCCTGAGTGTGGCAAACGCGCGGCGAAATTTACAGAAAGAGAGGGAGTTTTATGCTTTATTAGAAATACAACGTAAATCTTTCATAATGTTAGTTACTATACATATTACACAGCTCTAATAATAGTAGATATTAAACATTTTATACATAAACAAATAAAAGGAAATAAGCCACAAAATATGCAAAGCGATCAGGCAGTTTGTGGCAGTGAATTTCTAATATGCGTTTACTAAGAGAATTAATCTTAACATACCTTCGTAGAGTAGACGGATAACGCACACTCCCTGAGTATTTTGTTTTTAACCATGACCATCAGTTCGAATTTCATACCCTACGCTGCCTTTTTTTTCTTTAGAAAAGCTTGATTCTGTCAATTTTTTAACAGCAATGTTTTGTTCAAATAATGTTACTTAGTATTATCGTCTTCATTCTAGTGTATTGGAATATTTCCAAATAATACAGAATTACGTCATTTAAATAAAGTATTACAATTATCAAGAATTTTATAAAAAGAGGAAACTTCAGTTTTAATCATTATTCTAACCGGAAGGGGAAACATAAATATTTGAAACGGTAATTAACATATGACTAAACTTTAATGAAACATTACTAAAGTAAAACATTTATTCCGTATAGTATCTGCAAGTAATTTGTAGAAAATGGACAGAAATAATGAACATAAACTATTAGCTGTCCATTAAAAGTGTAGTAACGATAGTTCTAAACCCAAGTAGAATATTCACTCTTTGCTTCATGAAAATAATAAACATTTTACAAAAATAATGATCTTTTGGCTGTATCATAAATATTTTAGTAAATAAATAAATAAAATACACATGTATAATTTAATCACCGTGACTCGATAACTAATTGCGAGGGCGAAGATAATGAATATTACTACAAACTATTACAAAGCTAGGAGCCGCAAGAATCGATTATAAGATCCGTTATCTCTTTATCTTTTATCGTTTTTCCTATGATATCTGTCAACAGGCGGACGGACGAACGGACACAGATGTTCTATAAGTCTTTAGATACTTATGCATAGCACAGTTGGGAAGTCTCATACCGAAAGTGAACATGATTTCTTTGAGCATTGAATACCAATTTTCAGTATAAAACACTAGCTTCTGCCAGCAATCAAAACTGGATAATAGAAGTTCGTCTGTAGTGAATGATGTGTGAAAACTTTGTCGTTTCTAAATACATTGACTTATATTTGATTTGTGTGATAGACTTTATTTAGAAAATAAAAGATTGCTTTATTAGTATTAAGACTACTGTGCGAAGCACAATACAGAATACGTAGGCACGAGCTACGAGCTAGTGGTTAGATCGTGTCACGCAGGTAGCTTCGCAGAGCAGTAGTGATAGCCGACGAAATAACACAAACAAGCATTGAATCTTTGAACAACTACAAAAAGACCACATTTAAATTCAGATCAACTGCGACAAGCCAATTGTATACATATGGTAGTACCTTGTACGATCGCAACAATTGATGATTGAGATAATGAAATCACTTGACAATACTGAAACGGAATTGTTTAGTTTATTGTTTCACGTTTATGCTCTTCAGGTTAGAAATGATAGGCAATTAATGAGAGTAAATTAAAATTATTTTTTGTGTTCTGGCGGGAATAGAACCCGGAACTGCATACACCAAAGGCGCACGTGCAACTCGCTAGACCAACGGGAAGGGTTGAAAGCTAATATTTTATCTGACGATGAAAAATTCTATTCACCATTATCTACAGTACTTCACTTACAGTCATTTACCTCTAACAACAAAAACAATCTAAGTTTTACGTCCCATAGTTATGCCGACTAAGGTAAAGGAGGCGGTGGTTATGAGAAATAAATGAAAGGGTGTAATAAAGAAAGTGGGGAAAAACAAGAGAACCCCGAGAAGCCCCACACACACACTGTGTCTACCACAAAGCTCACTCGGCGCGAGCTGCGATCGAACCAGGTACTCTATGCACCAGAAGTGACCGCTCTACATTTTTTTTACTTCCTGACTTATTCTCTATTTCAATCACATTTCAGGACTCAAAGAATCGACCGGGGCATGAATTCAGAAACATCGAGGACAATTAAAATTCTTCCCTTCGTACTACAGAGGGACTCGAAAACCTCACGATCGTGTCTAATAACGATGTAAACCGTCTCGGTTCAACTGTGCCAACAGCTCAAGAGGGCTCGGTTCGGCTCAGCTTAAGTGAGCTATCGGCTCGGTTGCGATGAACCACCGGCTCGGTCCGGCTCGGCTCAGGTGAGCCATCGGCTCGAGCCGGTTTTGTTGCGATGAGGCATCACCTCGGTTCAGCTCGTCTCAGGTTAAGCAATTGGCTCGAACCGGTACAGTTGGAATAAGCAATTGGTTCGACTCAGGTGAGCCATCGGCTCGAGGCGGTTCCGTTGGGGTGAGCCATCGGCTTGGATCGGTTTAGTCCAACTTTGCCGAGGACTCGAGCCGGCTCGGTAGAGTGAGGTGTGGGCTCTGCTTACCTCTCGCTTCGGTCCGGTTGTGACTGAGCCGTGAACCGAGCCGCTTCAGCCGTTGATAATACCTCACGCTGCTCAGCTACACCCACCGGCTTCCACTGGGCCACTGCGGCCCCTAGTTTTGTAATAGTTTGTAGTAATATTCATTATCTTCACCCTCGCAATTAGCTATCGAGTCACAGTGATTAAATTATACATATGTATTTTATTTATTTATTTACTAAAATATTTATGATACAGCCAAAAGATCATTATTTTTGTAAAATGTTTATTATTTTCATGAAGGAAAGAGTGAATATTCTACTTGGGTTTAGAACTATCGTTACTACACTTTTAATGGACAACTAATAGTTTATGTTCATTATTTCTGTCCATTTTCTACAAATTACTTGTAGAGACTATACGGAATAAATGTTTGCTTTAGTAATGTTTCATTGAAGTTTAATCATATGTTTCCGTTTCAAATATTTATAAGTATCCCCTTCCTGTTAAAATAATGATTAGAAATCAAGTTTTCTCTTTTTATAAAATTCGTGATAATTGTAATACTTTATTTAAATGACGTAATTCTGTATTATTTGGAAATATTCAAATACACTAGAATGAAGACGATAATACTAAGTAACATTATTAGAACAAAACATTGCTGTTTAAGAAATTGACAAAATCAATCTTTTCTAAAAAAAAAAAAAAAAAGAAAAGAAAAAAAGGCAGCGTAGGGTATGGGATTCGAACTGATGATCGTCAATAAAAACAAAACAAAATTCTCAGGGAGTGTGCGTTAATCATCTACTCTACGAAGGTATGTTATGATTCATTTCTCTTAGTAAGCGCATATTAGAAAATCACTGCCACAAACTGCCTGATCGCTTTGCATATCTTCTGGCTTATTTCCTTTTATTTGTTTGTTTACGTATAAATGCTTAATATCTATTATTATTAGAGCTGTGTAATATGTATAGCAACTAACATTATGAAAGATTTACGTTGTATTTCGAACACTTTAACCGAAACATGGGTCTCTGAGACCCAGTGGTAAAATATAAAACACAGTAGTGGCAACCCTGGTTGCTCGTGAAGGTTTAAATTTATTTGGTCCTTCTATTATAAAAGACCTTAAATACATTTCAAACTAAATATAATACAAAATTGACTTATGGGTCTCAGAGACCTTGTGTTTTTCTTAACGTTTCTGAAACTCATTTAATAAAGCATAAAATTCCCCCCCACTGTCTCTCTCTGTAAATTTCGCCGCGTGTTTGCCACACTCAGGAAAATGGAACTTAGAATTTGGCGATGAGCTTCGGAGATTTCTTTTATTAATTATAACTTCTTTCTTTCTTAAATTTTTACAGAAATATATATATTTTTGGAAATATGTGGTTTCCTTTTTATGAATATTTCTAAGAAGACATTTAACATTTTCTATCATACGAAAGAGAGTTATTTATTTCTATTTATGTAACTTTGAAAGACATGAGACAGAAATTCTGGACAGAAATGTAGTTTCTTCTTTTATTTATACTCCATTTCTAGACACAAACAATACAACTTTCCTCCATTTTATTGTTTTTTAAAGAAATCACGTAATGGCCCATACCTTTAGTATGGCCTTACTTGTTAGCTCTAAAGTTCATGAGTCTCGGTTCGTTTTTTTTTTTTTTTTTGCTCTTTCTACTTGTGCTCAAGAAATAAAAGTTTTTCTGTGTGTGCGCGGGAATAGATCCGTGGACTACATGATCTTCAGACCACCTTGCTATCGAATACTCTACGAGGGAGGATGGCCAGAGCAGAGAAACTATTTCTTTATTCAAGAGACATACGCATATTACTCTGGCGTCGTTACCTCGATCTGTGTGTGAATTTACACAACTAACTCGGTCTTCAAATTTTACACGTGATTTCGCTAACAAGTTATTATTAGCTTCAACGCTACATGCAACGTTGATAAAGCATTAAAGAAATAATACAAATTACAAATAGTGATCGAACTTACAACTCTAGTCACAAGAAGGGTTCTATTCAAGGTTTTACTTTACCTTCCTATCTAGCAAAAGACCCGGGTTCGATTCCCGGCAGGAGCTCATATGTTTCGGATTCCACGTTAATCAGTAGTCCTATCTCATATACCCTTGCTGCTGAAAGATACGTTAAACCCAAAATCAACTCAACCTATCTAGCAGAAGGACGAAACAAAATTCATTAATGGTAGCAGCTAACACATATTTATACTCCATTTTTGTTCTCATAAAATAATAATTCTATCTATCAATTCATAAATGTAATAATATTATTACGTTCATGTGTAAACCTGAAAAGAATCTGACAAAGTATATGACTTCTGTCCCTATCAATAGCTTCGACTATGTGTCTTTTATTCCTTCCTTTGTCATTACAATAATAATAATAATAATAATAATAATAATAATAATAATAATAATAATAATAATAATAATAATAAATTGACACTCTTTTCCTCAGAAACTTGCGACTTTAAGGTCAACAATGTAGAGCTCTGCCGACAGCAACACACTGGACATTGTTTATAAAAAGACCGAAAATCATTATTCGCTATCTTATTGTCTACGGTTTGAACTGCAAGAAATGATCATATTTCTTTGCGATAATGTGAATACAAAAGTGAAATGTTGTGTTTCTACATAATTTCCTTTTCTCGAATGACTGGATAGTTTTGTTTTTTTTTTTTTTGAAAAACTTATATTGTTGTAAAGAAAATAAAAAGTATGCCTTCAGGGGGAATCGATTTGAGGATCCCGTGAACTTGAGCCCACGGTCTTACTGATTACACAATCAAGACCTGCTTGCAAGGAAAGCGCTACATTAAGTAATTTGTCGAAAGAGTCCAAGCACTTTACATCGCATTGTAATTTTTCCTTGTTTCGTTTTTATTGCGTTCACTGTGTTTTTCGTAGAATGCACGAAAACAAATAACATTTTTTGCCACGATGCCCAGGAATATTGTTTTAAGTTATGAGCAAATAGGAAGCTATTGGCGAAATGATGTGGGTCAATGTGTAGTATTTTATTCTCATAGCAGCAAGGGGCAAGCGGAAAACATGAATAAACTTTCTTGACAGAGAACACTTATGATGTGATATTGGCTTTTTCGTAGGTAGTGGTGATATCTGTATTAAAGTTCCTTTCTTCGTCAAAAGTTACTCATAAATCTTTCTGTTGTAATGTACTTTTCATTGTTTTTTTCTCATTTTCATAATAAGGCTTCTCTTCAATTTCCGTGAAATAACATGCATTTAACTTTTTTCATCACACATTTGAAATTTATTTTTATTGCACCTAATACTTTACCTTTCCATGATGTTATTCTCTTCCCCTTCTATTTCTTTTATGTTATTTCCGATAAAATTCCAGTCAGGTAAAGCAGATGGTTTTGTTCTAATATGTGTTTCATTCTTTCGTTGATCCTTCGAAGTCGTGACGCAAGTTATTCCTTTACTCCTGGTTTTAGAGATATCGTCTTCATAACCTACGGTTCCTACTGTTTGTAGTAGTCTATTTAATTTATCTATACATGATTATAACGTTATATCTCAAAAGATTGGACCAAAGATTGGGCCTTGAGAACATCATGTCGATGTTTTCTTCTTAATATTTTTGCAGTATTCTCCAGTTATTTTATATAGAGCTTAGGGAAATTTTAAATCCCTTAGGCTTTCAAGTAATGATGGCTACCACAGGTTGTCAAATGCCCCAGAATATCCACAAAGATGGATGCGACGTATTTAGTTTTGTTTAAAATTTCTACATCAATTATATTCATGAACATCTTCCAGAGACTCCTTTTTCCTAAAGCCGTATTGTAATTTAAAGTTACTAATGTTAGGTATCAATTTGTTTTGTCCACTTTAACCCTTTAATTGACAAGCATTGATAGCATTACCATAAAAATATTTAGTTTGCTTTTATGGTTGAATCATGTCTTCCTGATCATAATTTCTTAAGTTTTAAAGTATTTTTGTACTTTGGTTACAAAATACAGGATGTTTATTTCAAAACAGCATTGCCATAAAATAGGTCTTATGTGTAACTATTGAGCAGCATTGCCCTATTAAGGTCAAATATCATAAGAATACTCAGCAATTACAAACACTTTCGTTGAAATATTTTCCTACAGAGGAAGAAACCAGAATTTAAAAAATTCTTTTTAAAAAAAAAAGAACTTTCGCGGAACGTAGGAGATAAAGCTTCTGCAATACAAAATTTGACTGTCTGCTGTTGACGAAGATTAGAAGTATCTAAACAAGCGACCCACAAATCATTTATGTGAATATTGTATGAAAGGAATAATGCCAGTTAAATGATCACTGAAGTTATAATTCGTGCGGGTAACGCAATAGAATGCGATGTTGTTTGAGAACAATACTGCCAAATAAAGAGTTAATCATGGGACGTTAAACTAAGAGATTTTTTTTGTTTAGTCCATTAGCTACGACCTTCTCAAAAATGTTACCTAGTGTACGTATTTAGCAATCAGGTAGGTCGGTAAGACTTTGATTTTGTTGGATCTTTTTCTATTACTTTCAGTATTACTATTAATTTTGATTCCTCTCTTTTTTTGGAGGGTGGGGTTTCCTCAACTATGTATTTTTTATACAATTTCATGAGATACGATATTCAGTAATACTTTATTTTTGCAAAGATTTATACCTTAATGTTGGCAGTCACTTTGAGTTTAGTTTAAGCACGTCTTTATTAACCTAACTAGCTGTTCTGATAAATCAAGCCGATAAGAACGTTGTAGAAAGTTTCCTTTCTAATTGAGTTGTATACCTTTATGAAATAAAAAAAAAATGACGTATCATTTCTTTTCGAGTATTTGAGGAATGGTAAATATTTAGAAGATAGTTGACTGATTTCCCCTAAATCCGCACTGATAACCTCACCTATATGTATATCATTTATATATACCTATACATTTCTTAAATATATATTTGCTATCGGTAAACGTATTAGGGAGTTGGTACATTATGAGTACTAGAGAGAGAGAAAGAAAGAGAAGCATACATTAGTTAAAGCATACTCTTGAAAAGTATTCAGCTTCCATAGATAGATGGGCACAACTTTTTCACCTTGCTAGAAAACTGATCCCTTGTCCCTCTAATGAAATGTAAAAGGGAAAAAAGAAAATAAAGGCCAAAGGAGAGAAAGAGAAAAGTACAAGTAGAAAAGAAAAGAAACACACAACGTGAGGCGACATGTTGACGCCGGGAATTTAACATGTTCTTCTCTTACATTCATGTATATAGTTTTTCATCAGTTGTTTTGTTGTACTTGACTTTTTCATCCCCTTTAGATGCCATCCACCAAATTCTAGTGCCAACTATTAACCCCGTGAGCACGTGCTCAAAATATAAATGTGCAACAAAAATAATGGAGGAATCAGAGTTGCTATCATACTGTATAATTAAGAAATTATATGAAAATTTCGAGTTACGTAGGATGCTTAATATTTCTAATACACATTACAGGATTGCTCATAATATGAAAGATGATCATGTTAACAAAATTTAACCTTCACCCACGGATGAATCTCTATGTCATAAGTCCTTGATACAATCATGTAGTTTCATTTGTGTGAAAGCATTCTTAGAAACTAATATATTAAAGCATAGTATCTACCAGTCTTAGAAGAGTAGAGATAAAAGGAATAAGTAGTCATTTTTAAAACACAATGTTGTTGCTTGGACATCTGTGGATATCCAAATATTGGAAATTTATGACTAAATATCCATGAACGTGAAACAGACGCGATGAATATTTCATGAAACTTCATGCACAAAGATTACTGTATATTACTCTCGTCGTTTATGGACCAAGAATGTGAAAAGCATGAAAAGCAAAAAGCAAACACTTTTAAAAACCGTAATCCATATTTTCGAAGTAGCCACAGTTGTTTGTAGGGGCGTACTGCAACTCAGGGGCTCACGATGAAGGTACTTTCTATGGACCCACTCACATCTACGTACTCCCCTCCCCCAAGAATAAAAGAGAATTCGGGAGTGTTACTCGAATCAAGTATGCTGAATAAACATAAAAGGCAGATTTAAAACTTTTAAGACAGTAATTTCTTCCCTGACACTCACTGATCTGACATAATGTCCAATCCGCCACTCCTTTAAAGATATAAATATTTTCCGCTTTTTTTTTTTCAAAAAAGAAAATATCGAGTTGAGTTTCCATGTTTTGCTTCAGGACTCCGTGACCAAACTACCCATTTTTTTTAAAAAAAAATTTGAAAACATTTTCACCATAAAAGTTTAAGGAACATGACATGAGCCACTCCTATATAATTCCTGAACTCGTTTGAATATGTTGAGAGAGGACCCATCATAAATGTTTTTGATGGAGCCAACCTTGTATTTTCCCGCTCCAGCGCTTCCAATGGTCTTAATCCGGCCCTATCTATTTTCTATACGGAAAACAATGGTGCTATAAGATGTAAATTATTATTTAGTTTCAAGTAATGACATCATTTGAGACTTCAGTTTAGCTGAATACTTCAATATTAGCAAAATTATAAAGCAGAGCGGAAAATCAAAACCTTTCAAGAGTAGAATTACGAAAAATGTGAAAGGCTATTTTCGCAACATCATGGGCAGGCAACACTGTCTGGGATTGGCTGACTGTATTACCGGTACTCGACGTGTTATCGTCCTCCGTTCCATTACTCCCGTATGCGAGAAATGCATGACGTGTGCTTTTTTGTACATATATCGCTACTTACGATACTAGGCGGCGGGCCCACTAAAAAATTCACGGTCCAGGGCCCACCGGGAAATTTCCCGGTTTCCCACCTGGCCAGTACGGCCCTGGTTGTTAGTTTTATTAAAGTTTTGAGTTATTTTATTGCGCACACATTATTGGCAGTTTTAATTCATGGGCATTGTATTCATGTACGAGGGCAGTTACAAAAGTTGTAAGCCTACCTATTAACGGAGCAACAGAGGATTTATGGATGGTGTTACTTTTCAACATAGTCCCCTGACAAATCAATACATTTTGCCTTTCCATGTTCAAGTGCGTTAATGCCGCTGGTAAACAAAAGAAAAAAAAATGTCGAAGGTGTGTAAAATTTCATCTACGGCATGCATGATGTCAACATCAATGTCAAAATGAGCACATTCCAACTTTTTTTTTTCTTTGAGCTTCGAAAAGAGATGAAAGTTCAAATCAGGCGAATAAGATGAGTGGGGGACCAATCCGTAGCCACAGTCATTAATTGCTGCTGTTGCGATGACCGGATTGTAGCTAGCGACATTGTCTTTATGGAGAAGCACACCTGCTATCAGTTTCCCACGACAGCTGTGTGATAATATTTGTGAGAAGTAAAGTGGGAAACTGATAGCAGGTGACAAATATTATCACACACCTGTCGTAGAAGACCTGCATAGTACTCCCCAATCACTGTTCGCCTCTTTAGTAGGTCATCCACTACCAGTATCCCTTCCAAATCCCAGAAAACTGTAGCCATCACTTTTCTAGCGGAGGGCACTGACTTGACTTCTTCGGAGGAGAAGGTGACGGGTGTTTCCACTGCTTGGAACTTTGTTTGGACCCTGGTTGGTAATGGTGGATCCAGGTCTCATCTACTGTAATGAATCGAATACGAAAGGCATCTGGATTTGTCCGGAAGAGATAAAGACTGTCCCTTGAAATGCTGCGTCTGGTGAACTTTTGATCAGGTCTCGCGGAAATATTGCTCATTTAAAGATACGGAGTGATAATTCAGTCAGCGCTTGTAGAAGATGAATCTACTGTCTCAGCGATCTGCCTAATAGTCATTCGCCGATCATTCATAATGATATCATGGACTTTTCAACGTTCTCTTGAGTTAGTGCTGTTACGGATCTTCCTGATCAAGTGTCATATTCAATAGAGATTCTCCCCTCTTATATTCGGTTGCTCTTCTTCACTATGGCGTATGAACGGTCAGTATCAGCTAAAGTAGCAACCATGTCGGCGTGGATCTCTTGCAGCTTTAAACCTTTCCTGTGGAGATATTCAACAACAGCTTCTGCCTCCAATTTCTTCTAATATTGCTTGGTTAGGGTTAAGATTTATGCAACAACCCTCGTACAGTATTGATAATTTTCCGTAAGTTGTAAATTAACTTTCATACACTGGTTGGAAACGCTGATACAGCCTCACGCATTCAAAAGTATCTGCAGGAAGCGCAAGAAACAGGAACCATTCCCTATTATATTATTCTTCAACCATAGGCAACATACACATACACACAAATACATAAAAAAAAAAAGTATACAGTTAATGTTGACTGGCGCCACAAGTTTGTTTTTATGGAAATGGACTGTCGTCGCAAGATTTTTTTCTCTTTGCTGTGGAGGGTTAATTTCTACGCAATGTCAACATTATTTCTGATCGATTTATTTAATCTTCAAATCTCCAAAGAAATATTATCACTCTTTTCCTTCTATTGACCACACAGAATCATCACCACAAGACCGTGTAATTACAGTCACCTTAGCTTTTCTTAATCTTTCAATCTTCTTGAGTGCCTTCCCTTTACAATCTAAGTAATGATAGTAGTGTATACTTGTAAAAGAATATTTTGAATAACTTGAAATATGATACTATCATAATAGAATATGATAAAGCACTTGCGTTATACTGACTTTTTGATTCATTGTA
The DNA here is from genome assembly GCF_964235325.1 of Thermobia domestica. Taxonomy (NCBI): domain Eukaryota; kingdom Metazoa; phylum Arthropoda; class Insecta; order Zygentoma; family Lepismatidae; genus Thermobia; species Thermobia domestica. The sequence goes on along the minus strand of NC_137457.1, from coordinate 210,943,717 downwards.
AACGAAGTGTTTAACACGCTCAGCTATCTATTGAGAAAGAGCCATATAAATCATTAAAAACTATAAAAGGCAATAAATAATACGATCATGATTCTTCAATAAATTAAGATTTGATAAATGGAAACTCAATAATACTACACTAACATTACGCCGCTGTTGTTACATGAAAAACTGGTTAATAAATGGATTTTGCCTTTTTATTATAATAACTGGATTTCTTTTGAAACAAATTTATATATTTTAAATTATAAAGTGTGATAGGAAATAAAACTAGTAATTTAGGTTCTAATTTATGATTTCATTATAATAAAAAGCATTTTTAGTTCATAAAAGGAATATTTATACTTTTGGGCGCTTACGTGTACAGTATGTCTATAATGTATTAATGGAAAATTTATTGACTCTTAATAGTGATATTTCGTTAGTTTTCACACTAGTGTTCCTGAGATAATACAGTATTAGCGTATCGTAGATGCTCAATATTTATTATTTTTAAAAATGTAGTTTTCTTGTAATTTTTGTAGAAATTTCATCTTATCTCGTCTCATTTTATAAATTTATGTACAAAAGGTATTCCCTGATATTTTTCTTAATTTTATCTAGAGTTTCTGAGAATCCCTCCGAGTCATGAGAAGTCAACGAAGGGTATAATATAACAACATTTAAAACAATTTATTATTAAAGTATAATAATTATTGTGTATAATGTGTAATGACTTGCGTATCCTGAATCATTCATAAACGCTTTTCATTATGCCGTACAATCATTTTATTAATTTATAGTTTTAACCTATGAATCATGTAACAGTAAAACAATTAAGTTCTAAGACTTGAGTGAAGTACTATTGTCCACGAGACTCAAGAAACTTCTCGTCTCATCTCGTTTCCGAGACGAGATAAGACATTTCTTGTTTCGTAGTCGACGCTATATACAATCCGTATCAGAAATCTGTAAACAAAGTCTGTATTAGAAAACTCGAAAGTTTGTCCTCGTAAACACAAAAGTCACTTGGAACTTATTCCTAACCAAGATAACAAATCAAAAGTCGTTACTTATTCATTTCCATAACATTCTGCTTTATATTTTCTCCCATCTATTTCTCGGCCCACCAAAAGCACTATTTTCCACAATTTCCCAAGAATATACCCTACACGTATTCCCAATACCTATATGTATGTCATCTATCGTATAAGCCGTATGATATTTTGTTCTTTATTTCTTCTTGAAATTCCACATTGTGTAATTCTCTCCTCGATTTCATGGATTATGGATTTAATTTAGAATATATTAGTACTATCAGTGGCGTACTCAAGAGAATTTCAACTTCCCTTGAGGAAGATGTTATACAATAATAAACATTTACCATGTTAGGATATATATGCAAACATCTGAAATTACATGGTATAGGGTTGAATTCCCTTAACGAATTTTTGAGTATCCCACTCTCGTAGACACTGCTCATACCTCAGGCTTAAATTACACTGGTCGGCATGAAAATCCTCCCACGAGGGTGAAAGGGTGTACCGGATAGATTTCGAGACGCTGATTACGAGTATCTCATCGAGAAAGTTCCAGTACGTAAGGTTTTTTCTTTCTTGGCGGGGTGCTGTTTCCATAATTGACAGAAAAATTGTATTTTTCGTATTTAATATGTGTTTTCCGTGTTTGGAGTGCATAATTTTGAATTTTTATCTTAATCCAAGAACTGTTACTAGGCTATATCCCAGGAACATTCTTTTCTCTAGCTCACGATCCCCCGGAAACGTACCTCCTCCCCTTGGGTTGCAAAGATTTATATTCGTTCCACACTGCATAGACCAGCGTTTCCCAACCGCTGTGCCGTGAATGAGCCGCGAGGAAATCAAAACAAAATTATTAATAGCTATCAAATTGCAAGTCATGAGGAAAAATGTATATTCGTATTTCACATTACTATGAATCTACAATTTTAAGTTTCATACCGTGTTATTTTTCTGTAAATTACATTTTTAATGTTGAAAAAAGTATTTATCATTGTTATGGCCACTATTGCTTCTTTCTTGTTGCAGACTATTTCATAACTTGAAATTTTAGAATATCATTCAGTCCAAAGATTTATATTATGAATCTTAAAAGCAAAGCAAACATGCATACAAATTACCTACATTTGTGTTTTAAAAGTACAAGAGATTTGTTTGTTCGTTTGTTATTTAGTACTTCCTTCTTAGTAAAAGGTTGGATACAGTTTTCGAAAAAGAAAGCGTATTTGTAAAAATCTGTGTCCAATATTTCATTGCAATTGTTTTCTATTTTAAAACTAGAATGAAAAATAAGCATAATGATTTACCACGGGGAAAAAACAGTGATCGAGCATTCTTCTCTGTGGGAAGGAGATCAGTAATCACAGAAAAAAATACACGGTATTTTATATTTAAAGCAGTATCTATGAGTGTGCCGCGAGAATTCAAGTTACACCCATACTGTGCCGCAAGTTGAAAAAGGTTGGGAAACGCTGGCATAGACTAAAACCTAGGCGTTATTGACGGAAAAAGGTTTCGTAATCAACTTGCAATCATTCGTCGACTCCCTTTTGTCTAGACGACAGACAGATTGTTGAAAAAAGGCGCCAAGGCATACACCACGTTGTCGCGTGAAACAAATATTTCAGTTTCGAGTTGATCTTCGTGTTAGAATGTGGTGTTACGCTGTGTCTGTGTATACCGTAGGTGAAAAATATTTCTGCGTGAAATATTGACGTTTGTGTTAAACGAACATGCCGAGAACTTGCAACAATTCGACAAATTCATTCTGCTACATATGTGGGGAAGTGATTTTCAAGAGACAAAGTAGGCCTGAAGACAATTACCATCTGTACTTCGGGTGTAAAATCGGCGACCAGGATCGCGTTTGGGCTCCGAAACAAAGTTGTAACTCGTGTGCGCGTACTCTCACAAGATGGTTGAAAGGTACACATAAATCGATGCCGTTCGCCGTACCTATAGTTTGGCGCGAGCCCCGTGATCATGTTTCTCATAAAACATGAAGCATAAAATACAGTATCCTAACTTCGATTCCGCGAGGAGAACTGTGAAACATGATGTTTGTCTGCCTGTACCCGTACCACCAGACTCAGACACCCTGTGCAGTGTTTCATCCGATGAAGAACCTACTGCTTGTGAAGCTCATGCTGTACATATGAAAGAAACATACAAGAACATGCGAAACCTATTGCAGCAAATAAAGTACGAACAGTTCCAATGGTCTGTATGCGCTGACCTTAAGGTTATTGCCATCCCCACCGGTTTACAAGGAGGTTACACAAAGCTCTGCTGCTTCTTGTGTCATTGGGATAGTCGAGCCAAAGATCAGTACACCATCATAAAATGGCCGCCAAGGAAGCAACTGGTCCCAGGGGAGATGAGCTTGGCTAATGAACGTCTTGTGGATCCGGAGAAAATATTCTTACCACCCCTTCATATCAAATTAGGCTCATGAAGGTCTTCGTCAAGGCCCTGAACCGAGATGGTGAAGCATTTAATCATCTTAGAAAACTATTCCCAAGACTCAGTGAGGCCAAGGTGAAAGAAGGTGTTTTTACGGGACCTCAAATCAGAGAAGTTTTTAAGGATACTACATTTTCTTCTAAGCTTAATGAAGTGCAAAGTGAGGCTTAGGAGGCCTTTCGAGAAGTGCGCAGTAACTTTCTAGAGAATCAGAAGTCACCTGATTACAAAGACATTGTGGGCAGGTTAATTAACTTCATTTCGTAACATGGGATGTAATATGTCCCTAAAGTTACACTTCCTGCATTGTCACCTGGACTTCTTCCCTGAAATGTACAGCTTGGGGGAGATCTCTGACGAACACGGGGAAAGGTTTCACCAGCAAATAGCTACCATGGAGAGGCGCTACATTGGTAATGGAGTGTGAATATGTTGGCAGACTTCTGTTGGAATGTGACACGCGAGACACCCTGTAGTAATTGCAAGAGGAGTAGGAAAACCAAGTGACACGTAAGTGTTAAATTTTAACTTTTTATGCAATTTTATCTGCATAATTTATATTGATATTTAAATTATAACGTGCAAATTATTATGAGTGGAGAATAGCATCTTTGGGCAGATATTGAAATACCTCCCTCCTCCCTGAAAACTAGTACGTTCTGGAGAAAAACGGGTTAAGGATTCGAACTCAGGAGCTCGAAACCTATAGGAATCACCTATTTTCGTTCGTGGAAGCGAAAAAAAGTTTCATTTTGCCAACCAGTGTTATTTAACTACGCTACTTGGAGTAATGAAGGAACTATGAGATTGATCTATCAATTTGTCTTATTATATGTTCTCCATATGCAAATTACAGGCTCAACCACGCTCAAAGAGACTGATTGTTTTCATAATCTATTCTGCAGGAATTTAACTACAGGATGCCACTTAAAACATGTCCTTCTAAAATCGGGGAATTTTACTTATATTCTCCCACAAGATTTAATCTTTCTACCAGAAGATCAGTACGCATCGCCAAGCAAAGGAATCATATGTTAGCATTCATTGCCGTTCCAACAGGAATTAGGGTATTCAGATGAATTGCTACAATTCATTGAGCTAATGCAATTAACCATTCTGTGACCTACTTTTTCGAATATAAAACTTTTCAGCAGATATTTGCTGATTCTTTGAGTCTTTCAACCAGACTTTCAGTGAATATTACTATTTTATATCGCTAACTACCAGGCAATCTGAATGTCAATTTCAAATTTAATTTACAAAATTTGCAGAGAACAATTACAACTATACATTACTTAAGCATGAAGAACACAATGCCCAATTTTCATTTATCAAGCACTTTTCCTTGGACTGTTATAGCAATTGATACTTTAACACAAACTAATTACAACTTTCTTACAAGGCTGTCTATAATCTTTATTATAAATTAACTAGAAATATTACAGTTTCGGAAGTATATCACTTCCTTCTTCAGACTACTACTACAACAACTGAAATCATAAATAACATTACATCATTTGTTATCTCTACCCATCAGGAATCACTTTTCATTAAAATTCAATATATATGTCCATTGCTGTGACAATTTTAGATTCTTAACAGACATAACTAGTGTTGTAAATTTTCCGGAAATTTTGAACCGGCTGGTAAAAAACGGTTTTTCCGGTTTCTTTCCGGAAAAATTGGGAAAATAACAAAAATCTTTGTATTATGTTAGTTTTACTAGTAATGGAACCTTTTTTTTTCTAACTCGTGAAAAATGTAAATTGAGAAATTTCAATATTGTGAATATTTAAGAAAAAAGCATTCGAAAATAAAATTGTTGTAATTATTCTTGAAAATTAATAGTCTGCACTTATTTCCTTTATATGCCTTTTAGTCGTTTACTCCTAGTTGTGCGTTAATTACAGAACTTTTACAATTGCATACACATCTACCATCATGAAGCGTTTCTGTTGCAACAAATAGAACTCTTGAATGAAACTGAGTTCTTAATGTGCTCTTTGATCTGGTGAAATTTTGTTAATTCTAACCAAATTACTTCTTAAAAGAAAGAGCAGTAGGCAAATTTCGCCAATACTCATGCACTAACAAGGTACATTCGGATTTTTGTAAAATTGATTCAAATGCAAAGTTCTCCGCACTCCAATGTGTATTGTACTAATTTTAGCAGCCCATATGGGTAATATACATATTTATGGGCCTTCATATATCCGGAATTCAACCATACACTACTATAACGCTCGGACCAAATTATTTTAATTTCATTAGATATAACTGGAAATGAACATCAGCATATGCAAAACAAATTGGATCAAGTATTGCTTCTCCAACACAGGTTACCCACTTCGGTTACCCAGGATCCGCATATTGAATTCCACTTTCGGTTTTTCAAATGGGAATAGTGTACCTGGTATATGATACATCAGATTTATGTACAATTTTCTCAGAAATTCATTGGTGTAGTCAGCTTTACCGTAGCTTGTACCGTTTGGAAGGTATTGCATGTTAAATCTCTCCAGGCACTTTGTGAATAGACATTGCAGATTAATATCAGTTACGCTTACGTTTTTGATGTTGACAAATCAAAACAATTTCTAACTAAAAAGATACTGTAGGTATAAACTAAGTCTTTACAAAATTGGTGTCATAATCTTATTACATTTCTTTGAGTGATTGTTATTACTTCCACGTTATACTATAACAAGGAAGTATTGCATTAGGTTCAAAATGCCTAATGCAAATCCAGATTTGGGTGAAGACCTACGATTTCCGTATCGACGTCTGTGTGTCTCTGTACGTAAGTGCGTTATTGAATTCAGAGAATATTTCGTCAACGATAAATTACATAAAAGATTACCTATACACACGAGGCCCTGCACAACTTTCTATTTGGTTCAATATTCGTGAAATCCCAGACATTTAACATGCAATAACTTCCAAACGGTACAAGCTACGGTAAAACTGACTACACCAATGAATTTCCGAGAAAATTGCACATGAATTTGATGTATCACTTGCACCTATTCCCATTTGAAAAAAAATGAAAGTTGAATCCAATATGGCGGATCCAAGATGGTGGCCGGGATGGGTAGCATGTGACAGAGAAGCAGTGCTTGATTCAATTTGTTTTGTATATGCCCACATTCATGTTCAGTTACATCTAAAGAAACTAAAAGCAATTTTGTCCGAGCGCTATAGTAATGTATGATTGAATTCCGGATATGTATATGAAGACCCATAAATATGCATATTACCCGTATGGGCCGCTAAAATTAGTACAATACATACTGAGGTGCGGAGAATTTTTCATTTAAATCAATTTTACACGAATTCCGAGAGGACTCTTCGCGAATGTACCTTGTAAGATATATAATTACTATTATTTAATATTCAAATACAGACTTTAATATAAACCTTATGTACAAAATTTTGTATGTAAACAAATACCTGTTTTCTAGTGCGACAAATTATCTACATATATAAAAATGAAAGTGACTATATTTGTAACTAAACAACTCTTGAACCACCAGACTGATCTCGATAAAAATTTTCAACATAGATGAGGTTCGGGCCTGGGATAGATTTTACCATTTCACTTTGAAAGTACGACTTGGAGGATGGAAGTGTGCATATATATTGAAAATTATCGATCTTAGTGTTAAACTCATAGTTTTTGGAGTTGCTGAGATGAACAGTGACATTTCCGATGAAGCTTAAATTCAAATTCAGCACTGCAACTTGGGAGAAAGGGAGAGGATATACATAAAATGATCAGAAATGACCGATATTAGTGTCAGATCCATAGTTTTTGTGGTTGCTGAGATGGACATTAGCACTTTCGATGTTGTTTAAATTCAAATTCAGCGCCGCAACTTGGAGGAGGGAGAAAGGGTGGATATATAAAAATGTCCGATATTAGTGTGGAATCCATAGTTTTCGGGGTGGTTTAGATGAAGAGTGATACTCCCGATGCCGTTTAAGTCCAAATTCAGCCCCCATTAATTACTCCTAAAGAGGGAAAGTGACAAGTAAAAGTAACTAAAAATGACTGATACTAGTATCGAATTCATAGTTTTTAGGGTCCCTAAGTTCATTGGTGACAGTTTTGGTGCCCTTTAGACCTAAAATTAAACGTATTCTCCCCGTGCGAAGAACGGGTATTCTTTTAGTCTTTAATAATAACGAACGGAAATTTCACATGTTAAATTCTTTAACATATATATCGCTGCTTAAATTTACGCACTGGTGTGGTGTATATGTGTATATGTAAAAAAAAAAATCTCTCTCTGAGTTGTTCGAAAAATATAATTACAAATCATAAAGGGGGAATTTTATCAGAAATCGGAGAACTAAAAAGTAAAATTAAAAGCTGTTGCTTTAAGTATTTTCTCTGCTAGCGAAATAGGTTGTATACATATATGCTGCAGACACGTTACAGCAAATAAGATTAGTATCAGGCGAAGAAATAGTTTTTAAATTATATTTTCCGGGTTTTGCCAATATTTCCAAACAATAGATTTTTTTCTAATGGGTTCAAAATTTCCAGAAATTTTACACAGCACAAGCACGATACGTATCTCCATAAATTTATGGTTCTGGCTCTGTTATTTAACACTTTTCTACCATAAAACAGTAACTTTATAACATTACTTAAGATAATTTAAACACGTCTGTATTACTTAATCTAATTAAGATTATATTTTAGGATCTTTTGTAGCCATAACTCCGTGCTAACTTTAAGGTAGAGGTACAAATATATTTGTTGCCACAAAATTTCCCTATTCTAATACAAGAAGCATAACTACTCAATGAACTTAACTGTAAACTAATAAATTTAAAATAGTTTTCGTTTTAAATGCATACTGTAATAAAATATTCGCAAATTTCAATTTTTCCCAATTTTTGCGTTTTTTCCAAGTTCGGAAAAAAACGGTAAAAAACTGTTTTTTTATCCAAAATTTCCGGTTTTTTCCAGGCTTTTACAACACTAGACATAACACATTGTTAACAAATCTTTATATTTCTTTTAACATATTTCTTTTACCATATATTAACTAAAATAAATAGTAATTAACTACCTAAATATTGAAATTTTCTACCTGAATATTGAATACTAATTAACTACCTGAATATTGAAAAAACACATATAAATAAATTTAACCATATATTGCGCTTGTTTTCTACCTTTCTTCTTTCTTCTCATTTCAAAATGTCCTCCCACTCTTCATTAATATTCAAACCACTATTCCAGTTCATAGCTTTATCGTAAATTTCTTTTATCCTCTTCGCTTCTTTCCACTTTCTAACCAGTTGTCTCCCTTCATATTCCAATATTTTCGCTTCTTCCGAGTTTACTTCGTGGCCTGTTTCATCGACGTGCTTGTAAATGGCATTAGTGTCTCTCTTGAATCTTACATCATCTTTATGTTGTTTTAACCCCTTCCGGATCCTATGGTACAGCGGGGGACACTTCTAAATGGTACAGCCATATGGAGATTTACGGCTAAGGTGTACCATTTAGAAGTGTCCCCCGCTGTACAATTTGTACCATACGCATCTTTCATGGTACATTGCGTTATTTCTCTTCTATTTGAGATTTTTCGTCCGTTTTTTTTTCCCAAGTCCAGAGGCCTTGTAGAAGACATTACGTATGGCTTCAGACCGTCCTGCGTCCAGACATAGGAGGTGATGACGTCATAAGTCAAAAATTTCTTTTCTCATTTTCTAAGCGTATGTTCAATATTTTTTGGCGTTCTTATTTTTCTACGTAGAAGATTGAAATTTTGCACAAACATTCAGTCTACCGAGTAGTATTTACCAGATTTTTTGTTCCGATGTCAGTGCTAAAAGAGGGGGGGAACCAGAGGGGCAAAGGGGTGAAAAAAGGGATATTTTTACCCCCAAAATCCCGTTTTCAGGATTTTCCCGCCTCACATACATGATGGAGACACGTGAGTCATACCGTCTGAAAGGCAGTTCCATTCTGAAGAGAATGACGGTCGAATTATTATTCTAGGGTAATTAGGGACGTCTCAGTGATTTTTTTTTCAAAATATACTTCTGTATAGGGTAACATGGGGAAATTTCTGATTTTTTTTCTGGCTGGTCTATTTTTGCACCTAGAAGATTGAAATTGTGCACAAACATTCATTCCATCGAGTGGTATTTGAGGGATTTTTTCAGATTTCTGCGTTAAAACAGGGGAGGTCCAGAGGGGCTAAAAGTTGAAAAAAGGGAAATTTAGACCAAAAAATCCCTTTTTTCTGCAATTTCCCGCCTTAGATACATGATGGAGACATGTGAATGGTACCGCCTGAAAAGCAGTTCTAAGCTGAAGAGAATATGGGCGACACATGACCCTAGGGTAATTAGGGATGTCTCAGGATTTTTTTCCCCTGAGATCATAGTGTTTCGTGGTAATTTGGGGCATTGTGGGAAATGTTGATAAAATTTCTCCCTCCCTTACTATTCAAGATAGAAACTTGAAATTTGGCACACACGTTCAGTATACCAAGTACTATTTCTCAGATTTTTTTTAGATGGCCAAAGTTCGAGAAAAAAATTTCCCTTCGAAACTTTCACTTTGACATTTTTTCCCGCTTCTGGTATATGGTATGAACATGCAAGTGGTACCATTTGAAAGCCAGCTCTATTCTGAAGAGAATGAGGTATGAACCATGATCCTAGGATAAATAGTGACGATACAGTAGCTGCTTGACTGAAAGTCTAAAAAATAGCCCAAAAAGCCAGGATCCGGAAAGGGTTAAACGTTCTTGCATTCTCTTCTTGGTTTCCCCTACATGCACTTTATCACACATCTCACACGGTACTTCATATATCACTCCTTTTTTACATAATTCCGCTGACGTTCTCATCTTCTTTTTCTTTATAATATCTATTATCTTCATTCCTCCTTTCCTGTACATCCTAATACCTTCTCTCTTAAGAATTCTTCTTACCTTCTCTGATATCACCCCTACACTTTCAATACCATGCCATCTTTTCTTCTTGTCTTCTTTTTTCTCACTTTTCTTCCTTCTCTTCCTGCTCTTTTTCTTGTCCTTTTCACTGTAACCATTCTCTTTCAGCTGTTCCCATTCTCTTTCTATATCTTTATTTTTTTGATCTTCCTTCATATTTATCATTCTGATTCTCTCTTCCATATTCCTAATGAAATTCAGTTTTGTTCCTTTATCAACAGCACTTCTTTTATTGCAGTAAACTCCTGCTGCACATTCTTTTTGGAACCACGATGTTATAAAATCTTCTTCCTTTGTTCTCAATACTTTGATATCTAAGAAATGTATTACACCTTCTTTTTCTATTTCCTCCTCTAATATGACAGCTTTTCTTTCATCATTCAATTCTCCAATAAATTTTTCTAATTGCCTTCTAGTTCCTATCCATACTACAAAACAATCATCCACATACCTACAAAACAATAGTAATTTATCACCACCTTTTTCCATCACTGTTTTCTCCCATTCATTCATTACCAGATCTGCTATTACTGAGCTTATACATGATCCAATGCTCAACCCATCTTTCATTTTCACTATTCTATCACTTATCTGGCAGAAACTATTGTCCCACACAAACCTTAAAGCTTTTTTCATTTTCTCCTTATCCCAGTTTTCAATTTTTCTGCCCTTCATCACCGTGTCCACTACTCTTAGAACTTTTTCTCTCTTGAGGCTGGGGAACATACTTTTTACGTCTACACTAAATATAGCAGTCCTTTCTTTTCTGCTTCCTAAACCTTTTATCAATTCTTTCACTTCTGCTGAATTAACTACCCTCTTGCTATCCTGAATTCCTCTGAGAGCTTCTGCAATCTTTTAAACCTTTTTCTCCAATGCTTCCAGGAAATTACTCCTACAGTCTAAAACAGGTCTCAGTTTTACTTCCTCCTTATGAATTTTAGAAAAACCTTTCATCTTCGGTATTCTTCCTTCTTCATCAAGAAACTTTGAGAATCCTTTCTTCTTACCTTCTTCTATTACCTGTCTTCTTATCTTCTCTTCTTCTTTCCCTACATCTGCTACTTCCTCATATGTACTGTCATTTAACTGCTTAAGCTTCTCTTCATACCACCCTTTCTCCATAACCACTATTGCACCCCCTTTATCCGCTTGTTCCACCACTATATCTTTCCTGTTCTTAATTCTCTTTAAACCTTGTAATTCATTTTCATGTAGATTCCATTTCCTCTTTTTTGAAACATTTTTCACTACTTTCACTATTTTTTTTCTTCTTACTTCTTTCACCATAACCACTATTGCACCCCCTTTATCCGCTTGTTCCACCACTATATCTTTCCTGTTCTTAATTCTCTTTAAACCTTGTAATTCATTTTCATGTAGATTCCATTTCCTCTTTTTTGAAACATTTTTCACTACTTTCACTACTTTTCTTCTTACTTCTTTCACCTTCTCTTTACCTTCTATCTCCTGTAAAGCTTTTTCCGCGTCATTAACCAATTCTTCTATGTCTGTTTTACATTTGACTACCTTAAACTTATATCATAGACTTAAAAATTCCTTTTCTTCTTTCGTAATCCCAGCTCCTCCAATAACTACTACCTTCTTCTTGGAATCATTTCTTTTCTCTTCCTTCCATCCTATTCTTCTTCCTTTTTCATTTAACCTCTTCTTCTCTTTCTCCCTGTAGTTTTCTTCCCAAAGTCTTAGACCTTCCATCGGCCACATCCTTAAAAATATACTTACTTTTTCTTCAAATTGACTTTTGTTTCTCTCATTACGTTCTTTCAAAGTCTTCACTTCTACTTTCTTCTTCCTGATCACATCCCATATTCTTTTTGTAACTTTCTAATCAAGTTTCTATATCTTACTGTTTTCGTTACTTTAATTATTATTTTATTAATTGGCGTTACAATGTTTTGATCTATAAACGTGTCGTATATATGATCTATAAACATCTATAAAACTACTTAATGAACACTATACTATATACAGGTTGTCCAGAAAATCAAGCAATTCATGAGAAAAAGTTTTTTCTTCTTCCTCCAGTATGAATATACTTATCACAATAGTGACTTTAACAACCTTCTCAGTCCTTGTGCTTTTAATTACCCTGTGTGTATTGTACTATCGCCTTTGTTCGCAGCCATCAGCAACGGATCAACCAAGATTTGATATTTTGCTTATACTATTAGATACTTTTCACGACAAGACCAGTTCTAATGCGTCAACCCCTCAAACACTACTTCACATATCACTATCAGTGAGTAAGTGTACTTATATTAAATTCTTACGCCAAAGCGCTAAAATAGCATTTCCCTTTAGGGAAATGAAGTGCAAACCACGGATCTTGACTTGGGTAAAATCTGTTTCATTCTTTTTTCCCTATAACTATGTCCGTATTAGTGCTAGACATGTGAATTCAGTCTTCAGTGTATTCATATTTTTAAGTGTTTTCTTCGTGTGTTCCAGGACTGATCACTCAGCAGTGCAAATCTATAGAAGAAAATAACCCTCTGGTGTGGCCGGGGGGGGGGGTAATATCCTGCACATGGTTTGTTGTATTTGTAAACATTAACATGTGCTCTTATTTACAAACTACTACGTGAATTTACTACAAGCCACTATGAAATGCAGACGACAGAACAGCGACACCACTCATAACATGATGGATGAGTAACACCAATGCCATCACTACATTGGAGCAGGTACAAAATTCAGAGGATCAATACAACGGGTATCAGTCAGTCTTTGACTGGTCAAGTCCCATCTCCTATCTTGCTGTGGAGCTTCGAGAGAACCTTAGTCTAACCCAGGCCTCCTAACTTGCAGTGGAATGTTGAGGCTTTCTTCCCAGTTAGCTTGCAGCTGAGCTCTGTTGGGAACTTAACTCCTCTCATAGTTTGCAGTGGAACTTTGAGAGATCCTTTAACACAAAACCACCCAGCCATCAGAGGCGCTTCGTAGTTCAACTTTCCCGGTTAGTTTGCTGTGGAACTCTGCGGGACTCCAACCTCTCTTTGCTTGCAGCGGAGCATTGAGAATACTAAGCCACCTCACTCAGCTTGAAGCGGAGCTTTGTGAGGAATCCTTCTCTTGGCCATCTAATATTGGGACACTTGCTTATCCTAATCATCAGATAACTTTTATACTTATTTTACTGAATTTGTATCATAGTGTGTTATACCTGGAAGTTTTGTAATAAAATTGGTAGGAGAAAATGGTTCTTGTGTGTAATTGTTCTACCGTCTACCCACATCTGCAGAACTTTACTATTATTTTTACTTTTATGGTTTTTAATTGTTTTCTCATGTTTTGGTCTAGTTATTTCTGTTTTTTTCTTTATGAGCTTTCTGCAGATATGTTCTTTCGTACTCTGAGATCTGTTAGGTGTACTTTTTCTTTTTCTTAATTCTTGTTTATGTAATGTCCAGCCTATTATTATGTTCTGTCAGTTCGTATTGTTTTGACCAAGCAAAATTTGGTTGTCCTTTTCCTAGTCATATTTCCAATTGATATTTATAATAGATCTTCTGATATCATCTTTCCTGTTCCTTTATCTATGATATTTGCCAATTTATTGGGTCTTTCCTTACATTTCATTTCCATCATTTTTGTTCATTCACTTGTGATATATTGTATTGTTTCTGGATATATCTGGTATCTTTTGCATTTGTCATATTGTGTTGTGTTGTTTTTCAGGATGTATTTTCTGAAGTGTTTTGCATTTATTACCAGGTATTGTATTCCTTACATAAAGCCTTCTGTCTCTGGATACAAGTTTCCTACTTTCATTCGTTGGAATATCGTGTCTCTGTCTACATATTCTTGGTTGGCTTGTTCCTGAATCGTCTGTGTACATTAGTTTCTTTTTTAACTCCATTGCTTTTAACGTGTCGCTATCTCTTTTAAAAATAGAAAAAAGACTCATAAAATGCTTCGTGTAGAGTACTGTACTGAGCTAGAAACATGGACATTACGCAAGAGTAATGATAAACGACTAGAAGCTTTCAAAATATGGGTGTGGAGAAGAATGGAGAGAATTAATTGAGTCGAGCGTAAAACGAAAGAGAATGTATTGAAAATGGTGCGGAAGGAAACAATTTTAGATATTGTTGAAAAGAGTAAGATAAACTTGTTGGGTCATCAGTTAAGAAGGAACTGTATCATGAGAAACGTGCTAGAAGGTATGGTGGCAGGAAAGAGATGGAAGGGGCAAAGAAGGTTACAATTGATGGGTGGTATCCAAACAACAACAAAAATGTACGTGAAGACGAAGAGGTTAGCTAAAGGCCGTGGAGCATGGAAGCTTCTCAGTTGTGATAAGTGACCTGCCAATAATAACAGAATACCTATGATGATGATGATCATGATGATGCCTTTTATGTCCTCTGTTACCTTTAATGATTTTATTACTTTAGATTTCTGTCTAGCTTAGATGAAATGATGTAGCTATATTTGTGATCTACAGCTGCTACAGCAGTTCTTAAATTTCGGATGTTGATTAATTCCCGCCCTTCTTTATTTCTAGATGATGTGAAATAATTTGTAGGTGTTTTATTATTATTATTATTATTATTATTATTATTATTATTATTATTATTATTATTATTATTATTATTATTATTATTATTATTATTATATTAGTTCGACAAAATTGACCTGTGGCTACATTTGGAATTTAATTAATAAGCAATCGGAATCTATAATGTTTCATGCGTTTGCAACTAAGTGTAAGAGCATAGCGTGCATTTGAAACCAACTATCAACTTCTTTTTTCTTTTATCTTTAAGGGTTCCAGACATATCTATTCACTTGTTATTAAAGAGGAAGAAGTTATTAATATGCAGAAAGGGCAAATGAACTTAGTTTACTATTCGTTTCTTCATATGATTACAAGATTTAATTGGTAGTATGAAAGGATTCTGAGAAGCAGCCTTTCACCGACATGCAAAGTTTAATAAAGAAGGCGCAACGCAATTGAAATTTCTGTAGGAGCTATTGCTCTTCACGTTTCTCTCAAACTCAATCAAACCAGTATGTAGTCAGAACATAAAGCTATAGTTTTAAATCGTGTTTTAGATTATTTAAATATTTCTTTTAGTAAGCCTATATGAGCATTAAGTAATGAAAATAGTTATATCATGCTTACTTTATAACAGAGTGAAACATCATAACAACATGAGTAGTTCTTGTTTTCAGTCAAAGCAGGTAAATGTTGACATGACGCCTTGACAGATATCCCTAGGAGCACGATATTTATAATGATATTCAGTAGAGCTCTGCGCAGATACTAACTATTTTATCTGCATCCATGATATTTCCATTCGCGCTCGTAACCATATTCACGCCATATTCTTAACTCAAATCTCAAGGCGCATCTGACACCGTGTTTTCTGTACAAGAGTAGATACAGGTAGTAATCAAGAAATTAATTTTGTGATGCAAACCTTTCATGAAAGGAAAATATGATTCCTTTTTTTCACATATTGAGTGATTTTATTGATTTCAGTGAATAATCCCTTTCTAGTGGTGTTGCTCAGAGTATGATTGAACATTTAAAATCATTCCGTTTCAACTACGTCTATATTTTTGATTTGTCCTATAATTACAAAAGAAAAAGATAGGTTGAAAATTGAAGCCAGACCCACAACTCATCGAGAAAGATCCATTGCAAAGGACAATTGTGGGTTCGAAGTTCAGATACCCAACATACCAGAAAGTGATTATACGACGCGCGTAGCAGCTGATGAAAGCAACCACAACATCGAAATTCCAAATGATAACACGGTAACGAAGAACATATCCACTTCTGCACTGCAAAAGATAGGATTAACCCAATTTTATTTCGAAATATGTTGTTTTTATCCAAAGGCAAAGACGCTAGAGGAGTGATCTCTCGTCGACCACAACCTGTTTCTAAACAGAACGCAATTGACTTTTTCACATCCGTAAACTGATGGATAAATTTAACCAAACGTTTTTATGTTAACAGTTAATACAGGCTGGACAGATAAATTGTAGATTTAAGGGGGACGTATTAGTGTGTGATTATGTTCTCACATTAGTCTATAATCTGAATAGTGTTCTCATATTTAAAAACACTGAAAACGCCCACTAATCATTAAATGTTAACTTTCAATTGTAGAGTGCTTTGGTGCTCATTTTTTTCTATTTGATGTTTTAATAGTTCTATTGTATTGTAATCATAGTCCGAGGGTGTAACAATAAAAATATGACTAATTAGATTTTTATATATATATAGCTATGTTATAAGATGTATTGTGTTGAAATTAGTTTAGATGTTAATGTTAATTAGAGAACAATTATAATGTATCCGTAAATAATTCAACTATATAGCTATTGATTGAACGAAAATCGTTTCCAAGGGCATCAGACATGAATGAAGTTAATGTGTTTAAGGCAGAGTGCAAGAATAAATATTATGAGTAATTTTATTTGGAAGAATAGGCAATCTATATATATTATTATGCTACTATTCTGAATATAGTTAAAATTTAGAGGTTAGTTTGTTTACACACAAAGCGAGTAATAATTTAATCACCAAACTACATTTTCTTCATCCCATTAAGGGGAAGTAGAAACTTCTGATTATGAGAAAATAATTCAATCGATCCTAGTATTAGAAGAATTGCGCATTATACTGTATATATGTAAAATTTGTTATAAATTGTGTAGTAGTAGAATTTTTATTATTACTGTTCTTTTTTATACAAGTGTACGTGTCCATTTTGAGTTCTAAGGGCAAATTTTGTAACAATTTGGCATCAGATATTTTTTGAATATATACTCACCACTAATCACAAAAATGCCGGATGCCAAAAAATACTCCTCACGGGAGGGGGAGGGAGAGAAAACCGAAATTGAAATTTCAGCCGTTTCTATTATTCACTACAACTCCGTAACCATTGGAGCTAGAGCATCCAAACGTTTTTCATTTTGTTTGCCTAATTGTCTTCTACAATTCAATTCTAGTGCATTTTTGATCTACATATAATGGTTTTCTTGTTATTTTCATTTTTTCCCAGTTTTGGTTGCGCGTGACGTCACTGTTTTAGCCAGAGATTCTTTACAACATGGAATTCGTAAAAATGTTTCCCCTCATCAAGTTTTTCATCATTTTATGCTCTTTCAAAAAATGTATACTTATATTAGTGTAGGACTAATAGAGACTGAGTTATAAGCGACTTTATTCTGTCGTGTGCGAAACTAATCACGGTGTGGTCCAAAAGTTACCTTCCCACAAACGGTAGATATTAGAAGCTGATGATTAATATACATATATAATCTTGTCTGTCTACCACTACATAATCCTAATAATTAATCTCTCTATAATCTAATTTAAAATATCCATTTTTAATATCAGTTGAGGGGCTTTTCGGAAAATAATCCTCGTCAAAACACAAAATTTCTCTGAAGAATGAAAAGAGAGCTTTATAAATGATCAGTTTTTAAACTATTAAATCATATTTTCAAAAGAAGCGCTTGCATATTATTAAGATTGTGTACGTTTGCTATAATACAATAAATCTATAATAAGAAACGTAATAGAAGAAGTATCTACACAAGAGAACATACCTGTATTATTTGCTTTCTAGAATTATTTCTCAGTAATATTATGCCACTCTTATATAAAGGTAACTAAGAAAGTTCTTTTACTTTTTCACCCACCAATTTTGAACATAGATATGTCTCCTAAGACGTACCTGGAGGATCAAAAATAGTCAGCATTAACATCTACGACCTTGTGCCAATGTTCTACAAAGCTATGGATTCCATCGCGGTAGAACTTAGTGGGCCGTGAAGCGATGCATTTTGAACCTCTATTAGGGATTCGAAGTGGCGTCCTCTAAGGTGATTGTCCAAAGAATGGAATAGCTGATAATCGGACGGTGCAATGTCCGAGCAGTATGGTGGATGCAATAGTGTTAAAAAATGAAATGAAATCTTTAAGTTTTACGTCCCACGGTTATGCCGGTTAGGCTAAAGGAGACGGTGATGATGAGAAATGAGTGAAATGGTGGAATGAAGAAAATGGGAGGAAACGGGAGAACCCCGAGAAAACCCACGAGCACGGTGTTTGTCCACCACAAAGTTCACTTGGCGGGGCTGGGATCGAACCCGGGACCCCAAGCACCAGAGGTGAACGCTCTACCACTGAGCCACCGCGCCCCCCTGCAATAGTGTTTTCCACCCAGGTCGTAGACTGTTGCACCAGGTCATCCTACCCACGTAGAGCCTAGCATTGTCCTGTAATATGAGGACCTGTTTGCGATTCAGAAGTGCTGGCTCCAGAGTTTTGAGTTTTTCTTGAACACGGCTCAACTGCTGACAGGAAGCAGTCGCATTGATGCTCTGACCCGCTGGTAGTAGTTTCCGATGCACGATGCCGCGATCAGTTCACGAAACACAAAGGAGGACAGTGTTCAGTGCTGGTTTCGGCTGTTTTGGAACCGGTTCATTGGATGCTAACCAATGATGACGGCGCCATCGAGCTTCGTTACATATCGCACTTCTCATCACATGTCAACAACCTGTCCAGAAATTGCTCCTTCCTCAGACGAGACAGCAAAGAAACACAGGTGTCTGTTAGTGATGCCTTCTGGCCCGGAGTCAAATTATGTGGGACCGATCGATCCAACATGTAGTGATTTCCAAGTTGATGGAGGTGCTGTCGAATGGTTTTTCCACTCACACTGAATTGTAGCCCCAGTTCCTCACATGTCTGGTCACTGTTCGCTCCAATTGCTGCCTGAAGATTTCGCTTCACTTTGTACATGTCTTGGTCTCCCGGCAAGTAGTGTTTCTTCGAGTGTTTCGTCACAGTCCTTAAACTTGTTAAATCACCACTGCACTGTCCGCGTAGTCACGACACCTTCACCAAAGGCCTGGTATATCTTCCGCCCCGCTGCAGAGGCATTTGATCTCAGTTTGACCTCTTACAGCATACACGCCCTTATGACGTTCTGTGGAGGTTACATGTTTACTCTGTCCTTACGCAAGTTCACGGTGTAACTGAACTGCCACAATTAGGTAGTACATTGGCTATACCCACACCGACAACTGACCTTCGCCTTATCTGCATTCGCATTAACTCACGGTATGAGGGCCAATTGAACACATACCTCCACAAAAACAACAGAATTTTCTTGGTTACCTTTATATCTCGAAAAAGAAAAACAAATTTGTGATGCCTTTAATGCATCATTCAGTATTTATCACTCTGTTTATTAAGTATGAGATCTATCTACCAAGGCCAGAAGACTCCGGATGGTACTTTGAGGACCAAATTCTGAGACCAGTTTTGAAAACACTCGAAGATATTCCCAATGATTCTTTAGAGATTACTATGTGTAGCTATCAGAAACTTGAGTGTGTAAGTTTGAAATGCAAATGTAGGAATCGCGGTTTCTTCTGCACTCCAGTGTGTAGTTGTCCGAACGAGTGTAAAAATTCAATATCAGTTAATAAACAGAGTGATGAAGAAGACTGAATGATGCATTAGAGATATCACAAACTTTTTTTTAAATCTTTTTAGAATATAAGTGGCATAACATTATTGAGAACTAATTCTAGAAAGCAAATAATTTGTTCTCTTGTGTAGAGATTTCTTAAGCATATGATTTCCTTCTATTACGTTTCTTATTATAGATCTATTGCATTATAGCAACTGTACACAATCTTCATAATAGGCAAGTTCTTCTTCTGCAAATAAGATTTAACAGTTTAAACGTTACAAAAAAAAAAAAAAAAAAAAAAAAAACCTTCGATGGCGAATTGTTGATGATTCTCTCTTGAAGGCAATTTTGAAATCTGGTTCCTGCTCTATTTCGCTCAGTACCATCGTAGCACATAAATCGAAGGACTTGTAGCAAAAACAACTCTTGTCGAAACATTTTTTTTTCAGAAAAATGAATAGAATACTGTATCTTTGTGTATGTTTTAGAAGGTATCAGAAACACACATAAAGAAATAGATTTGCAGAGTTTACCATACTGTGTACTAGAGAAAGCTCTCTTTTCATTCTTCAGAGAAATTTTGTGTTTTGACGAGGGTTATTTTCCGAAAAGCCCCTCAACTAATATTAAAAATGGATATTTTTAATTAGATTATAGAGAGGCTTAATAATTAGGATTATGTAGTTGCAGATAGACAAGATTATATATGTATATTAATCATCATCAGCTGCTACACTGAGAAAAAAAAATGTAGGTGGCGTACTTAAAAAGATAGGTTACATGCGTAATTCCTGTAGTTTTTGGACTTAACGTACAGCAGACGTATAACTGAAAACGCATGTTTTATAATACTTTCCATATAAATTTTCCATCTATATGTACTTTCCGTATGAAACAATGTAGGCGGTCAAGATCTCACATACAAATGGAAGTATATAACATATAGCTGACGAAGGTAACATAAGTACATGTATGTGATATACGGAAAACTGTTAGATGTCAGACATCCTGCAACGGCATGACGTAACATCTAAGGGCAGTGCCTATGTAGTATACGGATAACGTATACTTCGTACTGATTTCTATAGTAAGCAAGAGAATACCGTATATTTGTACAATATACCGCTGTCCGGAGAACGGATTTTTCTCTGTGTAGTATCTACCATTTGTGGGAAGGTAACTTTTGGACCGCGCCGTGATTAGTTTCGCACACGACAGAATAAAGTCGCTTTTATCTCAGGCACTATTAGTCCTACACTAATATAAGTATACATTTTTTGAAAGAGTATAAAATGATGAAAAACTTGATAAGGGGAAACGTTTTTACGAATTCCATGTTGTAAAGAATCTCTGGCTAAAACAGTGACGTCACGCGCAACCAAAACTGGGAAAAAATGAAAATAACAAGAAAACCATTATATGTAGATCAAAAATGCACTAGAATTGAATTGTAGAAGACAATTAGGCAAACAAAATGTAAAAACTTTGGATGCTCTAGCTCCAATGGTTTCGGAGTTATAGTGAATAGTAGAAACGGTTAAAATTTCAATTTAGCCCTCCCCCTCCCCTCCCGTGAAGTGTATTTTCTGGCATCCGGCATTTTTGTGATCAGTGATGGGTATATATTCAAAAATATCGGATCCCAATTGTTACGTAATTTGCCCTTAAACTCGAAAAGGAGAGTACTTTTGTCGAGTTGATGCCTACACTATAAAGAACTGTTCTATTAGTAACTAAATTTTCAGAATATATAGAAATAATATTGTTTAGAATTTAGCATTATATCGATTGTGAATCTTTCAGAATTACAGTTATGGTTTGTCAGAAAATTGCTTTTCTTGCGTAATGTCTACAATAAGCTTTCAATATAAATAGATTCCAGTCTACTGTTAAGAACAATTAATTAATGCTTAATTTCTTTCTTTTAAATTTTCTTATTTTGTCCTATTACCTATTCTTTAAAACTTGTTGGTGAGTTAATTAAGTTTTGACTTAATAAAAATTTTATTAATAAACCAAATATTCAGCGTGTCCTTTATGTTAAATTTTTGAGATCAAAGGAAAATTGTCATCCTCTAACTAGAAATGAAATATTTCAGTTTTACGTCCTACGCTTATGCCGGTTAGGCTAAAGGAGACGGTGATGATTTGAAATGAATGAAGTGGTGGAATAAAGAAAGTGGGAGGAAACGGGAGAACTCCGAGAAAACCCATGAGCACGGTGTTTGTCCACCACAAGGTTCTCTTGGCGGGGCCTGGGATCGAACCCGGAACCCCAAGCACCAGAGGTGAATGCTCTACTACTGAGCCACCGCGCCCCCGTCCTCTAGATCAATTAGAAAACTTACAGGAATATTACTATTCATTCTAAGAGACACGTATAAGCTAGTGATGAGCAAATGCAAGACCAAGACCGGGGTGGTCTTTGTCTTGGTCTTGCACTGAAACCCTTGGTCTTGGTCTTGCACACGCAGCCTTGGTCTTGGTCTTGGTCTTGCTTGCAAGAGTCTTGCAAGTCTTGCTTTTAAGAAATCTTATGCTTTTCATAGGTAAATTTTACTCTGGATATAAGAGATAATAAATTCTACAATGCGCCAATAGTAACGCAAATATAATGTATGTTTCTAAATGTAGTTTAGTGTACCTTTGTGTAAGTATGATGATAGTGAACAACATAGGCAATGACCTTTATTTTCTTTAATGGGTGCCCACGCTTCACTACTTGTAAGATAAATCAGAACGTATCGTATCACTGGTTCCGAAACTGGGGATGCTACCCTTAAACACGTGAAAGAAATTCAAGATGGCACAGATTATTGAAATACCATGGATTGCAAAATTATTTTTACACTCTAAAGGCGTCAGATTTCTCTTTTCAACCACGATTAGCTAATCCTTATATTAAACAAACTTTCAATTAAATATTGAGATTTTGTTTTATTAATTCCAAAATGCTCTCTATGGGGTAGAAACATGGACATTACGCAAAAAGGATGAAGAAAATTACAGGCTTTCGAAACAATGGCATGGAGAAAAAGGAGATAATCAGCTGTGTTGAATGGAAAACGAATGAGAAGGTATTAGAAATATTAGCAGTAGGGGAAAAAGAAGAATTTAGATATTGTTAAGAGGAGGAAGAGGAACTGGTTGGGATATTGGCTGAGGAGGAACTGTATCATGAGGAACGTGCTAGAGGATATGGTAGAAGGAAAGAAAGGGAGACTGTACTTAAGGAAGGTCTTAAAACAGAAATCAATTGCAGCAAGTAACCTGCCAATAGTGGCAGAATAGCTATGATGATGATATGTTTACCAATATTGACCAAAAAAGAAAGAGAGAAAATTAAAATATTAATTATTATAATCAAATCTCTTAATATTTAGAATAATTTGGGTGAAAACTGAAAGCGACTCAACTGTCTATGTCTTTTGTGGAAACTCAAATTATCAAATACTTTTGATCTATATTGGAAATACAAAATAACGGCATCAAACTCCCACTTATTTGAAATAACTGTACAAAATCAGACTCACTTGTGAATATAGATTACTAGCATCAATTCCCACTTCGTTGGGTTAAGTTTTTAAAAAATAATAATATGTTTCGTTAGTCAGTCACTTTTTACTATTACTAAAGCGCTCTGTGATATAGGTCATTTTCGATTATTTTTATATTTCTCTCCCCTCCTCCTTTTCAAGTTGCGGGGCTGAATTTGGGTTTAAATGGCATCAGAATTGTCACTGTTCATCTCAGAGACCCCGAAAACTATGGATACGGTACTATATATATAGAGGTCATTTTCAATAAATTTATATGTCCTCCTCTCCCATGTTCCGAGGTGCGGCATCAAAAGTGTCACTATTCATCTCAATTACCTCGAAAACATGCATTCGATATTGATAATGATCATTTTCGATAATTTATATATATCTTCTTCCTCCCTCTCCCCCAAGTTGCAGTGCTGAATTTACATTGAAATGCGATCGGAAGCATCACTGTTCACCTTAGGACCCCGAAAACTATGGATTCGACATTAATATTTGGTCATTTTTTATCATTTTTAGGTATCTCCCTCTCCCCCAAGTCACGAGGCTGAATTTGGCCGTAAATGGGATAGAAGTGTCAGTATTCAACTCAGCGACCTCGAAAACTATGCATTCGACACTAATATTTGTCACTCGGCCAAGCTACGGGGCTGAATTTGGATTTAAACAGCATCGGGTGTATCACTGTTTATCTCAGCAAGCCCCAAAACTATAGATTCCACTCTAATATCGGTCATTTTCTATTATTTTTAAATATCTCTCCCCTCCCCCTCACCTAAGGTGCACCGTCAAAGTGATATGACAGAAACCATTTCAGGTCCGAACCTCATCTACGTTGAAAATGTGATCGAGATCGGTCAGGCTAAAAGTTATATTGATAAACAATTATTCAAAGTATAAGCATCAGCCCATGAAATCAAACTTGCGGTCACATGCACTAAGTTTTTGTCAATGTCATGAAAATGTTATTTCGAAAAATTTGCAACGCATGCTTGAGTCTCGGAGTCAAGGCCATACCTCTGTAGTTGGCACCCATGGTGCATGGAATTTCCAATGTTCAATACTGCATTTCTCCTTAGTTTTAGAAGAACAGCACCAATATGCTTTGAAATGAAATGATGTCCCACGATTATGCACCAAGGCTAAAAAAGACGGTGATGATGAGAAATGACTGAATTGCTGAAATGAAGAAAGTAGGAGGAAACGGAAAAATCCCGATAAAACCCACGCACACGGTTCAAGTAAAAGATGTAATGAGTTTTTCCCCTTCTTTCTTACATTCTATAAGAAAATTCAAGTAGTACCGGTATTTGTGCAAGACTCTTGCGCAAGAGTCTTGGTCTTGGTCTTGGTCTTTCTCCCCTTGGTCTTGATCTTGGTCTTGCATCAGGATTCCTGGTCTTGGTCTTGGTCTTGCATGCAAGACTCTTGCAAAAACTGCAAGAGCAAGACTCTTGTGCTCATCACTAGTCTAAGCTAACCCTCATTACGATGATAAAATCTCTTTTTTTAAATGCCTGGTATGTTATCTCATTCAATTTATATTGTATTAATGTGATCCAATTCATAGTTGAATGACGGTATAGTCGTTCCCTGTAATTCAAAATTAGGAGAAAAAATATTTACAGCCTTACAGCATGTCAGTTGTCACAGCACACAAATAAATTTGCTTCTAATTAATTTAGTCTCTGTATTACTAAAGCCCTGGAGTATCATGGGAAGATAGGATGAATCAGTTCTTTTTGTTAGTAACTGTTTAATGTTCTCATCAAGTTAACATTACGTTTGGAGATGCAAAATTCGAACCCCGTGGACTAGACTTTCGTTTTCTATGGCCTAGCTTAACTTATACTATCAACACATCACGTGACTATCTCTATTTGCCTGACCGAAATCCTTATGCAGATTTCATTTGTATACTGAATGCTAATGAATCTTTGTCCAGCCCAAACTCAATTTTAAAATTAAATATTCTAATTTGATCCAATCTACGATTACATCCTTTTCTTATATCATTTTGAAATCCATTAAACAGGGATCGAAATCAAGTTTAAACTCTCATATTGTAAATTTAACTACCTCTGAACCAATTATGAAAATTTGGCATAAGATATGGATCAAAACTTTATTGTTGGATTTGAACCATATGAGCTCTCACTGGAAATCGAACCTGCACAAAAGGCTTAATCAGCAGCAAAGATGGTGACGCTAATCGCTTGATCAAATGAAGCCTTCATTTAAAAAAAATAACGAATCATTTATTGATATTATTAATTTTTCTAATCACACTGAAACGTGAACAATCTCCCTACTAATCTAGTAGCTAACATATGTGTCTTTGGTGCATGTGGTCCTTGTTTCGATTCTCGGTGGTAGAGCACGACAACTTTAATTTTACAATCATTCACTTTTATTAATCATCCGTCTCCTTTAGTTTAAAAGGCATAAACTTAAAAATGCAGGGTGATCCAAAAGTAGGTATACACCCCTTCATTGATCAAGTATAACATTCTAGTTTATGAGTTATTTGCTTCGGTTCTTCCGAGCTTAATATATCAGTAAAAACACATTAAGTACAATAAAGAAACTAAGTCTACCTGGTGGATAAAAGAAGAAATGATATAAAATCCAATGAACTGATCAGTACGTTACTGTAAATCTACTTTTGGGCCATCCTGTATAATCAACAAGAATTTTGGAACAAACTAATTTTATAAAGAAATTCTGTCTTTTCGAATGATTTGTTGTTAAAACCAGTAACAAAGTTTATGTGTGAAACAGTAGAACGTGATTATTGGGAGTTATTTAATTTTCAATATTACGTTATATAAGTCTATTAAATATTATGTATAATATATTCTACAAAAAATTATACGTATTTCGTAATACTTCAATTACAGGATAACTAAAAAATAATACAATTCTCCAAAGTAATGCAGAGACGTAATTAGACGAATTGCATGCATGAAAACTTTCCAGATTCTTTCCTCGTTCACTCGTTGCAGATTCTGATTTAGGGTGCATGCCGGAAGAGTAAAGATTCTTCCTAGGACGCTAATTAAACGCAACTACTCCAGGATGCTTCATGCGTTAGCAGCCAAGACCTTCGCTATTCCGGTCCTGCGAAAAAGAAGAAAAAGAAAAACAAGGAAAAGCTACAATGTGCGTGTATGGTAATTAATTTATAATACCTGTTTCCATTCACAAAAATTCCAGAAAATAAGTTATGAAAAGTCTATCTTTGTAAAGTTCATAGGTTATTTGGGAGATCTCTGCCATTGTTTACAAATTGGCAGGTCAAATAGAGCATGCATAGTAAATGACGGGCGTACAATATGTAGTACGTAAGATCTGTTGTTTTCCCTTTTCGCTATAGGTCACTATCACGTCTTGCAATGGAAGGATTTTATTGGCCAAGGACAACCACATAAGTGAGAGATAAAAAATGAATCCTCTTGTCTCGTCCTTACGGCTTTAAAAAAAAAGAAAAAAGAAAAGGAAAGGAAAGAAACACAAACATAATATTCATTTACACTTGTCATTTCTCTATGCTCATCGTGGTAAGCATAATTTAGCCGCAGAAAACACAACCAGCCAAGCGAAGGAGTTAAACTTCTGTAATCTCTATCAATGAGGGAGCATCCTCATGCAATCTAAGAAGAGGCACGCTTTCACTTGTGATAAACATTCTAAGCCATTATGTCAACAAAAACGTAAGTCGCAGAAGACACAGCAAAAATGACAGTTTTAATCTGGAAATCATTCTTCAGCGACGAAAATCGCTATAAGTGAAACGATCGGTAGACAGATACAGTGATGGTGTAGTGAATGTGTTTCTATCGTCAAAATTTGACTGTTTTGTTGATAGTAGGTATTATCATAAAAATTAGAAAGTACAAAGATTAGAATTATATACTGGTAAATTTAGTAGTGTGAGTAATTACTTCTCACTAGGTGGTGCGTGTAAAATTATATGAATATTACTTTGACAAGATGTAAAGTGAAGTGAAGGCTCGTCGACATGCAAAGTGAAATGAAGGCTCAACGTAGTGGCATATTAAATTTAAAAACAGTGACAAGTTTATGTTAATTTTCCAGGTAGGGACGAGCTGGAAAAAATCTCTCTTCACACTGACCGTTTTTTCTTATCTTTCTTTAAGTGTATATATCCTGTCAGTTTTAGTTGGTCAACATGGTTTACAGTGTAATCATACTTCTAGACAACATTTGCTTTCTTGATGGACATTACATCTTCCTGAATTTTGTCTTGAAAATGTTGAAAATAAAGAACAGCTTCTGGTTGATTAGATCCCACCATAAAGACCTAAGTAATTGTTAAAGAAAGGCTAAAACCACTGAACTTTTTCTTATCTCAAGCGTAGTTCATTCGTCGCTGGAAGTTTGAGTGTGGCCTCCAGAGGGAGTAAAGATAGATGCATTGCATAATACCCGTTCGGTGAGAAAATGGTAGGGGTGAAATAAGAACAAAAAGAAATGATGGAAGATTCTCCAGCGTGTGCTAGTAGTGGTGATTGTGTGTGAGTGACCGAAGGGGTTGAAGGACACCGCGTGACCTCCAAAAGCAGCGAGTCGCCATCCAGACACAGTAGGTAATAAGAAAAGATCCACATGGGTAGTGTACGTGAATAGGCAAGGAAACCCTTTATCTGTTCTTTACGCCTCTACACAGCCGAGGCGCCTATTAGAATTATTACATTTCTTATTCTTTTTTTAGCTTTCTTATTGAGCTACTTTGTTTTGTACCTTTTGGAAGTTGCAAAGGAAGGGTTGGATGATAAATGGGGTGGAGATCTACGTCGAGCAAAGATCTGCGGCGCCACATCCCAGAACAACTGGTACTGGTATCATCCCCCTAAGGCAACCAGAGAGCGGGCGGAAAGATTTAGAAAAAGTATATAATGAAAAAATCGACTTGCTTTTTCATTTTTATTTGTGTATATATATATATATATATAAAAATCATTGACCATAATACCCTTGTAGGTTAGGTGGATCAATCATTCCGATATTGAATCATAAAAAGAAAGGTGATTTCTTGACTGCTTCATTTTTGGCCTCAATCATTTACTGCCTTACATGCAGTTAGAAAAATAAAAACGAAAAAGAAAAAAATCTTCCGTCCTTTCAAAACCAGTAGCCCTATTCTGGCAGAAATTTAATATTAAGAAAGAATGATGAGACGTAAATAGAATTTTTTTTTTAAAAAAAAGAATACAACAAAACCTGTTGTTTCTTGAGTAAGTTCCTTCGATCTTCCAACTCGCTTTTTGTTTCTTCTGAGTTGGAAAATAGTCGAGTTTACGCATGGATTTTTCGTTTTATTTTGTGTGTACCTGTCTTCTCCTGTCAGGGTAGCCACATCCATACACAATTGCCCTCATCTCCATGTGGACGGATTATTGTTGAACTAAAGTCACGACTGGTTGCATCACAAACCCTCTTCGTCACTCCCTCCAGTACTCTTCGTTTCCCGGTCTTCCTACCCGATCTGTTTCGTTCCTCGTACACTGATAGCCGCCAGCTGGACACGGCATAGATGACTGACTATACAACAAACAACCCTTTTGTTGCACGCTATAACAACATTTAAACCACTTAACTTTTCATCTTTCTCTCGTGGTAATTCCTCTAGTTTTAGGAATTTCCATTGTTAATTTAATAGCAAAATATATCTGAATATCTTATTTATCATATTGAAAGCGTACTGAAATTCTTATCTCCTGCCTATATACAGAAAGTCAATTATATAAGTGAACTAATTGTGTTTACATTTCAACCATAGCAAGGTGCAATTTTTAATTCGCACAGAAGGAACTAATATGAGAAAGAATTCTAATAAATCGTGTCAAACTAAGAAACGAGGTAGTTTATGGCTTACAACGTCTTTACGTGTTCCATTCTCGGACACATATTATTCGCAGCGTAAAAGATCTATTGACGCAAGAATGGACTCGGAACAGAAAAGAATTATTCGACACCAAAGAACTTTGAAGTGGTTAAAGGACTTAGAAATGGTAGCGGAGGAGCTTGGTGACAAAGAAGAGAAGCGACTTTATTTCCATCGAATGCTACGATATTTTTTGCAGCCTGGGAGTACCCATGATATGGTTTTTGCTGGCGAAGATGAGTGGAGGTAAGTTCACAGTTGTTTCTTAATTATTACTGAAGATAATCGAATTTCTAGAGTGATGTGTGCTTACGCTGGAATATACTTTGAAAATCTTAACTTCAGAAGTTAGTTTGAGTAAATACTTCTAACCAGAGCTAAAATTACAAACAAAAATTATAAACTAAAATTACAAACTAAAATTATAAAAAAAAAAAAAATTCAAATGTTTAATAGATATATGGATTAATTTAGTTAAAGTGATATAAACTACATTTTCCTAGTCTGACTCACATCACTTTTCTATAAATAAAATAGCTATTTTCTTCTTCACTAGAACCTTCACTGCCATCTGTTGTAATCTGCAATCTGTCTGGATCTCTCTTACTTCACTTCACGTTTTCTGATCTAGATTGACTTTTTGATTTCTGTGTCTAAATCTTTCTTTAAAGTGATTTACACCACTATAATTTTAACCCATTCAAATAAGTCACGTCTATAATTTTGCATCGCTTCCGTCAACAAAAATTAGATGCTCTTCTGATAATTGCAATATATGTATATTATTGTTATAGAAGCTGGGAAGGTTTCTTGATTTGATTTGATTTTGGGTTGTGTCCACTTCAGCAGCGAGATTGTACCAGACAGCTTGACTTACATGAGCTCCTGCCGGAAATCGAATCCAGGTTTCACACGCCAAAGACACGTACGTTAACCACTTAGCCACGAAAAAAGTG
This sequence comes from Thermobia domestica, assembly GCF_964235325.1. Lineage (NCBI taxonomy): Eukaryota > Metazoa > Arthropoda > Insecta > Zygentoma > Lepismatidae > Thermobia > Thermobia domestica. The sequence goes on along the minus strand of NC_137457.1, from coordinate 210,913,364 downwards.
ACTCAACTAATTGGTTAATATTATTAAAGAAAATCCGAAATATAAACGGGAAACAAAAATATAGGTATGAATGGGGAAAGAGGTTTTAGGAATAAGGAAAAATTATGTGAAATTTTGAAAATTGAAAGTGAAATGAAATTTTAATTTAGTGTCCCACGATTATGTCCTTTAGGCTAGAGGAAATGCTAATTTTGACAATGAATCACTGTAAAAGAATTGGCGAAATAAGTATATGGGAAGAAACGGAAGAAACTTGAAGAAACCTACTGACACAATGTTGTCCACCACAAATTCACATCGAACCATTGGCGCAAATCTGTCTTCAACATTGGGGGGGGGGGACGGGTAAGACCGCACCCATATATATATATATATATATATATATATATATATATATATATATATATATATATATATATATATATATATATATATATGTATGTATGTATATGTATATATATATATGTGTGTGTGTGTGTGTGTATGTGTGTGTGTGTGTGTGTGTAAGCGATGCTCAAAATATGTATGAAGTTGAAAAACAATGCTGTGAAGAATCAGGGGACAGAATTGTCTTCAATGGCGTATTTTGGAGGCTATCGGGCTCAAGCTCCCCCTGAAATAAATTTGTTAGTTTTTCGCATTCCACGTACAACAATAATCCTTCTAACCATTTCTAAGAATGTCATTGACTTTCCATTTTCTTATGCTATTTGTTCAGAAATAATACTGTATTTGGCAAATTTCATTCCATGTAAGAACTGCGTCCTTCTGTTCTTTCTTTCGTCCTTTCTACTTTTCTGTTTCTTTTTCTTGATGTTACTTTCTTTCATTTCGTCTATCGTACTTTATCGACCATTGTCAGTTCTGATTCAAGTCGACTGTCATCAGTAACACCAAAACTAAGAGGAGTTGATAAGCGAAACTGGTGTTCCACACCAACTTGCGCGGATATCAACATGACAGGACTTTAGTTTTATAACAAAATAAAAATTATATCGTTTAGTTATTTTTAAAAGAAGGAAATGTTTGAATTTTAAAAAAAATCAAAACGGGGGAATAATTAGCCCGGGAAATTTGGGAGAGCAAGAGGAGGCTTCCTTTTTCATGTATGAATAGAATAAAGGGTTAGATTCACTCCTAAATTTTTGTATCATATCACATAGGATTTGTCGGTCTGCAATTCTTGCCATTATAACTTCAATTTATGCATAAATAAAAATATATTTAATTCTCAAACTCAGGTGGGCAATTGCCCACTTTCTTCCTTGAGTTGGGCATAGCCCCTCGAAACAAAATCCTAAATACGCCATTGGTTGTCTTCAACATTGGGAGGTGGGCACATTTGAGGCTTATTCTAGAGAAGGGAAATGAAACTCATATTACGGTAGATGAATCTGATCAACTGTTGTAGAGTATCTTATATATTAGGCGATATAAATGAAGTAGTAGTACATATCAGTGTTACAAATCACTGCCGTGAACACATTCTGAAATCTGAATACATGCATATTTATAATTGGTATGTTTCTAATTAGGCATCCACAACGATCCACGTTAAAATTGTTTTATAATAATATAAATAATGACTTCCCCAAAACTATGAAGAAAGAATATCGATTATGTATGACGCAACAATGCTCTTTGAGCAAAATGATGATAATCTCAATCAAGGACGCCGATTTCTCTGTAACTTTGGGGGGGGGGGGGCATTCATAAAAAATGCATAAAACAATACATATAACAAGAGAAAATACATATTCATAAAAATACAGGGAATCCACGTAAGCTTTTGGGGCGGCCTCCGACTTCCCAGGATCGGCCCCCTTGATCTCAATAACATTAAAGGAATCGTTATAGAAATCTAACGCATGTCATATACTCTTTAGTTAATAGATGTAACCTTAAGATTCTGGAGAAAAATATTCCAGTAATTGAATTCTTTTCTTTGCTTACGAAGCATCCTCTCTCAAAAGAAAAATTGGGAGATGGGCACATTTGAGGCTTATTCTAGAGAAGGGAGATGAAACTCATATTACGGTAGATGAATCGGATCAACTGTTGTAGAGTATCTTATATATTAGGAGATATAGATGAAGTAGTAGTACATATCAGTGTTACAAATCACTGCCGTGAACACATTCTGAAATCTGAATACATGCATATTTATAATTGGTATGTTTCTAATTAGGCATCCACAACGATCCACGTTAAAATTGTTTTATAATAATATAAATAATGACTTCCCCAAAACTATCTGTAGAATATCTTATATATTAGGTGATATAGATGAAGTAGTAGTACATATCAGTGTTACAAATCACTGCCATGAGATCGGCCCCCTTGATCTCAATAACATTAAAGGAATCGTTATAGAAATCTAACGCATGTCATATACTCTTTAGTTAACAAATGTAACCTTAAGATTCTGGAGAAAAATATTCCAGTAATTGAATTATTTTCTTTGCTTACGAAGCATCCTCTCTCAAAAGAAAAATTGGGACACGTGGAAATACGTAACAACAAACCATGGTTCGAACGAGCAGAAAAGACAAAACAAGCAAAATTACGTTGGCTACAAAATCCGAATGAAATAACCACACAAAATTTCGTAGACATCAGGCGGGAAACTGCCAAAACTTTTAGAACAAAGAAACGCAATTTTTTGAAAGCTAAAATTTAGGAACTTGAAGATAATAATAAAAATAAAAACATTCTGGACATGTATAAAGGGATCAACGAATTTAAGAAAGGCTATCAACCTCGTGCTTATATTAAAGAAAGCTGATGGAACAGTTCTCAGTTAGCATTTTAAAAAGATGGAAAGATTTCTTTAACGATTTGCTTAACACGCAGCAAAAACTAATGTGCGTGGAGAAAGAGAGATACACACCACAGAAACGTATATTTCAGAACCCAACTGAATAGAAGTAGAAATCGCTATAAAGAAATTAAAGAAACACAAATCTCCGGGTGTAAACAAAATTCCGGCTGAGTTAATTTTAGGTGGAGGCGAAAAATTGTGGAATAAGATACACAAACTCATTCTCCTTATCAACAACAAGGAAGAATTGCCACAAGAGTGGAAAGAACCAATCATTGTTCCAATTCACAAGAAAGGCGACAAAACTGACTTATCGAGGCATCTCTCTTCTGTCAACATCCTATACAATCCTTTCAAACATTCTATTAGCAACATTGACCCCATACGCAGATGAAATGATTGGAGATTATCAGTGTGGATTTAGACGAAATCGATCAACTATCGACCAAATATTTACCATTCGCCAAATACTCGAAAAGAAGTGGGAATACAATAACCCGGTACATCAACTATTTATTGATTTTAGAAAGGCTTACGACTCGGTTAGGAGAGAAACATTGTACAACGTTCTTACAGAATTTGGAATACCGAAAAAGCTAATTAGATCTATTAAAGCATGTTTAAATGAATCCCAAAGTACAGTCCGGGTAGGAAAATTGTTGTCCACGAGCTTTCCCGTCGAGAATGGCCTGAAACAAGATGCGTTGTCGCCATTATTATTTAATTTTGTGCTGGAATACGCTAAAAGGAAAATCAAAGATAGCAACCAGGGCCTAGAATTGAACGGTATTCTCCAGGTTATGGCATATGCTGATGTAAATTTAATAGGGGATGACAGGAGAATAATAGAAAGAAATGCACAGTTCTTATTAAACGCTTGCAGGGGCATGGGTTTAGAAGCAAATGCAGAGAAAACTAAATACATGGAAGTGCGTCGGGACCGTAATACGATAAATTATGGATGCGTTAAAATATTAAATAATTCTTTTGATAAAGTGGATACTTTCAAATATCTAGGATCAATATTAACAGACGAAAATCATATTCACGAAGAAATTAAATGTCGATTAAAAGCAGGGAATTCGTGTTACTATTCGGTTCAAATCTCATGTCGTCGCAAATTCTGTCGAGGAATTTGAAGCCTAAAATATATAAAACGATAATCATACCTGTTGTTCTGTATGGTTGTGAAACATGGTCGCTTACTCTAAAGGAAGAACATAGACTGAAAGTATTTGAGAACAAGATCGCGAGACGAATATTCGGACCCAAGAGGAACGGGAATGGAGAATGGCGGAACTTTATAAGGAGGAACTACATAATTTATACGGTTTACCAAACATTGTTAGGGTCATCAAATCTAGGAGGCTTAGGTGGGCAGGTTATGTAGCCAGGATGGAAGAAAGTAGGATCGCTTTCAAAGTGTTAGCGGTAAGACCAATCGGAAAACGACCATTAGGAAGACATAGGCGCAGATGGGAAGACAATATTAAGATGGATCTCGAAAAAATAGGAATACAAAGTAAAAACTGGATCCAGTTGGCTAAGGACAGAAGTCAGTGAAGAGCTTTTGTGAACGCGGCATTGAACCTCCGGGTTCCATAGGCTATAGAGTTAGCTTACGAAGCATGAGTAGATGCCTAGGCTGATACTACAAATAAATTAAATTCCCATTTACTGAAAAGATGGGTTCTACTTACATTGGATAGTCTATATATTCTTCGTGTGCTAGGGCCTAGGGGAGAAAAGGAGAGAAGATTTCATATCAGGTTACGTCACGCACAGTCGCACGCCTTAATTTTTATTAAAAATGAAAAAGCCAAGAGAAACAAATTTCATCTCACTTTCCTTAGTGGCAATCGGACACAAATCATCACACTTTTCTGCAAAAGCACTTTTCAAATCGGATTATTGGGAGAGCCTCCAGTTCCAATGTTGGGGGGGACATGTATCCCCATTTCCCTGGAATTTGTGCCCGTACCTACAGCTGAGACAACTTTTCAGCATGTGGAGACTGGAGAGAGGTATATCCTCCTCTGGCATCACAGGCGTGCGAACGTGGGTGCCATGGGTGCCTTGGCACCTCCATTAGACAAACTTTTTTTTATGTAGAATTATTACAAACTGAGAAGAGATTACGTGTTAATTATTTCCCGTCTGCATGTGTGCCGTGCGTCGCCGACGCAGCGTCGTATGCAATGATGGTATATTTTCTTAGGGGAAAGGGGGGAGGACGACATTCCATATGGTGGTACTTTAGATCTTGCACCCACATTTCCAATGTCCTGCGCACGCTAGTGTCTGGCATTTATTGCAATTTGTGTGCAAGAAGTGGAAGTGAAATTAATACATATTGATGAGACTAGCAAACGCACTACAGCACGAAGTTCAGTTTGAAATACAACAGAATACGATTCTTTTTTAAAAATGGAAAAGCCAAGAGAAATCAATTTCATCTTACATTCCTTTGTGGCAGTCGGACACAAATCATCAAGCTATCCCAAAAAAGCACTTTTTAAGTCAGATTATTGGGGGAACTGTCCCCCCCAGGTCCAACATTGGGGGGAACATGTCCCCCTCGTCCCCCCTGGGATTTGCGCCAGTGCATCGAACCAGGCCAGTAGCGAGAGTACTAAGACAGTGACGCCGAGGAACTTTTTGGGGAAAAGCTAAAGTGGGTTACGTTAAATGTTTGACTGCTTAATTTTTGATCATATATTTATCTAAAGAAATAACTGACAGTTTCAAGGGAGCTGAAAGTGGTCACAGGCTGAGGAGGGCTGAGCTTGTCTGACCACCCCTAGCTAAGGACCTGGATCGAACTAGGTTAATAAAGAATTGTAAAGAAAACTTATCAAATTCACCGTGTGGCATAGCGATGAAACATGTATAGAAACAGTGCCGTGCTGTGGAAAATCAGCGCCCGGGGCAAGAGTATACGACGGCGCCTCCGTACATATGAGTGAGGTCGACAGACCAGCCGTGAAGCGCCAACATGGTTGTCACGAAGCGTAAAAAAATTTTCAAAGATAAACCCTGCTTTTCCTTGATTTTGAGCACTTTTTATTTACTTTTTCCCTTCCGTTTTATGTATGTGCACATGCATTTTCCTAACATGATCTAAAATATTCCAAGTAATTTTTCTTCTATCTTTTTCTTTCTTTCTTTTCTTTCCTTTTTCCTCCCGAATTTTGCGCCCATTTACTTCTGCTCTTGGGTCCGTCGCGCCGGTTGCCTCCTCCCACGGAACGGCACTGTATGGAAACGCTTTAAATGTGGGTATAGAGAAATAAGAAGGGTCGAATAACAGAACAATGAGGAAATGTTAACATAAATTTGAAAGAGAACGACAACACTGGAGTTAGTAAAAGAAGTAAATGGTAACCACTACCCATCACATACAATATTGTTGACAAAATTAAGAAATATTGTCAATATTATTGAAAGTAGCACCACAATATTGACGGATTAACATGTAATATTGAAAAATCTAGAAATCGTGAAATCCAGCCATTAATATTGTGATTTGGTAGAGAATATTGAAGTAAGTATTGGTATGTCAATATTATTGCTAATACCGCTGGATAATAGTGAAGCTTCTTTTCATCTTTTTTTCTTTTTCATGGACACTGGTGCCAGTAAAAACGTTTTTAATGAGTAAGTTGGTGAAATTAACAGTTGTTGCGATTAGAGTTTATAGAGTTGTACGAAACACTGCCACAACCAGTGTCTGAGTTCAACATTTATCTTGTAGGGGATGAGTTTCACTCACCCATATTAGCATCTAGCCGTCTATCTTTCGATATATAAAATATTTTCTAACGTCACGTATTTCTGTACGTATTATTATTCTCTTCGTATTACAAATACTGCATGCAAATACTCCTAGGTGAAACTAGTTCACCACCCTGATGAACGTGACATTGATGTGGCATACAAGGATGCTTTTCTCCAAAATTTCCAGAACTAAACATTAGTGACTTATCGACCCTTTTAGCTTCCTCCTAGAGAAAAGGATGTCTTTATCGTATGAAAAGAAAAATATTTCAAGGAACAGAGCTGTGCCTTCTACGTAACAATTACAAGTGACTCCGCATAGCGTAATCGCTAACACTCTCGCCTGTGGTACCAGGGGACTCAGTAGGGACACTTGGTCGGTAAGGTATAAAAGCCTTTACAGGCCAGCCATCCTGAGTAAGGCTTTCCCTGGATTTTCCCCATTCATACTAGGCAAATGCCGGGATGGTACCTACCATAAGGGTCCCAGGATGTTTCCTTCCTTCTCCGCTTCACTGGGTAGAGTGATTGCCGAGGGACGTCACCCCTCATATGTGATGTGCCAAAATGAACATAGATGCCAAAAGCTTGGAAATATAATTCCTAATTCCCTAATTCTAACAACTACAAACAAATTGAGAAGAGGTTAACTATTTTAACACTAATGCTTAGAAGTTCTTTCTTTCTTTCTTTTTCTTTTTTCTTTTTTTTTTTTTATCGCTACATGTAAGAGATGTTTCATAGTCATTCGAGAAACTACTAGAGAGGGAAAAAAAATATCATTGTCGAAGATTAAAATTTTCTTTGCCTGGAGGGAATCAATTTTTGTCAGTTGAAAATCTCTCGCATCCCCCTCGTCAATTTGCACACTGGCCATAATTATGGGCTAGACTACAAACACTGACAACTATTAAGATAAATAATTCTCATGTGGTCATTTTTTCTTCTTTGCATTTCCGAACTATAATTTAATTATTATTTGTTACTGGGTTTTTGTGTATTTTATGGTACTAAAAATGAAAACATAGTTACTGTGTTTACGCTTTATCAACAATTTTGGTCCATTTTGGTACTGAGTACTGCCCACATTGAGGAGAGAACATTGACGATATTTGCAGTTTGGGGTCAATGTTAAAACAAAACAAAAAAAAAAGTGGCCAGTGGTGCTGGATTGTCAGTAGTACTGAGGAAATATTGTCATGATATTGTAACTTTATGTACAGGTTACTCTTCAGAGAAACGATATTTGAGAAGACCAGAACAATGTTTGAGATTTTTGTTGTACGGATGTAGAAGAAAATATGGAAAATATAAAAGAGGGAAGAGAAGAATAAAAATTGTTCCATTATTAATGGACGAAATTAAAGAAATAATTGTTACATAAAACGAAGAAATTAGCTTAAAATCGTAATGCATTGAAATTTTTTGATTGCGGTAAAAGATCTGCTAGTGATAAGAGAATATTTACCGGTATATGATAATCCTCTCAGCACACATAGCAGGCCTATGCACTACTTTATTAAAGCAAGAAAACAAATTGAATGTATTTCCATTGTTTCAATGAATCATTGGAAACGGAATTCAAAATCATAAATTTATTCTTAAACAATCCGAGATTACAAAAGAAAACTTCATTCTTTATCAAACTCGTACCAAGCATTATGTTGTAATAAATTCCAACTACAACCGTTTTAAAGCATCAAGCACAAGCATATTAAAATTACATATTCAAATATTAACAAAACTACTGCCTTTTTTAATGCTGAATTCCTTGCTTCAATGCATTTCTTTGAATTTAACAACGATGGTTTTTTCTCAGTGCTGATTTTAATATTACGGTGCATAATTTCATTTTGATGACGACATTGTTCTTGTCTTTGTGTTTTTTATATTGAAAATAAAATAAAATGTTAAATTATTCGCACGACAATTGGGAAGAGTCTTAAACTATATTCGTTTGTTTGCTTTATAAGATTGCAAGACCCAACGAACGATATGTTTGGAATTAAGTAATCGTTTTAAAGAGGGTAAAAGTAATATTTTATGATAAAAAATGGTGATAGCTGCTCGGGAGGAAAAGTGGTTTGCATAAAGATTCGAATGCACTGCTCTTTTGGTACTATATAATTCTGTTCCGTTCCAGTCGTGCTTAGAGGTTGTCGCTGGAAAGTGTTCCACTGCATCAGGGGCGTAGAATAACACTGGTTCAATATTACGTAGACGTAGTGTTTTGTAGTATTGAAACCACAAGTTGTAGACCGCTCCCAACAAAAGAAACTGGGTACTCACCTTATATATATGAATGTTTTTATGATTGTATGTTCCAGCATAAGTCAGGAAAGCCTGGAACAAATTCAACCTAACTGGGTACTCATATTACAATCTGAAAACAAAACTGTGGAAGTATGATTCTAGCATCGCTAGAGGGAGTGACAGAGAATTACATATCAAAATGATCAAAGACGACATATATTACCGTCAAATTGATAGTTTTCGGGGTCGCTGAGATGAATAATGAATCCCGATACCGCTTAAGCCAAGTTCAGTCTCTATTAGCACGTCTAGAACGGGTATGTCAGAGGTGTCTTCCTGTTCTGCCTAATGACCCTCCAACACTTTGTAACACATTATTTATCTAATCTTATCTTTAGGCAGAACAGGAATTCCTGTTCTGCTTAATTCCTGTTCTGTCTCATTCTCGCGAAAGGGATATTTAAATTTGAGGGAAATTTATTAGTACCCATTTTCCCATGATTTTCAAATTCCATTCCAGAAACCTTTAAATAAAATTCTTTGAAATGGGAATATATATATATACTGTAATTCATTACGAAAAAACAAATCATATAGTTATATTAAAAAAAATGTACTTCCCATAAGCTCTATCTTTAACATAAACCTCCCGTGAAAGATCACCCTCAAAACCAGTGGCGGCGGTTGGATGTTAAAAGTGGGGGGTCAAGACATGATCTGAATATTTGATATCAATGTTAGTTTTCCTGGTTGCTTGTAACACTTTTTTTTTGACGAAAAGTTGTATAACTATTAGGATACTGTCTTTTTCAGTAATACCGTATATCTTGTTTCATATTTTATTAAGTAAATTGACAAGAGCAACGCACGTAGATACTAGCCCTTTGTACTCTTAAACAACGAAGGTGTAAGAAGAGATTTGATTCTTTGCTCATGAATATCTGTCTGGAAAATTGTGATCAGATTAGGGGCCTATTTAATAACAAATTTGCAAAACAAATAAACAGAAAGGATAATATTAATCAAATAATCATAGTAATAAATAATGAGGCTTGTTTTGCGAAAGTTATATTGAAACTGGAAATTAATGAACAACTTATATTTTTAATTCCACGAATGCTATTATATCTGTTATTACTCTTAGAATGACAGTGAATACTATAAGCATATGCTACGACATTTAAAGAAATACTTTTCCAGCTTCCCGAAACATGTTCGCTGCCATTAAGAACAGTTTTCACTTTCTTGTAATATATCAAGACTCAGCAATACTTAGAGTCACTGCACATTTCAGTTATACAAAATAATCCTAAAACCTAAAATTATGCTGAATTCACTAAATTTAATTGTATATACAAAACTGTATAAGTACACCCCTAAACTCGTATATTACACCGCAAAATTAATATTCCTTACTGAGCTCCTTCGTGGCTAAGCGGTTAGCGTATGCGCCTTAGACGTGGGAGACCCGGGCTCGATTCCCGGGGGAGCTCACGTGGTTCGGATTCCACGTTGATCATTAAGTCCACGTCTCATATCACTTCGCTGCTGAACAGGATGTTAAACTGAAAAAATCAAATCAAAATATTATTAGAAAGAAGAAATACATTTTAGGAACTGGCTATTTTTGTACAGTTAAAGAATAACTTGTGAAGGACTTCTTTTCTTGCGAAATGTTATCTCAATTAGTTCCAGAGCGGCTGACTAGCATATCGATCAATTGCAAGAAGAAATGAAAGTACGCTCGAATTGTGGCGCTCCAATAGGTTAATTTTTGGGCCATTTTTAGTGGCAGTTCACACGCAATTCCTGTAGCTTTCCACGGGAAGACAACCAATACGTACTCATAGAACGACAAATATTTTATGGCACCATTTTATTCTATGAACCAATAATACCTACAAAACTTTGTATTTCCAAATGAATCTATAGACATTAATGGGTAATTTTAAAAAAGTGGGGGCAACTGCCCCCTTTGCCCCCCCCCCGAATCGCCGCCCATGCTTAAAACTATTCACTGTAACATAAGTTTTGCAGTAAAAACAATCCTAATGAGTCGTACATTATGGTGCAATACCTATAGTGTGCTATGAGTGTAAGATCAAAAATCTACATTTTGCTTTCTTTCAAATCCTATGGCACTATATTATTGTATACCAACTCATTCGGTAAGATTTTTTCTCGTTGTTTATTTAGCTCATTTTATTCATTTTATGATCATTAAGTAGAAAACTATAGCATAATAAAGCCTTTTCTTATATATGACTTTACCAACAAGAAGGTAAATTGTATTTGAAATTGAAACTAAATCTGTATGTACTTTATTAGTGGAAAACCATTTTAGAAGTAATGCTCTATCATATTTATAAAACAACTCCGTTTAAAAAATACAGTATAAATAATTAAATTTACGTAGTTTTGGGCAGCTAGTAAGGAAAATTGAATCTAAGGCCTTCTAATTCATATTGTAAAAGGAATTAAAAATATATATATTTCAAGCATCAGATTAGTAACATTTCATGACAATATTTAATTTTAATTTTAAATATTTTATTTTTTTATGATTTTATTTTTACCCAATGAATACCTTGCGTTACTTTATTTTTTCCCATTGAAAAACTTAGAAAGACTGGATATTTCGGTGTAAAAGTTGGAAACTTTACACCGAACCAGCCTGACACCCAAACATCCTACACCGAAACAGCCGTATTCCACTCCAAATTATAGAGTACGATTGAGATGACTACGTGATGGATGACATATTTTCTTCAGAATCTATTTCAGTATTAGAGGCCTATGTTCAATGTATATTTTGATAATCTGTTTCCTTTTTCATTTGCTATTTTTTCTTTTTGCCATTTTCCTTCGTGTACTGCAGACGCGCCTTTCTTAGTGTACGGCTAAGCGTAATTTGCAGTCATGGAGAAATTTCCTGCTAAAGTGCGTCAGATGTGGCTATTTATGGCTATGTCCGAAAGTTCTTTAGATAGACGTGTTATTTGCAACCATGGGGAATTGTTAGGTTTGATTCTATTTATTCTGAGTTACACAAGTTGAATGTACTTTTTTAAATAATTATGGTATTTGAAGAAATGCGTTTATCTCGACTACTGATGAGCAAATGCAAGACCAAGACCAAGACCGGGGTGGTCTTGGTCTTGGTCTTGGTCTTGCATGCAAGAGTCTTGCAAGTCTTGCATTTAAGAAATCTCAAGCTTTTCATAGGTAAATTTTACTATGGATATAAGGGATAATAAACTCTACAATGCGCCAATAGCATTGTAGAAATACAATGCATGTTTCTAAATGTAATATAGTATAACTTTGTGTAAGTATCATTATAGTGTACAACATAGGTGATGACCTTTCCTTTTTCAATGGGTGCCCACGTTTCACTACTTGTAAGATATTCCTAAATCACAACGTTTCGTAATCTGTTTATATTTTTTTTTAACAGATCCAACACTCCACTGGTTCCCAAACTGGGGAGGCTACCCCTGAGACGCATGAAAGGAAATCAAGACGGCACAGATTATTGAAATACCACGAATTGCAAAATTATTTTTACACTCTAAAGGCGTCAGATTTTTCTTTTCAACCACGATTAGCTAATCCTTGTATTAATCAAACTTCCAATTAAATATTGAGATTTTGTTTTACTGATTCCAATATGTACTCTATAGGGCAGAAACATTCACATTACGCAAAAGCGATGAAAAAATTGCAGAATTTCGATACATGGGCATGGAAAAAAAAGGAAATAATTAGCTGTGTTGAACGGACAACGAATGAGAAGGTGTTAAAAAAAATTAGCAGTAGCAAAAAAAAGAATAATTTTAGATATTGTTAAGAGGAGGAAGAGGAACTGGTTAGGATATTGGCTGAGAAGGAACTGTATTATGAGGAACGTGCTGGAGGGTATTGTGGAAGGAAAGAGAGGGAGAGAGCGAAGGAGACTAGTTGAAGAAAGGTGTTAAAACAGAAAATTGCTACGTCAAGACGAAGACACTAACTGAAGACCACCGAACGTCGAAGTTTCTCAGTTGCAGCAAGTAACCTGCCAAGAATGGCAGAATAGTTATTATGAAGATGATGATATATTTAGCAACATTGACTAAAAAAGAGAGAGAGAAAATTAAAATAATAATGATTATAATAAAACCTCTTAATATTTTAGAATAATTTGAGTGAAAACTGAAAACGACTCAATTTTCTATGTCTTTTGTGTAAACTCAATCTATATAAATACTTTTGACCTGTATTGGAAATACAAAATAACGGCATCAAACTCCAAGTTATTTGAAGTCTCACTTGTGAATATGGATTACTAGCATTAAGTACCCACTTCGTTGGGTTAAACTTAATAATAATAATAATAATAATAATAATAATATATTTCGTTATTCAGTAACTTTTTACTATTAGTAAAGCGATCTCTGATATCGATCATTTTCGATTATTTTTATATTTCTCTCCCCTCCTCCTCCCCAAGTTGCGCGGCTGAATTTGAATTTAAACGGCATCAGAAGTGTTACTGTTCACCTTAGTGACACCGAAAACTATGGATTCGACATAATATTTGGTCATTTTTGATCATTATTATGTATCTCCCTCTCCCCCAAGTTACGGGGCTGAATTTGGTTGTAAACGGTATCGAAAGTGTCAGTATTTAACTCAGCGAACTGGAAAACTATGGACTCGGCAATAATATTTGTTATATAAAATAATATATAAATATGTATATACATATAAATATAAATATGAATATAAATATAAATATAAATATACATATAAATATAAATATAAATATAAATATAAATATAAATATAAATATGAATATATAAATATAAATATATAAATATAAATATAAATATAAATATGTATATACATATTTAAAAAAATAGGTCAACTTAGACTTTCCAAAATTTATTCTGACTTCAGTTTTCAAGATAAAAGATTGAAATTTTGTACACATATTATGTACATAACAGCGTATGTTTTAAAAAATTCAGATCTCTACGTGAATCCAGGCCCGGGCCAGAGGGGCACAAAAATTTCGAACAATTTTTTTTTTCAAAAAATCTCCTCGTTTTCCCATTTCCGGTGTATAATACGAACTAGTAAGTAGTACCGTTGGAAAGTATGATCTATCCTAAAGAAAACGAGGTATGAATCATGGTCCTATAATAAATGGTAAGGAAGCATTAGCTGTTTGAGTATAAGTATAAAATTTACCTCAAAAAGTGGAAATCCTAAAAAGGTTAAAATGGTAATCCATTCATTGTGACCGTTTACTACGATACTTCGGTAAATCACACACAGCCTGCATGAGGGGACAGAAATATTACCACCCACCCACACACACACACACACACACACACACACACATATATATATATATATATATATATATATATATATATATATATATATATATATATATATATATATATATAAAGTAATATAATTATTCGTAGAGGGAATCAAGTGGAGTATTTCATATTCCCCTCTGTGAATTGTAGAAATAATCCACACCTAGTATGCGAATTGCTGAAGCTTAAAGGGAAACCTTGTGTTATTGGATGATCCCCATAAGTACTCCATTCTTAATGCTCAGTGTTATGTGCAATTTGGGGGAAATGTAAAATATTTCATCTGTAAATGTAACTTACTTTTTTAATCTAAAACTGATTTATTTTTCCATGTAATACTAGGAGTACTTGTCCGAAAATATTTCATACTCTCTCGTCCTGGAAGTGATGGAAACCATTCTGAAAGAGGTAGTGATTGATTGTAGGGGAATGGTTGGCATTTTCAACATTTAATTCTTTTTCTGGTTTTTCTTTCTGACGTACCACAAAAATCTATGAATTCTGCTAAAAGCTTCAAAGCATTCTCCTGCATTTTATTCAGGGAATGGGAGAGAACAAATATATTTACTGGATAACTATAGAATATTTTTTTATTCATTATGGGTTGCAAAAAAAGTGGAAATATTAAGACAAAAGAAGAGAAAAGACATTGATTAAAGGTAGTGACTATTTGTTTTGAGGCGGACATAACAGAAAAAATGGGAGGGAGTGTCATGCGTCACGAGAGATAGACACCGCGGTCCCAATTAATACAAAAACTCTAATTATAACATTCTCAACATGTTCGTTTATTATGCATTATATATACACACTCTAATATATTATATAATTTCACACAAAAGGAATTAATATGAGAAATAATTCTAACAAATCGTGCCAAAGTAAGGAATACTTTTGGTTTTGAAAATTATACTGATTTGATCTTGAAATTTAATAATTATATGCCAAAAAAAAAAAAAAAAAAAAAGCGAAACTGAATTATCTTCATATTGTCTAATTCTTCAGTAGCGTAGCGTGGTATTCCGAAATGAGGATGCCAAAGTTAGTCACTTGTGCGATACAATATTACTGCAATCAGCAATACATAGCTATTTCGAGGGGAAATATATGGTTATAAAAATTTGGGGGACCGGCCTCCCTAATTGCGGGCCTAGTGAGGCATACATAGATAATTGCGTGGATTACGTTAAAAGCCAATTAGCAATTGTCTAAGCTCTTTCTTGTCACTACCGTTGTGACGAGAAAGCTTGGCCCCACTGTTGTAGGAACATTGTTTCCAATATAGTTCCCTTTATTTCTCTCTCATGGGCAGCTTCTTTCTCTGCATAGCATACTTCAATCTCGTTCTTTTTTTTTTTAAACCAAATGCCCCTAGAAATTTGGCATCTTAGGTCCGGACCTCAGACGCCCGTTCGTGAATATGAGGCTGAGTATATATCATTTGAAGATGCAAATAGAAAGCAATTAAAACAACTCTGGGGGCCTGTATCTGTATGCCTATTTCTTTGTCAGATATCCAGATACTGAAGGGCCCAAGCAATCTTTGAGAGGGGCGGAGCGTGCTGGCTCTCTTGGCCTACCAAATCGGTGATCTTGATTCTTCTTGGCTTTATATTACCGGCATGCTTGTGTGTATGAGTCCTCTCAAAGAGTTTCTGGCTACGCCACTGGACATACTATGTATTTGTGATGAAGATTAATGGTTTAGTTTTAATTACGATGTACGTATTTAATTACGATTGTGTTTGCAAATTTTCCCGTGGGTCTCTTGGTTTCCTTTCTTATATTTCTTCCATCATCACTCATTGTTGAATTTAGTTTACCAAAACTCTATAGCCCTATAGTCATTCTGTCCGTCAGTCAGTCTTAAGAACTATGTGATGGATTAATATCAATTTTGGCCACGATGTACAGAGTCAATAGTTAAGAATCGAGTTCCCTGATGAATGTAATATTCAAACCGGAAGTGGTACAAATCAACCATTTCCGGTTTTAACGTTAATCACTGTATGGTAATAGATAACGAGAAGCGGTTTCCTGTAATCGACATACATAATATTCATGTAGATAGAATGGTACTCAATTTGCATCTGTTGAAAATAGTGAGCTTAGGTATTTAGGGAGCATTTTCCACTTTAGAAAATATGTGCTCGGTAAAGAATGTAGAGAATTAGCTGGATCAAACGGGAAACAAATAAGAAAGTGTCAGAAATAGTAGGGGGAAAAAGAACAATTTTAGGTATAATAGAAACGAGGAAGAGAAACTAGTTGGAACATTACCTTGAAAGGAACTGCGTCATAAAGAACGTGCTAGTATATGGTGACCAGATTCTGACAAGCAAAAAACAGGACACAAATACAATAGTATATGATAGTTTACTGCGTCGGAAATACGCATGTCGTTATTTATTTTATTGGATTTGAACACAACAGGTTAGAACCCATTTACAGTGTTCATACATTGTTTGCACTATTTTTACAGACGCTATACATTATAAATTTCGTTTACTATATTTTTCTTAAAAGTTTCTATCTTACAACTTAAATCAATTTCTTTAACTTTTTTACTTATACTATTATAGGTAGCACTCATTCTCCATATTGGGGACTTCTGAAGTACATTAGTCCTTGGTTTTCCGGAATGAAATATATAAAAGTTATCTGGCCGTGTGTTTCGAGGTGGGATATAAATATGAAAAGATGAAATAAATTCGTTACAGTCAACTTTACCATTGAATATTTTATAAAGGATTACCATATCAAATAGAGTTCTTTGTTGCAAACTCGTGATACCAATATTAGTATTTAGAGAGTAACTGCTGTGAGTGTGGGTGTATTCGTGTCGCTTTCGCTTTGTATGTTGGATGTATTAAAAATTTTGATTGAATTTTTTCTAGTTTGGTAATATTACTTTTGAAGGGCGGATTTCAAACAGTACTTGCATATTCCGGTTTGGAACGAACATAGACTTCATCAAGTCTTTGAAACGGGTTCATCTCGCCCAGTTCTAAGTATCAATCCAAGATTTTGTAAATATGATTTTGTAAATAAGATGAGACAAGTTTAGTAAGAGACAACGAAAAATGAAACTGAATGAGTTTGTGCAATAATTTACTATGGTTTGCGATATCAAAAGCTTTGGAAAAATCCATGTAAATTACGTCAACCTGACCCCCCTGATCCAAATGAATGTGCAATATAGTTAGTTATTATGCTAAGATTTGTTAGTGTGGATCTACGTTTTAGAAAACCATACTATACTCTGAAATTGATGATCTGACATGGTTCATAATGCGTTGGTATAAAATAGTTTCGAATAGTTTTTCAAAGACACATAATATGGCAACTGGTCTGTGATTTTCAATTTATCTTCTACAGTTTGATTTGGGTATAGAACACACTTTTGTAACTTTCCATTTATCTGGGAATGATCTCGTACTAATAGCGAGATTGAAAATGATGCAAAGAGGACACAGGAAATGTTCCGCACATCCCTTCACTATGTACCCTAGGATGTTATCAGGGCCAATCGAACTTTTTGATTTTAATCTTTTTATTGCTACCTTTATTTCATCTGCTGTTATGAGTGAAATTATAAGTTGATCTAAAGAATTATATCCTTCCGAGCATGTGTCGTTAGTTGCAGTGTTAGTTCGAGCTTTATCTTTTGTATATACTGATTCAAAATTAAGTGTGAAAGAAGAGGCAATCTCATCTTAGCTTTCAGTTCCTGACCATTGTAAGATAATGCACTTGTATTAAGATGGCGCGTTTTACTTTTAATGAAATCCCAAAATTGGTTGGAATTTGATCTATTGCAGATTCTGACGTTTGATTCTATTGCTTATTTCATTTAACGTTAACCTTAAGCTAATCATTCATCTATATATTAAAATGCTAGGTTTTATATGTTTGTCTCCAAAGAAAAGTTTATATGTTTGTCTCCAATCCTTTCGACAACGAGATCTCGAAAACTACAAGTGCTAGAAACGTACAGTTTCCGCTGGTAGATTCCAAATTTTATGTAGATTGTCCAGTTCTAACTGAGTATTTAAAACACATGGCCGTTATTTCCTTATTGTATTTTTTAGGGGTAATCTGGAA
The DNA here is from genome assembly GCF_964235325.1 of Thermobia domestica. Lineage (NCBI taxonomy): Eukaryota > Metazoa > Arthropoda > Insecta > Zygentoma > Lepismatidae > Thermobia > Thermobia domestica. The sequence goes on along the minus strand of NC_137457.1, from coordinate 210,895,037 downwards.
GTGTTGAAATTAAAAAAAAAAAAATAATAATAATAAAGCATCATACACTATGGGTTATATATTCCAATACAACATAGTTGTATACAGGGGTTGTATATCTCAGGCGTTTCTTTCATGGCCAAATGATAATGAAAAACAAAGAATAATCATTTCTCCAGACTAAGATGAATCCTTATTGTTTGTTGTGTTTTACCCATATATCACTGACATAATTAATTGTGTATGTAATGTATTTGCTTATTACATACTGCATGCAAGAAGACAGAAAGCACTGATTACCCCTGAATTAGGAACTCCAACCGGAACTAGACTCAAATCTTGCAAATGGTGTGAGATATTGAAAAAAGAATTGACAAAATCTTTATGTCTGCAAAGGGATATGTACAGACGTTATGAGAAATTACAAGGAGATTCAAGCCCATATGTGAATGATGCGCTGTGTAGAGAGCGAAGGTTCAGCTAGTTTTTATTTAAAAATAAATAAATAAATAAATAAATAAAATAAAGTAAGTAAATACGAAGAGTACTGAACAGAAGTATTGAAGGAATTCAACACAACTCCAAATGGTTTGATGAATGACAAAGTGGTTTGTTTTTATGAACGTACAGTGAAACTTCGTGTTTGGCTAAAGACTTTTTTTTAAATCGAGTTTCGGAACGACATATTATTTTAAGGAACGACAAAATAATTAGACCGGCACGAGGGAACTTATACTTAACTTGGTTAGCATCACTGTCATAAGTTGAAAAAGAGACCTTTCCTACATCAACGATATCTCAACAAGTCCTTCTCAGTAAAAACAATGTATTGCAAAACAGTGGTTTGTTAATTCTTAAAAAACACATGGTTCATCATTCAGGGAAAGAGTGCCAGTGATTCAGAATGTTGTGAATAAAGAATGAAACAAAATATTGCAAATAAGTTAACTCAGGACATTTTATAAAAGAATGACATTTCTCTATTTTCTAGGCGTCTTCGCAACACGCAAAACATCTCTTTGAAAAACAGTACTGTACTACGAAAAATAATACGTCTGGTCACCCTATGCTAGTACATATGGTGGCAGGAGAAACAGGGAGCGGCGAAAGAGGCTACAGTTGATGGATGGTATTAAAACACGAGTCAAGTAGTATAGGTTTGATTACTCGACCTGTTATGAGTCAAGTAGTGTAGGTTTGATGCGTATGCATTGTTTAAACCTACCTGTGACTTATTATATCTATTGATATATGCTGAATTTTGACAACACCGAGGTGAAGGTTGACTAGTCATATAACTTCAAACATGGATAGGAGATGTCGCTTACAGTACAGTTACAGTACGCGTTTAGATTTTCTTGCCTTTGTGAATATGATTGAAAAATGTATCGCTTTCGTCACCCATAAGTAGCAGCAATGTAAAGCAGATGTTCTTTTGTTCTTGGTCAATTCATTTATATTTTCACCTTTTCTACTTTCTCAAAATGCCATACTACAATCGAATGATCAACGCCTAGTTTCTTTGCAACTTCTCGTGTTGTTTTCCGCAGAACTGCTTCGGCGATCAGCTTCAATTCTTAGTGTCCAACAACCGAACGACGTCAGTGATCTTCCTTATCCTCCAAGAGTAAGTCACCACGACAGAATTTTTAGAACCAACCTTCTATTGTATGTTCACTTACATTACCATAATTTATATCTCACTTTCATTAATGTTACAATTTATTTTGGGTCCTCTGTGACCGAATTTAAAGTTAGGCCGCATTAGAGTTTGGAAAATTATATAATATTTTGGCTTCCTACCGTCTCAGGCATGAAAATAGAAGAATACACAGATATATTTCCTATGACATATATTTCTACAATCTGCTAAACTTAAGCTTTCAGACGATATTAACAAGGGATACAACCAGTATATTTTATTAGGGATTAGATTTCTGAGCTGTTGGCATCTATGGCCATTTAGCCCGTCACGTATGAGAGTGGCGTCCCTCAACGAGCACACTATCCGAGGAAAGGGAAGGAAGGAAGCGGCCAGGGACCTGTATGTTAGGTACCACCCCGGCATTTCCCTAGTGTGAATGAGGGAAACTCAGGGAAAACCTCACTCAAAATGGCTGGCCTCAAAAATCTGTTACACTTAGGGATGCGCATGAGACAATATTTGTGACTGTCTCGTCTCGAAAATGTACTGTAAAAGTGATGTCTCGACTCGAAAAATGTATATTTATCTATAAGAAGAGCCATGTCTCGGCTCGAATTTTGTCAGGAAAATCCTGTCTCGACTCGTCTCGTGTGCATCCCTAGTTACACTTTTTCCACCGAGTGTCCCCACCGCAAATCGTACTCGGGACCGCTCCCACCAAAGACGAGAGGGTTAGCGACTACGCCACATGTGGCCAAAGCATATTTTATTATCACTGATGTGTGTCAAAATAAAAGTTCCCGAATTCCTACATTAATTTTGTGCAAACCAAGTGAATAGGACACGGGGATATCCTACAGTCCATCAGAATATTGTATCCAGATGGCTTGAAAGCAAATTGCTACTTCATTTTGCAGATATCATGCTGGGTTCAGAAACGAGCCGCCACTGATCCAATTAATAAATTATTCCACAATGACTACTGTTTGCGTTATTTTCAAAAGTCAAGTACAGTAGACTCTGCACTATCCGGCCTAGTTAAGAGACAGAGAATAAAGGAAGAAAACTCCGTAAAATGAGAAATGTTTTGTAAACGATCTACTAAACTTTCAAGACTTTCATGAAAACGCTACTGTGCCAAAAAGAAACAGTCATCGATCAAGGACAAAAACTAGAAACTATATATTTTGACTCTTTTAGGCCTAGTTAATTTTGATCGCGAGGTGCTAAGGGTGATCCGTACAACTTACGTCAGTATGTCAGTGCAAAAGTTGAGAACTCCTGATTTATATTTTTTCATGTTTCCTGCAACTAAACTAGATATTATTAAATTTATTCTGCCCTTTTATTCTTTTTGACTTCTTTTTCGTGTAATATCGTTTAAACGTAATATCATGTAAACAAATATTTATAAATTACTTGCCTGTACTAGGTATTCATGTAATATTAATAAGACGGACTGTGATGTAAAAAAAAGTGTGTTTTTAATGGTATGTGTGGAGAACAATTATAGTACTCCAATGTATCCGGTATTTTTGTTATCCGTCTTGCCCTTCTGCAACATTAGACCGGGTAGTTGGCAGTCTGCTGTATTTACGACACACGGGATGAGAAATTTTCGAAGGGAGACGAAAAAGGCTTCCCTGGAATCGATTTAAGACAAGAGAGAACCGTTTGGGAATCGAGGCCATACTTTTACAAAAAATGAGACGAGACAATAAAACTTTTTCTCGTCTGGTCTCGTTTCGTGGGTAACACTAATATGGGCATTTAAAGAAAGTAATTGCCATTCCTCTTTTTCTACTACCCCGTCGAATCTCCAAAAATCCTTTGCTAGTGGTACCGACTGTATGTCTTGTCCAAATTTCAAGTTTCTAGTTTAAGCTGTTTGGCCTGAACATTGATCAGTCAGTCAGACATTCACTCAGTCAGGACTTTTTCAAATATAGAGATATATGAATAGCGGCCGCTACTAAGGGAGAAGGAACGTGCCCTGGGTTGGAAAGGCGCCTAAAAAAGCAATAGATAGATAGATGTACCCTCATGCGCAAAAAAAAAAAAAAAAAAAAAAAATGCGCGTATACTGTAACTCACGATTTTTCGCAATTATTCCATTTTCCTTGTTTATGGGTAAAATTCAATTATTAGTAAGTGGAGGTAATAGAAATCAATCCATCTAAGGAGATATTTCCAAAAAATACAGGGTTTTCATAAAGTATGGACGGATATAATTCGCTTATAATTTACATAAAAATGCTCATATTGAAATCAAATAAAGTGCAAACGGTAGCGGAAGGATTAAATTTTTACCTGTAATCTGCACCAGCTCAGTTCATTCACCGCCACACCTCCAATTGGGCGCAATTTACGTCCACTCATTCGCGTAGGCGGCGCTGGAATCCACTCACAGCGTTCCGCCGTGTTTTATCCGAAATGCCAGACACAGACGCCCTGATTTTGTCCTTTAAGTTCTCCAAACCACTTGGCTTCTTTGCATAAACTTCCGTTTTCACATGACCCCAAAGCCAGAAGTCGCAGGGGGTAAGGTCGGGTGGTCTTGGCGACCAGGCGGTCGGCTTTCCCTTACCCTGCTCACTGTTGCAGGCGATGTTGGCGGCCTCCCACTTCGAGGACGGTCCAGGACGCTTCCTGTCTCCAAGAACTTAGCATGCCACTTTCGGATTGCACTCTCAGTCGGTGCCGGCTTTTTAAACTCTTTGGTGAGCTTTCGACACACCAGAATTGGTGATTTTAGCTCTGCGTACCACAGAACACATTGCGCTTTCTCTTTCACCGACGCCATCTTTGATACGGTAAAAAAATAGTCTTCTCAGAGGAGTTTTTCATTTATTTATTTCTTTAAAAGACACACACACCAATACAGCTTACAACTTACTTTTAACAGTCAACATTGAAACAACAATGAAAACAACAATGGATGGAATTTGGTAAGAAACTGACCCTTGCCCTCCCTCTCCCTCTCTCAACGTGTTCAGAGTTGCCGCTTATCTAACAGTGTTGCCAACTAAAAATTTAATCCTTCCGCTACCGTTTGCACTTTATTTGATTTCATTATGAGCATTTTTATGAAAATTAAAAGCAAATTAAATCCGTCCAGACTTTATGAAAACCCTGTATAATAAAATAATAAAAATATCAGCAAAAAACAAAATTATGTTCGGTTTTGTGTATACTGGCAATAATGTTTTCGAGGGATTTTTTGCAGAGCAAAGCGCGATTGTAGAGGGAATAACAGAACTGGCATGGGGAGAGTTGAATCAAGGAACTGGAAAGTGGAGTAAAATATTCCATTTATTGGCTTAAATCTAGGGTGCAAATTGTCTGCCAAATATAAATTAGCTTCTGTAACCAAGATGTTGTACGGAAATATAGAAACAAAGAGAAAAACTGTTCTCTTAATTTTGGAAGTGACATGCTCTATAGCCATGAACATTTATTTGTTAAGAAAAAGACAGGCACCAGTAGGTAGTGTGTGTGGTCAAGTGGTTAGCCTGGCGGACTGATAATTGTTATACTGTTTTGACACCAGATCGAATCCCATCCGATCCCATCCAATTTTTTCTTTACAAAACATTGTAGAAAGTGTATAATTTTTATGTTAATAAGAACCGAAACAATATAATAATGAAATAACTTTTTGTTTTTTCTGATGACGTATTTATTCTGAGTTATCTTACTATTACTAATAGCTATTGTTTTCAGTTTATGGTATGGTATGCTTAAATTATTCCCTCTCCGTTTTTACACAGCAGAAGTACTGTACCTTCAACTCACTGCGAGTGTGTCTGTGAGTCAGGAACAGAAAAAAACAAAACATGCGCGATCTGCAGCCTTACACACAGCGTGACGAACACAGTCCACAGTCACAGCGATAGCTCGTTGTCATGAAAGAAAAAAAAGCTGATGTTAAATTACTGTTCTAGTGTTTCTGTGTGTGTGTTTCTTTTTAGAGTATTGACTCTCTCTCTCCCTTTCTCTCTCTCTCTCTTTTCTTTCATATTCACAAGTGCAACTTGCAATCATAGGTCTGTCGTGAATGAAATGGTCGAATGAAGAAAGTGGGATAAAACGGGAGAACCCCGAGAAAACCCACGCACACAGTGTTTGTCCAGCACAAGGTTCACTTGGCGCGAGCGTAGATCGAACCAAGGACTCCATGCACCAGAGGTGAACGCTCTACCAGTGAAACACCGTGGTCTCTGAAATTACTTAAAGGAGAAAGGGACTACTTTATGAAAACTTGATGACGAACACATTTGTTACGTTAAAAAATACCAACTTTTCGTGAAATATTGCTTATAGACAGGGGCGGATTAAGGCTTTTGGGGACCTTGAGCCGACTATTTTAAGGGGGCCCTATGTTAAGAATAGTTCCAGTGCATACATTTTCTTTGCTGCCTTCCACAGCCTCATAGGCCTATGGAACTACCAAGAACTATGCTGTAATATTTGAATGTGCTCCAAGTTTAAAATAATTAGTTTAGTTAAATTCATTAATAACAATTAAATAATTGCATTCATTATTAACAGTTAAATGCTGCTGAATGGAAAGACTTAAATCATGGGATACCGCCAGCGTAACAAGCGGGAAAAAAATTTTGATTACTATATTTTAGTATTGAGCAGAAGGATTTTAAAGGGTCCCCTGAGCTTGGGGCCCGGAAGGCTAGGCTCCATTGGCTCCGCCTTTAATTTGCTAATGCCTATAGATTATAAATTAAAGGGGCCGGGCCGGGTCCGTCCTAAAAATTCCGGCCCGTGCAGACCTCTAGCCCCTGTGTATATGCTATCTTTGGAAATACAGAAGAGTTTCGCTTATCCGACATAAAACATCCGGCAGGCAGAACGCCGGATAATATGGATGTATTAACGAAAGACCTATTAAAAGTCAAACTATGATATAATTTTACATATTACGCATCTAATAATTATGTTTTGCAAGAAACAAATATAATGCATTGACTCGGGGGCGTATCCAGCGGTAGGTCATGCAAGCTGTGCCTTTCTAAACCTCAAGCACTTGTTAATAAACCTAATTTTTTCCTTTTGAGGTTCTTTTATATCAGATTACTTTGAGTCGTGTCCAAACTGTGGGCAATGCGTTGTTGTTATAATTCTAACAAGTAACACTCTGATTTTGATAAAATTTGGCAGGTAAATACTACACATAAAATAAACAAATAAGTTTTTTTTTATTTTTTGCGGAAAAACGGTTTTAGGGGGAAGAGCCCCCATCCAAAATTTTGAAAATTGACGCCCGAAAGGCATAAACAAGTGAACCAAAGTGAACGAAATTGCACAGAGATATTGCAGACGTAAAATTAGGGAATATGTGTTTTGTATTTTCTTGCAAAAAACGATTAGTTAGGGCGCAGACCCCTCCAAACCTTTGATCATGAAATATCAAAAGTGCTAGTAACAATATGTCAGATGTGTGTAAAGGACATGAAGAATTACAACGACACTTTGTGTATGAACAATACGCAAAAAATAAACAAATACGGTTTTTGTTTATTTTCTGCGGAAAAACGATTCTAGGGGGCAAAAGTCCCAACAGAAAATTTTGAAAGTTGACTCCTGAAAGGCAAGAAAAAGTGAACCGAAGTGAATTAAATTGTGCGTAAAGAAACGTTTAAGAGAAATACAGAACTGTTGCATTCTTCTTCTTCTTCTTCTTATTATTATTATTATTATTATTATTTATTATTATTATTATTATTATTATTATTATTATTATTATTATTATTATTATTGATATTTTTGAAACATTAGAATTACGTGCTTACGAGGATTCGTGTGGACCAATCCGAAAAGAAAAGTTGGATATGTGTCTGCACTGAATAATAGACGTATGAGTATAGACGGGCGTGCTAGGCGACCGAAGTATCAAAAACAGACTAAGACCACAACTTGCAGTTCTTCTTGCCGATTGATGCTGCTTTTTACCTGCTATGATATGTCGGATAATAATGTGGAATAAATGAAGGTCGAGACCATGGCCTATTGGTGTTTCATGCACCTAAACCTGTAAAATACTTGTGCCGAAAACATCTTTCACTCACTAGCTAAATTTGTGGCTATGATCGTACATCTTGCCTTATAAAGTATAGTCTTATGAAGAATATATATAGCATGCTAAAAGTCTAAAGAAGAACAAATTCAATAATTTTCTATAGTTTTCTTTCTTAACAACGGGAAACTTGTTTATTTCATCACGATAAATCACGTTTGATACAAAGATGTCTGTTTCTGTCTATATATATTTTTCATATTTTATTGGAGACAAATTTTTTTTCAAGAAAAGAGGATTAGAAAAGAAGCTATACAACAGCATAAACTGAAAGCATTCGCTATTACTAATAGTACACTAATTCTAATACGTCATCAGAGGAAACAAAAAGTTATTTCATTATTATATTGTTTAAGTTCTTATTAACATAAAAATTATACACTTTCTACAATGTTTTGTAAAGAAAAAATTGGATGGGATCGGATGGGATTCGATCTGGTGTCAAAACAGTATAAGAATTACCAGTCCGCCAGGCTAACCACTTTTTTTTTTTTTTTAAGAAAATTTATTGTAACTCAAGAATCAATTACATTGAAGTGGTTATGCTTTTGTCACAAAGAAAGGAAGTTACTAGAACAATGAGTTGGCTATAAAATTTGCAAATAGCTTATTACGTACATCCTTTGCTAATTTGGAGTATTCTTTTTGTAAATACTGTACATAGAAGGCTCCCCCTGCTTCTAAGTTGGAATTAAAAATATATTTGACGGTCGTTCCTATATACCAATTGACACTATGTTGTTTACTAACGGGATAAAAACGATAATCAGGTCTTAAAACTATGCTAATATTTATATTGCGTTCCGAACTACGAGTAAGAATGGCTAAAAAGTGACGTAACTGAGACCAGATTTTTGTGGATTCCAGACATGTCGTGATTCTATGGATCAACGTATCTATATTGTTACATCTATTGCAAAGAGCATCAGGACTAAAACCATATTTGTTTCTCTTTTCTTTAGTATCAATAACGTTATGGACAATCATAAACCAGATAGATTTGCTGGCAACACACAAGGTCGAGTCATTGATATTGGCCCAAATATTGGACCAATTACACAAGCACTCATCTAACACAATTTTAGGTGGGACATATAATCTAGTCATTTTAAAAACATACAGCTTTTTACTACTTAAAGTTTTAAAATCAAAAAGCTGAGACAGATATATATAATCACACAAAACAGTTTCCAAGTACTTACAGCTTTGAGGGAGGTCAGCCATACACAGGGGTAGACTCCTGTCTGTTCGTGCTAATACGTAAGTGAGCAGTTGTTGTGTTACACTATTAGCTTCGTCTGTGTACAAGGTCATTGAGCGAGTAACATACAAACTTGCAGCTTTTTCTTGCACATTGAACAGACCGATGCCACCTTGTGAATGTAAACAACACATTACATCATATTTAACACGAAAGACCTGATGTTTCCATAGAAACCAACCACATAAACTTTGAATTTGTTTTCCTATGAGTTGAGGCATAGGTAATACATTTGCCAAATACCAGATTTTGCTTAAGAGATAAACATTTATAAATTTAGCTCTAGAATATAAACATAGATTTCTGGATTGATTTACATAACCTGAATGACGCAGTGTGTTTACAATATTCATATAGTTATGATCAATAGTGTGCATTATGTTTGAATAAAAGATAATTCCTAAAATTTTGATACTGTCGGCCTGAGGGACGGTATCTATATCATTAAAATCAATACTATTGTTTATGTTTAACATATGTGATTTACAAACATTTAATCTAGCCCCAGATGCTACCTCATATTCACGAACACATTCCATCATGAGAGAATAATCTAGTTTAGAAGAGACAAAAACTGTTACATCATCTGCATAACTAGCCACCTTTATAGCAGGGTTAATAATATTTAGACCAGTTAGGCGGTCATTCATAGCATATAACAGGGGAGCAAGGCTAATAGCAAAACTCAACATTGAAAGGGGATCACCTTGTCTTATTGAACGTTTGATGGGAATGTTGTTGGATAGGTGACCGTTAATATTTAACTTCGTATGAGCGTCTTTATAAAAATATTTCATCCATGTAACAAATTGTTCATTAAAACCGAATTTTCTGAAAACAGACCATAAGTACGAGTGTTCAATATTATCAAAGGCATTTTTAAATCTAAATTTATCAGAGCCGCTTTAAGAGCGCAATCATTACAAATAGTAATACTATCTCGAATAGTTAATAAAAGGTGATAGATGGTTTTCTGTTTAACAGCCACATATTGCAAATTTTGTAATAACTTATCCATGTAGTCCTGTAGTCTGTTTTTAATACATCTACTAAAAATTTTGATATCTGTATTAAGAAGGGATATAGGTCTATAATGGCTAACATGAGATGGTTGAGCAGTTTTAGGGATAAAGACCGTGACGGCTGTATTAGGGCGCTTGATAGTCTCTGAAGCAAAGAACCATTCATTTACAATCAATGTTAGTGTATCGCCCATTATATCCCAAAATTTAACATATAAACGGCCAGAGATAGAGTCGGGCCCAGGAGATTTTCCTTTTTTTGCAGCATTTACAGCTCTTTGTACTTCATTTTTAGTAAACGGAGCACATAAAATTTGATTGTCTTCATCATTTAGCACTGCAGGCACACTGTCAAGTAATTTATTTTCGCAGCCGGTAGCAGCAGCGACCCCAAATAACTGGTAGTAATAATCATACAGGGTGTTACGAATATTGTCCTGAGTAGTCTGAATGGAGCCTTGAGCATCTGTGAGTGACGTGATAAGTTTCCTCCGTCCACGTTTGGCTTCTGTTAACACATGTGTAAGAGAGCATTGTTCTTCTTCCGGAAACCCTGGAACTTTACTACGTAACCTAATCCCTTCCATTTTATGTTTATGGAATTGTAATAATTTGGCTTTGTATTTACGTACAGAGATAAGGGCCGAGCGATTTGTCATCGCTTCAGTTTGTGCCTCTAATAGACATCTATAATAGAAATTATAAAGTTTTCGCTTATCAGCATAAATTTCAGAGGAATACCACCTACAAAAGCTTCGGATTTTGTCCTTACAGTATTGATTCCACCACTCAATATATGTTTTAAACCACTTCTTTTGTTTAAGCCAATAAGCCCACTTTTTAGAAAAGAGCTGACAAAATGACTCATCATTGAGCAGACTTTCATTCATGTGATAATATCCCCGTCCCCGAGCAATCTTCTGGTCATTAATTTTAATTTCCATTATTAAACAGAGATGATCAGTGAAACACGTGGGATATCGGTATACAGAAACAACCTGGGATTTGAAGTTATCATTTACATAAATCCTGTCTATCCTTGAGCTCGAAGTTTTTGTAATAAATGTGTCCCCCCTTAAATCTGGGTGTTTGAAGTCCCACACATCTACCAAAGACAAATTCTTTACCAATTCATTTAAGGTAGGGCAATAATGGTAAGTTGGTTCTGTTGTGTGAGTTATACTTGAATTATGATCTCCGCCAAAGATAACATTATTTGGGCCACTAAAAAACGGCGCTACCTCATTTGCATAAAAATTATTCCGTTCTTTTCTATTATGGCTTCCACTGGGCGCATAAACATTGATTAGAGTTATATCATTAACCTGACCTTTGATAATTCGACCATTAGGATGTAATTCTACATTTGTAAGCGGGATGCCTTCTTTAACCAAAATTGCAGTACCAAGGCTATTATATGTACAATTATTATATACATTATATGATGGATGTACCAGTGGCGGCTGGTGACAATTTATTAGGTAGTGACAGAACTATATTATTATTATTATTATTATTATTATTATTATTATTATTATTATTATTATTATTATTATTAGAGCATATATAGAATTTCAATTTAATTATAATCGATTGTGCTTACATTATCAGTAATCAGGTAGGTACTGGTTCTCTTGCTTCTTTCACTGAAATTCAATTCTTCTTCATGCCAGTCAGTTATATATTGAAGTGAATTCAGAAATCAAATTTGGGGAATAAATCTTGAGATCCTCTTATTTAAGTAAGTTTGTTATTTATCTTGTTGATAAAAAAGACACATATACACTGATATTGAATAAAACACGAGTACACTGTTTAAAAAGAAACACTTCACTTGCACTGTTTATTCTCTTCGAAGTTTCAACTGAACACGTTTGGTTGACTAGTTAAGATGCACGATACTGAAACTCCATGCGACGATTTTTCTTGCTGGAAAAGGCGTCGATAATTTTTTTTTTTGTTTTTTTTTTTGTTAAAATTATCTATCTCATTAACGAATGTCTTTTCACATAACAACATGCCTAACGCAGTTAATCTTTCCTCTTTCATGGTATTTCTTAGGAAAGTTTTTATTCTGTTCAACATCGAGAAATATCTCTCTGCTTCTGCTGTTGACATTGGCATAGTTATCAATAACTTTAAGAGTTTAACTGTTTCTTGAAACGTGTCGAACAATTCATCGTCTATAATGAACATTAAGAATGACACCGCGCCAGACACCATTCTCAGTTCGCGTCTCGAATAGCCCACTTGAAGTTCGCTTTTTAATTTCTTTTCCTCCAAGAAGGGATATTTTTTAACCATCTCACTGAGATAATTATCGGGGAACTCACTCCTTTTTGTAATTGTCAAATTCTTCTACAGCAAATAATCTCGTAGCTACAATGTGCTCAGTGAAGTGAAATCTAGATTTGATCTCCACTAGGATTGCATCACAAACTTCTAATGCTTGTCTTTTTTTGTCGTTATAGAACGCCTCACTTCGCCATATTTTTGCACATTCTCTTGCAGTTTCTAATTCGGTTTCTACTTCCTGAATAATGTCAATTTGTTCTCTGACTGACTGCATACCAAGTTGAAAATTATGCAGATGTTTTCGAACCTTGACAGGATCAGTACATTTCTTCTGTAGTTGGCTGAAAATAGTTTCTACGTGTGGCATAATCTTGTGGAAAAAAGTCAACCAAAATACGAAATTTTCTTCATTTAATAATAGCTTGTACGCGGAAGATTGAGTTAAGTGGTTTGTAATGTTATATCTTCACAGTTTTCTATTGCTAACATAACATCAATTACATCTTTTCGATACTCGTAAACTGTATTTACTCCACGAGACTGAAAATTCCACCTGGTGTGAGAAACCCGCGGCAACCCCCAAGCAGTGTATATGAGATCGTGAAATATCGGCTGCTTTCGGATTCTGCGTGACAAGCTTTCGTTGTCACGAGCTAGAAGCAATGGAAAGCCTTTTCCCGTACACAGCTGATAGGGCGCGTATATGGTGATACCACTATGCCAAGCAGTATTCAGAAGCAAGGGCCTGGTGACAGTCACCGAAGCAGAGTTGCCACCGCCAGGTTTTTCGCGCTAGGTCTTGCGACTAAACAGATACGGCAGCGGGCAGAAAAAAGGAAGAAATTCAGAAGCAGTTATGATATTTAACTCGCTTTCTTTTAGTATTCTGAATCTTCTACCTCTCAAGGCAGTGACATGTCACGGCGTCACTGCCTCAGAGGCCGCCACTGGGATGTACGTTTACAATCTTTGGACCAACTTCTTGGAGAAAAGCTACATCTATTTCAGATTTAAGTAGAAAGTCATTGAGAGCTTCAAGTTTGACTGGCGATTGTATTCCGTTGATATTTATAGTTGCTAGTTTTAAGATAGTACACATAAATATTGTTATAGAAAGTTGTCTAATGTTAGCAACACACTTCATAATACCACACCACTATTTGGCTGCAAGCACTGTGTTTCTGAATGTTTAGGTAGGAGTAGAAACTGTTGGTGACTCACCTGAAGAAGAAACTGCGGTATCAGGTAGATATTCCGTACTCACTAATTTAGCTATAGACGACCGGGTGATCCTAGGTGATACTTCTAAGGGTCCCTGATCCGTCTTCTTAGGTTGTTTTACTTGAGCTATAGCCGTTCCTGCTTTCTTCCGTTTCTTGTCTTGGGAGGCTTCCTGGGAATTCCGGGCATCAGATCCTTTTTTCCCACTAGGACAACTCACATGGGGGAAAGGATGATCTTTTTCCTTGGACTGAACTGGGAAAATGGGACTTACAGAGGAAACTTCCGATACACTATAGATGCACTCTAGCTTCTGATCACCATCAACAACACTAGTGGAGGAGGAATCACTGTCTATCAAAAGCTTCTTTGTATCTTGTTCAATGACAACTTGATGTTCCCGTGGAAAATCTGACTCAGCCAGTGAAGAAGTACCATGTAAAGCTGGAGGGGCTGCAGATGAGGTCCTGTCCTGACTATCACTAATATCCTTGGGAGAGACGTTTTCGTTAATTGCTCCAGAACATGGTCGGCTAGGAACACTGTCTTTTGGCACTATCGGAGTAGTGTTTAGAGAACGGCCCTGTATCACAGGGGTAGTAAGCTCAGTCATTAACTTTGGAAAGTCAACATCTGACGTTAAAGTAGGCAAATTAGCAGGTTTAACCACATTGATTTCTTGGGTTGGCGAAACCCGAGAGCGTTCCTTATCACTTTCAGTATGTTCTATGGTTGTTGTTGAAACAAAGGCCCGTTTTTGACGCTGAAAACATTGATCTTGTAAATGATCTCTAGATTGGCAGTAATAACAAGTACGGTCCTGACCGAAATAAGTTACTAGGAACTTCTGGTTACGAATATCCAGGAAGGACGGTATAGGTTTAAACAAATACATAGTCACGATCTTTCGTCCAGATCTAACTTTATAAATATGAGTATCGTCATAAATTTCGTCTTTTATACTTTTACACTCTCCATAGATAGACAAGGCACGCGTGACATCAGTATCACTATATTCCGTGGGAATAGCATGTATTCGCACATAGGTTAAAGGTCGATCAGCTAATTCTAAAGTCACTGGGTATGTTCCACTATCATCGTGAAATTTAACACTATCACCATGATCTCTTAACAATTTGTCACACAACAAGTCAGACAATAACTTAATATACACACATTTACGATAAATATCCAACTCAATACTTAGTATTTGTTCTTCCTTTAACTTAAACGTAGTTTGAATAAACTCATGGATTTTTATTGTGGACGGACGGTTAGGAATCGCACGAAATCCTAATTTTAATGTATTGACACGTTTGATAGACATTTTATAATTCTAAATAAACTCACTAGTCACCACTAAACTGAAATATATTATAATCAAGTCAGCGTAAATTCCAAGCAAACACAAAGTACACTGGGCGCATTCAATGCCTCTCGCACGATATGACACTGGACGGACGACCAGCGAAAGACGTGTTACCTCTTGGGCAGCTAACACGCGAGTGTATCCACTTGACCACACACACTACCTACTGGTGCTTGTCTTTTTCTTAACAAATAAATGCTCATGGCTATAGATCATGTCGCTTCCAAAATTAAGAGAACAGTTTTTCTATTTGTTTCTATATTTCCGTACAACATCTTGGTTACAGAAGCTAATTTATATTTGGCAGACAATTTGCACCCTAGATTTAAGCCAATAAATGGAATATTTTACTCCACTTTCCAGTTCCTTGATTCAACTCTCCCCATGCCAATTCTGTTATTCCCTCTGCAACCGCGCTTTGCTCTGCAAAAATTCCCTCGAAAACATTATTGCCAGTATACACAAAACCGAACATAATTTTGTTTTTTGCTAATATTTTTATTATTTTATTATATTTTTTGGAAATATCTCCTTATATGGATTGCTTTCTATTACCTCCACTTACTAATAACTGAATTTTACCCATAAACATAAGGAAAATGGAATAATTGCGAAAAATCGTGAGTTACAGTATACGCGCAATTTTTTTTGCGCATGGGAGTACACTCATGTCCAAAATGATTGTCGCATATCTATTACATTCACTGTCTTGTAGACAGAAGAAATATCACTGACTTCTTGTAAGAATATAATTTGATAATGATTTTGCAGGGTACTTTTAACACTTGATACTATGTGTATAATCGGGAAATGTATGTTTGTGGTAAATTTCATAGGAAAAGAATTATAAATACGAAAATTAGAATGAGTAAAACAAAATGTTGCCAAATGAACAAGAAAGATATATTTTCGTTTTATTGTTCTTATTTACTGCTTTGTTGACGTAAAATTTGCCACATACATGTCTTTGCCGATTATACACATACTAACATTGTAAGAAATACCGGGTGAATTCGTTATCAAATAATATTCCTATAACAACATATTTATAGACATGCGACAATAATTTTGGACATGAGTGTACATATAAGTTAGGGGGCGCCGAATTTCATGTTTGCCCCGGGAAACCTTCTACGAATAAGGAAAATATAATGTCCATGAAGTTGACAAGCCACTTATGTCAGACCCCAATTTCGAGTTAGTACTCTACAGATAACGTGTACCTTTTAAATCATGAGTATGGGTCTTGTAACTGCATGCCAATAGGCCCACATCTAAGAATCTTCTCAAAAATCAGAACTGTTAGAACAATGTAAGTGTACATTAGTGCCATTAATATTAATGTTAATGCCTCCATCGTATAGCTCTTGGGGTAATAATATGACTTTAACACCTTTATACATCAGGCTCGCCGTATTAAAATTAGCCAAACGAACATGATAACACCACACTCTTTGTTAAAGTTTCAATGCGTCCCTCAATTTTCGCAAATATAATGCGCAATATGGATGTGCTGCCTGACATGCCCAAGTTAGCTAGTTTGTTGCAACTATTGTTTATCTGTTATTTATTGCTAGTCTGCAAAGTATTCCTTACATTAAAATGCCCTTGTTCTTGATAGTCATTGCGTATGTAGAAGTAGTATGTGCATTACTGTTAGAAGATATCAAAAAACTATAGATAAAAGCTGCTACTTAGCGGTTCATATTTTTATTTTACAGTACATAAACTAATAATAATAATAATAATAATAATAATAATAATAATAATAATAATAATAATAATAATAATAATAATAATAATAATAATAATAATAATAATAATAATTCAGCATAAAAGTTATCAATTGCATCACATTGGCAACAAGCTACGCATATTTTAACTTCATAAAAATCATTTCTCACGATTTTCTCGGAAACTACTCATGATAACTTATCTTAATTATGTCATTTTGTTTATCTCGGTGTCATATACGGTATGTCTTATCTCTGGACAATATCACAGTAAAACAAAAATTAAATATTAGGAGTATATCATACTTTTGGGCTACATCTCATTAACCATGGAAATATTGAGTAGTGTATACTTCAGGATGTAAGTTTCAGCGTAACTTGCATTATACAGTCTTGGCATTACAAAAAGGAAATTTGTTCCTTTGCATTAGAACAAAATTCTTAAGATTATGAAAAGGAAAATATTTTTTCCGAAATCCGGAATTTTTCCGAATTCGGAAATTTTCCAAAATCCGGAAAGTAAAATTTCTGATTCCGGAAAATACATTTTCCGGAATCCGGATTCCGGAAAATATTGACCATCCCTAGTGTATTTCATTCTGAAATATATATTTGAATGAAATTCAGATGCAAAATATTCAGAAGAAAAGTATCAAAGGTTTAATATCCAAATCAAGGTTAAGACTTCAACTTTTACGTCTTGTTGAAGATTTCTGTTAAGCTACAGCGAAAAACCACAAACATGAAAAACATAAATTGAATTTAAAAAAAAAAAAAAAACTTGATAGGTTACTATTCAGTCTCTTGTTCTTTGATAAAAATCTTTTGTGGTTGCATCTTTTATTCAAATATTCAACTTACAACTAGTACAGTTATGTAGAAAACTACATTTGTAATTCAAATGAATGGAAAGGTTGTAACCAAATATTTTTAAAGTTTAATATCTTCAATAGAGAAGTATTCTATCGTTAACGCTTAACTGCTATTATCATAACCATGGGCAGCGATTTCCCATTCAAAATCAAATTAAATCTGTAGAATTGAGTTAGAATTTTGGAAGGATATTTGACGGAGTGCATATTGAGAGATATAATATCAGCATTTGATAAACAGTGCCGAGGAAAATAACTTAAAAACATTTCAATCAGATCAGTTGTGTGATCGAAATCCAAGTATAAATCAAGATCTCTATGATATACATGATAAAATTTAAGTGCTTGTTTGTGTCGTACAAAATGATGCTCAGATGAATAGTACTGAAACCAGCTGCTACTTAACTGAAAGTTAAGATTTTCCTCAAAAATTGCAAAAACCCTAAAATGATTAGGTGTGTATGTATTGATACTAGTGATGTGCAAATGCAAGACCAAGATCAAGACCGGAGTGGTCTTGGTCTTAGTCTTGGTCTTGCACATCGAGTCTTGGTCTTGGTCTTGGTCTTGCACACCCAGTCTTGGTCTTGGTCTTGGTCTTGCATGCAAGAGTCTTGCAAGTCTTGCATTTAAGAAATCTCAAACTTTTCATAGGTAAATTTTACTATGGATATAAGGGATAATAAACTCTACAATGCGCCAATAGCATTGTAGAAATACAATGCATGTTTCTAAATGTAATATAGTATAACTTTGTGTAAGTATCATTATAGTGTACAACATAGGTGATGACCTTTCCTTTTTCAATGGGTGCCCACGTTTCACTACTTGTAAGATATTCCTAAATCACAACGTTTCGTAATCTGTTTATATTTTTTAACAGATCCAACACTCCACTGGTTCCCAAACTGGGGAGGCTACCCCTGAGACGCATGAAAGGAAATCAAGACGGCACAGATTATTGAAATACCACGAATTGCAAAATTATTTTTACACTCTAAAGGCGTCAGATTTTTCTTTTTAACCACGATTAGCTAATCCTTGTATTAATCAAACTTCCAATTAAATATTGAGATTTTGTTTTACTGATTCCAATATGTACTCTATGGGGCAGAAACATTCACATTATGCAAAAGTGATGAAAAAATTGCAGAATTTCGAAACATGGGCATGGAGAAAAAAGAAGAGAATTAGCTGTATTGAACGAAAACAAATGAGAAGGTGTTTGAAATATTAGCAGTAGGGGAAAAAAAGAATAATTTTAGATATTGTTAAGAGGAGAAAGAGGAACTGGTTAGGATATTGGCTTAGGAGGAGCTGTATTATGACGGACGTGCTAGAGAAAAGAGAGGGAGAGAGCGAAGGAGACTAGTTGAATGAAGGTATTAAAACAGAAAATTGCTACGTCAAGACGAAGAGACTAGCTGAGGACCACCGAACGTCGAACCTTGTCTGTTGAAGCAAATAACCTGCCGATAATGGCAGAATATCTATTATTATGATGATATGTTCAGCAATATTGACCAAAAAAAGAGGAAGAGAAAATTAAAATAATAATTATTATAATCAAACCTCTTAATATTTTAGAATAATTTGAGTGAAAACTAAAAACAACTCAACTGTCTATGTCTTTTATGTAAACTCAATTTATACAAATACTGTTGACCTGTATTAGAAATACAAAATAACGGCATCAAACTCCAAGTTATTTGAAGTCTCACTTGTGAATATGGATTACTAGCATTAAGTACCCACTTCGTTCGGTTAAACTAAAATAATAATAATAATAATAATAATAATAATAATAATAATAATAATAATAATAATAATATATTTCGTTAGTCAATTTGTAACAAAAATGTAGAAGAGAATGTGAAAATCTTTAGAGAACAGCTGTATGAGAATGGTTATAGTAAAAGGGATACCATTAAAGCATCTGTGGTCTCTGGGAAAGGTAAAAGTAAGGAAGAAAATGAAGGGGTATGGAAAGGCACTGTAGGGCTAGGAGAAGATACCGAGATGTTAAAAAAGATGTTAAGGAAGCAAGAGGCCAAAGTGTATAGAAAAGGTAGCAGAACGTTGTTGAACATGGTCAAAAGCAAAGGAAGGCGAAAAGAAAAAAAAGAGATCAGAAAGGTGTCATTTATTGTATAAATTGTAAGGATTGTGATCTGAAATATATTGGGGAGACGGGGAAATTATTGAAAGAAAGGATTAAACCACATAAAAGTGATGTGAGATATGACAGAGAAACTAACGCAATCTTTAAACACGTAAAAGAAAAACGACATGATGTGAACTGGGAAGAAGTCATTGTGCTGGAAAGGGAAAAAGGGTTGTGGCCGAGAAAATAGAAAGAGGCTTGGTGGATAAAAAAGGAAGGGGATGTAAACTTAATGAATTGGACCAAAGGTATCAGCATTTAATGAAGAATGGAGGAATTTTATTGATAAATACAGAAAAATGTATGTGAATTAATGTATTCAATGGTTGTTTGCTCCTTGTTGTTTCTTTCTGGTAGAATGTTATGTTTTCCTATTGGTCAGTTCAGATAGATTTCCACGCTTCTGATTGGCTGTTTGAACAGGCCAATGAGAGAGCAGATAGGGAGATGAATTGTGTATATATACTTGAGTAGTTTTTTATTCTATTGTGGAATTATCTCATACAATCAAGACAATCATCGCCAACCACGAAGATTTAACTGCTGCTGATCATCCTCCCTCCATCGCCGACTTACTAGAACCTATCCACCCTATAGAAGTTTATGAAGCTATCAAAAGCAGGAAGAAATCAGCTCCAGGACCTGACAGGATCACCACACAGCATCTAAAAGCTGCCCCACCAATACTTCATGCCAAACTTGCTGAATTATACACCGCTAGTCTCTTTATTGGTTATCTACCTTCTGCCTGGAAGACATCACACACCATTCTCCTATCTAAACCTGGAAAACCAACTAACCTCACTTCCAACCTTCGACCAAAAGCACTCACTAATATCTTCTCTAAAATCATGGAAAAAATTCTGGTCAGAAGGCTTCATCAAACCTGAACAGCATCAAACTTATAATACCACAGCAAGCAGGTTTTAGACCTCAACACAGCACCATCGATCAACTAATGAGGATATGCCATGACATACAAATCGCATTTTCCAAGGGCCACATTACTGGCGCAGCGTTCCTGGACGTCACAGGCGCGTTTGATTCCGTTTGGCATGACGGACTTCTGTGCAAACTTACATATTACAACTTACCTACAACTATCATTAGATGGATACATAACTTTCTATCAGACAGAACCACCAGGATCAAACTTAACGACCAATACTCCAACAATATCCCTATCCAACGAGGAGTTCCACAAGGGTCGACAATCGCACCATTAATTTATCTTCTCTATGTCAATGATACACCCATCAACCTGGAGTTCACCACAAAACTTGGACTTTTTGCAGATGACACTGCATATTAGACCTCCACATCGCTTACGCGCAATGTGCTCAACCGTTTAAGACAGCAAATAAATGAATTTGCAAAATGGTGCCTTAAATGGAAACTGCAGCTAAACCCCAAGAAAACTCAGCTCATTCTCTTCATTCCACCTCGCAGACGCCGACATTCCATTAAGGACACACGTAATAAAATTAAAATTCAAAACCAAGAGGTCCCAATTACAACAGCAAAATATCTTGAGTTCTACTCGATAAACGACTAACTCTTAATGCTCATATACAAGATGTTAGAAAGCGTGCTATTCGCACTATAATAGCCATTAATAGATTAGGCATAAACCCTACGTTGAACCTCAAAAATAAGCTTTACTTATACAAAATGATCATTCATCCCACGCTCATCTATGGACATCCTCTATACTCTAGACATAATGTAGCAGACGTATCGAGAGCAGAACGCTACTGGATAAGGAAAATCACAAGCAACTTTCAAGGTTATGACGCTAAGCCATATTACAAGCAATTTCGACTATTACCAATTAAAGATGTAATCATCAAACTCAACAGAAAATACAAAGAAAGAATTTTGGAAAAACAGTTCTTCAAAGATAATTTCACCGACCTTGAAAGAACTCCAATGAACCCACCCAAAATTACCCTTCACGCTATCCTAACCATGTAAAAAAAAAAAAAAAAAAGCCATTCAATATACACCTAAATCCCAATAATACTTACGCACGTTCCCCACCACCCGCCTCCCAAAACTTAACCAAATGAACAATTTTCCACTTCTCAACCTAAATACACACACCCATACTACAATAAAAACTCTCAACAATAACAACCAAACTAGCACACCAAATTCAACATTAACCTCACTCAATACAACTCGGAGCCACAAGTACAGAGCCACCAAAACCAACTACACGATATATAACTCGGAAATGCACAACATCGGAATTACACACAAGAGAAGCAACATCTCAGTGACTTATTTTGTTAACTTCTTGCCACACCATTCCATACTTTGCACTGGGCAAAATAGCATAACTGCTAGAAGCCCGTCTCTGCCTGCTTGTCGGAGAAAAGTTATTGTTTTGATTGATTGATGATTTGTATCACTCAGTGTACGTCTGATGAGGATCTTGGCTAGAAGATCGAAACGTCACGTGTAAATGTGTGTTTTATATTAAATAAGTGCAGTCTTGTTCAGCAGTGTGTTTATTTTTCAGTATAATGTTATATCGCTCAATCCTCGATGTGTCGTATACCTAAGGAGGCTAAAAATTATATTGATAAACAATTATTCAACGTATAAGCATCCGCCCATGAAATCAAACTTGCGGACACATGCACTAAGTATTTGCCAGTGTCATGAAAATGTTATTTCGATATTAGTTTTAAGAGTACACATTGAAAATTTCCAACGGATGCTTGAGTCTCCGTGAGTATGGAGCAGCCAAGGCCATACCCATGTAGTCGACACGTATGGTGTACAGTATTACCAATGTTCAATACTACATTTCTCTTTAGTTTTGCAAGAAAAACACCACTAATATGTTTTGAAACGAAACGAAATATCTAGTTTAACGTCCCACGCTTATGCATCGAGGCTAAGGGAGACGGTAATGATTAGAAACGAATGAAATGGTGGAATATGGATAATCAATTTTGGCCAGGATATAAAGAGACAAAAGTTAGGAATAGAATTCATTGATAGAAGTTATATTAAAACCAGATGTGGTAGAAATAATTCATTTCCGGATTTAATCTATAAAACAACAGAACAAGAAGCTGTTTCCTACAATCGATTAAGCGTCCAAAAAATACATTTCATCTCCATCCTTTATTCTCTACTAAAACCGGAAGTGATAGACGACACAGCTACCACAACTTCCATGTTTTAATATTGATCTACATACAGTAAAAATGGTAATAGATAGTGAGAATCGGTTTGTTGGAATCGATTTAGCGTTCTAAAAATAAATGCCATTTTATCTCTTAACCCTTTATTCAAACGAAAGTGGCAAAAACGTGGCAGGTTTAACGTTGATCGCTTTAGAGTAAAAACAGTAATAGATAGCGAGACGTGGTTTTCTGCGATCAATTAAATGTCCCAAGAACATATTTCCTCTCCAGACTAAATCTCTCCACTGAAACAGGAGTGGTAGAAACATACTACCGCTTCTGGTTTCAATATTTATTTATTTAACAAATTCCCAGATACAGCATAACTTTGTCATTTTACACAGAAAAATGTTAACAAATAGGAAAAAGAAAAACAACAACAAGTACAAAAGTAATATTATTTCGCGAAAACTCGTTTAATTGCTCCTTCAAACACCAGATAGCTTGAAAATATGTCCACATCAGTTGCTAAATGATTGTAACAGTTCAGTATTCTGTAAAAAGAGACCTCTGTATAATTGCCAACCTAGGGCGGGCAAGATGGAAGAGGTGGGTATTCCCTGTTGTGCGGGGAGGGACACGTAAGGATAGTTCCTGAAGTAATGTTTCGATCTTAAGTTTCATTAACTATTTTATGAAGAAATTTCAGGTCAGAGTTATTTCTGCGTACTCCCGGAGTCTGGATATTAATATATCGCAAGAGTTCCTCCTTAGGTAATATTCCAAGTGAGAGGACACGAAAGCATACTAGTGCAATAAAGAAATTAGGAATAGAATCAAGTTTAGAGAGATGTGTAGGTGCGGCCATCGCCCATATGGGAGAGCAGTATTCGATCTTGGGCGCTATTAGAGTTTATAAAAAGCTGCTAATGATGAAACAGTACGTAGTTCAGTAAATCGATAAAGAAGCCCCACCATGCGCATTGAATTCTTAAGTATTGAGGAGATGTAGTCAGAGAATGTGAGTTTCGGATTAAAGATGACACCAAGATCATTATGACGAGCAGAATGTGTAATAGGAGAATCGTTGATGTGGTATGTGGTGGGAACAGGAGACTTTTTCAGTATAATGGTAATACTGTCACATTTCTTGTTATTGAGTTTCATATACCACATTTTACACCAGCCTATAAGATAACTTATGTCTTCCTGTATAGCAATCATGTCTTTGAGACACGATATTTCTCTTTATAATTTACAATCGTCACCAAATAGTAGAAGGCCACTAGAATGAGCTGATAAGTGAGAATAGAGGTCATCCACATACAGGAAAAATAGCAGGTGCCCAAGTACACTCCCGTCTGTCACCCATGAGATCACAGGTTGGGGGTTAAAATCACCCCTGAAAGAACAACTCTCTGTTTACGGTCTTTCAAGTAGCTAGTGATTAAAGAGAGAAATTTGTCATGTATATTAAATCTATTGGAAAGCTCGTGGAGAAGATGAATGTAACTGACAGAATCAAAGGCTTTCGAGAGATCAAAATAGATAACATCTAATTGAGTATTGTTATGCATACATTTAACTGCACTACAAAATAATTCCTTGATGTACGGTACACATGGCTGTACAACTTGTTTAATTTATATGAAATACAAATATCTAATAAAAAAACATTTTCTATCTACTACATTATCATAATTCTGTGGCTAAGACCCCAGCGTTTATCCATGATTCCAGCTCCCGAATTAAATTAATGTTTATCCTAATGATATATAAAGGTTTACATATTTCTTTTATGTTATCTCTCAAAATCGATTATCGTTATGTTACTAGCTGAACCGCTATATAATGACTGACCATTTTATTCTTATTTTGAAACTTAAGACTTTTCACTACGGCCATCCCATCTTTTCTTAATTTTAACGAGTAAAGAAAATACAGTAAATCTATTTATACAAAAATGAAAGTGACTATGTTTGTGATCTAATAACTCTTGAACCATCCAACCGATTTCTATCAAATGTTCAACATAAATGGGGTTTGCGCCTGGAATGGCTTTTGTCATTTCACTTTGACAGTACATGTTAGCGGAGAGGAGGGGGATATATATATATATATATATATATATATATATATATATATATATATATATATATATATATAACTGATCAAAAATGACCGATATTAGTGTTGAATCCATAGTTTTCGAAGTCGCTGAGATGGACAGGGACACTTCCGATGTCGTTTAAATCCAAATTCAGCCCACAATAGTAATATTATTTATGTAGATTACTTATTACCGGTATTTTCTGATTTTTCATTATATTTTCTTTCTTTCTGTCGATTTGAGAGCGTTTCAGTAGTAGTAAAGAGTGACTGGGAAACGGAACATAATGCTAATATTTCTTATTTTAACCCAGCGAAGAGGGAAATTGACATTAGTTTCAAATAATTAGAAAGTGAGCAAGGTAGTATCTACAATATGCTGTTAAATAATTTCTAGGTGCAAAATTAAAATTCTAGAAGGTGGTGGTGAGCACTTTTTTAACATCTATAAGAAATCTGGTTGAAAGTAAGAGTACTGCACGAACACAACTGAAAAAGAGAAAAGAAGTACAGAATGTTGATGAATGCTCCACAATGGGATTTTCGATACTCTTGCCTATGTAGTACTTGCGTATCTTAAAACCCGATGATTTAATACTTGGTCAAAAGGAAGATGGAGATCTATTGACTTTCATCTCAGTAACTCTTTAGGCACTCCTCAAAATATATCGCTTTAAATATTTCTACAGATTGATTTTATTTTACTTTTATGTACACATTTCTTCTTCAACTTCTTATACTCTCGATTACTTGTTTCTTTGTTGTTGATCGTCCAAAAAGGACTAAATTCTACAGTTTTGGTTCATTATCTGTTCAACAAAGAGCTAACTGAAAGTCTCCATCATCTTAATGTTTACTTCTTCTAGAGTACAGGATGACAGGTTTTCTGTTGAAACACGCGGCGGGGCACCTAAGGAGTGTCCACGAAAGTCTCGTGCACCATACATCTTTGAAGATCGTTGAAAAGTGTTTTTCAGTTTATCAGTGATGCTTCTTTGACAGTGATTCATCTCGCCTAATTTTCGTATTCATCTTATTTTTCTTTGAATACCTACTTATAGATGTTCTGTGTGTTTTTGTAATGTTGTCACTTCGTCAGAAGGTTTATTTTATCTTTTGTCTTGGTGAAGGACTATCCAATAGTCGAGAGAAAATAAATAATAAGCTCAATTCTTTAACTTTCAGGATGCATCAGGCAAAATGGCTCTTGCTGCTACTAAATATTAAGCATGTCAAAGCGTAAAACAGTGTTAGCCAGCTTCTTCAAATACAAACACCTTATTTGTATAGTTTATAACTTTTTCCCCTGTAACCTTTATTTATGTCCGGCCTATCAGTTATCATTTATTTTAGACATCATGTTTTAATTGAAAGTTTTTTTTTTTATGCATTTGCTACTTGGCATAGAAGTTTCATAACTTGTTTCGCTGCGTCAAATTCCATTTAAATAAATCAAATACGTATAACTTATACAATATTCTGTATTAGCGTGATGATATCTTATTGTCCCTGTACAAATACCCTACATATATATATATATATATATATATATATATATATATATATATATATATATATATATATATATATATATTGTGTGTGTGTTTCCTGACACCACGATAAGATAGAAAGTATAGATCAACCTGGGTGCACAAATGCTTCCTTTCGGAGCTATAGGCTGCTGAAAACATGAAAAAATGAACATTAAAGATCCATACTTCCATAGCTATGAGACCTACCGTAGTCGGGTCAAGACTTCACTTAGGAATTAATATATACACTATCCAAAAATGCATGTTTCAGAATCCTAAGGTACTCACGCAACAATTTTTATAGAGGGAGTTTGGCTACGCGCATATAATTTGAAGTACTCAACAAGTATCTGCGGTACCATTAATTAAGAACGAAGTAAGTAAAAAAAATATTGCACTATAATGGTGTGCACATGTTCTTCAGACTGTAAGAACTATATTATTATTATTATTATTATTATTATTATTATTATTATTATTATTATTATTATTATTATTATTATTATTATAGAATATTTGATAATTCAGTGCTGCATCTGAAATCGCAAAACGGGTCAGGCCAACGAGCGGCAGGAAGGGGGCATGAAATGAAATTTTTTTTAGTTTAACGTCCTACGATTATGCCCTTTACGCTAATTGTGAAGTAAAGTATGCAGGATTCATGAAAGGGGCATTAGATTAGTGAGATATTTAATTTATTTGTTTACTTCTTGAATTGACTTGTTTACTTTTAATATATAATTATTTTGATGTTCGTTAATTCGTTTTTTATTTTTATTTATTCATTTATAAATGTTTCAGATACAGATCTGTGTCCATTTTTCACTGAAACAATGTAACATAAAGTTGTGGGAAATATAAGTAAACTTCGTCTTAATAATAATACCTTTATTCCTTCGTTTAGCTGATAAAGGTTAACTTTCCACAAAATCAAATAAATCAAATATTGACCGGGGCATATGTATACAGAGTTTTCCAATATGATTGTCGGGGTTTCGTCATTCTCGCATTAGATGTGGGTAGTTGATACAATTTACGGAAACGAAAGGAAGTGTAGCACAACTGAACAATTTTTGTTCTTCACTTGTTTTTATGCCTCTGTTTCGAGATTCTGCGGCGGCAGTTTTGTAGTTGTACAATATGGTTGCTATTGTCCTTGAATATTATACAAGGTCCATTACATTTGTGCAACAGTATTTTGGGACGAGTTAAGAGACGCACACTCTGACAATACCATTAGAAGGTAGTACACACAGTTAAGGTAAGGGGTTGATTTTGCAAGCAGTGTGTGAAGATATTGTAAAGCTAGCTCGTGCAACCTACTTATGAGTCCGAAGAAATCGATTATTGCTGACTTCAGGAATTTAAAACTCCACCCACAATGTTATGGCGTGTTCTATGTAAAGATCTATCCATGAAAGCATACGCAAATACCGAATACATCTCATTTAGATGCTAACACTCGACGACCGTCGTACAGGGGAAAGGTTCTACACTGATATGTAAATGCTCATGACTGAGTACGACAACTTTTCCAAGAATCTGGTTTTTACAAACGAGGGACATTCCTGTAAATGGATAAGTAAACACACAATACCCGTATTAGGGAAAGGAGAATCCCACTAGTTTGTTGAATTAGTTCGGGGCTCCCCTAAAGTGAATGTATTTTGCACTGTGTCGAGAGAAAAGGTTACGGTTCCTCTTTTCATGGAAGAAACAGTTAGTGGGTTTAATTTTCCTTGGTATTTTGACAAAGTGGTTAATTTTTCAGTTGGTTAGAAGCAATTTCATTGCACAATTGAATGGACCCGTGCCACATTTCTAGAGTGAAGTGAGATCATTCTTGAACAGAAGACTACCTCATCGTTGGATTGGATCCAGAAGTGACGATGATGACGTATTCTTTCTGTTATGTCGCCACGTTCTCCAGTCCTTTCCCCTTGCATGTTTTTTTTCTTCTGAGGCCATGTTAAAGATACTGTTTACTATCCTCCATTACAGGGTACAATTGACGAATTGAAGATACACATAACCAATGATATCCACACTGTTACATGTGATATGTTTAGGCCGTGTATTGCAGAAAAAGAACCACTGCCTAGATATCTACAGGGTTGCTAGGGATCATATAGAATATTTCTAATAGTTCCCTATACTTTTAGTCATAGTGAGTTTTATGACATTTTGCATAATGTATATAACTTCATTTTATATAATACAGTATTTGATTTTAGTCCCGATAATCATTTTGAAAATTACAGAAGCAAATCATAACATTTACCTGATACAGCTGTATGAGATAGTTGGTTAGGCGAAACTATTATACACACTTCATCAAGCTCTTTTGTTATGACACCAGCAAAACGACAATACACAATATGGTTAATGAGATGTAGCCCAAAATCATGATTAACTCTTAAATTTTAATTTTTGTATTACTCTAATATTGTGCGAAGAGATTGACATACATCAATCCTTAAATGATATGAAGCTGAACACAGTCATACTTTAAGGGTGAATTCTCGTCAATTACTTTTAAGAAAAGTTAATTTTTAAGGCGATAATAAGTATGTTGTTCAAGAGAGGGCATAACCCTCTAACAGGGTTCTAGCCGGAACGGCTAGTCACTTACAAAAAAAAAAATATGTTGTTCATTCGCAATGGAATAGTTTATATTTTTATTCGAAGAAGTTACTTAATGTATTGCATTTGTAAAAATATATACTGTTAAGTAGCAGACGGTACCTATCGGTATCTATTGTTTTATCGTCTACTAACGGTGTCACACACAATCTTAATAAGGCGGTATACTGTATATTACTAGCAGTCCTGTAAATTATTACAATGTTAACTGGATTGTATGTTAATTTAATAACAAGAATAACGGAATAATCGAGCCAACGCCATAGTTTCTTGCTTCAATCCTAAATTTTGTGAGTTTGTGGTAACGCCATAGTCTATATATATATTCTAGCTGAAGTGCCCCTACTTCGCACGGGGATAATAGGTTTATAAGAAGTATTAGAACTCCGTATCCCTTATGATACGCATTTCAATGAAAGTATGACAAAAAACCCATAATGTCAGCCCTTTCCTACCCCCTTTTCCCCCTTTCCCCCTCCTCACCCCTTTTCACCTCATACCGATGGAGCTGAACTTGCACTTAAACGACATCAGAAGTCTCGCTGTTCATCTCATTGATCCTAAAAACGATGGATTCGACATTAATAAAGGTCATTCTTGATTATTTTTACATTTCAAATCTTCCTTCAAACCCTCAGTAGATTTCTTCGTCTCGTCTTGTAAATTTTCGCAGAACTTTTGTCTCATTTCGATATTTGAAGAGTTTTTTCTTGTCAAGTTCCAAATCTTCAAAACCTTTTCTCATTTGCTTAGTAAATCTATGTTCAATGTTTGTCCTGATTTGTTCTATAAATCATTATGCAATGACTTATTATAAATTATTATGCAATGACTTGCGTATCTTTAAATGTTGATGAATACTTTTCAATTTACCAGTTTATAGTTACCACTGTGAATCATGTAACACTAAAACAGTGTATAATGTCTAAGGGCTTAGGTGAAGTAGTGTTGTCTACAAGACAAATTTCTCGTCTCGTCCCGAATTTAAAAAAAAAAAAAATAACATACTTTTTGTCTTGTGGATCACACTATGTGTGACCTACTCTCCAATTTCACTTCCCTAAACTACCATTTTCAGATCCAATTTCTACCAAGCTTCTGATTTCTTTGAACGTTATCGTTTGAAAATATTCTTAACACACAAGTGAATTTTCCTATCATGATTAATTGGAAACCTTAAATATATTATTTATTATCGGCTTAGGAAGAGAATAGCTGCTCCCACGTTAATATTTGTATGTAACATGTGACCTGTTGTATTACAGAAATAATAATAATGCTTGTGTAACAGAGGAAGTCATTAGTGACATGTTCTGGAGCATGGAATGATTTCTGTATTTGGAGATACATAAATATCACTCGAGATAAGATTCCCAAGAAAGGCTTCGACTACATCTCCAGCTAAAAGGTGTTTGCCTTATAATCTCCACATGTAGGAAACATGCTATAGTGTTCGTCGACCCCCTGAGTTCTTTAACATGTACACATTTTAAGAAATTTCATGGATAGGTCTACATACATGCACGTAGCTTTCTTCATATATACATTACATCGATGACATCATGTATATTTTACCTTTTTACCTTCTTGTCGTATTATGATCTTTGTACATTCAGATTGTCCCTTTCCATACCAATTGTCTTATATCATATTTTCCTGTTCTTTCATAAATTATGCTTTATCGAGTTTTTTTTTCTTTCTTTCGCTTAGGTTACCAATCTCAATTTATTATTAGTAGCACTACACAATACACCCTAGTATAACAAAGAACAAGTTGTTCCTTCAGTATTACTACAAAAAAGACAATTGAACTACAAATTTCAGAGAGTTGCGAGGGAAGGGATTTAAAAATAAGACAAAAAATAACGACAAAAATCGAGGAAAATTCCATGAAGAGAGGAAGGTGTCTCACCATTCTTATAAGTTCTGAAAATAACCCTAATTACAACGCCGTTCAGAACGATTCACTTATGCTAATGGGAACAATTTGGGGGATCTTCGAAGTCGTAAGACTAGAATACCAAGTTCTTCTGAATATGAATTATGGCTATACATGTCTCATAAATTCAGCTCATGTTTCGGGTGGCCTAAACCGTTTAAGAATTAGCTTGGTGTCAAAAATAAGCCACCAGAAAATGCTTTCAATCTCACGTCGATTTCTGTGGTTTCTTATCTTTTTTCTTTTCCTTTTTATTTATTTCATTTTTTTTCACTTTTTGTTCAGTAGCTTCTAATAATGTTATTTATATTCTCTCACTCTCTTTTTTTATTTCTTTAGAATAGATTTTGAAGAATAACGTGATAGCTTGAAGGAAAAGAATTTGAAATAAACAGCCACAATTCCAACGAAACGACTGACACTCTCAATATGCTTTGTTTAGTTCTATAAAGAGTCCATACATAAATGTGTGATCAAATGAAAGTACATTTATTTTCCTAAATTCCAAGCCATTTTGCTGCACTTTTGTGTAGATCATAGGAAATTTTGGATTTAATATGTAGGTTGAGGATTTAAAATGTAATATCATATAGTATTTCTCAGTCTTATGCTATCGAAGTAACTACGAAAAAATACAATATTCTTGAAACTTACTAGAACTTTTAAAATGCACATAATCTAGTTAAAAAATAATAATTTTTAAATGATTTGTCATGAAATGTGTCAAAGTGCCAGAGATTTAACCGACTAATAAGTAGAGATACACATGAGACAAGTCACGAATCTTGTTTCTTCTCGTAAAAAAAAAAAAAAAAAAAAAAAAAACTAAATTTAAGTCGAGACACGCTTTGTGGAATTCGAGACGAGACGAAAATACTTAGTCTAATTTCTAAAATTATTTCGAAAACAAGTATTCAATCAGAAAGAGATACGTGTATTGGAACCAATACCTGTATTTATTAATTTATAAGGGTAGAGAATGCCTGAACTTAATAGTTAACATTTCGAGGTCAACTTTTTTAATTATTTTAGAAAACTATTGACTTACGGATACATCATATCAGATATGTACACAATAACGCACATTTAAGTGCTTTATTTGAACGATGAAGTTCTATACGTCACCAGTATATACTACAACACGTATATATGCTTGAAATTTCGTTTGGGCTGGTTATTCAAGTGTGGAGATTGATTATTTTTTTGTTTCTTACTTTAAGGTGCCTCTTAACACCAACCCTATACAAGACATTGCTCTATATCTTAAAGAGAAATCCAAGCCACATGAGCTCTCATCAAAAAGCGAACCCAAATCGTATATTAACCATATAGACACAAAGCAGAACGAATTATTTATGCCAATATAACAAGTGTATTGATTGTGTACGGTAATGCGAAAGATGGCAATACCTACTTGCGTCGTTATAATAAGCATAGTCACATCGAACTTATTTCTATAAAACAAACTGATATTAGCATATTTTTAGCAAATTATGACTATTCTAATCATAATTGTATTTGAGCCATAAATGCTCTTAGTCTCATCCCTAATTTTCCCCAAACCTGTATATCAGAAATGAAATAATGACATTACAATTTCTTTGTTTAATTCTCTACATAACATAACATACTACTTACTAAACTAACAATATGATAACTAGCCATTATTTCTAAGATAGTCTTCGTCCTTGCTTAGTTAGTCATGTAAGCTAATGAAATCGTAATTGAATTGAAGATTTATTTTTCCAAAATGAGGAATATATCGACAACACAAACTATTCCACTAAGTGATAGGAGCATATCGACAACACTCAGCCATTATACCTTCATAAAATATTTAATTTATTCTAAGTGCATTGGAGAGGCGCAAAATTTATTTTTCCTGAATAAATGGTTGTTGATACTTAATCAAGAATGAATGCGAAACACGTTGTATGTGTAATTAATTGGACATATTCGTTGACACGGTATAAACTCATCAAGATCAAAATGTTGCCTACGAAACGAGAAATATTTCGAATTTCGTAAGCAATATACCCTACTAGTTTACAGAAGTCTTAGGTCTCAAACACTTTCAGTGCTACATGATTCATAGTATAATACCTTTAAATTGATAAAATGGTTGTACAAACATAATGAAGATCATATATCAACGTTTAAAGCTACGCAAGTCACTACATAATATACTCCAGTAATAAGTATGGTTTAAATATTTATATCATCCTCTTTGTGAACCTCTCGTGACGCTAAAGGATTCTGATAACTTCTAGATGAAATTAAGAAGAAAAACAGATCATAAATTTTGCGCATAAATCTACAAACCGAGACGAGAAAAGCTTTTCTCGAATCGAGACGAGACGAGAAATAATGTTTCTGGTCAATAATAATTGTAATTATTCTACCATCACTGGAACCTCCTCAATTTAGAAACTTCTCTTTACTATCTTTTTGGGTTGATTTTGAGTGTAATGTCCCTTTCAGCAGCGAGGCTATATGAGACGGGACCTACTGATTAACGTGGAATCCGAACCACATGCTCTCCCGCCGGGAATACTATCTGTCTGTTTTGATAGGAGTACTAAGAGGGTCTCAATTTGGATTTAAACGGCAAACTTCACTGTCAATCTCAACGACCTTAAAAACTGCGGATTGAACACTTATATCTGTTGTTTTCGATCATTTTTATATGTCCCCCCCTACTCCCGCTAGGTGTGCAAGGGGTCTTATCCTTACTGGGAGAATGGAATTGGACTTAAAGAGCACCGAAACTGTCATCAATCAGCTCATGGATCCCAAAATTTATGAATGTGACACTAATATAAGTTATTTTCGATCATTTTTATAGGTCTCCCTCTTCTCCTCCTTTAGATAGTTCTACCCCCAACAGTACTCTTTTCCAGACTGCAATTAATATGTGTAGCAACTTTAGTTGAAATTGCTCCAAACGTTCCAGAATTATGGTGGAACATATAAACATAAACACACACACACACACACACACACACACATATATATATATATATATATATATATATATATATATATATATATATATATATATATATATGGTGCCTTCCATTTAAATTCAGGCAGAGCATGTACCATCACCATCTCAGAAATTGTTGAAACTTTTTTTTATAGCAACTAGACATGTTTTTAAGAGACCCATATTTTTTTGTTTTGTCGAAAAAAATTTTCCCGCCAAGTAATGGGCCATCAAAGACGGGGAGTACTATTTATGAATTGTAGAAGACATGGAAAAAGGTCAATTTCGGAGCCTCACCATTCGGCTATGGAGACAGGTAGAGTTATAATTCTTGTTGTGGTATGTACATAGGGATATAAATAAACTATATTTTATTATAGTTTGGTTTGCGCATGCGTATCTTTTTGTACATAAATTAACAAATGAATGTCAATTTATCTGAAAAGTCGAAGTTTGCGAATTTTTTTCGAGCACTTCCGGTTCGAATTTTAAAATTCTGTTTTAACGGTTGGTAAGACCTAGTTACCCGCTTTCCGAAAAAAAAATTGTATCGCTTCTGTGGTCAACCGTTTTGTCGCAAAAAATTCGAGAAATTGTAAAATTTTCAAAAATCGCCATTTTTGGGCGCCATTTTCTCGAAAACACCATTTTTTAAAATTCTGAAATTTTGTCAGATGGTTCAACCTTACCTGAATAATAAACACACCAAATACCATTCTCGACCAATGCTTCCTGGATTAACTGCAGCCTTTTGAAGTTAGCGAAGTTTCGCTAATTTTGATGTCACACTTAGCAACACTGGGAACAATAAAAGTGCAATGATTTGATGATGTTTGTGGTTCATATTCATTAAATGAAAAATAAATGGTTTTCTTGGCTGTTTTTTTTTATTATTTTGATTAAAAAGGCTCTGAAATAGTAAAATGAGCCTCCCTCTACTCCTCCGTTTTCTTAAACTGAAGTAATCGCGGCTGTGTGTATTCGCGGTTTTTTGTAAATGCAATGCTTTTCCAACTGTGTTACTTTAATTACCTTATTTTGTAAAACGTGCGCCACCGGTAAGCGCACGTCCGGGCTGAACGTGTTATGGCCTATATGAAACAGCAATTCTCAATGAATCGTCGACTAAAAAGAAAGATACTATGCGCAAAAGTGAAAATCCAATAAATCATTTTGTCGAAAAATATTGATCACAAAAATAAAACATCACATCAGGGAAATAATAATAATATTTAAAAAAATGTCAGTCTCTTCTAGTTCATAAGGTGTACCTTCAACCATCATATATTATATTTGGAGTATTGAATTCTTTGGCAAAGCTAACACAGCACTTTAAAAAATTGTAGATAATTAGAAACGTAATTGGGAATCGATGCTCTTGACTGTAGACCATCTAGTTAGCCAGACATTTTCTGGTTGTAGGTTGTAACGCCTTTTAGGCTTTAAGCAGGTTCTTTTAGTTCATATGTAGCCATTGTGAAGTTCAGCATTGTGCAACTTTCCCATTCTTCCATTTTTCCTTCATTTGGTTTCCCTAAAAGAAAAATCAATAGTATACACCCTACGCGATGAATGAAGTTAATCCGATCTTGACTAAAATTAATACGTTGCTAGACTTTGACGAGCTTAGCACATATACTAAACATTACACTGTACAGATCTTTGGGTCCCTATTTATGGGAATTTAGATCTAAGGTTTGGACTCAGACAAATCTCTGTAAAAACTTCTCTGCGCGGTTGATGAAAATTATCCGATCTTGGTGGTAGACATTAACGAAGTTAGTTCATATGTCAATACGCAATTATTATGGTGTGCATGTCTTTGGGTTCCGAGTTATGGACTATCAAAATTGAGGATCGAACTTAATGTGTATATATAATAACATAACAATGAGACGATTGATTAGCTATGTTATAGATGCTGAGTGTACTTATGATTAAAAAAAAATGCTTTGAAAATATCAGTGAAAGACTATTTCTTCCGTAATTGGGAAATTTAAGTTCCAGCTCTTTTCATACCAAATATTTTCCTGAAATTTTCACAAAATTTCGAGCGTTTGCAAATATCATTGGAGCCTATTTCTGTACAACATCCGGGGCCCATTCAGGTATACTATATTTCGTTCTCAGGTGTGTTTCGTTGTCAGATATCCAAAGATATCCAAGGAAATCTTAGGGACTTCCTTGTCCTCCCCCCAGGAACAGCACCCATACACTGAGAAAATTCCGTTATCAGGATAGCGGTATATTGTACAAATACACGGAATCCATAAGTTTATTACGGAAATCTGTACGGGGCATACGTTATCCATATGCTACATACGTACTGCCATTTTTACGCTTAGATGTTACATCATGCCTTTGCAGGATGTCTCACGTCTAATAGTCTTCTGTATATTACATTTCGAATGTTACATACATCAGCTGTTACTATGTTATATACGTTCATCTGTATATAAGATCTGACTGCCTATATACAGTTCTTTGTTTCAACGGAAGATGGAATACTTAAAATGAAAGTATTATAAAGTTTTCAGTTGTACCAGCGTTTCCCAACCGGTGTGCCGCGAGGAAATCGGGGGGAAATGTATATTTGTATTTCACATTACTATAAATCTACAATTTTAAGTTTCATACTGTGTTACGTTGCTGTACATTTTTAATGTTGGAAAACGTATTTATCATTGTCATGACCATTATTGCTTCTTTATTGTTGCAGACTATTTCGTAACTTGAAATTTTAACATATCATTCAATAAATTCAACAAAGCAAATATGCATACAAATTACGTACATTTGTGTTTTAAAAGTATAGGAGATTTGTTTACTTATTCGTTATTTAGTGATCTTCCCTTTTAGTTAAAGGTTAGATACAGTTTTCGAAAGAGAAAGTGGAATTTTAAAAACCCGATTCTATATTTCATTGCAATTGTTTTCTCGTATTTTAAAATTAGAATGAAAAATAAGCATAATAATTTACCACGGGGGAAAATCAGTGATCGAGCTTTCTTCATTCTAAGGAGATCAGTAATCACATAAAAATACCACGGTATTTTATATTTACAAATAATATATATATATATATATATATATATATATATATATATATATATATATATATATATGTATGTATAATATGGGCGTGCCGCGAGAATTCAAGTTACACCTATAGTATGCCGCAAGTTGAAAAAGGTTGGGAAACGCTGAGTTATACGTTTGCTGCAGGCTGTTACCTATAGTCGTACTTTAAGTCCAAAAACAACAGGACTTACACATGTAAACTACAATTTTACGTACGCCACATACGTTTTTTTTTTTTTTTTTTTTGTGTGTGTGTGTAGCAATATTTGCAGAATGCTCGTAAATTCGTAATATAAATCCAAATAGTTGCACTGAATACTTAGCTTTGTATATTGTTCCTTGCTTTGTATTCTATACACTTTGCATTCAGAATAAAATAACGTGGAAATTATTGCCCTGAGTTATATCATTTTACAAACACAGATTGAATATAGCACAAGTCACTAACTATATACTATTCAACTATTTGAAGGAAACAATGAACACTAGAGTAAACATTAAAAACACACACATACATGCCTCAAGCTACAATGTTACCATCATTTCTGAGTGAAAGGCTAACTTTTTATTATAATTTTGGAGTTTTTCATTAACCTTGACATGTCTTTAAGACACTCATTGTTACCTAAAAATGACTGTTATATAAGTAACATTAACCTTCTTCTTTTCTTTCATTTCATATATTTATTTAGTATTCAATTGGTATTTTGTCGATAATAATTAATGCAGTGACCCAGTTATAAAGTTTAAGCATAATGTTTCTCAAAAGCCATTTTTTTCACACTGCAATTAATTTTCGTTTGAGAGAAGCCACAGGCAACAAAATATGTTTTCGCTTTACAATGCAAATTAGCTTTTGTCGATAGACTAAAAAATATTCACAGAAGGGAGAGATTAAAAAGTGGTAGATGACAAGATAGGAAAGTGGCAAAATACAAGAAGAATTTTCCATTAATAACCTATTCAATCAACACATTGCGAATATCATCGATTAATTAAGTAATATGAGAAGTCAGAACACAAGGAAATCAATGCCAATAAAGTTTGTACAGTACGTTTAAGTATACATGGAAAAAATAACATTGTTTTTTATATTATACTAGTTAGTTACAATATCGGGACATGAATCATTTAACTTTGAAATGACGAAAAGTGAACTTGTGCATTGCCTTGTGCACTGAACGCGCCATATATCAAAGGTGACTCTCCAAATATAGCTTAACATTAATTCAGTATTAACCCTATCAATAATTATAAAGAATAAACCCTAAACACTTACATGCTTCATATAGTTATTTCTTTAAAAATAAAAAATAAGAACGTACAGTTCAATATTTTCTTTTTTTTTTTTTTAATTTGGCGAGTTCTGTCAAACTTTGTGCGTGACAAAAAAGTTAAGAATCAACGATTGAATAAAAAATATAATTCATACACTTATAAAATAATAACACAATTCACACTTATCGAAAGTCCGCATCGTTCAAGCTTGGAAAGTAAGGAACTTAATGTGGTTTGAGAAAATCTAACTTCTATCGTAATAGTCATGTTTCGGAGCAACGCAGAAGTTAGGTTAAGAATTTTCGATGTAATCGATTTCGAATTGTATTTCCCACATAACTTCATTACTAAGTTTCTTCAATATATATATATATATATATATATATATATATATATATATATATATATATATATATATATATATATATATGTTTCTATATTTTCAGAACTCGTCACCCCGAAATGAATTCAGATAGCACATTTGTTAAGATTAACATTAAATTCATGATAATGAGTTTACAGGCATATAGTCCCTAAAAACATTTCACATTAAATAATAATAAAAAAAAATATTTACCGCGTATCGTGTTTGTACACAAACCCCTTCTTTGATGTCTGTTCGTCTATTCTGAGACTGTCCCGAGAAAAAAAAAAAAACTTTATATCTTTATCTAAAACCGATGTTACAAAACGGCGCCTACTATTTACGAGGCTTCGAACCACGCTGGGGTTTCAACCTAGTGCTGTTGGAGGGCAATTTGCAGTCAGGGCTGACCTGGACTTAGGCTCAATGGGATTTGCGCTCAGTAATCTCAGTGAGGGTTACATTAGCTCAGACTCTCATTCATTCGCGGTCGGGTGACTCGCTATTCTCAATGTGACTCTTACACATTAACTTCATTGGGCTTGTTATCCTTAATAAGGACTTGGGCTAGTTATTCTTAGATTCGAAATCGCTTGTGATCATGCTGACTAGCCTCATTGGAGCTC
Source organism: Thermobia domestica (assembly GCF_964235325.1). Lineage (NCBI taxonomy): Eukaryota > Metazoa > Arthropoda > Insecta > Zygentoma > Lepismatidae > Thermobia > Thermobia domestica. Next base: position 210,855,687 of record NC_137457.1, on the reverse strand, counting down.
GCGCTCGCTCGGACTTATACTCAATGGGATTTGCGCTGTTCACTTGTGGGAGTCACGTTCACAAGAGCTTATTTATTGAGCTCAGTACTGATTGAGCCCAACAGTAGGTTCATGAACTTGAAGTGTTCAGAGCACAATTTAGTCAAGTTCAATTACCAGAGTTGAGAGAAAAACAGACAACTTTTGTATGGTATGCCTAAGTACAAGAAAAAGTTAACACTTAAAAAAATTAAAAAATAGATGTTTATAATGTCTACTGTAAATATCTAGACATGAATATTTTAAACTCTTAATTAAGCTTCAGATACAGATGTGCAAAATGACAAAAAGTGGACTTAATTCTTTTCTACAGTGAACGCAACATTTGTAAGTGGGGGTAATGTTGATGTCAAGTACGTACATTTGACAGAACTGGTCTTTCTTCAGCACTACACTATCTCGTCTTCAAGAGAAATTGATTGTGGGATCATGCTACAAGTGCATGCACACGTTGACGAAGTATATACTGTAGTAAACTAACCTTCGGCTTGTGGGGACTTCGCTCCCAGATTCCCCCATTTGCTTGGTCAACGGCCTCTTATTTCAGCCTTTGTTTCCGTTCTTCGCACGGCAAGAATGCGTTTATGCGTTATACTTTGCGAAATTTTAAAGTTCTTTCTCCCTTAGAATGGAAATTTCAATCAATATGAATTGATAAAAACCCATGTCGGCTCGAACGTTAACTATATTCAAAAATTTATTTAAAATGATTCACCTCTTTCCCCCGACAATAAGACTGAAAACTTTAAAATGTGTCCATCTTATTATAACAATTGCAGATCCCACCATTTTCTTCTCGCCTTTTTTTCTTCCTTTCTACAGCAAACATCACAAAGCGCCCTTTTCTTCCCGCCGTTTTCTTTCCTTCTAAGGTAAACACCAAATAAGATTGAAATGTATCTTTAATTATTTTAAATTAAAAGCTTAAATACCAAATTTCATGCCTCTAACCTTAAGGAAATTTCGAGATAAGATCATCTCGTTTTAACAATTGCCACCCCACTCTTTTTTCTTCCTGCCATTATTCTTCCCTTGTAAAGGAAATATCAAAAAACGCTGAAATGCGTTATTATTTTATCTTATTATTTTAAATGAAGAGTCCAAATACCAAATTTCATGTCTCTACCTTTAAGAGATTTCGATGTACTTTTCTTATAATTATTATAATCTCCGCCCTTTCCTTCTTGCCACTTTTCTTTCTCTCTAGGTCAAATATCAAGAAGTTTTGCTCGTGACTAATTAGTAGAGATGCAAGGGGTCGGAAAAAAAAACGGCTTTTTTGAAAAAAACTCGTTTTTTTTCTGCTTCGCTTTTTTGCTTGGGAAATTTTGGGCTTTTTTGAAAATTCTGCTTTAAATTGATAAACCAGATTTTGTTTCGCTTCTCTACAACACAAAAAGTCATTTAATTAGTGGTTGATGCCGATAATAATATAAAACCTCGAAAATAACCATGAATTTCGAAAAGATATTTCAAACAGTTTTACTTCTCAACATATTTACATTATGAATTTCAAAGGATTAACCAATGCATATAATAAGATTTTTTTTTTAACCTCCTACATACAAAAGTAAGCAGGGTTGGCAAGAGCCATGGTTGTTTTTGAAAATGCCAAAAACCCGTTTTTGGGGGGGGAGTTTAAACTAGGCTTTTTTGGTTTAAATCAGGTTTTTTGGGGTTTAGACATTTTGCTTTATGTATTTATATTACATATTGACAGAAATAAGTTTGTTTCGCCTTGGTGTTATTATGCAACAACGGGGTTATGCTGGAAGAGGTCACATAAGCTTAAAGAAGTCCGGTCAGTAAATTTCTTAAATTGAGAAACTCCCGCCCTAGCCATCGGGAAAATCCCGTCATTACTCTAAATGTAAAACAATAACGGAAAAAATCCTATTATTGCTTTGCATGTAAACTTTAAAGGTCAACGTATCATAATCAGTACGCTAAAACTGAGGTATTAAATTACAAATTTAGTGCGTACATATCATTGAAAGTACAATCCAAGCTAATGTTGGAAGCTACGTAGGCAATCGATAAATTTTGTCAATTTATATCAGTATATTTAAGCAACCTTGGCTTCTTTATAAAACAACAGGCATTCAGGAATGCAGAAATATACAATTTAGTTTCGTTTCGTATGTTCAGGCTTAACATCCTTACGTAATACCGAGGTTATCAAGGAGAAGACTTTCGCTTAAAGTGACATCCGAACCGCTACTTTGTTTACGCATGAAAGAAGGGTTGTGGTTCGACCGAGAATTGAACATGGGACACCTTGATTAAAAGGTGAAAACGAAATAAAACTAATGCAGATGGTTTGATGTATGGAAACGTCACCATGAAGTTCACACGATTCGCATTTTTCGTTTTTTTTTTTTTTTTTTTTTTTTTTTTGTTTAAACCAGTTGTTTATTTAAAAGAAAGAAGAAAAACAGCTGGTGTAAACCAGCCAACCCGAAAAGTAGATACTTCTTTTAAAAAAATACTCAAATAAGTAGCAAAATTCTATGTAGTATTTTTACTTCAAAATATTCCATACCCTCTTTTTGGAACAAAATAAAATTAAAATAAAACATAAGAAAAATACTTAGATTTATATGATACACTTAAAGGCTGCACACCTAGAGCTTTTGGTTTTGTATATTCTTGAAATTCTACAGTTTTATATAAGCACCATCACGGTTTATTCAGTCCTCAAGTTTTCTGTATTTTTAACAAGAGGGATTGAACATGAAGGGTGTGAGATAAGAACATGGTAACCCATAATTTTACTATTTTAAGAAATTAGAAATTTTCTGCTGCACAATCCATTTTGAAAGTCGGAAAGCTGATTTTTCACATAAGCCTATACATGAGGGATTAAACGAAGCGGTATGCGTTGCTGCCTATCTGATGCTGCGTAACTCAGCAATTGAAAATTTGTTAGTTACCATGTTCTTGGCTCACATCCTTCATATCATTATGGAACTCTCCCCACCCCACCAACACACACAAAAAAAAGGACTACGGAATATATTTAAGTTAAGATAAATACAACTGCACAACAAACATGATTGACTGGAGCTTTTGCGCTTCTATCGAGAAGTCCGGAATTCAACTCAGCATTCGACTATTCTGACAAAACTTTTCTTCATTCCATCTATGAAGTAGAAATAGTGCGTGTACTGTGAGTTGGCTGACTTCATTTCTTATTGTTTTTAAATCGTTATTATTACTAATTACCAGCAGTGACGGTTTTGCGAGGGTTAGGGGGGACGGTCTTTCGGACTGAAGCCTGTTCCCCAAAATTACGGAATGTCTAAAACAAACGAAATATCTATTAGTTATGCCTTTACTCATAAACTTTAAGCTGCCGTCAAATAAAAATTACGAATGCTTAGAAAAACTAAACATTAGTAAGAAAAAAACCCTCCCAAAATACTTTTCTAAATCCGCCACTGATTCTCAGTATAAACTGATCTTCAAGGTTGTATCCGGAAAATTATCGCTAAATATATAAACGAAACGAAATACAGTATTAGTTATGCCTGTACTCATAAACTTCAAGCTCCTCCCAAATAAAATTAGGAGATTTTAGAAAATGAAACAATCAGAGAAACTCGTCCCAAAGTACGTTTCTAAATCCGCTACTGATTATTTGTATAAATTAGTATTCAAGGTTGTATCCGGAAAATTATTGCTAAATCGTTGCACAGCTACAGTATAACAGAAATGTGGAAGTACGGTTAGACGGATATATTGAAAAACGTACGCTTTGACGGATATATAGAAAAACGTAAGTTTAACTTCTGCGTTAGAAGCTAGAGTACTAAGCTCTTAGAAATGAAACAGACGACAAACTGAAATGATATCGAGAAGAAAAAATATCGATAACTCGAAAGTTAAAATAAAGTTAAATAGCCTCTAAAATTGCCCTCAAATACTACATTCTTCATGTTAGCTTTAATTCGTAAAACATGTGCTCCATCCATCTTGATGGTGAATTTTAGAGCGAAATATGGATTTAGGTCATGGAATTCTTATCTAAGTATAGAATATACTATAAGAAAGCTATTTAGATAGAAAAATCATGAAAATGAAAAAAGCCAAAATTTCCAAAATTCTCGTTTTTTTCCCCAAAAAAGCCGGCTTTTATGTGAAAAAACCATCGATTCAAAAAAGCCGGCTTTTTTGCATCTCTACTAATTAGTTTAAATGAGAAGTCCATACACCAAAGTTCATATCTCTAACTTCAGAAATTCCAAGATATGAACATTTTAATATAATAATTGCCATCCATATTTCCCCATAAATCCTTTCTTAGTGGTACCTTACGTTACAAATCCTATACACTGCCCTTTCAAGTTTCTAGCTGAAGCAGTTTGGCCTGGGCGTTGATCAGTCAGTCAGGATTCCTTCTTTGACCCTTCAGTGGACAGTATTGCTCTCAAGCAACATTGCATTCTATTGCGTTATCCGCACGAATTATAACTTCAGTGATCATTTAATTAGCATCAATGCTTTCATATAATATTCATGTACATATTTGCGGGTCGCTTCTTTAGATACTTCTAATCTTCGTCAACAGGGGACAGTCAAATTTAGTATTGTAAAAGTTTTATCTCCTGCATTCCGCGAAAGTTCTTTATTTTATTATTTTTTTATTTGTGGTGTCTTGCTCTGTAGGAAAATATTTCAACGAAACTGTTGGTAATTAATAGACTTCGGATCGATATGCACTAAAGAACGGCAAAATATGCATGCAAATATGCGCTAAAAATCACGAAAATATGCAAATATGCACTAAAAATTGTAAATATGCGCCAATCAAAACATAAGTTAAATTAGGAATTTTATTATCTTTAGAGAAAAAAAAAGTTATATTACTTGAACTACATATACTTAGTGTATAACTATGATGCATTCATGCTACAATACACAACTACAGTGTGTAGTTTCCGGTTTTTCCTGGCAACAATCTGCATTTATCAATCAAAACATTACTGTACATTGAAAATGTTCCATCCGTGTCACGGGTCGTTAAGGGACAGTATTTCAAACAAGCAATGTTACTTGCCTATAGATCTTGAAATTTTTGCGTGTTCCCAGGAACACTTTATTTATATTAGACAAGTTTTTTATGCCAGGATTCTTCGCGTTTATTGACTGTGTTTTTCGAAGAAATGCGTGTCCGATTGGTTTTGCTGGCGTCTGTTTCGTTATTGAATCAAACAGCTCAAATGCACTACAAGATCCTAATCGTCGCTCTACTAATCTCGTTATGATCTTTGAAATTGAACTGAATGAGTATTGATAAACACAAGGTCGCTTTTAATGTTTTCAACTCCGCAAGCGTCCAAGGCTTCTTGAATACATTTGGTTTCTTCGGGTTCGCACAGCTCACAGCCAGTATGGAAATCAAAATATATTTCTACTTTTATATATATATATATATATATATATATATATATATATATATATAAATTTACAAATAAAAAGAGAATATGCCAAGTATCTGTCAATAAAGAATAAATATACTCAGAGATTTAATAAAAACATATCTAGCATAAGCATATAGTAAAACCTGCCTAGCGAAATTGGAATCACCGCGGTAAATTGAACAGGACTCCCAAAAATTTCCGTGAAAGGTTTTAAAGTTAACGTAGATAGATCTTTGAAAAAAAGAAATAATGTACATACATATAATGGACATGGTGAGATAAAATAAAATGTTGTGCATAGCCCTACCGTATTCAATTACAGTATTTATTTACGCTACGTATTAATACACATTAAACTTAGAGTGAAAAAAAAAAAAACTATGTACAGTTTCAAAGGCCAAGACAAAAGTAGTTGCTATACCCATTTCAGCGCCCCTCCCTATACTTTTACCTTCCTTTTGATCTATTGTGTATATTATGCTCCTTGTTCCATGTTTCTAGACCAGCTAGAGAACGAGTTATTGGTATTTGGAAATTACTGTGTAAATTGCACTTCATTCAAAAACTCCCATGGTATCTAGGACTTCATATGGCGGTGGACTAAAGGTTAAATGTGTAGAATAACAAGTAAACGAAGGCCTTTACAGACAACATAGTTCATATACCTAACCTCTCACGGAATATCTATAATTTTTCTAAACGCTGCGTTCCGGAACTTGAAAATTTTCGTTAAAGAGTATACTTTAACATCCGTTGTTCGCAACACAGGTTCCGCCTAATCAAGAGAATTTAACCATTTTTTAAACCTTTAAATTCATGGAACTGTGAAGTATTTCCGTTTAAAATAAATTTCTGTTTAATAAGGGGCCTGGTTGAAGGCAGTTTTTATTGTATTAAAAGCCTGTATTCAAAAACCTTATGTTCTTGTTTAAAAGAAAATAAATCCACTTGAAATTACTTTTTATGTCCAATTGTGTTAAATCCTAGAATATTTTCTTCTAGCGTAACATTGTTCGTTTAAAACAGTAAGAATTTACAATGTGTAATATTGATACTTTAAATGGAATAAAGTAATTTGATTGAGACATGGAGCATAAATGAGAAGAAGGTAAAGTTATCGAAAACACAACAAGAAGACTTAGTACGAAAGTTACGTTTCAAAAGACCGAGCTGCGTATCAAAGCAACACAAGCTTATATTTAAATACTCTCATAAACTCCTTAAAGAAAAACTTAGAAACTTATCTCAGAAAGTAACTGCTGTGACAAAGTTTTAGATTTTGTAAAGCAAATATTTTAATTAATTTAGAGCTTATTTTCAAAAGGGTTGTTTATTTCTTCCCGAAATACATCCTTCAACGGTTTCTTTGGGATGAACTCTGTCGAGTATGAAAAAAAAAAAAGCAACATCTGGGTTGTTTTATAGATGTATAAACTCCTTATTAGACGTGAAAATGCTATGGAAATATAAGAAGGCTAAAAAATTGAGCTCTGCTGAAGATTGAGATTTTCTTGTCGAACAAAATAGAAATGTCCTCTTCTGAAAACAAGCTTACTTACTTTGAAAATATTACTTGTTTAGCATACACTTTGCAAAATATATTTTCTTCCTGAATTTTGTTAATGTATCTCAACTTCAATCCATTGTTTCAGAAGATAATTTCTAGATTTTTCGGGTCTATTTGCGACCAGTTGTAGTGCGACATCTTTGTCCAAATTTTATCCATTTTTGTCCACCCAATGGTACAGAATTTATTCTTGGTGGTACAAAAATGTTCAAAAATTCGACACAATTCTGAGCTAATTAAAATTTTAATTTTAAAATGTTGCACTATAGGTGATCGAAGTGACCGAAATTTTGAAATGGCCTGGTACATTTTTTTCTTGGGTGGACAAAAATGGACAAAAATTGGACAAAATTCTGAGCAAGTTAAAATTCGAATTTGAAGATATCGCACTACAGGTGATCGAAGTGGGCGAAATTTTGTAATGACCCTCTTTTGTTAGTTTGAATGGTGCAAATATTTTTCTTGGGTGGACAAAAATGGGCAAAATTGGACAAAATTCTGAGCTAGTTAAAATTCAAATTTGAAGATGTCGCACTACAACTAAATGAACTCAGATTATTCTTTTGGTATTCTTATGCTTCCACAGTACCACACAATTTCAAATCCCCCCACACACAACAGTAGCAACTTTAACTTCCGAGATGGCTGACGTGGAAATTTTGTTGTAGGTGATTTGACACCGTTATTCATGTTTTCTTCCGAAAAGGGGACAGTCATGCATCAATGCCGGGAAGATCAATAACTCACCCTGTTGTTAATCTCCTTTCACATGACCTTGGAAGATATTCTAAACCGACAACAATGAACCATTTAAAGATCTTGAGTCTATTTATATTAGAAACTTGAAATAACAATTGTGAGGAAAGTTGTTGGACGTTAAAACTTATCAAATTTGGCCGTTCCATTAAATATGCATTTATATGCAGTAACGACATAAACATGCACTAACCTCTGAAATATGCAAATGTATGCACTATAAAACTCTACTCTTTTACCCCAAAATACCTGAAACGAATTTCTGTTTAAAGAGTATATCAATATCACATCAGGAAAAAACATGCATATATGCAAAAATTCGAAGTTTAGTAATTACTAAGAATGTTTTTATGATATTTTACCATAATAGGGCAATGCTGCTCAGTAGCTACACGTAAGACCTATCTTATGGCAATGTTGCTTTTAACGTAAGTACAAAAATATTTTAAAAATTACGAAATTATGATCAGGAAGATATGGTTTAACCATAAAAGCAAACAAAATATTTTAATTGTAATGCTACCAATGCTTGCCAATTAAAGGGTTAATACATATAGATAGATATACACATCATCTGTCGAAGAAGTCTGCATCGTTGCCCACCAAAAGCCAAAAATGAAAGCTTAATGTACAACAATCTTAGTCTAGTACTTTTTTTTTAAATCTTCCTAAAAGGGTTAAAGCTTGTATGCCTTCGATTTTATTTCAGAATTCTCATAAGAAATATATCTATCAAATTCTCAACATAGATGAGGTTCGGGCCTGGGAGTATTTTTATCATTTCATTTTGACGGTGCAACTTATGGCAGAGAGGGGTATATATATATATATATATATATATATATATATATATATATATATATATATATATATATATATATATATATATATATATATAGGGTGTAATAAAAAAATCTAAAAACACTTCATACAAGACACGTAAGTTTGGCCCTCCACTGTACAACACATGTTGCGGTTGCCGATCGTTTCTGTTTTCAATGTGTCATGTGGACCTTCCTCTTCCGCCAGCAGTAACCAGTTCACCTGTGAGTGTCGTGGTGTGAAAGTGGTGCTGTAAAATGGGCGACCTGACAGACTTCCAAAGAGGCATTATCGTTGGTGCGAGTGATGAGCGCAAGTCTTGGTCTTGCATGTTTTGCAAGAGTCTTGCATGCAAGACCAAGACCAAGACCAGGAATTCCGATGCAAGACCAAGAACAAGACAAAGGGGTGCAAGACCAAGACCAAGACTCTTGCGCAAGAGTCTTGTACAAGTATTGACACTACTTGATTTTTTTATATAGAATGTAAAAAAGAAGGAGATGGATTTCTTGGCTTCAGTAAAAATGCTGCTGGAGTGGATGTGTTCCCAGTAGGTTATGCAATCCGTGTGAGTCGATCAGCCCCTGTAGCATATAGCTACAGTATGTCGTTTTCTGAATTGCTTGTTCGCGTTTTCTGTAGATATTGCTCGTTTTCAAGCCACACAGGTGTCATCTTGTGCCATGTGAGCTTTTTTGGTGGACAAACACTGTGTACGTGGATTTTCTCGGAGTTTTTCTGTTTCCTCCCACTTCCTTCATTCTACCTTTTCAGTCATTTCTCATTATTACCATCTCCCTTAGCCTTGGTGCATAATCGTGGGACGTTAAATTTGATACTTCATTTCATTTCAAACCATATTAGTGGGTTCTTCTTCCAAAACTAAAGAGAAATGTAGTATTGAACATCGGTACCTAATACCGTACACCATAGGTGTCGACTACATGGGTATCGTCTTGGCTCCGAGACTCAAGCATCCGTTGGAAATTTTTAATGTGTTCTCATAAAATTAATATCAAAATAACATTTTCAAGACATTGGTAAACTTAGTGCATGTGACCGCAAGTTTGATTTCATGGGAGGATGCTTATAGGTTGAATAATTGTTTATTAATATAACTTTTAGCCTCCTTAGGTATACGCCACATCGAGGATTGAAGAATATAACCAGACCCGCAACCAGAGGGCAAGGGCACCGATTTCTCTGTAAATTTGGGGGGACCCATTCAGATGCAGAAGGCATATATGAGGATTTTAAGACAAATTGCATTCAAATTATGCCAAATATTGTATATTCTTAAATAAAATAAGGTGGACCCACATCAGCTTTGGGAGGCCCGGGCCCCCTCGGCCCCCCATGATCGCCGCCCTTGCCAGAGGGGGCTAGAGATGCCTGCCCCCCCTAAACTTTTCGTGACCCCTCCAGACAAGTACAAAAATCACAATTAAGATATTTTTAAGGAAAATTTTAATGACTTGCCCCCCTAACATATATATTCATGCCCCCCATATATATTCATACCCCCCACAAACCTCTGTGGCTACGGGTAGTGATGGGCAGTGGGAATATTCCCGGTGGGAAGGAATTTAAAAAATGGGAATATTCCCGGGTTTTTTTCCCTGGCCTATAAATTCCCGGGAAGGAATTTATTTCCATTTGTTTACTTTATCTTCCAAATTATAAGAACCATATGACTAATTACTTTGTTTTAATATATTATGATTTACTTCCAGGTTTTAAAGAGTTTGGAGGTTAAAACATTTAAAATTATTTGACTTTTCTTTATTTAACTAATAATATGATTTTTTAAGTTCTATTTCCATTTGCACTAAAAAGTAAGGTAATTGTTTAGTATTGGGGGGCCAAAACTAGCAAAAAGTAGGATGATTTATGGAAGAAATGAGTTGATAGTGATGTTCAAGTACTCAAGAAAGTATCGAACACTTTTTTTTTAGGGCAGTAAGGGGTTTATACAAAACGAAAAGGTAAGTGGAAATGATTTATGTGAGAAAAGAAAGTGAATTGTTGGTAACGAATATAGAAAACAACGTGCCATGCGGGGCTCTAACCCGCCTTCATTCGCTAACGCTCGCTCTGCAATGCTGTCTGAATTTAATGTTGGTAACGTAATTTAACGTATGAAACCATAAACCAATCGCATCGAAATAGAATATCGCAAAAAAAAAAAAAAAAAAAAAAAAAGTACGTGCAAAAGTTGGCCCCAATGCTAATGAACAGCCAAAATTAGCAAAGCACTAATTTACAAATGATGAAAAGGAACCATTTTATAAAGTAATTTAGAATTATGTAGAAATAGAGATGAAGTATTATTAATAAACCCTGAACCACCATTAGTAATAGACGTCGGTCTGTCTCCTCTCTCTGACTCGAATTTCTGAAGAGGTACTCGGACTGCTTTCACATGTGAATTAACGTATGGAAATACGAGGTATAGGTAGAATGAAAGGTCGTGTATGGCAATGTTACGTGCTAAAATATAAAGATAAGTAAGTATTTTGCAAATTTTGTGATCATAAATATGTATGCGCAAATGTTGATAAATTGGTGAGACATGTATCTTCTAGCATTTACCCAATCTAATTGCTTCATAACATTTATAAATTTAATGTGTTCATAATATCAGTAATAGAGTCAAGTTGAGAAAATCCACTTACATATAAATTTAAACTGTTACTATATAATTTTTTCACACATATTTAATTGATAGAACATATTATAAATAAATATACAATTACGCGTACTCTCTAAATATAATAAAGTGTTAATAAAGTAACATAGTACCGTTCAGAATATACATTTTAAAGAATCCTCTGTGGACAACAGTAATAATATGCTGTGATATAAAAATTAATTCAACTTTGAAATCATAATATAGTAATAGAATGCAATTCTTTCTGATTGAACATAAGTTCCCGGATAAATTCCCATTTTGGGAATCTTCTCGGGAATATTCCCAGGGAATATTTCCGAAAAATATCTTCCCGGGAATTTACCCATCACTAGACACGGGCCTGGATATAACATTATACTATCTATATTATAAAATTGAAAGTGACTATTTATGTGACTCCTAATCTTTTGAACCACCAGACCGATCTCGATCAAATTTTCAACATAGGTAAGGTTTGCGCCTGGAAGTGTTTCCATCATTTCACTTTGACGGTAAAACTTAGGGGAGGGGATAAAGGGGGTTATAAAATAATAAATAAAACTTAATAAAACTCTTGAACCAAACGACCAATTTTGATCAAATTTTTAACATAGATAAGGTTCAAGCCTGGAATGTTATCTGTCAGTTCACTTTGACGGAGCAAGTAGGGGAGAAGGAGAGGGATAGATGTACAGAAATGAATATAAATAAAAGTAAAAATGGCTAAGTTTGTAACTTAGTAACTCTTGAACCGATCTCAATCAAATTTTTAATATGTATGAGGTTCGGTCCTGAAAAGTGTTTTAGAGTTTGTTTCAATTTGATGGTAGAATCTAGGGGAGGAGGAGAGGAGTGGGAGGTATATATAAAATAAATAAAACTTAATAACTTTTGAAACACCCAACTGGAGCGATTTTTATCATTTTACTTTGACGGTGCAGCGTAGGGGAGGGAGAGGGGGAACAGATATGTAAAAAAAATAAAAATATAAGACTGTCTTTGTGACATCATCACTCTTGGACCAGCTGATCGATCTCAATCAAAATTTCAACATAGATGAGGATCGGACCTGAGATGGTTTCTGTCGCATCACTTTGACGGTGCAGTTTAGGGGAAGGGGGAGGGGAAATATATTTAAAAATGATCGAAAATAACCGATATTAAAATGGAATCTATAGTTTTGGGGGTCGCTGAGATAAACAGTGTCACTTCCGATGCTGTTTAAAACCAAATTCAGCCCCGAAGCTTGGCGGAGGGAAGGGAAGAGATATAAAAATGATCGAAAATGACCATAATACCTAGGTAATGATAAAAAATCACCAAATATTAGTGTCGAATCCATAGTTTTCGGCGTCGCTAAGGTGAACAGTGATATTTCCGATCACGTTTAAATGCAAATTCAATACCACAACTTGGGGAAGGAACGAGATATATATAAAAATGGTCAAAAATGGCCATTTTCAATGTCGAACTTATGGTTTTCGAGGTCAATGAGATGAACAATGACATTTCCAATGCCGTGCCTCGCAACATGGGGGAGGAAGAAATATATAAGTTTATTGAAAATGACTGATATTAGTGACGAATCCATAGTTTTCGGGGTCTCTGAAACGAAGAGTGAAACTTCTGATGCCATTTAAATCCACATTCAGCCCCGCAACTTGGGGAGGAGGAGGGGAGAGAAATATAAAAAGAATCGAAAATGACCGATATCAGACAGCGCTTTACTAATAATAAAAAGTGACTAACGAAATATATTATTATTATTATTATTATTATTATTATTATTATTATTATTATTATTATTATTATTATTATTATTATTATTATTATTATTATTATTATTATTAGTTTAACCCAACCAAGTGGGTAATTGATGCTAGTAATCCATATTCACAAGTAAGACTTCAAATAACTTGGAGTTTGATGCCGTTATTTTGTATTTCTAATACAGGTGAAAAGCATTTATATAAATTGAGTTTACACAAAAAACATAGACAATTGAGTTGTTTTCAGTTTTCATTCAAATTATTCTAAAATATTAAGAGGTTTTATTATAATCATTATTATTTTAATTTTCTCTTCTTCTTCTTCTTCTTCTTCTTTTTTTTTTTTGGTTAATATTGCTAAACTTATGATCATCATCATAATAGGTATTCTGTCATTATTGACAGGGTACTTGCTGCAACTGAGAAGGTTCGATGTTCGGTGGTCCTCAGCTAGTCTCTCCGTCTTGACGTAGCAATTTTCTATGTTAATACCTTCCTTCAACTAGTCTCCTTCGCTCCCTCCTCCTGTTCCTTCCACAATATCCTCTAGCACGTCCCTCATAATACAGTTCCTCCTCAGCCAATATCATAACATGTTCCTCTTCCTCCTGTTAACAATATCTAAAATTATTTTTTTTTTCCTCTACTGCTAATATTTCTAACACCTCATTCGTTTTCCGTTCAACATAGCTAATTCTCTCCTTTTTTCTCCATGCTCATTCCGAAAGCCTCAATTTTTTCATCGCTTTTGCGTAATGTCAGTGTTTCTGCTCCATAGAATACATATTGGAATCAGTAAAACGAAATCTCAATATTTAATTGGAAGTTTGTTTAATACAAGGATTAGCTAATCGTGGTTGAAAAGAATGATCTGACACTTTTAGAGTGTAAAAATAATTTTGCAATTCATGGTATTTCAATAATCTGTGCCGTCTTGTTTTTCTTTCATGCGTCTCAGGGGTAGCCTCCCCAGTTTGGGAACAAGTGTAGTGTTGGGTCTGTTAAAAAATATAAACATATTACGAAACGTTGTGATTTAGGCAATCTTATAAGTAGTGAAACGTGGGCACCCATTAAAAAAAATAAAGGTCATCACCTATGTTGTACACTATCATCATGCCTACACGAAGTTAAACTATATTACATTTAGAAACACACATTGTATTTCCATTACTATTGGCGCATTGTAGAGTTTATTATCCCTCATATCCAGAGTAAAATTTACGTATGAAAAGCATAAAATTTCTTAAATGCAAGACTTGCAAGACTCTTGCATGCAAGGCCAAGACCAAGACCAAGTGTTCCAGTGCAAGACCAAGTCCAAGACTGGATGTGCAAGACCAAGACCAAGACCAAAACCAAGACCACCCCGGTCTTGGTCTTGGTCTTGCATTTGCTCATCACTATTGGTGCCCGTCTGGTTGGAACTTCAGTGGCAATAGTGGCGAACATTGTGGGGGTATCGAAAGGCACTGTGTCCAATGTCACGAGGACATACACAATTCATGGGCAAACGACGTCTGCAAAGCACAACAGTGGTCGAGAGACAATCCTGTCAGATAGGGACTGGAAGGCATTAAAACAGATTGTAGCAGCTAAAAAGAAGACCACGTGCAATGAAAATTACGTCTGAACTCAATTCCGGCTTACAAATCCCGGTTTCGTCGAAAACAGTTCGACGGAAACTTTATAAAATGAAAATTCATGACAGGGCCACTATCGCCAAACCCCTGGTCCCAGCAGTAAATGCGAAGAGGCGTATCCAGTGGTGGACTCATGAGCAGTGGAAACACGTAATGTGGTCCGATGAATCGACCTTCACTTTGTTTCCAACAACCGGTCGTGTTTACGTATGGAGAACACCGTCGCAGGCCTATGATACAGACTGTCTGCTCCCAACTGTAAAGCATGGGGTGGTTCTGTTACAGAATGGGCAGTGATATCGTGGTTTTCTGCCGGTCTCATCATAGCCCTGCATGGAATGATGAATGCTAAGGCGTGTGAGGTCATTTTCGGGGACCAGGTTCTACCCATGGCCCAAATATTGTTCCCTGAGGGTTAGGGCATCTACCAAGATGATTTGGCACCCTATCACCTGCAAAAACGGTGAAATCATGGTTTGAGGAGCATGAACAGGAGGTATCACACCTCTCCTGGGTCCCACAATCACCAGATCTGAACATCATTGAGCCACTGTGGTCTGAGTAAGAAAGGCGTGTTCGGACTCACTACTTTCCAGCAGCATTCCTTAAGGAACTGGAGCATGTTTTGGAAGAACAAGATACAAAATTCCACACACTACGATTCAGGAGCTGTATACGTCCATTCCACGTCGGATCCAAGCTGTTTTGGACGCAAAAGAATGCGGCACACCATACTAGGTATGATTTTCACACTTTTGCAAACATTTTAGATTTTTTGTCATACCCCTCCATATATATATATATATATATATATATATATATATATATATATATATATATATATATACCCTTTCCCTGCCCTAAGTTACACCGTCAAAATGAAATGATAAAAATACTCCCAGGCCCGAACCTCATCTATGTTAATAATTTTATATATATATATATATACGACCGAAAATGACCGATATTAGGGCCGAATCCATAGTTTTCAGGATCGCTGATACGAAAAGTGACACTTTCGATGCCGTTTAGATATAAGTTCAACCATTTATGTCCAAAATGAAAATAAAAATTCTTTGTCATAAGCAATGGTATGATACTATAATCCAGTTCATCTGTAAGTGAAATCGTGTGGTGAGAAACGGCCTATACTATGAGGATTAATATTGCATGATGAATTGTGCACCCCGGATCATTTTGGCAGCGATTTAGGCCCAAAGTTAATAGTAGATCCTGTCCTTTATAGCTTGTGTGTTGCATAAGGACGCGTAAGAAAAGCTCAACATAGTTAAATTAAATACAGTTGACTTGAATATAATTATTTCAATAGCATTCACTAAGATCAGTTACAAATTCCAAACAACACATGTCAAGACAATATTATTTTATAATAAATGTTGTAAGAGCTAGAAGTATAGTAAAAAAAGGAATTTCAAAGAGGAGTATAGGTTTTGATGAAACATAGTTAATGAATCCTTTTAAAGTCCTTCCGCGGTGCGTTTGAAAAGAGATGTTTTAGTGACACTGAAATGCACTGCTAATGAAATCACATATGACAAGCATGTAAACGAAGAAGATGGAAAGTGACAGTCACTCCGAAATTCTTTAAGAAAAGTATAATACAATGTTTTTCTACCTATGTATTACTAGTACTAGTACGTTATTTCCTCATATTCTGTTTTGATACCTATTTAGAAAAGTTCTTCCGCAACATAGAACATATATGAAGGCAATGAACTTGATACCATGCATTTCATGACGACTGTACAACAGTAACCAACAATGCATTTTAAAAACGAACCACAATCACCCCATGTTACGGAAATATACTGAAACGTCCATATACAACATGAGTGCCTTAAATCCGTTCTGTCGAAGATGAATCACCAACTTGTAGACATCGAAAGTGGTTTGTCATCCGAAGTTAAGAGAAGTTTCTTTCTTGTTCTCCTGGTCATAAATTCTTTTCCTTTTATCTTTATTTCTTTTCTTTGGCAACCTGTCACAAGTACTTTTAAAAAAAAAATGAAATCCTTTTTTTTTTTTAATTTCATTTCATTTTCTTTTACTGTTCTTCATGTATCATTGTTTTAACATAGGCGTTAAAAAAGAACTCTTAAAGAGAAGATCCATCCCAGGGCGTTCACCATTCTGCCATTGTCTGCGAACAGAAGATGGACTTTTTCTTTATTTAAATGTTTCTTGTCAAATGCGGAAGGAAAATAAAAATTATGCAACTGGACCTGGATTATGTACTCTGTAGCCGTACCGTATGAAAAAAAAAGGAAAAGAATGACACTATACATTAGGGTGGAGCGTTTTGCACTTTTGTTGGATATTCGATGACGACTAGTGCGGAAAAGGCGCCATTAGTGGCACCGACCTTACTGATTTTTTTTTTTTTTTAATTTTTTAGACAACCCCTTACCCTGCCCCAACGGACTTAAAGTTTTTAAGTGTTTGGTTAGGCAACACGCACAACACCAATGACAGAAAAGCTACTTGTGGTCGTTTTTAGAGTTACCTGATGCCTATAATACAATTATTTCATTAAAAGAAACTTGTAGCAATGCCAGTAAATAATTTTAAAATGTTTATGAGTCAAAGTACAGCCATATTAGCTCAGTTGTTGGAATTAATGTCCACATTATGTTTGGAATACCACGTTAACGATGATTATAGACATAGCTCTTGATATAACACGATTTGCTTTTGGCAACTCTTCGCTTGTTATGTACACCGACAGAAATGCCATCTAGCGGCAGGCTACACAACTTCGTGGTTGCTCACTTTGGCCACGCTCTTCGAGCGTCGTCGCAACATCCGGCTCCGTCCATTAGATTCGCGCACCTCCCGCTCGCCTGGTTGGCTCCAGAACCTACGCCGACGTTTCTAGAATATTCTCGCTCGAAGTTCGGCGGTGGTATAAATATTGCGTACTTCGGTCAACCAATCCAACTGGCCAGTTTATTGCAGCTTAAGCTTTAACAGTTTTAGTTCGCTACTGTTTCTGTTAAGACAGAGAGTCTGTGCATTGTACCTAAAGTTACAGTCTTCTTAGTGCGATACGATTCAGAGACATTTTGTATACTTTGGTTTCCAAGTTCGGAAGCAATGGAAAGCAAAATGAAGAAAAAGCCTCATAGCAGACCAACGCGGGAAAGTGTTAGACGAGGCTTATTTGGCACTCCAAGTGAAATGAGTGAACTGCAGTTACCCACGTACGCTGACGTTATGCGACATTATCATTGGTTTCGAAGTGGTTTAAGTGGTGACGAAAGTGTAACTAAATTACCAATGACTAACATTTGACAGTTGTACATATTTGGCGTAAACGAAGTATTCCTGTGGTTTCAAAAAAGAGAGTTTTTGACATGCTGAAAGCATTTTATAATAAGTGTCGCACCAAGGAAAAATATTTCAGTCGACAAGGACAAGAAGCAACACTTCGTGCAAGTTTTGTTGTACACGTGGAAAAGTGTCTTTTTGATATTGCGTCTTGCAAATGTAAAACTGCCGAAGATTGCAATTGTGAGAGGACACGCAAGATTCCAAAACCAGAATTCAAGTTTCTTTTGGACCAGAGAACATCACGGAAAATGAGTATTGGTAACATTGACGTTCGAACAAGCAAATCTCTGTCAAAGATGTTTTCCCGTAAAGTGAGCAGATTTAAGGAGCAGACAACCAAGAAAGATGCTGGAAGTGTTGAAGCAAGTCCATCAACTAGTGGGATTAGGCATAGGCACAGGTCAAAGATACTGGCGTCGTCAGGGGAATCCACCGAAGCTGTAAAATCGGGAAGCACGTCGGGATCTGACTTCGAGGCGCGGCCAAGAAGGAAACATAGCCTAAAGCGCATCTGTCTTCAAAATATATATACAGGGGAGGCAGCGTTTAGAACTGGATCTTCAGACAGACAGGTTGCTTTGATCGCTTTTGCCGTACTTCAGGACGCGAGACTCATCACGCCAGAGGACAAAAATCTTGTTGTTGACAGATCTAAGGTACGAAGGGGAAAAGATAAACTGGGTGAGAAGATCCAGAAAGAAAAGGTTCACCTAGGCCGGGCGATTACAAGTATCTACTTCGACGGAAAAAATTATGGAGCTCTTGTCCAAGAAAATATTAACAGCAAACTACGAAGTCGAGAGGTTACAGAAAAGCATATCACAGTTTTATCGGAGCCCGATTCAGAATACTTGGGTCATGCCACACCTAAGTCAAGCACTGGCAAGGATATTGCCGACTCTATATAGGAACTTTTAGAGAAGGACCAGTACGACGTGTCAAGTCTTGAGGCAGTCGGCAGCGATGGTGAAGCCACGAACACAGGATGGGATAACGACGTGATAAGTCAGATACAAAGATCCCTAGGAAAGGAACTGCAGCATCTCATTTTCCTTCTTCATACCAACGAGTTGCCATTTCGACACCTGGTTACTGAATTCGATGGTGGGACGACCGGACCCAACGCTTTTTCCGGCCCCATCGGAAAGAAATTAAAGGATTGTGAACGTTTACCGATCGTCTCCTTTACACCTTTCCTGTTGAATGGGTGTCTGAAATAATAATAATAATTAAAAAAACAGATAGTTTAAGCAGCGACCAGAATGATTTCTTTGAAATTTGTAAGGCTGTTGCTACAGGAATGTGTACTACCTATCTAGCAAACAGGAAACCAGGGCCATTATCACATTCACGATGGCTTACATTGGCCTGTAGGATGCTTCGCCACTACACCAGTACTGATAAATCTAGTTCAAGTTTGTGTCTATTTTGCCAGTACATTGTTAAAGTATACGCTCCAGTGTGGTTTTCAATACGGCGAAATCCTTCGTGCGAAATGTGCGCCATGCATCTGTTTAACATAGTTAAGCTATCACGTTTTATGCCAGAAAATCTACAACACATAGTTCATTCTATTCTACAAACAAACGGATACTACGCTCATCATGAAAACCTGCTGATAGCGATGACAGCAGATGAAAATCCTCATATTCGAACGTTAGGATTTAAAAAAAGTGCCGTAGTCAGAAGACTCCGAGATCAAGCCCGCCACGTGACTTCATTGTTCCGAAATTAAACTTTACAGCTGAAAATCACTACGACAAGATTAATTGGCCTAAATGTCTAACAGAGCCGCCAATCAGATGAAACATATCGGACCAGCAGCTTGAAGAAAACATCCGAACTACAGTTACTCTAACAACATTCCCTTGCCATAGTCAAGATGTGGAACGCACATTGAAGCTGGTGTCCGAGGCAGCGTCGAAAACGCAAGAGATATCTACGTTAGAGCCAAACTGAAGTCTAAAACAAGAATGCGCCGCTTCGAGACCAAGAAGAACTACGTGACCGAAGGTCAAATGTCAACGTACGCATACTGGGTGGGTAGGTGTGCGGAACTCGGTGTGCAACCAGCTCCCCGTGGTGAGTTCTGGGATATTTTACGTACAGAGCAAAATAAGCGAAGAGTTGCACAAAGAAAATCGTGGTTATATCGAGGGCTATGACCATAATCATCGTTAACGTGGTATTCCAAACAAAATCTGGACATTCCAATTCCAGCAACTGAGCTAATATGGCTGTACTTTGACTCATAAACATTTTAAAATTATTTACTGGCATTGCTTCAAGTTTCTTTTAATAAAATAATTGTATTATAGGCATCAGGTAACTCTAAAAACGACCACAAGTAGCTTTTCTGTCATTGGTGTTGTGCGTGTTGCCTAACCAAACACTTAAAAACTTTAAGTCCGTTGGGGCAGGGTAAGGGGTTGTCCAAAGAAATTTTAAGAAAAATTTAAAAATCAGTAAGGTCGGTGCCACTAATGGCACCTTTTCCACACTAGTCGTCATCGAATTTCCAACAAAAGTGCAAAATGCTCCACCTTACTATACATAAACTGCTAATAGGTCATGTGGGTGTAGAAAAATCAAATATACCTACAGATAACTTGTATGCACTAATCCAGTTGTTGTCAAGCTGGTACTTGCGAGCACAAGCAGTGCTGGTAGTGAAAAAGTGCTCGCAAGCACAATGGGTATGACTTTTAAGTTACATTTAATTTGTATTAAAAGACTGTTATTACTTCCGGGCTATTTTCATTCGTAATTAATCATAGAAATTTGTAAGAAGCTGATCCATGGAGGATGAAGATAGAGAAATTGTCTTCTTCAAAACACTAGTAAAATAAAAACTTTCAACATACTCGTACAATAGACTCAGCTTATTTAACAGTTGAATGATTTATTTTCCTAACTATACTAATTTATTATTAGTATCTAGTTCTCATGCTAACAAATAAAAAGCAAATAAATAAAAATGAAAATATAGGCCTAAGATAGAATCAAAAATTCTTAAATGCTTTTCCAGGGTGCACTTAAGTTCTTTTTTCTTTGATTCGACTGCAAAGAGAATCTTTCTATGGAATAACAAACGCAACAATTGCACTTCACTGTAGCAAAAGTACTCAGCCGATCGAACTGAAATTTAGTACATACTGTAGATGGAGATTAAGAAGTGTCAGGTCAGAAGGACACTACTGGATATAGGTTAAGGGGTGATTAATAAATCGGAAAAAGAAAAAAAAAACACTATATATATGGGGGGTGTCCCAGCATAACTGTGGAAAGCCTCGAGCATTTCACACCCTTTAGAAGAGGTGACATATAAAAAAAAAAAAAAATCAAAAACAACTTCTATTAAAGTCTGTCCCAGGCAACCTGATAGGAAACTCCCCTACCTCCCACCACTTACCACTGCAGAAAGGGAAAGCAAGTCGCTGACCTTCACAGGGAGGGAAGCTTTTCCAATAAACAATCGTGTAAACTCTAAATTCGTACGTCAAGTCGCTCGCACCTAATGTTGAGAAAGCACTGCTGTTCCTTTT
The DNA here is from genome assembly GCF_964235325.1 of Thermobia domestica. NCBI lineage: Eukaryota > Metazoa > Arthropoda > Insecta > Zygentoma > Lepismatidae > Thermobia > Thermobia domestica. The sequence goes on along the minus strand of NC_137457.1, from coordinate 210,834,101 downwards.
AGCTATCAATCCCGAGTAACAAACAATTATTGTTTTTAATTTTTGTCTTGAAGATATTATTTACAGGTATGTACTAAAGTTTACCCTACTGTAAAACATTTTATTGTCTTAACGAAAATCAAAAACATTAAAATCAATAAGAGCTCAATCTGCCCAATTTTGTATGAATGTGGAAGTTGATCCATAACACGAATACAAGAACGAAAACTGCGAGGTTTCGAAAATAAAATTCGAGGAGCAAAAGAGACACAAATTCAGGTGAATTAAAACGCTATGCAAGCTTATATTTCACACAACTACAGGTCACCGGGTACTATAGAAATAGTAAATCTAATACTTATAAGAAAAGTATGACACGTTGCTTGTATGGGAAATACGCACCAAGTCACCAAGTTCTATTCAAAAAGCCTAGGAGAAGAGACTGTTAGCTGGGCGAAAGAGGCTTCCGGACAATGTAAAGCAGGATCTCTGAAAGATGGTTGATAACAAACATGGTACATTGACTTTTTGCAGGTTAAAATCTAATGGAAATGTTTGTTTCTGCTACGATGAGCTCTTTAAGCCAAAGCGTTCGTTATTTCTGTATAATAATCAACTCTTGTTACAACATTAGACTATCCTGCACGCCTGAGGCCGCGGTGGCTCAATGGTAGAGCTTTCACCTGTAGTTTATGGGGTCCCTGGTTCAATCCCAGCTCACACCAAGTGAACTTTGTGGTGGACAACACCGCATGTGTGGGTTTCCTCGGGATCTCCCGTTTCCTCCCACTCCCTTCATTCTCATCAACACCGTCTCCTTTAGCCTAGCCGGCATAGCCGACCGGGACGTATAACTCAAAGTTTTTATTTCATTTTAGATTCTGCACGCTATAAGTTAATTACTGCAAGTGATTATTCCTATTAATTGAGACCGATAATATTTCTCAGACAATAAAAAGTCATTTTCCCCACTTCTGCAAGAAAGGCTCAGCCAGGGCCTGATTAAGGGGGCTTAGGGGGGCTATAGCCCCGGGTCCCCAGGTGGACATGGGCCTCCACTCTGATCAAAATCTCAACTGGCTATCTAAAAAGAATCATAAAGATATAATCATCATCATAAAATAAAATATGGCCAAAAATACGAAACATATTCCCTTAACTTTCCTACTGTACTTTCACAGAAATGTATTAGGTGAAGTCAGCAGGGGCCAAGGGTGCACATCACACGTTTTTTTAAAATATGTAGTGTTGTTATAGAAGTTGTAATTTATTATTTAGACATATTTAGATACATTCTATACCTCCGTGTGCGGGGGCTGATGGTGGAAGACGGGACACCAACATTCACCCGTACTTGAGCGTGGTGGGGGGAAAAAACTTCTTCTTTTTTCTATCAGGTTATGTGAGACAGATTATAGTGTCGAACCCATAGTTTTCAGGGTAGTTGAGATGAGTAGTGATATACCCGATGCTGTATCGTGAGCGCAAGATATCCCTAGCATCTCTAGGAGTTGGGAGGGGTTGGCACGTAGAAATAGTCGGAAACGACTTATTTTAGTTCGAATCCATACCTTTCGAGGCCACTAAATTGATTGATGACAGTCCTGAGGACACGTAGGCACAAGAACGAGCTGATCCACGAACAAGTGAGCTGATCCAGGTTCTTCCCGAACTTCACTGAACCTTGACTCCCTAGTAACTCCATAGTTATCTCTTCGATAACTAGATCGTGAAGCAAAGATGGTAAAACTTTCTCTTGACGACATATACCGATAACTGCATGTTACGGCATGACTATTCACTCATCCGGAGGCAATACGTTGCCGAAAGTTGTCGTTGATTTCTGTGACAAAGATATGTCTCTCGGAATATCATATGTTGTTTTGTTTCTAGCCCGAAGGCTTGAAGACATCTTATTCCAGCCAATGCTTACTTATATGAGGATCTCAATCAGGTACTTCAAATTGTCCAAACGTCGCGACAGGTTCTACAACATATTCTCAAATACTATTGGTGACTTCAGCGGGTCCGTCTCCGGATTCGAGGTATGAGAAAGTAAAGCTTCTGATTCTGAGCATAATAACAGCAAACATGGCATCAGTTTCACGTCAGGTGACGATGAAAGTAGTATTTGTAATTCGAACTCTCCAGTTCAATATCCAACTTTTTTCTTTAAGGAATTTTATAATGAAGTCAAAAATAGAAACTCAAATTAAAAATAGGATAAATAGTCACCGAATTTTTTATCGGTACATACTTTCAATGAAATGTAGCTTTATAATAAGCTGTAATATTTTTACTAAGCTATACAGTGTAACATCGATTTTACATTTTTAATCGTTAAGTAGAAATCGTTTAGCTTAAATGAATATTACAAGCATTGGTTTATCTGAGCTAAATTCTTGCATTGTAATAATTCATTCTATTTAGGTCCTTTAAAGTACCTAGTCATGTTGAATTGCAAGGTAGTCAAAACATTACATTCAAAACAAATTTTCATTAACTCAGCTGTTAATTGGAAACGTCAGCACGGACAGATGTCGTTTGTTCCTTTCGCTTAAAGGCCAATGAGCTACATAATACGGGATGTTTTTCACGAAAGGGTTCTCAAAATAAAAGAATTAATCAAAATAAACTCAGGTAAAGAAAGTAAAGAGTGAAACGTAAATTTACGAATGAAATATTATGTTGGTAGTTGAAACAGTCAGTAATCCGTTTATGGGATATGGATAGCAATCGTTAAAGTCAGCATACCCGTAACTGTTGACGAATTGGCTCTATTGAAGAGTGGCGTCAAGATAATTGCTCTGACTTCTGTTGCAATAAACAAAATTCAGAAATTCATTTCATCCAAGAGTTATTGTCTGAAGTAAGTAACGTACGTTACGTAGTAATATTCAATCTTGTAAGGCCACTAGCATGATCCTAATAAAGTTTCCAGGAAGAGTAAATCAATACAAGGTGTATGAAATGACAGAATAAAAAAAAAAAGAAAAAAACTGCAAAAATTATATCAAAGGTCGGCAATATTCAAAATGTACAGTATAATTATTTTGTTTATCCGGATTACTTCTCAACCCAATTAGTCTGGTTAGGATCCCAACTTAAAAACAGGCTCTGCTTTGTATAGTGTTGGTGCTGAAGAGATATGTTAAACTTCTATTAACCATTCAATCAGAGAATTAAAAATAGACCAATTTCAGCCAAAGTACGTTTATCGCTAAATACTACCATTTGTATGTAGAGAATTGGTTGACTTTGTTCCATAGACAAGCCGTATACAGATGTATTTCTTCCTGTATTTTTTTTTCTGAGGTCCTACAACCCTACAAGAAACAACCAATCAGATTCGGGTAAGAGACGAAAAGTAGAGTGATATTTTCGTTGCTGTTTGTTTTGACGTCACAAGCAGAGGATAAACAAAATAAACTGTTTATCAGGCTTAGCAGCTTAAGGGAAAAAGTAAAGAAAAACTAGGAAAATGTACTAAGTATATTAAGTTAACAAGTAGCAGTGTCGTATGTACACCATGTGAAAAAGTCTGGATTCTATGGCGTGATATTTTGTCAATTAATATTGAAACCACTACCGGTTTTACTACGCAGATTAGATTAGAGATACACTATATTTTTGGGACGACTGGCAGAATGCAGAAAACCACTTCTTGCAATATGTTAGCGTTTTAACTCTTAAATTAACAACATCGAGACCAGAAGTAGTTGATTTCTGCTACTTTCGGTTTGAATAAAGGATTAAGAGACAAGGTGACACCTATTCTTATAAAGAACGCTAAATCTAGATTAAAAAAAAAAGTTTCTCGCTATCTTTGATCGTTTTTGTTCTGTATGAATCAATATTGAAACCGGAAGTTGTATTAAATTTCTATCTCTGTATTCATGGGACGGTTAATCGAATGCAGGGAACCGCTTCTAGCTATCTATTCCGTTTTTGCTGTATAATGATCAACATTAACAACCGGAAATGATTGATTTCTGCACACTACCGGTGGATGGATCACGTCCATCAGAGTATTCGACCCCTAACTTTTGACTATATTCTGGCCTAAATTGATAGCCACTAATCAAATATACCTATATTTTTGTATCCCGAACGGATGGACAGGCAGAGAAAATTTACAAAGGAGTTTTGGGAAACCGAACTCCTTAATAAACTAACATTCTATATCGAAAAAATCTCGTTTCTCCATTCTAATTCAAGAACCTTTCCTTTTGTACCTCATACGACATCCTAAAGATTTCTTTACGTGTCTAAAAATTCTTGTACGACTGTCAACTCTGTACAATATTCTTCTCTTCTGTTTTGAGAAACTTTTACTAATCCCGCTCCCTTATTTCAAGTTGTCACTTTTTATTGTCTGTATATTTCTTGTCTGTGCTTCTTGGTACATGGTTAGGAAGTCCTAGGTTAGACTCATACAACAAACATCGTAAGTGTCAGCTTTCGTGGAGGTTTCCTTCGTCTGATTGAGAAAATACTTAAAAGGTATAAGTAAGATATACTGAGAATAAATTGCCGAACTTCGAATATATATTCAGGATCAGAAAACAGTTTATCTATTACTTTGGTCGGAAACCAGTAATTATGGAGATGAGGTCAATTTAAGAAAATTGGAAAATTGGTCATAGGATGGATTTACCGAATAAAGCAGCTGACTAAGTTCGGATACAAGTTCAGACCTTCAACAGAGGCAAAAAGTTTATATACAGAGTGGTCCAAAAGTGGTTATACAGTCCCGTACTGACTGGCTCATGACATTTTATAAAATTTTCATATTGTTATCCATTCAGGTAGTGACTTAGTTTCTTTATTATTTGTTCTTAATCTCTCTTCACTCATACCTTAACTTGAAACAGACAGATGCAAAGAAACTAATTATCTTAATAAACTAAAATGTCATACTTTGTAGGGCTGTATACCTACTTTTGGGTCATCCTGTATATCTGTTACTTTGGTCGAAAATACCTAATTACGGAAGTGGATTCAGTTTAAGGTAATTAGATTGATTGTGGGATAGCTACAGTGAATAAAATAAACCAACACACTTCGCATGTTCGTAATTATGCGTTTCAGACCAAAAACACCGATAAACTTTTCTTTTGTATTGAGGTCCTGAAGACATACAAAGTCTGTCTCTTATTTTATTCACTATAGCCATCAAAAGACTAATTCCAGACCTGCCAACCTGGGGGGAATTTTAGGCGGGAGACTTCCTAGAAATATAAATAGAAATATAATAGTAGCAAGCATTGGAGGACGGATACACTATCTGTCTCTCTCTCTCACTCACTCTCTCTTTTTCTTTCTTTCTCTCTCTCTCTCTCTCACACACACACACACATACACACGTGTAAACACAGCTCGGCCCTAAATTCGATCCGTTAATTTCTACTGTGGGTGACCAACACAAAATTGTCTAATGATGGGGAACAGGTACCCACTATTACTGTAGTTCAATGTATACGTTATTTCAGCCGAAAAATGAATTAGGTGAAATTTCAACGGTATTTTTTTAAAAGAAAAAGTATGTTAAGTGGTTACTCCCCCCACCCTTCCTCATTCCGTCTATGCGGGAATTTGCTACTTCGTTGCGGAAGAGCAGGAGTGAACGTCGAAAAGCGGGAGAGTTGGTAGGTCTGTAATTCTAATTTCATAATTACACTAAATTGGCCCTATCTTCGTAATTAGGTATTTCCGACCGAAGTAGGATAAACTTTATTTAACAAGACTATCCATGGCTTTGGATTGAATATGGTAACAAAAGAAACACTGATCAAAGCTTCAACACACACTGTATTTTAAACTATAATGTGTAACAGTTTCGGATATCTAACATATCCTTCATCAAACACTATAGAATATAAATGAAGCTGCAGATGAAGATGAAGACATATATATAGTCATTTTTATGAAAAAGTTTAAATTCTATTGACTGAAGCCTTGTTCACTTCACAACCAATCACGCTCCGCCATTTTTGGTCCTTATAAGAGCCTTTTTCAACTTTATCTTCTCTACGCTATCCAAAATTCCCTGCCATAATTCATTAATATTTAAGCCACCTGTTACCCACTTTATTTCTTGTATTGAGGTCCTGAACATGTATGTAAATTTAGTAGCTTTATACCTGTAACACCCTGTATATCCTAGCGAAATTCTTTTCAGTTTAATGGCTGTTAAAGCAACCAATGTAAAATATCTTACTATATATATATATTACTTAACCATGTGCAAGACACAACTGTACAAGGTAGTGAACGTGTAAATAGTCAAGTAAGTGATTCTGAGCTGAACAATTTACCAACATAATGAAACATATTTTTAAAAAATCATGATAAGAGATGGAGTGATCTTATTCAATTATTGTTTGATTTAAGGGTGTTAACGTCATACAAGATAATGACCTGTTCGAACAAAGGTTAAGGACATTTCAAGAAAGAAAAAAAGGTCGGAAGGAAGTATCAGAAGGATGATAGTAAGTGTCTTTACATTGTTGGTACGGTTAATTTCTTTGCATACGTGAACGCCCTGATGGCCAATAAAAGCAAAATATCTTGATAAAACAAAAAGCAGCGAAGGGCGTTGCCATATGAATTGTCTTTTCTTTTTCTGTTCGAAGATGTTAGCGGTGAAAATATAAATAATTTTAATGACCTCTGTCCATAATATATGATCACAGTAAATATTACTATGTGGTGAATATAAAAGACATTTATTACTAATGTGTACTGAAATTAATTGTTGGTCATTGATTTAAAACGTAGTAGCACATAAAGGAAAAATAAAACATTTCCTCTGAAGTTTAAAAAATATGGTTGACAATAAATGTATGACATGATTCAGACTGAAAATGTTCCAGGTATAATCAGAAACTAAGATTTATGATATAAGAAATAATGCTTGTGGCTTTCCATTCACATTTTGTTTAGCCTCTAATGCAGCGTTTCCCAACCTTTTTCAACTTGCGGCACACTACGGGTGTAACTTGAATTCTCGCGGCACACTCATATATATTATTATTATTATTATTATTATTATTATTATTATTATTATTATTATTATTATTATTATTATTATTATTATTATTATTATTATTATTATTATTATTATTATCATTTCAAATATAAAATATCATAATAATTTCTTTTCTGTGATTACTGATCTTCTCACAGAGATGAAAGCTCAATCACTGGTTTTCCCCCATGCTAATTCATTATGCTTATTTTTTATTCTAATTTTAAAATAGAAAACAATTGCAATGAAATATAGGACTCAGATTTTTAAAAATACGCTTTCTTTTTCGAAAACTGTATCCAACCTTTCACTAAGAACGAAGATCACTAAATAACGAACGAACAAACACATGTCTTGTACTTTTAACTTTGCTGTTTTAACCAAAACCGGTGCATATTATTGCAATCACACAGCTTGCGATGCGTCAAAGTCAAAACACACCTGTTGAACAAAGTGTTGTTCTGTCATTCACGTGCCAATGAGTGTTTTACGAATGTTCACTTGACGCGTAACGTACAAGTTCTTCCATTTCTCGATGTTAGTATGACTCTCAATTGAAGCGTCACACCGGTTGGGAAACGCTGCTCAAATGTCTCAAAAGTAATTCGCTGCTTTTATTCTCCGAGTTCAAATAATATAAAATATAATAATATAGTAAAAACAAAAATGTTGAATAACTTGTAAGGTTATGGTTTTAAAATTTATTACTATAATATATTATTAAATTATTGCAAAGGAAATATGTAAAAATATATTTTTTTAAATTAACATCAGTTCTTCGTTCCATCCAGCTAATTTCTTCCATTCTGCTCCACATTCACATTTTAGAAGCCCCTAGTCTTCTTTCGTCTATTTTGCGTAGTGTATTTCCACATACAATAATATTCCAAACGAAACATTTTGTGAATCCTTTTATTAACTTCCAATTTGGAGACCCCTCCCCTAAAAAGAAAATGCCTTCTTTCTAAATGTTTTTTTTTTTTTTCGATATTCATATCCTAGCTTTAATTTCACGTTAAAACAATGTAGTTTCAAACCACTTGAATTCCCAGATAGAGCTTCTTCGTGACTAAGCGGTTAGTGTATGCGTCTTTGGCATGGGAGACTCGGGATCGATTCCCGGCGGGAGTGCCTGTGGTTCATTTTCCACGTTAATCAGTAGTCCACGTCGATATATATTACGCAAGATGAACTATACAAAACATCAAAGAGATATCACAACACTAAACTTCATTTTCTTCAAAAACTAAAATAGCAGAATAGGCTATCTCTTCGAAAGTAAACCACTATGTACGACATAATAATTCAATTTATCTAGCCAACATTCGTCTCAGTCTACCTAAAAAAGAACGATCTTTCTCTTATATATGACGAGACCAGAGATGGAGTGGGTCAGTGAGTCGGTGGGTCAGTGGATCAAGTGAGTCAAGTTTTCTGAGTGGGTCAGTGGGTCTTGGGTCAACAGCATGTGACCCACTGTGATCCACAACCCACCGTGACCCACTGCGACCCACCACCCATGGTGATCCACCGTGGCCCATCACACATCATGGCCCACTGCGACTCACCACCCATCGTGACCCACTGCGACTTACCACCCATCACGACCCACTGCGATCCACCGACTCAGTCTGATCTACCGACCAACTCTCCTCACTGCATTGTAGACAGTATCTTCTGAAGACTGATAAATTCGTCTGTTTTACTTTCAAGACCTTCATTTCCTTTCCTTTTCCATTTGTTTCTGTCTACTTACCTGAAGTGAGTATATCTAACCAAGTGAAAAAAGAACTTCAGGCACTTTTGGATACTGATATTTGTAATTGAAATAATAGCAATAGGGCCTATACTACTACTTGGCTTTCGAGACTTGTGAGCTTTTAGAGGAGCTAACTACTGGAAAAAATGCATTTTTGAATCACTGTAATATATAAATTATTATATAAAAAGTTAAATGTAACTATGTGTGCTTGATCATCACGGTCAAATTGCAAAGTCAAATGAAATTACTTTTGGTATATAGTTCAACATTAATCCAAACTGGTAGGGACGCGCACGAGTCGAGTCGACACAGAATTTTCCTGAGAAAATTCGAGTCGAGACACAGCCCTTCCAATAGAAAAATATACGTTTTTCGAGTCGAGACATCACTTTTACAGCACAATTTCGAGACGAGACAGCCTCAAATCTTGTCTCATGCGCATCCCTACAAACTGGGGTGTTATATTGTCTTCATTATAATACATAATATCCTAAGGAGATAGTGAGGATCCGAATTTTTGAGGAAAAAAAATTGAGTATCTCGCAAACCGTTAAACTTATGGAGCTGAAATTCAGTGTATTAACTCTTTATTGAAAATAAACTGAATGTGTCCTAACATTTTTAAAAATTTTCCTTTATGGAGGCGGCACTTTCTATATATAGAAAATTGGTAGTGAGTTGGTTTGTAAAAATGATCGGAAACGATCGATATTAGTTAAGAAAAAAATCAGAAACAAAAAATACAGTGCTTTGCTTCATATATCCATTGTGTTCTACTATAATAATTGCTGAATCTTGTGTTTATTATATGAAGCACTTACAGCACAGGGCAATCAACCCATAAAGTTGTGAGAAAAATAGACATAAAATTTGTACTGTAAGCTTAATTGCACGGAAATTTAAAGTTTGGATTGTACGCATAATTAAATCGAAAATTTTACTTTTTTTTTTTCCTTTACGTTGGTCTACTTACCTTGATTTGGGACTTTCAAATTTCAACATTTTTCCACTGAAAAGTATCATCAAGGAAATAATTATACTATGACAATTTAATTGAAATTCATCGTAATTTGGCCCATGGCAAACAGCAGTGTGGTACTCGAAGGGGAAGAAGGAGGGAAAGTTCCATTCACCTCTGAACACTTTCCAGGAACCTCGTTCCCTTTCGCTTTCTTGAGGGGGGAGGAAACTTGGTAATGGCATCAAACCTTCATGTGTAATTACAAAAATTAAATTTATAAACAAATAAGAAATCATCAGTTTATCAAGCTTTAATTGAGAATTTATGCACAAGATTCCCTATCGAAGGTGTGGTAGGTGAAGTTTCTGTTCTGCATGAGTCGACATTTTCAACTGACATGGTCGATATGAAAACGATGTTGTATGGTGATAGAGAGATGATACTTCTTGCTGAGTATTTCAAAACTGACCGAGAAATATTGTTATCAGACTTACTTCTAACAAGCAGGTTGTCGATGAGGAGTTGCAGAATCGGGTAGAAGTATTATCAATTTCCACGACAGAGTGCGAACGGGGATTTCCCCTTATGAATTTATAGATGACTGATATTAGAAATGGACTAAGTGCTCAAACATTGTCTAACTTGTTGTTCATCAATGTTAATGGCTCACCGCTAGACAAGCTCAAAGTAGATGAGCTAGTTATTTCTTGGCTGAAGGACGGACATCATTCCGCTGCGGATGATTTACAACGAAAAATTTCTGGAGGCCAACAGGAAATAAACCCGATTTCAGATTTGTTTTAAGGTGGCAAATTACGAGTTATGGAAAATGTATACTTGTATTTCTAATCGCTTATTTGTGTTATTCAACTTTGTATCTAATTTTTAATAAGTCTCTTCTTTGCTTTAGGTAAATTACTTTGAATAAATATTCATAGTAATTGCAATTATGCATATTTGTAACTTAAATTTAACGTGGTGTTTTAGTGATTACACAAATTGCAATTATGAGCATACTTTACGGAGATGCTCTCACAGAGGGTACCCGAGCACCTTTATACACTATAGAAAACTTACTTTCAAGTCTTTTCTGAGAAAAATACTGTGAACTGAGAACCATAACCCTTTCCATATTGTACAGGGGTATTTTCCTGTGAATAGAAGTTTCTATTGGAATGCGTTGAGAAATTAACACTTGCAAGAATACTTTCTTAGTACAAGTATATTTTAGGCACACACTAATTTCCCCCACCTTGAAGTGCTTCAATTTCTTCACTGATAAACACTTTACCATTTGATATTGTAAAGGTCAGCTCCACCGTTATTGTAACAGGGTGGTGCTTGAGCGATTGACTAGAAATACAAACTCCGATTAGTGACAATTTCACTGTCTTGGTTTATTACAAGTGTAAACTCTTTAGTCAGTACAGAAGAGGCCGTGGATCGTGTTCAAAGTTGATGACGATGGATTTTGGGGAGTCAGAGCAGGTCACAGTGGACGAGAGTGGCTCATGGTGGGTGGTGGGTCACGATGGGTCAGATGGGTCACGGTGGTGGTGGGTCACGGCGGGTCATGGTGGTTCGTGGGTCAGAGTGGGTCATGAGTCACAGTGGGTCGTAGGTCAAGTTTTCATTGACCCACGCCAACTCTGGACGAGACATTCCCGGCAGGAGCTCATATGGTTAGGGTCCCACGTTAAGCTGTAGGTCCACGTCTCACATAGTCTTGCTGCTGAAAGGGAAACTAAACTCAGATAAAAATCAAAATCAAACACATGATAAGACGACTCCTTCGTCATTTTCCTGGGCCTTCTCAATTTCATGGTCAACCTCCTCAGCCAGCATCGACCTCATCGTATACCTGCTCTGTCGGCATCAGCCTCATCGTATAACACTTCGACCACCGTCGACCTCCGATCGAGCTCCTCATCGATCTCATCGACCACTAGCGATCTCCTGTCGATCTTGTGCCGAGCTCCTAGCATCTCTGCTCGGACACCATCAGTTTACTGTCGATCCTCTGTTGATTTCTTCGGCCACCGTCAACTTCTTTGCTGACTTTCATATCTACCATTGACTCCTAAGTGGTCCACATTAACCCTCGTGTTGTAGGTTTTTTTTTTTTACCAATGACCTCATCGACCTTCGGTTAGAGACAGGTTTTAGGACTTTTTGATATTTTGATTTCAAAATTGATATTATTCGATTCTACACGTCTTACTTTCTACACATCAAATTTCAACTTGCGCAAGGGAGGTTAAAATTTTGCCAAAAATATACTTTTTTTTTTAGGACTTTTGCTTTTTTGGCTTCCAAATTGATGTTATTCAATTGTTCATGTCTTATTAGTCTGCACACCTAATTTCAACTTTGGCAAAATAAGGGATCCACAGCTATGAGGGGGGGGGGGATATTGGCCAAAATATAGAAGGTTTTAGGACTTTTGATTTTTTGACTTCCAAATTGATACGGTATTATTCGACTGTTCACGTCTTAATTAGCCTAAATGAAACACGTATACTATGGAAAACTTATTACAATAAAAAGTACTGTACAACAATACAGTATATACGTACATGTTATATCCCTTATTATGAAGATGTAGCTGACGAACCTGGTTCTACATCACTCGAAACTTGCTGTATAGTCCAGTCAATAAAGGTTTTGTGTCGGGACTAATTAGTAACAAGCTGAATTTTTCAGGGATGTTAGACCAGAATAACATTCTCTGAAAAGTCCCCACCCCTCCCCCTCTTGCTTTCCTCTCTACCCCCATTAACCCTTTTAGACTTTCAGTTAAGTAGCTACTATTTCAGTACTATTCGTCCGAGTATCATGGATTATACATGATTCTCTTCAGAATAAAACATGCTTTCAAATGGTATCACGCGCATGTTTGCGCGATGTACAAGGGAAGGGAAATTCGAGGTAAAATAGAGAACTTTTCCTCCGAAAAATCCCTTTTTTGAAATTTAATGTCCTTTGGAGCAACCCTGGCTATAGATATCTGGATATAATCTACCTTGCAACATACTATGGTCTATAGGCTATGTAATGTGTGATTCAAGTTTTATTGCAATATGTAGAATAGTTACGACGGAAAAATATTTCTCAATCTTACTTGACAATACCGAAATTCATATATAAATAAGTTTCCAAACAGTACTATATATCCAAGTATCATGATTAATACGTCATTCTTTTTAGAATGAAACAAGACCTTAAGTGATACTATGCGCATGTGTTTATAATGCACAAAAGAGAAGTGTTTTGGAATAAATATGAAAATTTCCCTGAAACAATCCCTTTTTTGAAATTTGGAGACCCCTGAAGCGGTACCGGGTACAAACACCTGAATAAATTCTTCCTTGAAAAATACTATTGTCTATACATAATGTATGTGCCAAGTTTCGTTGCAATATCTAGTAGAATTACGAGGAGAAAAATATTTCTTAATCCTATTTGACAATACAAATGAGATGTTCAGAGAATCGAATCCAGTAACAGCACTCTTACCCTTCTAATATACCACGAAAATATGACAAACGGAAATAAATATCACTCTTAGCTTTAGAAGCACATAAGTTAATATTTTATTTATAACTGTTATATACAAATTTATGGTTACTATATTTTATTAATGTGTTTTTACTTGTATTATTGTTAATTAATATGATCAATTTTTGTTCGAGGAATTGTTCTTAACCTAGATTAGGACTGTTCCATTATTTATCACCTATGGACCTGCCATGTCTTCGACTGACAATAATCGGTAGCTGCTTAACAGTGGAAAATAATGTATTTTATACTGTAATAACATCACGGGCCACCCACCCAAAACACATGCAATGTAGAAAGTAGAACCGATATTCTACTTTCTACAGTATTACTACACATTTTATACAATTGGTGTTTACTTGTACTGATAAAATTCAATTCAGCTTTCAGTCCAATCTGGTTGAAACAAAATGCTACACTGTTCAGACATGTCATCATCGAAGTCAATAACATCGTCATAGGCAAGAGAATTATCACAGTAAAGTCCATTACAGTGTTCACACATGGCGGAACAATCTAATCCTACATTTCTACATATAGGTTTAGCTCAAGATTATTCACAGCTGCGAGAAACGAGACGATCATTAGGTGAAAAAGTCTTAGAGCTTGGGACTGGTATCAAAGCTTTCCTTTAACATGTTCCATCTTTACGATAACCGTCAAAAACGACAGTGACATTTCTTCCGTATATGTTTACAATCTACACTGACTGTTCACTGAATAGCAGCCTCCACACAAGAAGGTGTGACCAGCAGCCGAGATGATTGTCATTATGACCAGCCCGACTGGTAGTATTGCAGAGAAAGAACACACTCGAAGCTACAGTTTGGCAGATAGCACACTGTTATAATAGGAGGTGGACAGGATTTATCCGTATTTTAATAAGGCATGATTGTGGGTACCCGAGCAATAGGTACGTCAATACCCAGACAACAAAACTTGTCAGATGCGCCCATTCCTGTGTAATGAACGTGTGCAAGGAGTGGGAAGAAAATTGGGTAACGGTCTCCAAGAGATGTAACTATGTAGACATACGTAAGTTTAAAACGTGGGTCGAGCGTCGCGTCAAACAGCTCGTGACAGCCAAACGAGCCATCAGTGTCTGGGAATTACGTGACCAATACAATGGTGAATGCCAACACCCATGCCCCACGCAACTATATGGCGTACACTGACACGCATGCAGTTCCACAGCAGATTACACACTCGCCACCCACTTCTTACAATTCGTTACCACAGACTTCGTCGCGCTCGGGCGCAGAAACACGCTAATTGGACCATGGATGTTTGATGTGTTGGTCCGATAAATCACTGTTTGTACTACTCATCTCGGACCGGCGTGTGCATGTGTGGCGCCAAAAGCATGATGCTATGGATCCCTCGTGCATGGTGCGTACTGTACGGGCGCCTGTATAGTTTGGGGATACTTCTGTTGGCATGGACTGAAACCGTTGGTGTGTATGGACCACAACGAGTCATCCGTTGTGTACCAGCAGGTTTTAGAGAATTACATACATCCTATAATGCAACACTTCTACCCACACGAAGACGGTAATTTCCAGGACGACAATGCACGGTGCCACCAAGACAGGAACTTGCTTGGCTTAAGGAACATTTCACGGAACTGCAGCGTATGAATTGGGCCCCTAAGTCACCGGATTTTAATCCTATAGAACATCTATGGGATGTTGCGGAACGAGCTCTTCGCATCATGACTCTTGCACCAACACCTGTGGACTCATTGTGGGATACCATCAGGAATATATGGTGTCAGATCACCGTGGAAACATATCAGCAACTACCAGAATCCATGCCACATCGTGTTCAGGCTGTCCTCTGAGCAAAAGTGGACCAACAAAGTATTAGGTAGGTGGTCGTCTCGTAATTCAATGATCACTTAGCGTAGTTGCTATAGTTTTGAATAAAATTTCCGTAAGTACAAGGGACATGATAAATAAGAAATCCACCATCAATCACTACAACTGATTTCATTTTCTGCATTGATCGACTGCAACACAGCTATACTCGTAATAAATGGGTTGGACACTTTCTCGAATTTCTCATTATGGTAGTCATAAATCCACTCCATCCTGGCTGCGACTGTAATCCTACAAGCCATATAAAGTTGAGGGGAAATAGGTATTGTGAAGATTGGGCCATAAGAGATCTTGTTGGAATTCACTTAAGTCTTCAATGGCCATTAAAGAAAGACCTGTGTTTCTCTTTTCCGTTGGATGTAAGTACACTCGGATACTTGTGGTGTTAATAAAAGACTCAATTGGAATTATCTTAACTGTTATCCGACCCAGGTACCTGACGTGACACAATGAATCCCTCCCATAGGACGTAAAGTGCCTTTGTTATTAAGACTTCATACATTTACGACAACGTTATCAAAAACATGTTGGAGAAATCCATCTGAATGAATAGCTGGGGAGCCAACGTTAATGATCGATGTTAGGTAGATTGTGGCTTCATGGTAAGATGGTCACACTCCCATTGATGAAATATGTTTATGAAGTGTTTTGAACCGTATAATCGATGTAGATTTAGAGCAAGGCTTGTCTACATGGGTGACAGAAATGATCTAGGTCTTACAGCAAATACGAGAGGGTGAATTATAACAACACACTTACTTTCAGCTTTCAGATTCATTTGAAGTTGTTATTTTGTTACTTGTGATGTAAAAATGTCAAGGCTTTCTGGAATAAGAATTTTAGACCCCCTTCACCCCGAATTAATCGTATTCTTAAAATTTGCATTTTCATAATACACTTTCTCTGCAACTTTTCGTGCACATCCCTGTTCTTTGTACACTAGCTTCACGAATAGAATGTACACCATTTTTACAAATACAAAATCATTTTTTTTTACATTATTAATATTGCTCAGATAGCCTGGAACAATATGAAATGACTATGACAATATGAAACAATCTAGTGAATCTAATATATTGTACTGAGCAAAGTTTCATTAATCAAAATGATATGAGAATTCAAGTTTAAAATTAGGAACATTACTTTCTACTTTCTGTTATTAATTACGATAAGTGATATTGACAAAAAGAAAAAGTAATTTTGAAGCTTGAAAATGATTGAATATTGTATAATTACAAAAGCTATAAAGAGTTATGCATTTTAAATTGAAGTTTAGTGTTTGAAATGAAACACATTTGGGTTTTTATCCAGGCATATAAATTTTATACTATTTTTAAATTGACTGTGAATAATCATGTAGTGATTAAACCTTTCAATGCTTGCATTGCAATTGAAAACTGCTATTTTGCGATTAAACCTAACGTAAATTTGTCTGTAGATTTTTAAAAACATAAAAATCTAAATTAATTATGAGCATGTAAACAAAATGTTAAGTTCTAGTTAAAGATGACAAATCAGAATACTAAAGGCATAGTAATATATGCCTACATTTCAAATTATAAACCAAAAACCTTACTGAGAAAAGAACCTACTAGATACTCATTAAGTACTTCTCACTTTTACTGCAGAAAATCACTTAGCACATACAAGCTTCATAAATCTCCCACTGAAGCTGACGCATAAAAGTAGACAGTGTCAAAGCCTGATTATGGCGCGCGCCTAGCCGACCCGGCAGGATGACTTTCCCGCACTTGCACTCATTTAGTAAGAACTCTCTGGACATCGTTCCCATTCCTATAAACCTATTAACATGTATATCATTCTAAAGCTAATAAAACAAGCTAAAAGTTTTATTTGAAACATTTTGTTGTAGCGTTATCAGGTTTTTAGTAATAATAACAAAAATGTTGAACATTATAGTGAAATATCTACATTTTCAGCAACTTATTTCAATAGCCATATATACTTACTTTAGCTAAAAACACATAAGGACATAATTTAAAGAACGTAATGTGGGGAACCTAACTTTAAAAAATCATATTGATACAAGCTGGCTTAATCGAGTTATTGATATTTTATTAATAATGTATGTATTCAAATTTGCATGTTTAGGGCCGTGGGGGAAAATCAAGAGGGGGAGGGTTGGGGACTTTTGAGGAAATACTCCCCTTATGATGTTGTAATAATTATTATTGGCAAAGTTTCAGCTTGTTACTAATTAGTCCCGACAAAAGCCTATTTTTTTCCCTTTATTGAATGGACTAGGAGGAGTTGGTTCGAAGTTATTCTTCGACAAATGCGAGCTCAAAATGCAGAGCTCTGTGACAAATGCGATTGTTGACTTATAGCATTTAAAACCTTGCATTCTACTTTTCTTTTCGTCTGTTCGGATAAGCAATGTCTGGCTTATCAGGGTTGGTCGTGGCCAGCTAAGTAAGTGTATTAACTATTATTATGCACAATCAAAATTGGGTTTGTGCTCATAAGGATTTGTCAAAAGGAGGACTTTTCCCGGAATAGGGAAATTTACTAGTTTAAAATAATAGAAGAAAACGTGTTTTATTGTTAGTCACTTCTGTTTGGTAACTGCTATATAACAATGTTTTGCTCTACCTTTCAAACCATAATAAAACTCATAAACACTTTTAGCAGAATTGTCCACAAGCCGAGACTAGATAACAAATAAGGGTTTTCTCGTCTCGTCTCGTAAATTTTGTAGAAATCTCGTCTCATCTCGATTCTCTAAGATTCTCTTCTTGTCTCGGAAATTTTTACATGACGTTTTGTAAATTTTTGTTCAAAATATATGCCCTGATTTATTTCTTCATTTCATCTGGAAGTTATGAGAATACTTCCGCTAAATGAGAAGTTCACAAAGAGAATGAAATAACAACATATAAACCCTGTTTATTATTGGAGTATATTGCGTACCTTTAAATGTTGATAAATGCTCTTCATTATGGTCGTAGAACCACTTTATCCAATTTATAGTTTTTATGCAATGAATCATATAACACTAAAAGAGTTTTTTAAGAACTGAGACTAGGGTGAATAGTCTCACGACTCACGACTCACGGTGTTGCTCACGACTCGTGCAATTCTCGTCTCATCTCGAAACTGGAATTATGTTTCTTGTCTCGTCTCGTCTTTAATTAAAACATATACTGTATTTTTCGTATCGGCTCTAGTGTGCTTTTCGGGATGAGAATCGAGAGAAGACAAGAATTATCTCGTGTCGTGGGCAACATTAATTTTTGAGAACAAGATATGTAAAATGTTAATGATATAAAATATTGAATTTTAAAGACACCAATCATTTTATCGCCACGTGCAAACACTACTTATTTGTCGGAAAATAACAATCAAATGCACTTACAATCAGTTTCTACCTTTCAATGAGGCTTCCTGTTCGTGACAAGCAGTGGTTGGCAGTTCATTTCCTTATTGTTAATTCAAGCAACCAATATACCGTAACTACATTTGCATGAATAAAAGTGTGCTTGATGTTGTGTGACGGAATACAGTGATATAATTATATAATAGTATAGTAATATCTCTTTTATGATTTGCATACTGTTTAATTGAAGTTTTTGTGTATTGTGTATTGCATGGAAACTTTCAATTTCTCTGTTTTTACCTGAATCGTAGCCTATGTTATCAATTCTTGTATTACAATTTAAGATAATGAGTATGGAAACAATGTTGCCAAACGTACGATTATACTCATTCCGGAAATTATAATCAAGTTAAGTGTTCTCGTACACGTATATACGGGATTTTTAAAATGTAGGAAATACGTAACATTTTTCTTCGAATTTATTTTTCCACTAAGGATTTCGCTTATTCACAAATTATTATTTCATTTTGTTAATTCCATTCGTGCAGTTCTAAGATATTTGCATTTATAATCATTTTTCTAACTAAAAAAACTATTTAATATAACTTTCTTTACAATTAAATCTGCCTTATCTTTTTCAATCACCAGATTTTCAAATATTGTAGATTTTCACTTAGGAAGCTGTTGCTCGGATGTTAAGTTAGATTCATGGTTAGTAAATCATTGTATTTAGATTGAATGATGCTTTCAAGAGATACTAATCTCATATATAGATATCGTACTTTTATGCAAATGCATATTTTGTTTGCTTCTATGCATCTGTATTAAACTTGGTAGGAGGTTCTAACAACGATAATCCAACTCGGGTTTGAAGTTTTCTAGTACATATAAATAAATATTTCAAATGTTAATGAATATATTAATGTTTAAGAGCATATTCAGCATGTTAGGTATATTCTACAGGTTTTAACAGCGTTTTCGCCTAAATAAATCTTCAAGAAGCTCACTATTTAAGCAGTGTACAAAACGATACAAGTTACGTCACACATAATATATATGTAAGATCGCACTGGCGCAAATCCCGGGGTGATGGGGGAACATGTTCCCTCCAATCTTGGAACTGGGGGAACTGTCCCCCCAATAATCTGATTAGAAACGTGTTTTTTCGGGGGGAGAAATGTGATGATTTGTATCCGATTTTCAAAAAGGAAAGTGAGTTAAAATTGATGCAACCCCCAGAATAAGCCTCAAATCTGCCCACCTCCCAATGTTGAAGACAACTCGGCTCCTCCGTTCCTCCACAGCATTGTTTTTCAACTTCATAAATATTTTGAACATCGCTTTAAAAAATATATGGGAACGGTCTTACCCGTCCCTCTCCTCCCAATATTGAAGACAGATTTGCGCCGCTGTAAGATCGTGTCGACATCACTTCAGAAACTAGAGACGCGAAGGATGCTCCTCAGAAATGGTTAGCTCTAGTTGGTAAAGTTCAGCACGAGCTCCAGTTAGCTCCTGGTGAATTTGGATGGTCTTTGGAAAATCAATTGACGGTTGTTCTTGACAGAAACTCTGACCACAAAACAATTTATGCAATGGGAAAGCACCTTCGAAGTTAAGATTCCTGCTTGCCAAAAAAATATACAGATAAACATTAAACTTGCTCATTTCTATAAATCTTATCCTGTAACGTGTGTTGATGGTGAGAAATCATTTTCTGGATACAAATTTATTCTAACAAACAAACGTCACAAACTGACACCAGAAAATGTAGAGAAGCATTTCGTGAAGTATACTGTAAGTGTAATTACAAGAAGGAGGTCTTGTATAATAATTTGTGTAATGTAAATACACACTAAAATACAAATGTGAAGAAAAATTACAGATTGTGTACTCATATCACTTTGTTCATTTTAATCTAATCTGTGTTTTAAAAAAATATAGAAGTATACAGTGGCGTATTTACGATTTTGTTTCGGGGAGGGCTTTGCTAACTTTCGGGGGTGCTTTGCCTGAAAATGTGAAAATTATGCAAGATATTTCATATACTTTACTATAATACGTAAGATTTGCCCCCTTAAATACGCCACTGGAAGTATATAAACTCTAAATATCACAACAATAAATTCTAAAAAAGAGTTCCTGAAAGGAAAAGGACAGTTTCCATGTTATATTTCACTTACAAAACGTCTGTCATCTTTGCTGCATGTTTAAAAATGTTTCTTTTATCGTATTTTTAGTGCATATTTTAACACACTTAACAGCATAGTTGCATGCCTATTTTATGAATTTTAAGTGCATAAAAATCCGATGTCTACTCATATAAAACGATCCATATATATTTTAGAATGTTGGAAAAATGTCCTAAGAGTTTATAAAAAGATGGGCGATCATACCTGGGAATTATGTTCAGAGACTCACACAAAAGGTATTATGAAAAATACTACATAGCCTAGCTTATTTGCAATGTTTCATCGAAATACTATTAGTAGGTATGAAGATAAGAAAAATTTTCGAATCAATATAGCACTTTTTGTAACTTTTTTTTAACTTGGAGAGAGAAAAAGAGAGGGGAATAGAGTGTGTCTGTGTGCGTTTTCATATATAAACGGTAACATGTAATTTTATGAGTAAAACGGGTAGAGAAAGAAGAATTTACAACGTAATTAAGCATGTCATTTATTAATGATAATTAATTGTCATTAATAGTCTTAACTATCTTATCAATCTTTGATTTAAAAAAGGTAACCTTAGAAGTTGTTGCTAATAACTGAAATGAAATTACACACTGTAGGCTGTAAAACAGTGAATAATGACTGATGAATTCTAAGATGGTAGTACGTAGGTCCGAATAGGCAAATCGAAGATTGGTCTTTCTATCTATCAGTTCTCAATTCAATTTGCTTTAGTAAATTAATAATTATATTATTTAATGTGAACAGCAGCGTAACGGAAAAATGTCCCCCCCCCCGCACGATTATTTTTGGGCCCCCCTTCCCATGCTCATTAACTTCCCTGTAGAAGACAATGGTTAATAAATCCATGGAATAAAATAAAATTACAATTAAAATTAATACTCACCGAAAAAGGCAAAAATTATTTTCCCTTAACCTTTGAGTGCTAAGATGATTTTTTAAACTGATGTTGCTAGAATGAATAAATTTTTACCCAGAGCATATTTTTATTTTTTAAAGTAAATAATGTTGTTCAGGGAAATGTATATTCCGTGTTCAGCTCACTTTTTGTAGCCTATAGTTCTTGGCATTTCCTACGCGGTGGGCCCCCAAACCCTGCGGGCCTCCCCGCACTGCAGGCCCTGCGGACCCCTCAGTTACGCCACTGAATGTGAATGTAATAACACAAAGAAAAAACTCAAATAATAATCTTTGTATGAAATGAACAAGAAAAGAGAATAGGCTATATATTGGTAAGATAGAATGAAAAAACTGGACCGGAACTATAAAAACTTGAACACTAGGTGGTTCTCTGTAGTCTATTGTAATCAACCACGTCCAATTATTTTAATCCATCAAAAGCTATTTAATGCATTTTATAAAAGCACTGTTTTTAATATTTACTTTTTTGACAATCACTTCGTGAAGTCGATCGTAGTTTCATAATTTGAAACACTGGGAGCACAGTGACTCAGCGGCAGAGCGCTTACCTTTGGTACGTAGAGTTCCTGGTTCGGTCCCCAGCTAAGTAAGTTTAAGGAGGACAACTTCGTACTCGTTTCCTCCCATATTCTTATTCCCCCAATTCTTCCATCATCATTCACTTTCCTTAATTATCCGTGTCCCTTACTCTATGGGGCATAGGCGTAGGGCGTTAAACTGAAAATTTTCATTTAATTTCTTTTTCAATCTGAAACGCGATTCACGAAGATATCCTCGATGTTACTGTATATAACAAATTCACAGTATTTTTGGTTGCGTAACAGATTAGGATATATTGTTAGCAGAAAAATGGATTCCAATTTTACGTCTTATAGTTTTACTCGATTGCCTGAAGGATATAGTAATGATGATAATGAATTAAAAGGATGAAGAAAGTGGGAGAAAACTGTGAGAAAACATAGTACGTTGTCTTTATCCACCATAAAGCCCACTCTAGCGAGCTGGGATTAACCAGGTACCCCACGCATTACAGCTGAACGTTGTACTTCTGATTGACTTCGGTCCCTATTGCTAGTAAAGAATATCTCTCGACCGTTTTCAGTTTGTGATACATTATTCAACAGAAAAACATATTTCATTTGGTATTATAGGCTTATGTTTCAGTGCCATGATCAATGTGTCTTAAACCACATTTCATAAGATTAAAAATTTCATAGCTTTACTTACTGTGTAGACGCGTAAAATTTAAGTTGCAAGATTTGAATCTCAAACAAGCAGAAAATTAAACTAGTGAAAGTATTGTAATAAAAATATTGACAATTTTGAGATTACAAATGGTTATAAAACTAGTTATTCTGTAATTTTACTGTTTAATTTCGTCAAGCAAACACCATCATGACGTGAATTTAACAGTAGCTACACATCCGTTTAGTGGAATTTAATCATCTTCTACGAAAGTCTGAAACCACTGATTTTATGTGTGAACTCCAGCCGCAGTTTCACAGAATCGATAGTGGCAAAAATACGCTGACAAGAGGGATTTTCCTACTGGCTGTCATACTATTAATGATGTAGCATTACTGTTTATGTTTTTACTCAAATTCTGCAATCACACCATTCTCCAGAGACAATCTTCTTGGAAATTCCTGTCAGGTTCATCTGTAGCTTCTGGGAATTTGAATGCACCGAGTGAAAGTATGACCTTGGTAAGGAAAAGACAGATGGCACTGTTTTCCCGGCGATATTTTATCTTCTGAAACTGAAAACCAGGACAAGGAGCGTACTAGGTGACTCAGCTCTTCTTTTTTAGTCCAATTGCTAATGTTGCAGGTTTTTTTCTTTTTTAAATCTAATTCTTGGCATCACTCGGCGACAAATTCATAAATAATTTTCTCACTAGATGGCAGGGCAAGTCTTATTTCCTTTGAGTCACTACAAATGCAAGGCACTGCGTCACTCAATAAACAAATCAAGAGGTTCGTATGGAATGGAGGACATGGTAATTCAATTATTAAGGGCTTATACCTGATGCTAAGAATTCCTAGTTCAATCGCAGACCATGTAAGTCTGCCAGGCGAGCACTCACAAATTGTTCTTGGGAGGGGAAAGGAGTCCAATAGTATAAGTCACTATCTTTAGCACACCCCTGGCCAAGAGAGAGGGCGAAACCCTCTAGTGGCCGTTTCTTTACACCCATTGATTCCAAGTTCTTCAGCAATCAACAAATGTTTTTACTTAAATTGATGCCCATCACCTTCCAACTCAATAAATAAAATTCTGTTACTACGCACCACTCAAAAAAAAAAAAAAAAAACTATCTTTATATAATAGGCCTATATAGAACTGTTGTTATTCTGCACCGAAATGACGATAAGTTAATGTTAAGTACTGTCACCTATATTCTTTGGGGGAAAAATGATAGAACTAGATATTTTAAAATAAGAAACAAAGAGTGCAGATGACGTGTAAGATCAAACCTTTAGGCTATATCAATCCTTTTTTGTGCTAAATGAACATAGTTTTGTAAAAGTGTACAAGTGCATATCGAGTGGCGAAGCTTCTTTTTTTTTTTTGGGGGGGGGGGGTGTCCGGACCTAGTGGATCTCCCGCGTAGGTGTGCTCCTGAAATCTGTGTTTTCTAACTTTCGCCCACTTTTTTTCCTCAGCGCCCAATATTATTGGATGTAATACACCTAGATTCATCATCATAGGTATTCTGCCTTTATTGGCAGGTCACTTGCCGCAGCTGAGAAGCTTCCATGCTCCACGGTCCTCCGC
Source organism: Thermobia domestica (assembly GCF_964235325.1). NCBI lineage: Eukaryota > Metazoa > Arthropoda > Insecta > Zygentoma > Lepismatidae > Thermobia > Thermobia domestica. The sequence goes on along the minus strand of NC_137457.1, from coordinate 210,809,703 downwards.
TAACCTTTTCGTCTTCGCGTATGATCTTTCTGTTTTAATATCATCCATTAATTATAGTCTCTTTCGCCCCCCCCATCTCTTTCCCGCCACCATACCCTCTAGGACGTCCCTCATAATACAATCTCTTCTTAGGCAATGTCCCAACCAGTTTCTCTTCCTCTTCCTAATAATATCTAAAAGTGTTCTTTTCTCACCCACCATTTCTAATACTCTCGCATTCGTTTTCCGCTCGACCCAACTAATTCTTTCCATTCTTCTCCACACCCACATTTCGAAGGCTTCCAGTCGATTTTCGTCACCTTTACGTAATGTCCACGTTTCCGCCCCATACAGTACAACACTCCACACGAAGCATTTTATGAGTCTTTTTCTCAACTCTTTGTTCAAGGTCCCACAAAACAGACTTTTCTTTCTTTTAAAGGCTTCTTTCGCCATTCCTATCCTTGCTTTTATTTCACGTTCGCATTTCATGTCATTACTAAGAACACCACTAGATTAGTGGTGTTAAAATAGTGCAAATAATAATTCGAATAATTTACCTCAATATTTTTCTCTGCTGTTATCCGAACATTCGAATATCTAAATATTCAATATTCGAACAATTATTCGTTATTATTCGAATACTCGAAAACCACAAGTGCTAGAAACGTGCCGTTTTCGCTGGTCGATTCAAAATTTTGTGTAGATTGTTCAGTTCTAATTGGATATTTAAAAAAATGGCCGTTATTTCTTTATTATATTTTTAGGAGTACATTGGAAGTGTTGAAATTTTAAAAAGGTAAAGCATCATATACTATGAGTTATACATTCTAACACAGCATAGTTGTACACAGGGGTTGTATATCTCTCAGGCTTTTGTTTCATGACGAAATGATAATGAAAAACGAAGGATAACCATTTCTCCAGTCTAAGATGAATCTTTATTGTTTGGAGTGTTTTGCTCATATATCACTGACATTATAATTAATTGTGTATGTAATGTATTTGCTTATTACATACTGCAGGCAAGAAGAAAGAAAACGTTGATCATACATAAATTAGAAACTTCAACCGGAAATAGCTTAATCTTGCAAATGGTGCGAGATGCTGAAGAAAGAATCGAAAGAAATCTCTTTATGGTACTCCTTGCCGATTTTTACTAAGACGTCTTTTACTTGTGTCTGCAAAGGAACATGTACAGATGTGAGGAATGACAAGGAGATTCATGCTCAAATGTGAATGATGCACTGTGTAGAGAGCGTAGGTTCAGCTAGTGAATTATTAAAATTTTAACAGCACTAATCTCGATACAGCTCATTAAAGTCAGCCGATCTATTATTTGTATGCTACTATAGCATCTACTTAGGCCTACATTACGCTCCTCACGGTTAGCCCCTGATCATGCAAGATCAAACCACTAAAATTTCCGTTCGTTTCAGAGCGTGAGAGAGACAGAAAAAAAGTAGTTTTCCTTAAATAAAAATAAAATCTGACTAAAATAAATACTTATTACTTGATTGATTTTCTGTTTAGCGTCCCTTGCAGCGAGGCTATATGAAACGTGGACTGACAGCCTAACTTGGAACATGAACCACATGACTTCCAGCCGGGAATCGATTGTGGGTCTCCCATACCAAAGGCGTGTACGCTAACCGCTTAGGCACGAAAGAAACTCTCTTATTGTTAGTAATCACTGTAGTAATTTCGACAAAATATCATATTTATTTATTTATTGTCTTCAACAGAGAATATATTTTCCAATTACAGAAGACCTGAAGAATATTTTTTTACAAGTTTACTATTGTAATAGATTTAAAAGAAAAAGAATTAAAAAATAATAAGAATATAGATAAATATATACAATTAATTTTCGAACAAACTATGTAAAACTGAAATAGCTACAGTAGCAAAAATACATGAAATTAATACGCTTATACATAAACATGTGAATATACTTTTAGGAATTCATAAAACATTTTGTCGCAACAATTCACAATAGGTTCGAAATTGCATACTAAAATCTAAATACGACAATTTCTGTGATATAATATTATATGTTTTGCACATTCGGGTCAATGGTGAACTGCCGTAATGCTCCGTTCTAGGTATATCATATAATAATAAGTACCTCTTCGCTAAAATTTAATAATCCCAAAAAAGAACTGTTATCGTATATACCTTTAACCAGTTTGTATAAAGATATTTGTTTACCTATTTTTTATCTACTAGATAATTTGGTACCGTATAACAAAATTCATTTCACATATCTTATATCTGAGATTTTATATTTCTGGAAATATAAGTAACGTAGAAAACGTTTCTGAACTGCTCCTATTTTATTGGAATGGGAGAATGTAGAAGTTTTCCATATTAAGGATCCGTATTCCAACTTACTTCTTACCAGACTATTAAATAAAACTTCACTAGAATCAATAGTTCTAAAGTTTGCAGCGTTTCTGATAATAAAACCTAACTGTTTGTATGCACATTTAACTATATAATCCAGGTGATTGTTAAACGTAAGTTTTGAATATAATATTACACCCAAGTCCTTAATATAATTTACCCTCTGAACTAACTGTTTGTTAATTGTATATTGAACTTCGGGACTGTGCTTAATATTACTGAACACAATATAATTACATCTTTTAACATTAAATTGAAGTCTATTTCTTACTGACCAGTTATATAATTCATCAATGTCTTGTTGTAGATATAGACTATCTCTTCGATTATTTACTTCAATAAATAATTTAAAGTCATCTGCGTACATTAGGCAGTTGGCATATTTAACAGTATTAAATATATCATTAATATACAATATAAAATGAAGAGGTCCAAGGTTGGATCCTTGAGGTACTCCAGTATTACATCTATATTCTACGGACTTAATTAAATTGTTTGTACATCACATATTGCACTCGATCCGTAAGGTATGATCGAAAGGGCTTTATATATTGTGAACATAATCCAAATTTATCAAGTTTATCTATTAAAGAGCGTGACAAACATCTTGGCATTTGAAGGCGGCACTCCAAGTTCCCTTTAAATGCTGCTAGCAAATGAGAGGCCAGCGGTATTGCCACGTTTAGTTTTTACACATCCACGTCTATCCCCTGCCACCTGATCGCACTGTAGTTCGTCTGCTTAGCCATAGCCACACACCTTTAACACTCGGCAACGTCGCGTCAGAGCTTGCATTTTACTTGTTTAGCTGAAATGCCAAGATGTTTATCACAGGCCATAGTATTGTATAATCAATCTTGTCAAATGCTTTGGAAAACTCAAAATAGACTGAGTTGACAGATGAACGCCTATGGAAAATAGTATATAATATGTATTGAACGTAATTAATTAAATTTGTCACTGTAGATCTGCCAGGGTAAAACCCTTGTTGAAATTCCGAAATATGTGGTTTGAGATGCTTTAGAATTCGATCGAACAAAATTTGTTCAAATATTTTTGCTGGTGCACATAATATTGCTATGGGTCGATAATTTTCAATTACTTTGCTATCTCCTGATTTCAAAACAGGATATACTTGAGTTGTTTTCCATGATGAAGGGAAACAACTAGTTTTTATAATCATATTAAAGATGGAGCGTAGTGGATTCATAGGTAGTTCAGAGCATGCCTTAAGTATATAAGGTGGTAATCCATCAGGTCCATTGGCCTTTTTTTGGTTTAAGTTTATTTATAGCAATTCTACACTCGTGCTCATAAATTAAGGATAATGCGGATACATGGTGAAACAACGCTCTGGTGGGCGGTTTTCGGTTGGAAATCACCTCGGGGTATGACCATGCGGTGCATTTGACCATTCGGTACGGTGCGGTCGCACGGTGGCGCTGGCAGCAGTCCAAATATGCAGAGGTGTGTTGGTGCAAGTCAGAGTACGGTGCAGCGTGTAAGTGTGCAGATGTTGTCAGGCGTGCTAATGGTGACTGTGTGTTGAAAATGGCTCAAAGATCACATATTGATGACGTTATGAGGGGTAGAATAATAGAGCGACTGGAGGCTGGGCATACACAGCAGGTCGTAGCACAGGCCCTCCGTGTACCACAAAGTGTAATCTCAAGATTATGGCAACGATTCGAGCAGACAGGACACGGACAGGACAGGACAGGACGTGTCCAGGAGCTGCAGTACGGGACGTCCACAGTGTACAACACCACAAGAAGACCGATATCTCACCATCAGTGCCAGCAGACGGCCACGGAGTACAGCAGGTAGCCTTGCTCGGGACCTTGCCACAGCCACTGGAACAGTTGTCTCCCGACACACAGTCTACAGACGACTGAACAAACATGGTTTATTCGCCCGGAGACCTGCAAGGAGCATTCCACTGACCCCTGTTCACAGGAAACCCCGTAAAGCCTGGTGTCAAGAACACAGTACATGGTCAATGGAACAGTGGTCCCAGGTTATGTTCACGGACGAGTCCAGGTATAGTCTAAACAGTGATTCTCGCCGGGTTATCATCTGGCGTGAACCAGGAACCAGATACCGACCCCATAATGTCCTTCAAAGGGACCTGTATGGAGGTAGTGGTTTGATGGTGTGGGGTGGGATTATGATTGGTTCACGTATACCCCTGCATGTCTTTGACAGAGGAACTCTGCCGTGTCGTGACAAAACGCTGTAACTTTGGCGGAGAAGTTTTGCGAAAATGAGCCTTAAAGTTTTCATTCGAAAATGTGATCTGTATCGTGTAGAACCAGTATATCTTGACTTTGGAAACACGTGGTTACATGTAATGTTACGTAAATGCATGTTGTGTGATTAAATTTGATGAAAACTGATTGGTTGACCATTATTGCCTAGTTACACTGGTTCTACACGATACAGATCACATTTTCGAATGAAAACTTTAAGGCTCATTTTCGCAAAACTTCTCCGCCAAAGTTACAGCGTTTTGTCACGACACGGCAGAACTGTAACAGGTCAGGTGTATCGGGACGTCATTTTGCATCAGTATGTTCGCCTTTTCAGGGGTGCAGTGGGTCCTACCTTCCTCCTGATCGATGATAACGCACGGCCCACCGAGCTGCCATCGTGGAGGAGTACCGTGAAACAGAAGATATCAGGCGAATGGAGTGGCCTGCCTGTTCTCCAGACCTAAACCTCATCAAGCATGTCTGGGATGCTCTCGGTCGACGTATCGCTGCACGTCTTCAAACCCCTAGGACACTTCAGGAACTCCAACAGGTACTGGTGCAAGAATGGGAGGCTATACCCCAGCAGCTGCTCGACCACATGATCCAGAGTATGCCAATCCGTTGTGCGACCTGTGTACGTGTGCATGGTGATCATATCCCATATTGATGTTGGGGTACATGCGCAGGAAACAGTGGCGTTGTGTAGCACATGTTTCTCAACTTATCACCAATATCGTGGATACCGTGGATATCACCAATACCGTGGTACCGATATGTTTCGTTTGTTCGTATGTTGTGTTCACTATGTGCCTATGCTGTTAGCGCCAGTTTTGTGTAGTGCCACGTTGTGTAGTACCACAATCTGCAATTATCCTTAATTTTTGAGCATGAGTGTATATTCATTGATGGATACACTATTTAAAGTTAAACTATGAGAAACAAACATATTATCACTAGTGGGCCAGTCCATAATATTGGGGGAGGTTTCATATACAGATTGAAAGAATTGGGCACACCCATCAGCTATATTTTTACCAGTTTCCGATAAATTATTTTGATATTTTAGTATACTATTATTATGTCTCATTTTCACTTTTTATTTTGAACTAAATTCCAAAAAGAACGGATATCACATCTACTGTCTTTTTCAATTTGCTTTACAAAATCAGAGTATGCAATATTTATCATTTTCTTTAATTCTCTACTGATCTGTGCGAATATAAATTTATTATATTCAGAAAATTTTGACTTTTTTCTATAATATTCTTTTAATTTTAATTTATCTATAATATTCTTTGTGAACCAAAATGAATATTTCTTTTGAGGATGTATCCTTTTCCTGGGAACAGTTACATCAAATATTGAGTTCAAAATCTGATAAAAGTTATAAACTGCGTCCTCTACATTACAGGAGGTACTTACAACATTAAAGTTAGCTTCACTTAAGAGTTTATATAATTCCATAAAATCCGCTCTTTTAAAATTTCGTTCAATAGTATATTCTTTTTTATATAGTTACTTACTCTTTCTTGTTTAATCATAATAATTAATGGAGGATGGTGTTTATCCGGTTTAACCATTAGGTCATTTTCTTTGAAGATTTCAATTTTTTCTTCAAAGTTCGATAAAACTAGGTCAAGAGTTCTATAATTACAATTCCTAATATTATTCATTGAGCACAAACCAGAAAAATTCAAAAATTCTCATAGTGTTTTGTAACAAGTCCCTCCTGTTGTAAGATCATACTTAGAATCAGTGATTAAAGGAAGATTAAAATCTCCTATTGCAATTACATTTTCATTAAACCACTCGTAATTTGTTTCAAATAAATTATAAAAAGATATGTAACTTTCAATTTTAGGTGCAGGGCAAAAATAAATTCCAAAAATATAATATACTTGGTGATTTAAAATTATTCTAACACAGATAACTTCATTTTCATTACCCAGATCAATTCTATAAGAGCTGATATCCTCTTTTACTGCAACCAGTACTCCAGCACCTCTTTATTTAATCTATCAGTACGATAGACTTTGTAAGAATCAGCAAGTAATTCATTATTTGTAATTCCATCATGCAACCATGTTTCTGCTAATACAATCATGTCATATTCACAAGACAAGCTATTCAGATAAAATTCATTAATTTTAGTATTCAAATCATTTACATTTTGATAATAAACAGTCATGCCATTATGACAATCCATCTATTGTATATTTAAAACATCTTCAAGTGTTTTTAATACAAATACATTCCTACCATCTACCCTTTTTCTCAGTTTCATTGTACCTGCATCGTCCAACCCCAAATAAGCATAACCCTTTTCCCGTTTAACTTTCCTAGCCTGTCTCATAATATCGTTTCTATATCGTGTTAGACTTTGATTGATGTATACGGGTTGCTCTTTACTAAAGCCAACTTGAATTGCGTTCAAATTTATTTTAACCTTCCTTTTTTGCAAGAATTCCTCTTTATCAACCCTTCTAACAAACTTAACAATAGTACCAGGCTGATTTGGAGTCTGTTTCAACCTATGACAAACATCAATTGCTTCCCTTTTAACATCTAAGTCCAAAACATGACCGACACTTCATCAGACAAATTATCTGATAGTATATCTAGTGAAAATAATGATATATTGAGGTAAGTGTTGCACTGATTACTAATGATAAATGTTTGGTTTATTCAAATTTACTTTTATTTAAGTTATATCAGCGGCGGGTCTAGAAGGTGAAAACTGGGGCCAAACTAGAACTCAGACTATGATAGGTGTATCATGAGTTTATAATTTTTCATGAAGTCTCCAACTTAATTCTCTCCCGATGAATATTATGGCTAGTTTACACGTTGACATTGTAGACCTTAAGTATTGTTTTACATTACACAACAGAAAAACTGCAACTGAAACTATATCTAATGTCTCAAAAATTTTCCAATAAACAATAAAAGGTAACGTTTACTACAAATTTCAAAAAATGCACAAATAATAGCTTCAATTATTTTCGACACTCAAAAAACTCGGGGCCCAGGCTCCCCGGCCCTGGGTTGAATACACTACTGAGTTATATCATAGAGGAATATGCAGTTCTCACGCTAGAATTGGCAGCAGTCAAATAGTTTTCCATATAAGTCAATGATCTGGAGAAACCAAGATAGTACAGGTATTCAACAGCCTTAAATAGTCAATTTTTATTTTTGTATAATACAGTAAATCCCCGAGTGCGCGAACGCACTTTTTAGGACTTCCAAACTATGCTATGCATAAATATTGGGACTCTTATAAAACCGCTAGATTCGTCTGTCTATCTGTCAACAAGTGTCAAGCAAAAATGGTAAGTGGTATCCAGAAGTGGTTTCTGGAATGGATTCAGCGTGCCAAGAATAGCTTCCATCTTATCCGTTAATCTTCTATTCAAACTGGAAGCAGTAGAAAATTAACCATTTCCAGTATCAACGTTGATCGCATAGAACAAAAGCAGTAATAGATACAGAAAAAAAATCAATTTAGCACCTCAAAAATAGGTTTCATTTTTTCCGCTAAGTCTCTACTCAAACCGGAAGTGCTAGAGATTAACCATTTCTGGTTTCAACGCTCATCTTCATAGAACAAAGACAGTAACGGATAGCAAGAAGTATGTTTCGGAATAGAATGAGCGTCTCAAGGGTAGGGTTTATTTCCTAAGCCGTCTCTTTTTTCGAACCGGAACTGGTTGAAAGTAACTATTTCCAATTTCAACGGTGATCGCTATACAACAAAGAGCAGTATATAACAACAAACTGTGTTTAGAATCGGTTCAGGGTTCTAAGAAAGATAACATTTTCACCTTATTTTTAATAAACCCGAAAGTGGTAGATATTTACTATACTTCCGGTTTCACTAAATTTCAATAGACCAAAAACGATAAAAGATAGCAGTTTTCTGTACTCGATAAAGTATCCGAAGAATATGTTCCATCTTCGATTTCATTCCTTGCAACCGGAAGTTTTAAGTTGTAGAAATCCACACAACCTCCAGTTTAATTATTAATCTTCATATAGTAGAAACAGCAAGAAATGGCTTTTTGATATGGCTTCAGTGACTGATGGATACGTTTCATCTCTGACCTTTAGATCTACTGCGACCTGTCTCAATATTGAAATGAAATCTTTCAGTTTAACATCCTATGATTACGCCTTATCAGGCTAAGGGAGATGGATGATTAAGGCAAGTGATGAAAGAATCGGTGGAATGAAAAGGTGGGAGGAAACGGGAGTGCCCTAAGTAAACTCACGGACACGAGTTGTCTATCACAAACTTACTTGGCTGAGGATCGAACCAACGACCCCCACACCAGATGTAAGCGCTCTACCACTGAGCCACGTTTGTATTTTAACTTAATGCGTTTGTGTTTATTCATTTCGTATGCTGTACAAAGCACCCATTTCCAAACTGGAAGCTCTGTGATGTCACAGATTGCTCTAGTGTTGTCAATAAACTATACACAGGTAACAAAGACAAAGCAGTATACCGACCCTTAATAGAATGCAATGGTAACAGGCAGATGATGTATAGTAAATGATATCGCAGAAACACTACTCATAGATTCGTGACTAGTCGTACACTGCCAACACTTGTTTTATTCCATTCTACTTACTTCATTGCTCTCTCTTCTTCGCTCAACTTCTTTTGTCTCTGTCCTGGCTCTGATCGTAACAGAAGCTTCACCGTCACACGTCGCCCAGTTGGAAATAATTGGTGTAAATATACTTTTTTCCACACCTCCCGCTGAAAGTAAACGAGAGGAATTACTCACAGAAGTTTTGAAGTGCCGATTTGTGTCTGGGATTTCATTATTTTGTATTTACGCTGGTTAACATGACACTGCCGTTATGTATGTAAGGAGGAGGAAGGAAAAACCACATTCGAAGCTCTCTGTCAAGTATAAACATTATTTGTACTTGACGTTCTACCACCTACCAGAATGAAAGAAGTCTATTTCAATACTTATGTATTAAAGACAGCTAGACTGATCCTTGTGGTTAAACGAAGTTTGTTACCATTTCATCAAGTTCTTAATTATGAACATTTTCCTCGTTTCAACTGCGGAAAGGAAAATTACTACTCTCAGGTAGTCTGAACAAGAAGTCTTCCTAGTCGAGTCATCAGATGTTAAGGTGTTGATTGAAGGGATTGGTTAGGTTACTGGGTTATTATTAACAAAACTGTTCGAATTTGGTTACATGCTTTACTTCTTGTTCTTCTATTTCTTCAATGCAAACTCGCCCATTCAATATTACCTAATCATATGTTTGACAACCTAACATCTCAATGGGCAAAGAAGTTTTGATGAATATGAAGATAACTCAAGGGATTATATCATCAGAAATGTTTTACTTCCACTCTTACTAACAACGCAAGAGAACTGACGGAAATCCTGGTGGCTTTGCGATAAAAAAAAAGAACAAAAAATAAACTGATCTCATCACGATTACCAAGCAAATTCTTCCATTTTAAAAAATAAAAAAATAAAATAAAAATAAAAAATAACAAGTTACTACTTTGTTCTTCAAGCTCAAATGAAGCGTTAATCTCCTTGACGACAACCTTCGTTAGAAATCTTCTGGATCAGCGTTTCTCAATCTAGTGCCCTCGATATAGTGGTAAAGCTATGCTCATGAGTATGGCTGAAATTATATCCACAATAATAAAAAAAGACTGTAAATATTCGTGCAAATGTGCACTAAAAATTGAAAATTCATACAACAAATAAAACCAGTTGAGAATGCTCCAAGAGCATTGCCAGAACGAACTTAAAAAGAATGGAGAGATGGAGCGGGAACGATAACTGTCATTGTTCGTAGATGTAAAAGAAAATCTTTCTATCCACACCTTCTCCTTGATTCATTTGAACGATTCAGTGACTCACTTATATTTTTACAACGGGGAAAGAGGGAAGTTAAAAACTGAAATTGTATTATCAGACTAAATGCATTACATAAAATGAATTTAAAAGGTATAACTCCAATTTTAGATTACAAGCATACTGCTATTAACAAATTTAACTTTAATAAATTACAGGAAGTTACACTTTTAAACTAATGCAAATTACAATTAACAGATGTAGCACACAAAAACAGATGTACAGCGGTGGACACTTCTAAATGGTACAGCCATATGGAGATTTACGGCTAAGGTGTACCATTTAGAAGTGTCCACCGCTGTACCACGAACCAGGGACCCCACGCGCCAGAGGCAAGCGCCACCAGAGACGTGTCGAACAATTCGATCCTGTCGATTTTGCTTACGTCTATGATGATGAATACTATATTCCAGATATAACCGCTACATCTCTCCTACCTAATGGTTTCATTAAACCTTGTAAATGAGAGAAGTGTGTCAGAGAAGGCATCTGTGAGTCCAGGCAAGTCTCCTTCAAATGTTATACTTATTGTAAATGATTCGATTCCAGAGGCTGCGTAAATCCATATTAATGCTCCAGTTGTTTCATTGTATCTCAGGATTACTCATCACTGTGTATAATTTTTAACACTACATGTTCTTACCAAATTAAAATGCTCCCTACTTCAACGCTAGACTTCTTAGATATCTTAGGAAAATCTGATAAATTATGTCCTGGTCACCCATGCGTATAAGTAACACATTCATGAATTATTTTTTCTCTGTTTATACATCAACTATCTTTCTCAAACTTTCTAGAAGTGTTGCAAATGTATTGTTACTTTCCTTCAAATTTTATATTGTTTCTTGCTCTCACCGTTGCCAGCTTATAAGCGATCAAACTAGATAAAAGCTATTTTTTTGTGTAAATTTCCGGGAATTCCGCACCGTAACCAGGGCCGGATTTAGCATTTTGGCGCTCCTAGGCCCAATAATTTTTTCCGCCCCTACTATGGTTAAAGTTACTTTCCTAAAAACCTTTATTAAAAAAATATGTCAGGCCTATATGTTAATTGCTTAAACACCACTCCATGATGCAATTTTATCATTGCAAGTTTTTTGAGGAATTTACTTGGTTCTGGGCTTAACAAAATACCGTTAATGTATTAACAAAAGATTGGTGAACTTTACCAACAATTATTTGTTCCAATGAACTTCAAAATCAGAATGCTTTATTAGCCTGATTTTTTAAATCAATTCAAAAAATGTTAAGTTGTGGCTATTTATTTTTATCTCTAGATATTTTTTTAAATTTTTTTCTCTCGGCCGTGCGCCCTCTGGGAGCTTGCGCCCATAGGCCCGGGCCTACCGGGCCTATTGGGAAATCCGGCCCTGACCGTAACGCCTCCCTCCTGCTTCAAAGACCCATATCATATACACCATTTTAAAGCATGGATATTTGCCATTCGAACGAGGTATAACTCGTTTCTCTATTATAATTACAACCTATGCCAGAGCAGTTTAATTAGTAATCTACTAGTTTTCTCAAAACGTCATTATCCCTGTTCAAAATCCAATATGACAGACAGAACAAGCACTCACCACACGATGTGACCAACTTTTTTTTTTTTTTTATGCTCCAACCAGGAGCGAAAGACCCTTTGGTTTGGGGGGGGCGAAAGACCCCTTGATATAACTAAAATTTCGCGTTTTTCACTGATTTACTACTATTCTATTGATAAACATCCACAATACATCTATGTAGGCCTACACCTCAAATCAGGAAGGGGCAAATGTCCCTCCCTGCCCCCCTAAATGACGCCCCTGGCTCCAACCATCCGTCAATCGAATCTGAAGTCAAACCGAGGGGACCTTCCAGGCATGCGAGACATGAGCTAGGCCCTACACTATCTCAGTATTTTTTAAATGAATGAGTTTCTTATACAAGGACGCTTTGAATATAAAGGTGAAAGTTCTGATTACGCTTTACTCATACACAGTTATTAGAAGCAAGGTTAGAAACTGATTCATATAATTATTAGCTACTGTATTTGACTACTGACAATACTTAATAAAGCGGAAGATATTGAAGAGTTTTTGTTCGATTTGAAGTTAGATAACCGGGCTACCTCCTATATACTTTACTAAAACTGCCCACGAAGGAAATTTGCCTTTGAAAGGAGATCATGACGTCACTTAATATCAAATCATGGTGTATCCTTCAAATTATATGCTCTATAATTTAGTTGGGAGTGTCGCCCACGTGCTATTATTTTAGTTTACTTCTTTTCATGTGCTTGACTTTTCACCTTCTCGTAGAACAAAGAAGTTTGAAAAGTACCTTTTCGAAGCTTTGATTGTGTATTCTTTATTAAAACCACCGTATCAAACTCGTAGTTTGCAGTGTCTAAGTTTTAGCATAGTTTACCGTACCCTTGACCCTCAGGTATACACTGAATAAAATGGACTTCAATCCTGTTTTACACTGGGTAAAGCGGCAAACTATGGTTTAGCCCCTCCCTTGATAATATTTTAGATCCGCCACTATATATATATATACGTATATACTGCTTACTGCTTTAAACATATATTTTATTGATTGGTTCCTTAGAATTCAGAATTCAAAATTGCAGGTTGAGTCGTTGCTGTATGAGGCTCAACCTACTACTCAAAGCGAGATTGAAATCAGTAATCAGGTATGCATTCCATGCAAGCACTTCATCGAGAATCAAACCTGGATCCATAAATTCAGAAACCACGTTAGACAGCCTCTTAGCCAAGAAGGGGAACTGTAAATCTTTTTGCATAAATTAACTAGTTAAAAGATGGTCTTCAGGATGGCAGTCTTCGCAATATAGTAATAATATTTTATGACTTATTAATAAAATATTGTTTCAATAAAGAACTGAGCGTAATATTCTTTTGGTAGAAAACTTAAGATAACTATGCTATTTAGCACCGAACAAAAGTCTCGCACTCTTTTTAGAATTATATTGGTCCGTTTTATAGCTACTTTATATAGTATTTCACTAGCAATATGTGGCTATGACTAGGCACGTACGAAAAAAAAAAAATATATTCCGGGAGGAGTCCAAAGCTTTAAGAAGGGTTTAAATTCAATATAAGGATAAATTATGTTAAAATATATAAAAGCCCCTCTAAAATTAGATTAAATTTACAGAAGAGTTTAGATTTTGGTGGATCCATACCCCAGTATATTGCGTACGTTCCTGGCTATGATCTGTCACTACTAGTGCATGCTAAATGTAGTTAACTAGAGTGATTGTGCCAGTGAGCTCTATAGAAACAGTTCATCAAGGTGGTTGAAGCAAAGATGTAACAGAATGGCATAAAGAAGACGTTATGCTTGGTGTGTCCATGAACCCATAATAAAGGAAATTATTCGATATGTAGGTCTATCAAAGCGCATTGATCAACATGTCTACAAGGAATGGTAGGAACGTAAAATGATATCGACATTGATAGTATAAAGATCCTAACTCAGTGGGACCGTTGAGTTTTACCCTTGACCACTGGCGCAAATCCCGGGGGGATGAGGGGGACATGTCCCCTCCAATCTTGGAACTGGGGGACTGTCCCCCTTAATAATTCGATTTGTAACGTGTTTTTGATGGAGAAATATGATGATTTGTGTCCGATGCCACAAAGGAAAGTGAGATGAAATTAGAGATGCAAAAAAGCCGGTTTTTTTTTGAATCGATGGTTTTTTGCACATAAAAAGCCGGCTTTTTTAAAAAAAACGAGAATTTTGGAAATTTTGACTTTTTCATTTTCATGATTTTTCTGTTTAAATAGCTTTCTTATAGTATGCTCTAAAGTTAAATAAGATTCCATGACCTGAATGCCATATTTCGCTCTGGAATTCACCATAATGATGGATGGAGCACATGGTTTATGAATTAAAGTAAAAATAAAGTACGTAGTATTTGAGGGCAATTTTAGAAGCTATTTAACTTGATTTTAACTTCTGAATTATCGACATTTTTTTTTAATTCTCTAGATCATTTCTTTTTAGTCATCCATGTTTCACTTCTTAGAGCTTAGTACTCTAGCTTCTAGCACATAATTAAACTTACGTTATTCAATATATATCTGTCAGAGCGTACTTCCACATTTCCATTATACTGTAGCTGTGCAATGATTTAACAATAATCTTCCGGACACAACCTTGAATACCGTTTGATAGAAATAATCAGTAAAAGTATTTTGGGAGGGTTTCTCATTAATGCTTAGTTTTTCTAAAAATTCCTAATTTTTTATTTGAGGACAGCTTGAAGTTTATGAGTAAAGGCAAAACAAATATTTAGTTTGTTTTAGAAATTCCGTAATTTCGGGATAGAGGCTTCAATCCGAAAGACATCCCCACCCTAACCCTCTTCGCAAATCCATCACTGCTGGTAATTAATAACAAAGATTTAAAAACGATTAGAAAGTAAGTCGGCCACGACTCAGTACACGCACTATCTCTACATTCACAGATGGAGTTAAGAAAAACTTTTGTCAAAATGGTTGATTGCGGGGTTGAATCCCGGACTTCACGATAGAAGCGCGAAAGCTAACCACTCACTCATGTTTGTTGTGCAGTTGTGCTTAACTTAAATGTATTCTCTCTTTCTCTCTCCCCCCCTCTTTTTCTATGGCCACAAAAGCTCTCCATTGACTTCTGTCCTTATCCAATTCAATCCAGTTTCTACTCTGTATACCTATTTCTGCTAGATCCATCTTAATATTGTCCTCCCATCTGGGACTAGATTTTCCTAATGGACGTTTCCCGATTGGGTTTCCAGTTAAAACTTTGAAAGCGTTCCTACTTTCTTCCATTCTGGCTACATGACCTGCTCACCTGAGCCTCCTAGACTTGATGACTCTAACGATGTTTGGTAAACCGTATAAATTATGTAGTTCCTCCTTATGAAGTTTCCGCCATTCCCCATTCCCGTTCCTCTTGGGTCCAAATATTCGTCCCAGAATTTTATTCTCAAATAATTTCAGTCTGCGTTCTTCCCTCAGCGTAAGCGACAATGTTCCACAACCATAAAGCATAACAGGCATGATTATCATTTTATATATTTTAAGCTTTAAATTTCTTACAGAATTCGCGACGACAAAATATTCTGAACTGAATAATAACAAGAATTTCCTGATTTTAGTCGACATTTAATTTCTTTGTGGGTATAATTTTGGTCTGGTAATACTGATCCAAGATATTTGAAAGTATCCACTCTGTCGAAAGTATTAATTGACATTTTAACGCATTCATAATTTGCCGTAACTTCCTTGTATTTAGATTTCTCTGCGTTTACTCATGTCCCTGCAAGCGTTTAATAAGGCCTCTGCAGGTTTTACAATCGTTCTATCAGATTTACATCATCAGCATACACCATAACCTGGTGAATACCATTCAACTCTAGGCCCTGGTTCCTATCTTTGATTTTTCTTATAGCGTACTCCGGAACAAAGCTAAATAGTAATGGCGATAACGCATATCCTTGTTTCAGGCCAATCTCGACGTGGAAGCTCGCATTTTTCTACTCGGACTTTTACTCTGGAATTCATTTAAACACTTAATAAATCTAGCTCTTTCGGTATTCCAAATTCTGTAAGAATGTTGTACAATGTTTCCCTCCTTACCGAGTTGTAAGCCTTTCTAAAATCAATAAACAGTTGATGTACTGGATAATATATGCCCATTTCTTTTCGAGTATTTGTCGAATGGTAAATATCTGGTCGATTTTGACTAAATTCACATTGATAACCTCCAATAATTTCATCTGCGTATGGGGTCAATCTTATTAATAGAATGTTAAGAGAAATGCCTCGATAATTATTACAATCAATTTTGTCGTTTTTCTTGCGAATTGGAACAGTGATTGATTCTTCCATTCTTTTTAAATGTATTCCATAGTTTTTCTTTTTTGTAAAAAGAAAGAAAGAAAGAAAGAAAGTTTCGTAATTATATGTTGAATTTTCTTGTTAAAAATTTAGAAATCTTCAGCATTGTGTAAACCGTGATGGTGATTATATATTCTACAGCCTAGGAAATCATACGCTCAGATAAACCGTCTATTACGTATATGATCCATGAACAGAAAATTCGATACTTTCCCGATTCTAAACAAGCTTAAGGAGCAGTCAGTGCATTACAGAATTTAGAGCTTTACCGATTTTGCAGATCTGAAGCACCTGATAGGTGGTAACAGATTATTACGTATGTGATCAATCAGTGAAAAATTTGTTCGAAATATTCATACAATGTGTATGAAAGTTAAAACTTAACTGAAAAATTTCAAGAATGTACAGAACCACCCGAAACGAAGCTCTTGATGTGCAGATTTATCTCATCTTTTTCTTTATTTTGCTTCAAAAAGAGAGAGTGTGATATTTTGAGAGAGTGTGAGTAAAAAATACTACATACAATTTTGCTAGTTATTTGTGTATCATCTTTTAAAGTACTTATTGTATATATGAGGTTAAAATATTATTACATATATTGGTTAATCCCTTGGAATTCATAAAGTAAATATGTTAAGAATTTTAAAAAATCTTTTTGAAATTCATGGTTTATTTTCGAGGTTTCATATTATTATCTGCATCAGCCACTATTTAAATGAGTTCTTTTGTTGTAGAGAAGCGAAACAAAGTCTGCTTTATCAGTTTAAAGCAACATTTTCAAAAAAGACGAAAATTTCCCAAGCAAAAAAGCGAAGCAGAAAAAACCGAGTTTTTTTTAAAAAAGAAGCCGGTTTTTTTCGAGCCCTTGCATCTCTAGATGAAATTGATGTTCCCCCAGAATATGCCTCAAATCTGCCCGCCTCCCAGTGTTGAAGACAACTCTACTCTCCGATCCTCCATAGAATTGTTTTTCAACTTCATAAAAATATTTTGAATAGAGCTTTAAAAAAAGAAAGATTATGGGAACGGCCTTACTCCCTCCCCTCTACCGATGTTGAAGGCAGATTTGCGCCGCTGCGCTTGGCCAAGGAAAATAATTTACAGACCTGACAGAAGTTGCTGAAGTTTGTGAGTGTCCGCAATGCGGGTTCATCCCAAGCAATTTCTGAAAGAAAATTGCAAAGGAAACTTCATGCAATGGGACATTTGGAGTCTAGTACCACTGAAAAGAAAATGTTTCACTGCGGACATAAAAATGAGCGTCTTCAATAAGCTCAAGAACATAGATTGTAGCAGACTGGAAGCATATCGTGTTACCCGACGAATCGTACTTTTTTCTGTACTCCAATGCTGTAAGTCGTCAGGTAGACCGAAGGCCGAATTAAGCCACAATCGCACGTGTAGTGTATATAGGATTTCTTCAAACTGCAAGATGTTATGTGATGATATGAGAGTATTTGTCTACCATAACTTGAGCCCATTCATACAAATGTGAACCTGAACCAGCACATTTATTTGAGCTTCTTGGTAACCAATTGAAGCCATTACTCCAATATTTTCATGTTTTAATACGCAATAAGCAATCCATGTTCAAAAATAGCAACTTCATTTTCAGGGGGCTCAAAGAGTTTCCAAGTGGTTTGAGGGATATTCATGCATCCTGTAGCAATTGGTCTGATCTGCAGAGTCCCCAGATTTGTGTCCAATTTGAAAATGTGTGTTCCTGTTTGAAGCAGTGGAGAAATAGACATCACCGTACTTTGCTCGAACCAGGGTATACTTATGAGCGAGGGGATTTACATTAATATGGTATACCTGCAACATTTCGTAGAGTCAATTTCAAACAAAATACAGATCATAGACGGGTTTTCCCAGTTCTGGGTAAGTTTTACGAGAGCGTAACTATTTCTTGTCAGGTATGCTTACATAGTATTAAAATATTGTATCCATCCCTTGTTTTATTATACTTTGCATAAGTATACAGGGAATCTTTAGAATAGCTATGTACTTCACTCATCTGTCTGTCTGTACAAGAGTAAAATTGGTGTAATGTCCCAAAAGTAGGTTCCATTCCCCCCCTCCCCAATTTTATTCAGACTGGAATGTTGAGATCAATCTTTTTTCTTTACGTTTTCAACATTTATCATCATAGAACAAAAGCAGGAATAGACAGAGAGAAGCGCTTTTCTAAAATAGATTCATCATCCGAAGAATAGGTTGCATTTTTACCCTTGTCTCTCTATTAAACCTGGAAATGGTTGAAACCTATATATTTCCACTTCCTGTTCTAATATTGATATTCATACTCAATGTAGATAAACATTGAAACCGAAAGTTGCAGTGGATTTCTATCACTTCCGGTTTTAGCAATAGTTAAGGATGAAGATGAAATGTATTCTTGAGACAATTAATCGATTGCAAGAAACCACTTCTAAGTATCTAATACCGCTTTTGCTCTACTAGGGTCAACTTTAAATACGGAAATGGTTGATTTCTTCACACTGTCCTTGGATGGATCACCTCTATCAACGAATTCGTTTTCTAACTTTTGATCCTTTACATCCTGGCCAAAATTGATTGTTGTCCATCAAGTGTAGGTAGTTATTCAGATTTTTTGTCTCCCTGACGGACGGACACACATTTTTTGTCTCGCGGACAGGCGGATACAAAAGCACATAGGAAGGAAGCGTAAATATGTAGAAATGTTTTAGTAAACTGAACTCCTTACAAATTGTTTAAAAATTTTATTTCGAGATGATATATGAAGTTTTCCCATTGCTTTTTCCATTTCTTGCTTTTATTTCAGTCAAATTTTATACATTACTAGCCTTTGGCTAGCTGGGGGCTCAGCCCCCGGACTCCCGTGTTTGCTCGGCCTACGGCCTCGCATCTCTTATGTATCAGCCTTTGCATCAAGAGTAAGTTTCGTGCATTTGCTCTTTAATTACATTTCCTGAATTGGGCCCAGCTGGGGGCTTCGCTCCCTGACCCCTACGTTTACTCGGCCTACGGGCTCGCACCTTTTAAACTCACAATTCTACCAAATTTCAACTTTCTTTTCCTATTTCAACTATCTAAAAGATATGATTTTGTATCCCAAGAAAAAGCCCATTTAAATAACATGAGAAATTTCTTAATTGCCCTTTTAGACTCCCTAAAACTTAAAAATATTCACTTTTGGCAATTTTTCTGTAGTTAGTTCCGGAAAGCTACAATCATGTGAAATTCAATCACTGTAGCCCTACATGAAGTGACCAATAATTTTGGGCTGTAAAAGGTGTCGCTTATAAATAACATGGAGAAGATTTTCAGTTCCCCATAAAACCACGCTTAAGTTGGATTTTTTAAAGAGATTTATTAGGTAATGCTAACGAAAACGTACAATCATACTGAATTTTAAGTTTTTATTCCAATTCGAAGTACCTAAAACATGAGATTATAGGTACCCAAAAAGGCCCATTTAAATAACATGGGGAATTTTTTCTCCTCCCCCTTTAGACACCCTAAAAGTTAAAAATATTTACTTTTGGCAATTTTCCTGTCGGTTAGTTCCGAAAAGCTACAATCATGCCAAATTTCAACTTTCCATATCAACCGGTAGTACTCCTTTATTTTATGTCAGTTCATGCAGTTTTGTATGTAGTTAGGATAGGATAGAATATTGAAGACGTGATCTACACGATAATAAATTGTAATATACCAGGGAAGCAAGAAAGTTCGTGCGCTTTTGAACCACTCCCGCTTCCATTTGGCTGAAGCGGCGACATCTGTCCCCGTAGCATGAAAGTTTTGACTGTTTGGCAGAGCTTATTCATTGACGCATCAGCCACGGTGAATATAACAACGCATTTGTCAGTGTAGTGTGTAAAAATCGCTCGTGATCATGTCAGTGTCAAATGAAGTTTTTAGAGCTTGTTTGCTTTACGAGTTTAAATTGGGGACAAATGGTGCAGAAGCAGCTAGAAAAATATGTGTTGCGCTCGGAGAGGGTGTAATAAGTAAATGTACAGCACAAAAATGGTTCCAGACCTTTTCAACTGGTGACGAGACCTTTCAAGATAAGCCTCGCTCTGGGAGGCCTAAATCAGTGGATATGGACCACCTGAAGGCCTCTATTGAAGATTATTCCAGTCAAACATGCGAGGAACTTGCTCACCGATTCAAGGTAAGCAGGAAAATTATTCGGGTAAGTCTGCATCAGTTGGGGAAGACCTGAAAACTGGGTCAGTGGGTCTCTCACGAGCTGACCGCTATGAGCCAAGTTCTAAGACTGAATATTGTTGACGAGACACAAAATCTGTCCAATTTTGGACCGTATAATAACTTGTGACGAGAAGTGGGTCATGTATGACAATAAAAAACGGTCATACCATTGGCTATCACCGAATGATCCGAAGCCTTTGATTGCAAAACCGAACATCCATCAACACAAGGTTTTGCTCTATGTTTGGTGGACTACAAACGGTATCGTGCACTACGAATTCTTGGAACGTGGTAAGACAATTACCAAAGATGTGTACTCATCACAACTGAGAACGGTAGCCACCAAACTAGCCCAGAAACAGCCAGTACTAGTAAACAAAAGAGGTGTGCTCTATAACCAGGACAACGCGCGCCCTCACACCGCAAAACAGTCGCTGGAAGTAATCTCAGAACTTGGTTGGGAGCTTCTATCTCATCCTCTCTACTCCCCAGATGTCGCCCCTTCGGATTGCTATTTATTCTTGGCCATAGACAACTTTATGCGTGGCAGGCAGTTCAAGACTGAACAAGACGTCAAAAATGCAGTTGCTGAGTTTTCCGAGTCTCGGGAACAAATATTCTACAAAACTGGCATTTACAAGCTTGTTGAGCGCTGGGAGAAGGTTGTAGAAGCAAATGGAGGCTATTTTGCCGAATAAACAAACCGTTAAAACCCTGTAATTGACAGTTTTCTTCCATAGTATAAAAGCGCACGAACTTTCTTGCTTCCCTGGTACATTTGTTGTTAAAACTAAAATATTCTAAAACCACTAAGAATCACTGGGACATTATTAAACCTATTAATTATACATTGAACAGTTGTGTAAATCAAACCGTGTCTATAACTTCAGCAAGTTTCATTAGTATGTGGCACGTAAACATACTATTCTTCTAAAGCTTAAGGATTCAACAACATCACTTAAAGTAAATATGCCAAGATTGTGTGCATTTTACAGTTACATCTCATGCAACAGTTATGCAATCAATAGGAAAAGATATATACATAGTCAAGTAATGTAATATATAAAACTAATAGAAGTGCAAATTAAATGTTTCTTCATTGCAAAGTATAAAGGGTCAATGAGGATGAACCACAACAAGAATCTACTCTCTTACTTTGAGGACTTTCTCATGTCGGTCTTGAACTTACGTCAGTGACCTCATGTAATCTTCATGTACTTAACTCAAACAATATTACGTAGTGGGTATGAAATCTTGAATTCTATCGGAAAACATTACACGATTTTCTTCTTCTGCTGGCTACAATCGTGTGATTCATTCTTTGAGTAACTGGTTTACAGATTGATGCAACGAGTAACTGCCACTTGTAAAGTGAAAGTACTTAAATATATGTATGTAAACTTACGTGGTTGGTGGCAGTCAAACCTGTTTTACGTCACTTCTTCAATGGAGTATATTAGTGTCATCAAATTCTTGTTATTTGATTTTTGTTGTAATTTAGTTCTATCTTTGAAATTATACAAAGCATTTGTTTAGACTCTATACACCAACAGTTCTCAAGCAGATACTTGCGAACGCTATAGTACTGTCATCGTAATAATAATAACTAAAAAAAAGAAAGAAAAAGACCTTTAAAACATTGCTTTTTATAAAATGCATTATAAAGGAGATTATTTCGGAGAAGAGTAAAGAGGGAAGTTATAGTAAAACTAAATGTATTGGATGCTCTTCCTAAGATTGAGTACTAAATTTTTTGTGCATATTGTGAATATTAGATGTATCATTTCAACATTAAATTGAACCCAATGCTTTTAGTCTTACTATGATTTCTTCATTTTATCCCCCTCCCTCCCAGAAGAACCTTTTCATAGTGCATTTTATAAAAGCAATGTTTTAAGAAGGTTTTTACAGTTAATTTTTCTTTTTACTTTTTATTGTAAGATGTTTCCACACTCAATCAGTTCTTGAAGTCTCTTGGGGGCCATAGTGGTTCAGTGGTAGAGGGTTCACCTCTGGTACATGGGGTCCTTGGTTCGATCCCAGCTCGCGCCAATTGTTTGTGGTGAACAAACACCGTGTACGTCGGTTTCTCTAGTTTCCTTCCACTTTCTTCATTCCACCGTTTCATTCATTTCCCCTCCTAACCGTCTCCTTTAGCCTAGCCGGCATAACCATGGGACGTAAAACTTTAAAAGATTTCATTTATTTTTTTCTTAAAAATTCTTGTAGTTTCATAATATGAAACAAAACTCAATAAAGTCTCCTAGATGATATACTGTACATACTAACTTCAAAGCATTGTGGTTGCATAACGTAATAGGATATATAGTATGAAATACAGAACAATTTACTATACAACAAACCGGATAAGGGTTAGAATTAGGAATTAGATTCTAGGACCATGCTATCCCGTCACATATGAGGGATGACGTTCCTTGGTGATCACACTATCGAAGGAAGTGGAAGGAAGGAACGGCCTGTGACCTCTATGTTAGGTACCATCCCGGCATTTGCCTGGTGTGAATGAGGAAAACCCAGATAAACCACACTCATGATGGCTGGCCTGAAAAGCTTTTACACTTTTTCAACCGAGTGTTCCCGCCGGAAATCAGAGTATTAAAGTTGCATAACGGAATAGGATGTACGAGTATATAGTACAGAACAATTACTAAAGAGTAAAATGATAAGCTACAACGAAAATATTGTATTACCATCGCATTTACGTATCCGTATGAAATTTCAGAGTGCTATTAGAATAGAAGTGTGTGAAATATAAGTTGGACGATTTGAGATTAACAAAATAATAATAAATTGGTTGGGTTGATACTTAGCGGTGTTTTCAGCACCGAGGCTATATGAGATGTGGTTCAAGTTAGAATCTGAACTACCGTAATACTTCAAATTTTGAATTTCTCTAATCGCTAAATCGAAGCCGGGATCTCGTGCACCAAAGGCCACTAGACCAACTATAAGGACCAGAACAAGGGAAAAAATAAATAGAAAATAAACTAATAAAAACAACGTAACAAGTAGCAGTTCACAGTGTACATTGTGTGAAGGAGTTTTCTTCGTTAGTGTGTGCATAACGTGAAAATAGAAGTTTGAATTTTTACATTTTCACCTACTCTCCAGTCTTTATTTTAAAACTTTACTAAGATGGATAAATATTCAAAAAGAGAAAATATTTAAATCTTCAGATTTGTGAAGTAAAAAATTGTTCAGTAATTTGCATCCGGAGTATTATACTAACCCTCTAATCCCAACAGCATTGAGGGTAGTCTATCAATGAAAGATGATATCTATAATTGTTCCCATATTTGGGGAACTTGGAAAACCGATTTTTATCCAAAGGACATTTCGTCCAAAGACATTTGGTCCAGAGACATTTCGTTCAAAGACAACTGGTCCACAGGATATTTCGTCCAAAGACATTTGGTCCAAAGGACATTTAATCCAAAAGACAATTGGTCCAAGGAACATTTCGTCCAGGGATGTTTAGATCAAAGCACATTTCGTCCAAATGACATTTGGTCCGGTAACGCTTGGGGGTCCGGGGTTTGTTTCTATTAGAAGAGTAAAAAAGTGATGCCTATAACATTATGACTCAGTAGCTTCTTATTTTTAAAGAAAATTTGAAATAGAGATTTATTCTGCAATTTTCATTTCGATAGAACAAATATATGCTGAGATATTCAGAAAAACGTAAACGCCTGAAAACAAAATGGCCGAACAACAGGAGTGGGGGAAAGGTTGGAGTATGAAGTATGTTGCTGCTATAACTGCTAACGTGACATCTAAAATTTTATTGTTGTAAATGAAATGATTTTAAAATAAGTACCGGTAACTAAAATTAATGGAGTTTAAATTTGAGCAAGTTAAATATTAGGTATGCAAACCCTTGTGTTAGAAAAGTAAAAAAAAATGTGTCAAGTTTCTTTGAAGAAATACTGACTAGGGATGATTCCATACCGGGACCAAGTACCTGGGGAAAACCTATATATCGTCTGAAAGCTCTTGTCATGATAAGTACGAAACCGTTTTCAAATCACGGGCAAACCTGCGACTTGACCCTATAAGTGGCCGATTTGTTGGTGTTTGTGACCCTAGGTATGGCATATTCGATAGAATAGAAATGAATGTTAAGATGTATCACGCGTAAGCGCTTTAGCCCATCATGTTCTTTTTCGGCTCATTTCTAGAACGTGACTTGGGCAAGAGGTTGATAATATCACTTTGCACCCTGACGTATCCATTTGGTCAGTGTTGCCAACGAACTGTAAATACAATGTGGAAGATGGTTTCTGTACCACTGGATGTATATCCATGAAACGTGGCATAAACATCGTTAGTAATTGGAGAAAATATACTGTAGACGTATTCCTTCTGAAGTACTCCAGTTTGTCAATGTTGCCAACCAATTGTAAAAATGAGAAGTTGTAAAACAAGTTCCGTACGATGAGGCGTTTATACACCAAGCTTGGCAGAAACATCACACGACACTATAGCAAAAAGACGTTGCCCGTCTCCCAACCGTCTCCCAACCATCCTAGGTTATCAGTGTTTTCAACCATTCTAAAATACATTTTCTCGAAAGGTTGCCTCACCTTGTCATAACGAAGCTCCTATGACCAGATGTATGCATGACTCATCCAACCCTTTCTTTCTACACGAGCTTCTAACCAATACCATTCGTTGCTGCATGGTCAACAGTCATGTTCCATGATATATGTTCAGCCACATGGTCACATTATTAGACAATATAAAAATACCGCCAAGCTCGTACACTGCTATTTGAAGAACTTTCATATTGAAAACGTTAGCAATACTGACAGACAGGTGCTTGGGGAATGGTACCAACCACAGTATGTTTGCTGCTGTGTCGAATGATGTTTATTTCAAGTTTTGTCTCTATGCTTGCAATGGTCATGCAACCTTTCGAGAAAGTGTATTTTAGAATGGTTGGAAACACTGACACTATGAATGCGTGTTTGTTTACACACCACATAGAACATACTACAAACTAGTATGGATTGCAGTCTAATTATGTCCGCCAATGCTGTCGACTTCATGTGAAAATCTTGAATGTTCGCATTGGTTGGCAACACTACCAAACTGCTTTTTTGGGGGGAGACGGAGACGTTCATTCACACTATGTTTTCCATTGTCCAATACTGCAGCTGTCACATTTGTTCTATGTTCGTTCAATGGCACACCATTTGCATCATTATGATGTTTACACTTGGTTGGCAACACTGACAACCTAGGATGGTTGGGAGACGGTAATACTCAATGTCTTTTTGCTATAGTGTCGTCTGATGTTTCTGCCAAGTTTGGCGTATAAACGTTTCATTGTAGGGAACCTGTTTTACACTTTCTCAGTTTTACAGAAAATGGTTGGCAACACTGACAAACTGGAGTACTTGGGAGAAGAATACGTCCACAGTATATTTTCTCCAATTACTAACGATGTTTATGCTACGCTGGTACAGAAACCATCTTTCACATTGTATTTACAGTTCGTTGGCAACACTGACCAAATGGGTGCGTCAGGATGCAAAATGATATTATCAAACCCTTACCCAAATCACGTTCTAGAAATGAGCCAAAAAAGAACATGATGGGCTCAGGCGCTTTTGCGTGATACATCTAAACATTCATTTTTATTCTGTCGAATATGCCTTACATAGGGTCACAAAACCAACAAAGCAGATCCTTATAGGGTCAAGTTGCGGGTTTGCCCGTGATTGGAAAACGGTTTCGTAGTTCTCATGGCAAGAGCTTTCAGACGATATATAGGTTTCCTTCAGATGCTTGGTCCCGGTATGGAATCATCCCTAGTGAGAATAGAAAAATACCATGTGTGAAATATATTCTTTTTAGCCAGTGGCGTAGCACACTTTTCCGCTCCCCCCCCCCCCCAAAGTATAGAGAAGGGGCCCTAGTTGTAAAGCCGATAGAAGTAAGGTTGAGGTTCTACTTCTTTAAATCTTTATTCATCGCAAGACTTCGTGGCCCCCTATACTTTGGGGCCCCCCGCACTGCGGAGGTTGCGGGGGCAGCTGCTACGCCACTGTTTTTAGCGTTAATAATACTCTTAAACAGTCACATTCTTGGCTGCAACATTGTGATAAGTGATTGACAAATATAAAATGAAAGTTGGAACATTTCATGTAGAATATAGGTATCTTTTCAGGTTAACCACAAGTCTGGTTTCTATTCGTAGACTATTGATGGTGTGTAGCTTCGGCAGATGTTTCTACATAATTAGTGAGTTATATGACAAACGAGAATTGTTCACTTTTCTTGTATTTTTATTTCAGTGTTACTCCTCATGCAAATACAGTATATACTTTGGCTTTCATATTAATTTTCTCGGTACAATACAGTACATTTAAGATATCCATTGCAAAGTCTCAAACCAAATAGAAGATTGACATGACCATGCGGAGGCAATGTTGTCCTCAAATGAAGAGGGAGTTTGCTCTTCAAACGGTTGTTTATCATTTCGGGACGAGGTGAATTCCTTAACCAACGAAGCTATAACTGTATTTCTGCGAAGCTACAACTGTATTTTTGTAAAATTATTAATGAAAGCAAAGAAAGGTGGCCATTTTTGTTTTCAGACGTTTACGTTTTTCTGAATATCTCAGCATATATTTGTTCTATCGAAATGAAAATTGCGGAATAAATCTCTATTTCAAATTTCGTTTAGAATAAGAAGCTACTGAGTCATAATGTTATAGGCATCACTTTTTTACTCTTCTAATAGAAACAAACCCCGGACCCCCAAGCGTTATCGGACCAAATGTCATTTGGACGAAATGTGCTTTGAACTAAACATTCCTGGACGAAATGTTTCTTGGACGAAGCGTCTTTTGGACGAAATGTCCTTTGGACCAAATGTCTTTTGGACGAAATGTCCCTTGGACCAATTGTCTTTTGGACGAAATGTCCCTTGGACCAAATATCTTTGGACGAAATGTCCTTTGGACCAATTGTCTTTTGGACGAAATGTTCTTTGGACCAAATGTCTTTTGGACGAAATGTCCTTTGGACCAATTGTCTTTTCGATGAAATGTCCTTTGGACGAATTGTTCTTTGTACCAAATGTCCCTGGATCAAATGTGTTTGGACTAAATGTCTCTGGTCGAAATGTCCTTTGGACGAAATATCTTTGGACGAAACGATCCCCAACCGTATTTTGTAAATAAATTTATACAACAAGACGACAAAGAATTCTGGAGAATCGAGAGGAGACGCGACTCCTACAAAATTTACGAGACGCTACTACATGTCTTATTTCCCGTCTCGTATCGTGGGCAACACTAAATTGGAGGGGTAGATTAAGAGTTACACAAATAGTGAAGTACTCATGTACAAAAACAAATATGAAAGAGTTGCGTTAAAGAAAAAGAGTAAAACTGAGTCATATATTTCATACGACCGATGTGACCACTTTCACGTCACAAGAACGTAAGTAAATACTTGCTCTGTTACGTGTGATGTTACAGATGAAAACAAAGTCAAGGTTGAGCTAAAATGCGACATCCAATACGCCTTCGCAACAATAGATACGCATGAATTACGAAAACAGAAATATTTTCATTGAAAAAAGAAAGAAATAAAGAAAGATATTATCCATGACTAAGGAATGATATTACTAAATGAATTCATCTTTTGTAACATTGAGAGAGGATTCAGGCCATTTTTTTTTATTTTTCATTTTTTGATTTTGTAGGTCATTGTAAAGAGGTCAAAGAAATTTCTGTAAGAAAAAAGTCCAAGAAAATTCTGTCAATTTCCGTTATTTCTTGGTCGAATCATGTGATTGCAAAATGGTGAAGCAACAAGCAGCATATACAATGTATAGCCACGATGACGACAAACATATTACATGAAGAACAAGAAATATTGCGACGTTTATATGGAATATTCCGCGTTAGATATTACAAAGCCTTCAATATAATACTTTCATAACATTTTTCTTCACCCCTGCATTGTGGGTGGAATTACCTTAATCTATTTTCCCACTCTAATTACAAAACTATATATATATATATATATAATATATTAAGGACCCTAAAAGCTTGAAATTGTGGTCTCTCTTTAACAGCGTATTTAGAATTTTATGTTAGAGATAATAATAATTTAGCTTTTCGTTATATAAATAAATTTTAATATAGTCTTTTTTACGTATTACACATTTTCCATTAACATTATTTCAGTCACTTTTATGTTTAACCATTTGTCGTAATATGTATCGAAATATGTATATTAGAACTCTTGTATAAGACAAACATACTAGTCACTAACTTTTCTTATAATTGTGGGATTACACTGAACAACAACATATATTGAGAGATTTTTGTGGGTGAATCTTTCTCTATTCTCTTCTAAGATTCGCTTAAAGCCAAAAACCTGCGTTCTATATCACACGGCGTTAGAAAGGCCTATTTCTTGCTGACTGTCATATAAAGATTTCAAAGATCTCATGAGTCACTTACAGATGACCAATATTTACGCACTTCAATTTTCTTTGTTGCTTGTTAAAAACAAAGTTATTATATTAGTTAAGGAAAGAGTCAAGTAGTCACTGTGATTAGTAGAAGTGAAAAAGAAAAGCTTCTAAAACATGCGATTTAATTATACACAGTATATAAGTGTCTTATATTTCTTCTTAAAAGTTTTAGAAACTTTACGTACGAGCTTATCTTCCAGCAATCTCCTCTAAGAAAAACATTTATACACAATAAATATTCTACGCCAACGAATTCATAGATTTAGTGAAGCAATGTATGCTCCTTTTTGAGGTCAGATTTCATAAAATTCCGTATTTTGTTGATCCAATGTAAACATTTTTTTTTTTAAATTGTAAGTCTCTCCACCCAGTCTCGGAGTTCTGGTAATCGGTGAATATTGGTTGAAGTCCCTCTTTCTCTTACGGTTCGAAGTTTTGAAAATATAGTGGTATGTATAACCTACGGATTAGGAAAAGCTTAGTTTAAAATTTCAAGTTCATACCTACAACAGTTTCGGAAATTCAGTAAGCGACATAAAAGATTTAAATTTTCTATTCCATCTTGGGATATGTATTTCGTAAAATCCGGTCTTATATATATTCTAGACTAATAGTAGAATCTGAAGAGAACAATTATACATACTTTAAGATTCCTGCGTTTAATAGTTTCGGAGAAATGTTGAACGAGAAAAAAAATCAAGACTCTTTTTCCAATTGGAATTGTTTCGTAAAACTCCACAGTATCCTCAGTGGAAAGTTCAAATAGAATATTTGTAGAAAGTTTCGAGTTTCTGCGGTACAAATACAGAAATGTGGTAAAAGGATAAAAATTTCCGGAAAGTGAGATTTCCGATTTCTAATATATATAGTTAATGGAAGTTAATGTAATTTTTATTTATTCTAGTTAATTGGCTAGTTAATTAACTAGAATAGGTTAATTCCTGAACTTCCTGAAGTAATTCTGCCAAATAAAAGTAATTCTGCCAAGTAAGGAATATTCCTGAAGTAATAAGCTAGTTAATTAACTCCCATTTCTAGTTAATGGAAGCTTAAGATCGGAAATATTACTTCAGGAACTATCCTTACGTGTCCCTTCCCGCATCACCCGGAATACCCACCTATTCCATCTTGCCCGTCCTAGGTTGGCTGTTATATAGAGGTCTCTTTTTTATAGAATACCAAACTGTTATAATCAAGTAACAACTGATGTGGACATTTTTTCGAGCTACCCAGTGTTTGAAAGAGCAATTAAACGAGCTTTGACGGAATAGTTTTACTTTTACACTCTTTTTTCTATGTTGTTGTTATTGTTGTCTTGTTTTTTTTCTTTCTTTTGTTAGCATGTCCCTGTGTAAAATGGCAAAGTTATGCTGTATCTGGGAATTTGTTCAATAAATAAATAATATATATATATATATATATATATATATATATATATATATATATATATATATATATATATATATATATATATATATATATATATATATATATATATATTTCTTGAATAATATCTCGTTGTTGTATGCCCAGCATTTCAAAAAAAATCAATAATAATAATAATTGATCCCCTTATCTTCCTTTCGAAGGAATTTCTAAAAAAAAAAAATGTCTTACCTATACTCTACGGCAGTTGTTCTCAACCTAATTCCTATCACGACCCCTATTTTTATCACATCTTCTTGCCAGCGACCCCCTTCTGTTTTGCAATAAGCTTGTGTGGGATTTTTAGTATGCTAATGTGGAGATCTCACAATATCCATCTTTTTCTATACTAGTAGAATCCATTTCTTGTATTGTAGAATCGCTTATCAGTTGAAAATCACACCATGCTCAGGTATCTCATTAGTAGGGCAACCCAAAAGCATAAAAAGCATAATAGCAATTTAGACATATGGTTGGTACCTTGAACATGGTTGTGGTTGTCTAAGGGTCCAGAAGAAACTAACTTTGAAAGCATAATTTTAGAAAATAAAGCAAAAGATTAGCACAATTCTTAAACAATTCTGCAAGTTCAACATACTGGCTCATGCATCGTTTGGCCTAATCCTCGTTTCGAATACCCAATTATCTGACACTTTTATGACACAAAAGATCAGCTTTATATCCGCCATTTTAGGAAAAATAAGGATACTCGTTTGGCCTAATCCTCGTTTTGCCTAAAATTGTGGACTATAAAAAATCGTGGAGATAAAACTGGAGGGAAATTTTTCAAAAAAAAAAAAAAAAAATATATATATATATATATATATATATATATATATATATATATATATATATATATTCCCTACTATGTGAAGAACTGAGAAATACAAATGCAAAACCAGTTAAATCCCTCTTCCATATTCAGTTTTATAAACTGTTAAATCCCAAACCTGCAAATAACCTAATGAGAAAAGCAGAATCAAACCCGGTTAATTCCATGTTTCAAACAATTTGAGGCTTTGTACTGTATAGGATTAGTTTAGTAATCTGAATATTTATTGCAACTCTTCGTAAATCATTCGAAATTTTATTTGGCAGAATTTAAAATGTGTGCTTTCATTATTTTTTTTATTTTTGGACTGAAAATTGAAAAAAAAGAAAATGAAATCTTTAGTTTTACGTCCCACGGTTATGCCGGTTAGGCTAAAGGAGACGGTAATGATCAGAAACGAATGAAATTGTGGAATGAAGAAAGTGGGAGGAAACGGGAGAACCCCAAAAAATCCACGAGCACGGTGTTTGTCCACCACAAAATCCACATGGCGCGAG
Source organism: Thermobia domestica (assembly GCF_964235325.1). NCBI lineage: Eukaryota > Metazoa > Arthropoda > Insecta > Zygentoma > Lepismatidae > Thermobia > Thermobia domestica. The sequence goes on along the minus strand of NC_137457.1, from coordinate 210,777,800 downwards.
CTGGAATCGAACCAGGGACCCCAAGCACCGGAGGTCAACGCTCTACTACTGAACCACCGCGCACCCTGGACTGAAAATGGAGACACTATACGTCTTAACCTAACTGTTCGTGAAATTTTTCTGTGCTTATTTGCTTTTCTTTAATAATTACTAGACAAATACACGCAAAATCGAAAGAAAACGATACTCTAAGCAGCGATGATCATAATTTTGTTATCAGACAACACCAAAATTGTCTAGAAAACATACAAGACACATGAATAACTGGAAACGAAATGTAGCCAAAAATACAAGGTGAGTGGACTATCTATGGTTAAAAGTCGTTTGTTTTGTATTTCAGGGTAACTCTTTACTTTGAACAGAACATTGTTGGATTAGGTTCTTCTCTAAACGGTCTTATCAGCTTCAGCAGAACCTCTTTCTTAAAATGTCTCGTGTCAATTATCATTCAAAATTATAACATGCTTCTGGTACAACATGTTAAAAAATTTTGCCACTTATTTACCATTTCTGATTCTCTTTCTGCCACTGTTTTGCTCAAACTCAACATTTGCACATTTTGCTTTGCTATATTTCAAATTCATATATTGGGATAATTGGCAAATTAATATTCACCCTATGTTAGTCCATAAAAGGTTACAAACTCTTCCAAAATATAGTCATTCAGTTTAGAAATGTATACGGATAGGTATAATTAACTCCGCTTGTAGTTACGAAGTGTTTGACGATTGAAAGCAGCAAAAAGCTCACGTTCTACAAAGAGATTTTTGAGGAATAAAAAACCGAGAAAATGGTGATGCACCAGAGAAGGACGACGATATGGATTTCCATTTAGTAGATGATAATGGAGAGGAGGTTACATAATTCAATTTTTTGCACATTTGGATCCATTGTTTTCAATTTAGAACAAAATTAATGTAGCGTTTATGTATCCATATTCATTTGTGCCAATCTTGTGCAATGTATAGTTGATAATAATCCCCCCCCCCAATATTTTAGTAGGCATAATACTGATTTCTGACTCGGACTCCCTTTCTTTTTGATAGGTTTTGTATCTTGAGCCTCAACAAAAATGGCCGCTCGTCCAGATGCAAAAGCTGTTATTTCCATTTACATACGCAAAACCTGTTTAATCCAAACTATTTTCTTCAATAACGCAATTTACAGACTAGAGTGATTATACAGCTTTCGACAGACCAACACTCACATTATTCTTAATTTTTTAATGTTCTCTAGTTTCTAATGTTATTTTACAATTATGACGTGTTTAAACTGTTTTTCTCGATTTGTCACAAGAATATTTAATGTATAGTAAATATTACACATTATACACGATTAATGTAAAACAATGATTGAAATTAACAATAAAGCATAATAAAACATAATTTGGAAAAAAATAAAGCATAATTAAGCAAAAAATAAAGTATAATGTGGGTTGCTCTAGTCATTAGCTTTCAATTTTAACTATATTTCAATATGCAGGTTTTGTTGCATTTGTATTTTTATGGTATTTCAATATTCAGTTGTCATTAGTTTCATATCGTACCTCTTTCATTTAAATTGATTTCAAAACATCTCTACAGTTATTGAAAATGTTTAGTAGACTATTTTTCGTTGTTCTTAACAGTATGTATAAAAATAAAAATATGCCTATCAGAACAAAACTCAAAATAATATTTAAAAATATTTTCCGGTATTAGTTGCTAATTATGTTTATCTCTTTCGTTTATCTTCGCGAGCCCCACGAAACTCTCTTGCGACCACCTTAGGGGTCGCGGCTCCCAGGTTGAAAATCCCTGCTCTACCCTATAAAGAGAACATCAGTACAAAATTTCAGTTTCATAATTGGATCGAATTCAGAAATTTGGTGAAGATCGATAAAACACTTACAGTATTGTCTGTGGAATCCGAACGCCCCAGAACAAGAACAACTTGGAATTCAAATGAAAAATTAAAGCAAATTTCGCCCCGGGATCGGAACGCTTAGTTTGAACTGTATGTGCGCATGTATGTATGGCTGTACGATTATATCGAGAACGGTTGGTCATATTTTACTAATCGAATCAGCAATTCCTGAGGAAGATTTATACGTATAATATATTTCAATAATTATTTTTTTTTAATAAATCAACTAATTCCTGCAACGCCTAATGAGAAAAACTTATCCTAAAGTATGTGGTACTAGAAACTCAGCAAAGTAAGGCAGATTACATACAACCAAAAGGTAAGAATATTTTTTTAAGTCAGCTTTCTGCAAATGATTTAACACTGATGAAGAATTTTTAGGTCATTGGTAGTGCCATAACTTTACATGGCAGTCTTGCTCAACTTTCGCCAGAATATCATCCACTATTGGTCGCCTATTGCGAGAAGCATCTTGAACAGAAATTTCTAGAATGAAAACAACTGTTTACTGATTTTTATGTCTATGTTTCCTCTTCGACAATAGCTTACTAACAACGAACCTATAAGGAGTCACGATGGCTAATTGATAAAGCGCTTACATTTAGTTTCAAGAGTCGCAGATTTCATCCCAGACCATGTGAGTTCGTGACGAACGACATTAAGAGCGAGAGGAAGAAGAGTGATTAAAAAAAGGAGACAGATAAAGGTACATTCACGTATGCAAGGTTAAAATTGGAGAAACAAATGATCGAACAGTATTCATATTATGAGGAAAATTATGATTTTGTAAAGACATAAGAAGGTATTAGCTATTGGATATTATTTGTAAGCTCGTCCGAAAGGTATGGGCTAAGACTAGATCCCTGATGAAGTTCCATTTTAACCGTGAACTCTTCTGTCATTCCACACGTGCTTTTCACTATTGTCCTACATTCATTATACATAAACTTCATATGTTCATCACTTTTAGACATTGAGATATCTGACAAAATGTGTTCAAACCATCCTTTTACCCTTTAGGAGTAGAAGTTCGCAAACTCTCATCTTATATACAATCTAGATTCATGGAAATTATTTGTATACGAAATTTCAAGTCCCTATACTCAACAGTTTCAGAGATTGTCTGAACGACGAGAAACGGTTGGTCCCCACTTCCCCTCGCTTCAAATTCCGTAAATTTTCGTAGGGTCCAAGGAAAAACATTTGTACACAATTTCAAATTCATACGCCCGAAAATTTCGATTTTTATAGCAGTAATTGTTTTACTAAAAATTATCGATATTACATTATTGCCAACAAACACAAGGTTTGGAATCAACAAAATAATACGTATTAACTTGGGTAGTTGAATTAATGACCCTTTCATTACCGAGCGTATACGAGATGTATGTAAACGTGGTGTAAGATCAGTACTACATAAGCTTCCACCACGAATTAAATCCGGCGCGTAATCCATGTCTTGTATCATAAACAGATTTTGATTCTTTAAATTAAATATTTTTAACAGCTATTTAACGAACAATTTTATAAAACATTCAAAATTATTAAGCTATTTAGTATTCTATTATTATCATCATTAACAAGAGAGGTTGCTGAAACTTCTCGTAATGAAACTCTAAATATTATAGCATATTACATCTATTAGTTTTTGTGATCATTAGTGGGTCCAGCAGTTAGATTTGTAATTCTTTGTCTTAGTGATAATTGGTTATGTTAAAGGAATAAAAATAAGCAGCTGAAATCGTTACTTATTTGAAAGAACATACTATCATCAACATTATCATCATAAGTATTCTGCCACTATTGGAAAGACACTTACCGAACTGAGAAGCTTCCACTATCTTCACCTAATCTCTTCGACTTATTGTACGATTTTTCTGTTGTAATATTATCTATCAACTTTAGCCTTTTTCGCTCTTTCCTCTTTTTCCTGCTTCCATACCCTCTAGCACGTCCTTATAGCTCCTTCTAAGCCCAGGTCCCAATCATTTTCTCTTCCTCTTTTGAATTACATTTATTTTTTTAAATACTTTTCTGCCATTACTAACAATTCCTTATTCGTTTTTCGTTCGACCAGCTAATTCTCTCCATTCTTTTCCACACAGATATCGAAAGCTTCCAATCATTTTTCATCACTTTTGCGTAATGTTCATGTTTTTGCTCCACAGAGTACAATACTCTACACAAAATATTTGTATGAGTCTTTTCCTTGACTCTTCATTCAGGAACCCACAAAGTATACTTTGCTTTCGTCTAAAGGCTTCTTTTGCCATTCCTATCCTAGCTTTATTTCAAATATGCACTTTATATCAATCACTTATCACACTATCCAAGTATAAAAAACTAGTTACCTATTCTATTTTCTCCCCTTTCACTTGTATATTTGACATTGATTGCTTCGTTCTAATCATATACAGTAGTTTTGTCTTTCGTACGTTTATTTTCAGTCCTTCCTCCAAGTTTTCTAACACCACCAAAATTGTAAATAATGTTATTTAAATTTAGTAATTTTCCAATATAGATATATTACTACTATTACTACTACTACTACTACTACTACTACTACTACTACTACTACTACTACTACTACTAATAATAATAATAATAATAATAATAATAATAATAATAATAATAATAAACCCTAGTACTGATATTAACAGAAAAAAATTAGGTGTAAATAAACGCCCGAGCAATTTTAGAATTGAAGTTGTAGATTCATACTGTTTTGGTGATCTTAACATTTATTTTGGCTGATTGTTTATTCTTTGTCATCATTGTGTACCATATAATTTATCCTGTTTTGAATTTAGCAAAATTCACTTTATGCTCACTTATTACTACGTTAGACTATCTTTGAAACGTTGAATTATGGAAGTCTGAATAAGATACAAGGTTTCATAGTATTAACTACACATTCCATAAGGAAAAGGGCAGGTTAACTAAACAAAAAATATTAGGGGAGGGCTTTCCTCCCACCTGTTGCTACAAACAAATGTTTAAGATCACAAAACGGGCGTAACCGAGTTTACTGTTTATGTATACAATGACATCCGGGAACAAAATTGCAAATTTCAAGTCACAAAACATTGAATGACTTTGGAATGAATTTAAGAGGCAAAAAGAGTTTGACCGTGAACAATTCCTAAGGTAATGTGGTCAATGCCTTTTCTTTAGCAAAATGGATCACACTATAGCCCACTACTAAAATGATGTGACTTTGAAGAATTAATTTTTTGTTGAAACAGTTTGTTATTGAAGTTCACCTTCACCGACCTTGGAAACTTCACGGCGTTTCTTGCTTATTTATTATTATTATTATTATTATTATTATTATTATTATTATTATTATTATTATTATTATTATTATTATTATTATTATTATTATTATTATTATTATTGCGTCCGAAACAAAGTTTATTAACTGTGTCATTTTCCACTCTAGTTTCTGTTGATTCATCCATTCGTCATACTGAACACAGAATGTTGACTCTAAGATCATTGGAATATCTCTATCGAATTGCAAACAATATGATAGTTGTTTCTCTTGATTTTAATTATTATAATTTCAAAACAAATTAAGACCTTCAAGCATGTAGTGTTTTACTTTATTTTGAAAGCATTATACGTTTATTTTTAGAAACTACTCCGTAAATTAACTAACTCTATGACCTGTGGAACCTGGAGGTTCAATGCTGCCTTCACAAAAGCTCTGTATTGACTTCTGTCCTTAGACAACTGGAACCAGTAGTTAATTTATACTTTCTACAATCGCTACACTGAAATGTTATTTATATATTGAACAAATTCCCAGATACAGCATAACTTTGCCACTTTGCACAGACAAATGTTAACTAATGAAAAAAGACAACAAAACAAAACAACAACAGCAAAAAGCAACAGTGTCAACAAAGATTAGCCAAAACTCGTTTAATCGCTCTTTCAAACACCAGGTAGCTCGAAAAAACGTCCACATGAGTTGTTACTGATTATAACAGTTCGGTACTCTGTAAAAAAGAGATCTTTGTATAATTGCCAATCTAGGGCGGACAAGATGGAATAGGTGGGTATTCCGGGTTGTGCGGGAAAAGACACGTAAGGTTAGTTCCTGAGGTATTGGTTCCGATCTTGTTTCCATTAACTATTTTAGGAAGAAAATTCAGGTCAGAGCTATTTCTGTGTACTCCCGGAGTCTGGATATTAAGATGTCGTAAGACTTCATCCTTAGATAATGTTCGAAGTGCGGGAACACGAAAACGTACTATAGCAATAAAGAAATTGACAATAGAATCAAGTCTGGAGAGATATGTAGGTGCTGCCATAACCCATATGGGAAAACAATATTCGATCTTGGGCGCTATTAGAGTTTTATAGATAGTCGCTAATGGTGCCACAGTGCGTAGGTGAGTAAATCTATAAAGAAGCCCCAGCATACATTGAATTCTTAAAAATTGAGGACATGTGGTCATAGAATGTGAGTTTCGAATCAAAAGTGATCATTATGACTAACAGAATGGGTAATAGGGAATCATTGATATGGTATGTATAGGGAAAAGGAGACTTTTCAGGGTAATGGTAATAATGCATTTCTTACTGTTAGGTTTCAAGTGCCACATTTTGCACCAGCCTATAAGGTAATTTATGTCTTCATGTAAGGCAATCGTGTCGTGGAGACACGATATTTCTCTGTATAACTTACAATGGTCAGCAAAAAGCAGAAGGCCATTAGGATGAGCTGATAAGTACGAGTAGAGATCAACCACACTTAAAGATTTCGCCTTAAATTTACTGACCGATTACTGTCAACTCTCGCTGCCATCCGATTACCCTAAATCTTACGGACGACTGTTTTTTCATAAAAACGGTATACCGTATATTTAGAAGCAAAATAATATTGACCGTGTTTAGAAACAAATTTTGTAACGTATATTTTACAGTAATTTACCGTAATATTTAGGGATCTTTTTTTTTTTAAAAAAAAAAAGCACATTTGTGTTATTACCGTACAAGATTTACGGTAATTATCACACCGATTCCCTATCTAGAGGTCCTTCCCGGTCCAGCATGCCCTCTTGCTAGATCCGGTAAGAATTCTTGCAGGGCAATATATATTGACCCAATTTTCATCGAATTGCTGGAAAATGTATCAGTACACACACTGGCTAGCAATATTTTTTGCTGGATGGATGCAACTAGAGTGCACACTGGTCCACTGCTGTTAAAGACTACTTAACTAAAGAAAACACAAAAGTGCACGAAAGAAGCGTTGTACCTACGACGTGCATAATACCCATAAGAATAAAAGTTGAAATTAATTCTTAGTTTGTAATATCGAACCCTTGTTCTGATATCATCTTGAACATACATTGCTTTTTCTTTTCAAAGCTACCAATTTTGTCATGTCCCGTGTAACGTGGGTTCCTGTCACCACGGCATGGCGCGTCCTCAGGTTGCGGATCGAGGAGAAGGCCTCTAGATATAGAGGTTAGCTGCGAATATACTGAATAAGCAGTCGCGGACAGCCGACTAGGAGTGGTCCTCCAGCTTGGGGGTTTGGGTAGGGCTAACAACCTCATCCTGTAAAAAAAAAGCACTTGTTCAGAAATATTCACAAAAGCCTCGGACAAGGACTGATAACTTGGCACGACCTCAGCAAAAGAAAATGGACATGAGATTTGGAACATGGAATATTAGGAGTCTTTATAGGGCAGGCGCGTTAAAATCCGTAACGAGTGAGTTAGAGAAATACAGGATGGACGTAGTAGGAGTTCAGGAAGTTAGGTGGGAAGGAAATGAATCTGAGCATTCCGGAAATTTTACGTTCTTTTACGGGGAAGGAAATAAAAATCACCAGTTAGGAACAGGCTTTTTCGTTCATAAACGTATATTACCAGCAATTAAACAGGTTGAATTTGTTACTAATAGACTTTCTTTTATTACTCTTAAGGGACGGTGGTGTGATATTATTGTTTTAAATGTACACGCCCCAACTGAAGATAAGGATGACGATATAAAAGACAGTTTTTACGAAGAAGTGGAACGGATATTTGACCAACTCCCGCGATACCATATGAAAATTCTATTAGGGGATTTCAATGCGAAAGTAGGACGAGAGGATATTTTCAAACCGATTATAGGGAACGAAAGTCTGCATAAGGAAAGTAATGACAACGGTGTTAGACTCGTGAACTTTGCAACATCCAAAAACCTAATCGTGAAGAGTACAAAATTCCCACATCGCGACGTTCATAAATACACTTGGACATCACCAGACGAAAAAACACACAATCAAATTGATCACGTTTTAGTAGATAGAAGAAGGCAATCTAGCATAATTGATGTCCGGTCGTTTAGAGGGGCTGATTGTGACACTGACCACTACCTGGTAGCAGCGATAATACGAGAGAGGTTATCGTTGAATAAAGGTAATATTCATTGTCCGAAAACGGAGAGATTCAATTTAAAGAAATTAGAAGACAGCCAGGTAAGAGAGAAATACCAGATTGAAGTTTCGAATAGATTCTCGGCCTTAGAAGATTCGGAGTGCACTAGTGTTGAGGATACCTGGATTGAAATTAGAGATAGCATTAAAATTTCAGCAAAAGAAAAATTGGGTCACGCGGAAATACGTAGGAACAAACCATGGTTCGACCAGGAATGCATAAAACTAGCAGAGAAGAGAAAACAGGCAAAATTGCGCTGGCTACAAAATCCGAATGAAATAACTACACAAAATTTCGCAGATATCAGGCGGGAAACTTCCAAAACTTTTAGAACAAAGAAACGCGATTTTGTGAAAGTTAAAATTAAGGAACTTGAAGATAATAGTAAAAATAAAAACATCCGGGACATGTATAAGGGAATCAACGAATTTAAGAAAGGCTATCAATCTCGTGCTTATATATTAAACAAATCTGACGGTACAGTTCTCACTGACACGGATAGCATCTTAAATAGATGGAAATATTTCTTTGACGATTTGCTTAACACGCAACCAAAAACTAGTGTGCGTGGAGAAAAGGTGATACACACCGCAGAACCGTATATTCCAGAACCCAACCGAATAGAAGTAGAAACTGCTATAAAGAAATTAAAGAAACACAAATCTCCGGGTGTAGATAAAATTCCGGCTGAGTTAATTTTAGCTGCAGGCGAAAAATTGTGGAACAAGATACACAAACTCATTCTCCTTATCTGGAAAGAGAAAGAATTGCCACAAGAGTGGAAAGAATCAATCATTGTTCCAATTCACAAGAAAGGCGACAAAACTGACTGTAATAATTATCGAGGCATTTCTCTTCTGTCAACAGCCTAAAAAATCCTTTCAAATATTCTGTTAGCAAGACTGACCCCATACGCAGATGAAATTATTGGAGATTATCAGTGCGGATTTAGACGAAATCGATCTTCTATTGACCAAATATTTACCATTCGCCAAATACTCGAAAAAAAAGTGGGAATACAATACCCCGGTACATCAACTATTTATTGATTTTAGAAAGGCGTACGACTCGGTTAGAAGAGAAACATTATACAACGTTCTTGCAGAACTTGGAACACCGAGAAAGCTAATTAGATTAATTAAGATATGCTTAAATGAATCCCAAAGAAAAGTCCGGGTAGGAAAATTTTTGTCCACGAGCTTTCACGTCGAAAATGGCCTGAAACAAGGAGATGCGTTGTCGCCATTATTATTTAACTTTGTTCTGGAATACGCTATAAGGAAAATCAAAGATAGCAACCAGGGCCTAGAGTTGAACGGTATTCACCAGGTTATGGCATATGCTGATGATGTAAATTTAATAGGTGATGATAGGAGAACAATCGAAAGAAATGCAGAGATTTTATTAAACGCTTGCAGGGACATGGGTTTAGAAGTAAATGCAGAGAAAACTAAATACATGGAAGTGCGTAGGGACCAGAATACAGCAAATTATGGATGCGTTAAAATATTAAATAATACTTTTGATAAAGTGGATACTTTCAAATATCTAGGATCAATATTAACAGAGGAAAATCATATTCACGAAGAAATTAAATGTCGACTAAAAGCAGGGAATTCGGTTACTATTCGGTTCAAAATCTCTTGTCGTCGCGAATTCTATCGAGGAATTTGAAGCTTAAAATATACAAAACGATAATTATGCCTGTTGTTCTGTATGGCTGCGAAACATGGTCACTTACTCTGAGGGAAGAACATAGACTGAAAGTATTTGAGAACAAGATCCTGAGACGAATATTCGGACCCAAGAGGAACGGGAATGGGGAATGTCGGAAACTTCATAACAAGGAACTACATAATTTATACGGTTTACCCAACATTGTTAGGGTCGTCAAGTCTAGGAGGCTTAGGTGGGCGGGTCATGTAGCTAGAATGGAAGAAAGTAGAAACGCTTTCAAAGTCTTGACTGGAAGACCAATCGGAAAACGACCATTAGGAAGACCTAGGCGCAGATGGGAGGACGATATTAAGATGGATCTCGCAAAGATTGGAATACAAAGTAGAAACTGGATGCAGTTAGCTAAGGGTAGAAGTCAGTGGAGAGCTTTTGTGAACGCGGCATTGAACCTCCGGGTTCCATAGGCCATAGAGTTAGTTAGTTTTAGTTATTGAACAGAAGAGGGGTTCGATATTACATACAAAAAAAAAAAAACTGTATTTCTTGAATTTTATAGCTGAGTTTTCGCACGCTTTGATGATGTAGTTGGAATAAATGTCCATGTCATTTTAAGATATTCACTAGCTGAACCTGCGCTCTCTACACAGCGCATCATTCGCATATGAGCATAAATCCCCTTCTCATTCCTCACAACATATGTACATGTCCCTTTAGAGACACAAGTGAAAGACGTCTTGATTTTTAAAAAATCGGCATGGGGTATCATAAAGGGGAGATTTTTTCGATTATTTTTTCTCAATATCTCCCACCGTTTGCAAGATTTGAGCCTACTTCCGGTTGGAGTTTCTAATTCAGGTATGACCAGTGTTTGCTTTCTTCTTGCATGCAGTATGTAATAAGCAAATACATTACATATACAATTAATTATAATGTCAGTTATATATGGTGTTCATTGGGCAAAACACACAAAAAATAAAGATTTATCTTAAGACTCGAGAAGTGGTTACCCTTCCTTTTTCACTATTATTTGGCCATGGAACAAACGCCTGAGACATATACAACCCCAATATACAACATTGTGGTGTTGGAATGTATAACACATAGGATATGATGCTTTAAATTTTTTTAAATTTCAACGCTTCCAGCGTACCCTAAAAAATGTAATAAAGAAATAATGGGCATGTTTTTTTAAAATATTCAATTAGAACTGGACAATCTACGCAAAATTTCCAATCGATCAGTGAAAACATCATCTTTCTAGAGCCTGTAGTTTCCGAGATCTCATTGTCGAAATGATTGACCACAAACATTTAAACATAGTTTAAAAGAACTCGGAAGATGGAAGCACAATTCACATCCATTGATTTTAGAGAAGGCTAATTAAAATACAAAGGCTTTGAACAATAATTTTATATCATAAACTTTATGAAAAAGATATAGTTAACTAATTTAGACTATTTAAAGTACAAATACTTAAAATGTTTGTCTCTGTTAAACGTGAAATCACACATAACCGTAAATGAAAGATTTGAACGCTAAAGTTATAGGTTGGAGCTCAGGCGCTTTTAATAGCGCGCCTGGAGTTGATCGGATCCGCCCTGAACTACTGAAACATGGGACACGGAAGCTACTCCTCTATCTTGCTGCTTTATTTACAGGCATCCTTCAGGTTTGCTACTTTCCCCGTGCTTGGAAAGAAGCGAAAGTCATTCTTCTCCCTAAACCAGGTAAAAATCCGACTCTCCCAGAAAACTATAGACCAATTAGCCTATTATCTCATGTGAGCAAACTCTTCGAACGAGTGCTTCTCGCCCGACTTCACGAGCACGTCACCACTCTAGATATACTCCCCCACCATCAATTTGGTTTTCGTGCTAACCACAGCACAACAAGCCAATTGGTGAGGGTAGTCGACCACCTGACTACCTCTTTTAATCGACGACAATATGTTGTGGGTGTATACCTTGATATCTCGAAGGCGTTTGATAAAGTGTGGTTACCAGGCCTCATTTATAAACTTCGCTTACAAGGCTTCTCTTTACCTTATCTCAAACTCCTCACTTCATACCTCTTTCATCGCTTTTTCCATGTCTCTGTGGGACAGACCAAGTCTGTTCCCAAACCAATTCAAGCTGGTGTGCCTCAAGGCGCGGTTCTTTCGCCTCTGCTTTACACCTTATACACCGCAGACTTACCCATTGTGCCACACTGTTTTCCTGCAACATACGCCGATGACACTGCTTTCTTTACGAACAGCAGCAATCTTCGTCTTTCCTACCACTACATGCAGCGCCAACTCAATGTCTTTCAACGTTGGGCTACCATCTGGCGCCTAAAAATCAACGCGGATAAGAGCGTTGCAGTCTGCAATAGCAAAAGACGCAGCAGAGCCATCCATCGTTTATACTATGACAACATTGAAGTTCCGCACCGTCTGCATGCTAAATACTTGGGAGTTATATTAGATCGAGGCCTTACTTTTGGTCTTCATATCAGGGACATCAAACACCGAGCCCTTCGAAAATTGTCTGCCCTGTATACTATTCTGCGTTGCAGTGCCTTAAGTCATGAAACAAGACTCCACGTCTTTAAAATGGTAATTTTGTCCACAATCACCTACGCATGTCCAGCATGGCAACATGCGGCACTCAGTCACTTGCGCACGGTCGAGAGTGTGCAAACCAGGGCAGCTCGTATCATAACAGGCCATGACCGATACACGCGTAATCGTCAACTTTTAGAGGACTTAAACATATATCCTATCCGGGACGTGTTACATCAACACCATACTCGTTTTTCGGCCAACCTCCCCGCCACTTCAACCCCGCTATAGCAGCCATTGGCACAGCGCCTACACACCGACGAACTTACAGGACGCCACGGTTGTAGCATAACTCTTTACCCACACTCTCCCCCTCACTGCGACAGTTGCAGCTGAAGGTCACATGACGTCGTCGTATCTCATATTCTAACTCACCCCCCACAGGTCTAATCATTTTCTTTTCTATAGCTGTCATCGAGTCAGGGACTTTTGTCCGATACTCGACACAAAACCACACTTTCAAGCTAAGCTAAGCTAAGCTAAGCTTTTAATGGTACTTCGCTGGTTTCCAGCTTTCCCATTGGAGGCATTGTTTTCCGGAACGTACGACACGGAACAAGTGCAGCTTTGAGATTTTTGGCTCCAAATCAACCATGACAAAGCTTAGCGACCAACACCCGAAACAGCCACCACCACCGAGGAAATCACCAACATTGTCTGTCATTATACGAGGGGTGGATCCGAGTTATAGTGAGGAGGAGGTCTTTGAAGAACTCAAACTCGAAGGGCACAATATCATAAAATGTATCCGAATCAAAAACGATCGTGGGATGACCTACATGGTGCGAGTTCTCACAAGCTCTCAACAGACTATCGATGAGTTACTCGCCGATGGCGCCTATATCTATAAACAGCGCCATCGTGTCGAAAAATCACGTACCTCCGCTCCTTTACCCCTTCGCTGTGAACGGTGTCAGGTTTATGGTCAACACTCTACTTCCCAATGTAGAAATCCGTTCAAATGTGGTTATTGTTCCGGCCCACATCCTACAAGAAGCTGTACAAATTTACAATCACCTCCAACCTGCTCCACGTGTCAGGATCATTCTCACCCGACATACAGTTACAAATGCCGATCCAAACCAGCTCCCGAACCAACAAAACCAGAGACTGTGCAACCATTACGCATACCGGAACAAATTCAACCACCCGCCAATCCAGTCTTACAACAACCTGTCCATCAGCTTCTCACCTTTCTTACTTTCTCGCTACAAAATATCCATCCATTCCTTCGAGATCACATCGCCCAACAAATTCAAACCGCGGCTAAGGCAATTTTCCACGCCAATATCTGCCCAATATATTCCGGCAATAATGTCTATTATAACTCAAATGCACTCGAAACCGAGGTTTAAGAGCTATCCTCTAGCCATCCATATTATTATTCACTGCATTATGGCGCTCTCTTTCTTGTTCTTAAACATCCGTTCTTTACCACAGCATAAGCCGCTCTTCGAAGCCCTTTTACTCGAAGAACAAATCCATGTCTTTATCCTTAATGAGACACATCTCACATCCCGATTGTCATGCCGCATACCTCGCTTCCAATTGTTACGTCAAGATAGCACTTTACCTGCTATGCGACCCAACGGGGGAGTAGCGATTGGGTTTTTACCTTCTATCCCATTTCGGAGTCATTCTCCGGCTCTGCACAATCTTCCTGAATACCTTATCACATCATTATACTACCAGGAATTGCATGTGACTGTCGCAACCATATACATCCGTCCTGGGCATCCTGGGCAACCATATACATCCGTCATATTCCGTTCAGCTTCTTTCAGTATAACTCCAATACCTTCCGCACTTACATAATTATGGCAGATGTGAATTTACATAGCCGGACACATACGCAACGGAACCGTTTCCTCAATTACATCACCAGTCATACTACTGGAGTGACTCTGCCACTTCCAAAACCGACTAGTCCCACGAGTCAGACCACTCCAGATATAGTTATTGTTTCGAGCAACATATCACATCGTAGCTGTGTTAACGTTCTTGATCTCATTGGTATCGATCATGCTCCAATCAAACTAGACATTCAGACTCGTGTAACTACCACTTCTCAGTCTTCTCCACGCCGTGCTATTTATCGTTACGATAAAGCAAATTGGACTGCCTACAGATCGTATCTTCAGGATCATCTTCATTTGCCTCCACCAACTGCAGAATCAGAACTTTCTGAAACTCTGGATTCTCTGGTCAATACTATGCATAACGCCACAGACAAGTACATCCCTAAGTCAACAGTTTCGACTTTTCGTCCCTCTTTACCTCCTCACTACTTACCACTGATCAAAAGGTCCCGACAGTTTTATAGAGATTATGCTGCCACTGGCAACCTTGACTCTCTTCATCATTACAGGCAGTTGCAACGAACGGTGCACAACTACCTTAAAGCTTACAAATTGCGATGATGGGTCAAAGCTTGCAACAATCTCGGCTCACTTTCACACCCCACTCAATACTGGAAACGATTCCGGTAACTTACAGGCCAAAATGCTCGCACAACATATCCTCTTATCGACAATACTCCGCTGCATACCGATACAGATAAGGCAAATGCGTTTGCAAGGTATCTCCAGGACATCTTTACACCTCTTGCATCTGAATATCCTCATCGTTCTCATCCAGTCGACAAACTCAATCTGGATTCTCCTCATCTCCAGCCTAATGTTAATCGCACTCTGCCCGACAACAATCCTCTTACTGCACCAATCTCTATATCTGACATAAATTCAGTTGTAGCTCACAGATGTCACACAGCCCCTGGCATGGGTTCTATTACCTATAGACACATTAAAGAAAGTCCGTACGTAGTCTTATATCTGCTTTGTCACATCTTTACCTTTATTCTTCGCACTGGCTTCGTACCTACTGACTGGAAAACTTCGAAAACTCTTATGTTTCTCAAACCACATAAACCTGTTGCTTCTGTTAGCTCATAACGTCTTATTCAACTAACATTGACCTTCAGTAAAATACTGGAACGGATCATTGTCAAACGTCTTCATTTATACCTGGCACATCATGACGTCATTCCACTCGAACAAGCTGGTTTCAGACCTTCTTTTAGTATTAATGATCAATTGCTTCGCCTCTCAAATTCCATATCTAATCATTTTAACACAGGCAATCCATCCTGCTTGGTCCTATTTGATCTCGAGAAGGCATTCGACAAGGTCTGGCATCCCGCTCTCATCTTTAAACTCAAACAGCTTCGCCTGCCTATTGCTTACCTTCGATTCATCTTTAATTTTCTTAGCTATCGACTGGCTTACGTCTGTATCAAAACTAGTTTTTCATTTCCTATTTTTCTTCATTCTGGAGTTCCCCAAGGATCGGCTTTGTCGCCCTTACTATATATCCTATTCGTTTCTTACTTCCCAGCAATCCCAGATTATGTTAAGCTCTTTCAGTATGCCAATGACACTGCACTTTTTGCCACGGGAAAAAAACATTCATCAGCTCAATTTGGCTCTCCAAATTGCTATCAATGCCTTTGTTGATTGGTGCTCCCACTGGAGACTGAAAATAAACCCAGCAAAAACTCAATCTATTGTATTTCTTGCTCCGAAGCATCGCTTCCGTGTACATCGCAACCCAACACTTTTGAACCTCACTGTACAAGATGTACCTTTAAAACCTACTCGCTGTGTCAAATATCTAGGAGTAACCTTCGATCATCATCTAAACTGGACAGAACATCTGAAAGATATCTCCAAGAAGGCGTACTCTCGCCTCAATCTTCTGAAAAGTCTTGCTGGAACTACCTGGGGACTCCATACTCATACAATGGGATACGGACAAAATCTCGCGGCCGAAACATCGCCGCCCAAAACCTCGCGGAACAAAATCTCGCCGGGCCAAAACCTCGCCGTCCAAAACCTCGCGGGACAAAATCTCGCCGGGCCAAAACCTCGCGTGGCCAAAACCTCGCCGCCCAAAACCTCGCGGGACAAAATCTCGCCGGGCCAAAACCTCGCGTGGCCAAAACCTGGCCGCCCAAAACCTCGCGGGACAAAATTTCGCCGGGCCAAAACCTCGCCGCCCAAAATCTCGCCGGGCCAAAACCTCGCCACCCAAAATCTCGCCAGGCCAAAACCTCGCCGCGAATGAAACTTTTCTTTAAAATTTACCCAATGTGTTTCTTAATATGCAATTCCACATTACAAATAATAATAATAATAATAATAATAATAATAATAATAATAATAATGAATAATAATAATAATAATAATAATAATAATAATAAGAAGAAGAAGAAGAAGAAGAAGAAGAAGATACAAAACATCGTGTGCGTGGGCTTTCTCGGGTTATTCCCTTTTCCTCCCACTTTCTTTATTCGATCATTTCCTTCATCATGGTCATCTACGTCTCCTTTAACCTATAGGACATAATCAAGGGACGTTGTAAAAACTCATATATTATTTCAAACTTTCATAAATATAATTAGATTTTTGTTAAAATTTTAAGTTCTTGGATGTTCCAAAGTTCAGAAACTAACCTCGTTAGTTGTCATTACTTTCCGTATGCAGACTTTCTTTCCCTATAACCAGTTTAAAAACATCCTGTCGCCCTACCTTCACATTGAAATCCTCTAATACAGAAATAGAATTTTCATATGGTATCGCGGGACTTGGTCAAATACCCGTGATACTTCTTCTGAAACAGCGTCTTTTATACCGTCATCCTTATCATCTGTTGGAACATTTACATTTTGGTCAGGCGAGATTTTGGGTATGGCGATATTTTGGGGCGCGAGGTTTTGGGTGGCGAGGTTTTGGCCAGGCGAGGTTTTGGCCCCGCGAGATTTTGGCCCGCGACGTTTTGGGCGGCGAGGTTTTGGCCATGCAGGGTTTTGGCCCGGCGAGATTTTGGGCGGCGAGGTTTTGGCCAGGCGAGGTTTCGGCCTGGCGAGATTTTGGGCCACGAGGTTTTGGGAGGCGAGGTTTTGGCCAGGCGAGGTTTTGGTCCGCGAGGTTGTCGCCGCAAGGTTCTGGCCGCGAGGTTTTGTACCCAAACCTCATACAATTCTTAACACATACAAAGTTTTTCTCCGCCCTATTCTCACGTACGGATTTACGGCTTGGAAATTACTCATCCTGGAACGTCATGCCTTGCGAATCGCTTTTCGTATAAAATTACCTAGTCCCACTCAAGATCTCTATCATAGACTTACATTTCCGCACATCTTATATCATCTAGAAACACTACGCATTAAATATATCACCCAGCGCTTGCACAACAATCATCCACTCCTTCAGCAAACTTTTGCCGACCACGCTCGAAGTACCTCCTCCGTTGCTGCTCTGTTCCCTCCGCTCTCCTTACTATTCACTTTGTACCGTTACACTCTGCCTCCAGACCACCCTGACGCCGTCTACTACGAGCCATACACTACAGCCGCTCATCTACCTCAGATATGGCCATCATACGCACAGTAACACCTTCTGTACTAACAGGGCTCCTGTGTCTTCATTAATGCCTAGCGTCGCCCCTAGGCGAGAAGATAACCTACATTTGTTCCACTAACAGAACCTATGTGTTGTGATGTGTTTCGCACTTCATTTCATCATCTCACATAATATCATTAGCAGTTATTACTTCCTTCACTGAAGTATGTACCTACCTTACCTCATGTTTATTGTTAAATTCCATAAAGACCATTAAAGTATGTGCAATAAAGTTTTTGGATCTACCCATATCCCCACCACTGATTCCTGCACATCGTACTACATTTTCTTGCATCTCTTCCCCTACAGAGGGCGTAACCCTCTTCGGGTAGTAGCTAGCAGCCGCTAGCGCTTTTAATTCATCACTTCGAACCTAACTCCTCTTGTAGTTAGTTACTGTACTAAACTGTGATCAAGTATTGCAGACGTACTTCGGAGATCAGTACAGACACTCTACTTAGGAGGCTGACAGAAGGTCCTCATCTTCTGAAGGGTTTTACTTTAAATTTTGAAGGTCACTGTTTTCATTCATACTCTGACCAACTCTTTTGTCTTTTGTAGCACCTATCCCAACGGGGTGCTCTTCACCTATATACATACTAATTCTGAGTATCTCTTGTTTTCATTGCCTTGATCCTCTTGGATCATGCATCGGTTACCGGGGATAGTTGTACCTCCAACCTGCAACCCCTCGGAAGATACAGGGAGTAACCTTCAGAAATTGGTATGCAGAAATTGGCGCGGTCGACCGTTGTCGACCGTTGTCTGAAAGTAGTGCTGAATCTGTAGATAAACGCTCTCGATCTCATTCACCTACTTATATATAGAAACCACCTGAACGTACGAAAGAAATGCAGTTTACCACAGATCCGCAAGAGCCTACACCGTCTACTTCGGTAACACCTCCTGTCTATATTGCATCACCGACCCGCCCGAAAATTTATTCATTCCTATTGACTAATTATGACGCCAAATACAGCAACAGTCGTCACATTTTCAATCAAATCATGAAATATCTTCCGCGTGATAGTGTAAAGCAAATTGTCTACACAAAGAATGGTGTTATCATAAAGTCAGATGAGGAGAAATTCGGCATAACACTCCGTAACAAAGCTAGTTATGAAATATTTGGTAAAAATGCCAAGCTTTCGAATCTGACTGATAAGATAAAACAGAATCCACCACCACCTCGCACACCAATGATATATTTTGTTATTCGAGGTGTTTTACCGGAAATAACAGACGATGAGATTCTCGAGGAACTTAAAGCAGAAGGTATTGATGTAGCGAAATGTATTCGCATTAAAAATAACAATGGTGCTACATACATGGTTCGTGTCTTAACCACGTCCCAAACTTCTATTGATACCTTATTGCAAGACGGAGCTTATATCTTCAAACAACGACACCGTGTTGAGCCATCCCGTACTACCGCACCTCTCTCAGTTAGGTGCGAGAAGTGTCAAGCTTACAATGCGCACGTCAAGTCAAAATGTCCAAATGTTCCCAAATGTGGGTATTGTGCAGGACAACATGAAACCAAGGAGTGCCCTAATACGGGAAGACAACCACATTGTTCCACATGTTCCAGTACTTCGCATCCTACTTACAGTTACAAATGCAAGTCTAAGCCGGCACCTGATCCAAACCAACCAGAAATGACAGTTCCGCTCCGTACGACGGATGCTTCAGTACCATTCTCGCAATCTATTGCTTCACCTATCACTGTGGAAAACTTCCTGAGATACATCACTCTTATTTTGCAAAATATTTTTCCATTTCAACGTCAGCTCATTCTTGACCATGTTATTGCGGCGGCCTCTGTTATATTTCAAGTTAATCTGTATTCCACCTATTCTGGTCCATTTGTGCAATCAAAACAAAGACACCACACACCATAAGTTCGCATCTACCACTGAACCATTGTACCCCCAGAAATAACTAATGATCATGTTACTAAAGTACCCACGTTTGTATAACTTTCTAATTGCACATTTTATGCTAATTTGAGAATGCTGAATCCAATGAAACTATTTTTTGTTGACACATTTGTCCGTGAGGTCACAAGAAAAACGATCTCAAAGTTGGGGTCTTTGAAGAACCGGATATGCCAATAGTAAAATTGCTCACACTTCGATATACAGTAGAACCCCTCTAATCCGTCACCTTTGGGAATGAGAGCATGGTCGGAACACAAAAAAGGTCAGATTATCAGAAAATACAGAAAAATAGGATTTTCATCACTAAACCTACGTACAGTAAGCACTAAAAGCTGCACAGTACAGTACAGAAAACACGCACAACGAAACAAAAGATACAATAGATGATGGAGCACTAAAGTGCCAAGGCGGCAGTAAGCGACAATGTGTCTCGTGAGTCACCGAGGAGTCGGAAATAAGTTCGGCTCAATCACGGTCGGATCAACCAGAGTGGCGGACCAGCCGAGGGCGGACGAGAGGTATTCTACTGTATTTCTAATTCCACTTTTTATACTAATATGTAGATGCTGATTTCGATTGAACTATTTTCAAGCATATCTGTCCATAGAGTTATGAGAAAAATTACCTCAAAATTTGGGTCTTTGGTGTGATTTTGATGAGGCAGTAATTCATTGTGCTTAGCATAATGCTTGTGCATTTTTCCACACCGAGACGTGACTCTACCAAGTAAAGTGATAATATGACATTTGACTGAAAACCTATTTAATTATTATTATCTTAAATTGTTTTTCATGGTGTTTCACATTCTCTAAGTTGTGGGTTATATTTAAAATGTTCATCTATTGAGATAATAGCATTTACAAGAGATACAGAATGTTAATAGCTCTGAAGACAGCTGTACTGCATCTAATGAATGTAATACTAAATAAAATGGCGTTAAAATGCTTTGCATCTTCATCCCTTGTATGCGTTACGGAGTATAGCTGGTGACGCTATACGAGGATGACCTTCACTAAAATATGTCTGAGGGATCCTCCCATATACAACTGAGAACAATTAATAGGTACAAGTTGCTGACAAAACAACTCTACGCCGAAAATCTACAATCACACAAGATAGTGAAGAATGAAGCGACATAACAATAAGAAGCAAGCGTTTGTTGTAGGTGTAATTTATAATTCTGTTTATCTCGTATCGTGAACTTGAAAATGCATTGCTCATACTTGACCATAAATCCTACTGAAAACAAAAGAAATTTCAGTGTTAGAAATAGATCCTGCTCGTGGACCAGAATAATTATGCCGTGAAACTTCTGACCTACAGAAAAAGGTCACATTATACCTGTATGAGGAATTGTACGATTGAGAAATGTTGCTTATTCCTCAATAGGTAACTGAATAATATTAGTGGAATAAACACTCTCAAAACTTACATCTTGACATTCACCCTGATTGATTGATTAATGTGGATATTCTGCTTAATGCCCCATTTTACTATTAATTAAGAATTTTTGATACGTTCTCTACACCTCCCGTAATGGTAAATAATGTAGACACACCACAAAAATCAAATTCAGGAAATAAGCCATATAGTAATTGCAAAATGTTCCTAAATAAAATAATTAACAGTAATAGCTCTTTTCTGAGAAGACAGAAATATGTAGACACGGTTTATGACATCACAAATCAAACTCTCAAATATTTTGCACTTTCTGAAAGTTCTTCGAAGTTCATTAGTTCATTTAGTGGCGTTCTACAAAGCCTTCTTTCAAAAATTATCATATTATTCAGTGTTATTGAGTTATTTTCTTTAAATCCAAGGAAAAGGGATGAACACACTTGAGTCTTAACAACATACCATTAAATGTCCACTGTCTCTAGTGATAATTGTGCTGGTTCGTAAGGGTGGTGTGTCTATACAAACCCACTCAGCACAAACATTCCCCTATAGGATTTTCCGGAAAGACATATGGAAGTTCATTAGTATTTGTCATTATGCTAAGGAGTACGATTGTTTTCAGTAGTGGGGTAAATTATACTCCTAACTTTTGATCATATTCGTTTTACCCAATATATATTTATACACAATAAAAACACATTAGTACATCTTTATGCAGACGAAAGACACTTTAGAGTAGTTCCCAATCCGATATAGTTAATGTGTAATTTAGGACTCTTCGTTAAGAAATCTTGCACTTTCTAATATGCTACCACAAAATAAAAACTTCGCTATAATGCTTTTGTATAGAGTGTTTAAAGTATATCTCTATCTCTATAGATATTCGAAGAGTGTTTTGAAAGAGACCTATATAATTATAAAAGTAAGCTTCCACCATTCAACTCAACAGGCATCTTTGTCTCTGTCTGTCTGCCTGTTCCACGATAACTCATGTCAAATATACAGGATGTTTCAAAACAACACCGACAACGTTTGGGAGGTGATTCTTGACACCAAAATAAGACAAAAGTATAGAGCTACCTGGGTGCACAAATGCTTCCTTTCGGAGTTACAGGCTGCCGAAAACATAAAAAAAATTAACTTTAAAGGTCCATAGCTCCAAAACTATGGAACCTACCGCAGTCGGGTCAAGACTTCATTTAGGAACTAATATGTGCGCTATCCAAAAATATGTTTCAGAATCCTAAGGCACTCACGCAACAATTTTCATAGAGGCAGTTTGGCTACGGGCATATAATTTGAAGTACTCAGAAACTACTGTACCTCTATAGAAATTGTTGCAGAAGTACCCCAGGATTCTGAAACTTGGATATTTGGATAGCGCACATACTAGTTCCTCAGTAAAGTCTTTACCCGACTACGGTAGGCCCCATAATTTTGGAGCTTTGAAAATTCATTTTCTTGACTTTGAAATTGACTTTGAAAGTTCATTTTCTTCATGTTTTTGGCAGCCTATAACTCCGAAATGACGGATTTCTACACCCAGGTTGGTCTATACTTTATGCCTTATCTTGGTGCCTTGGAGGAAATGCCTCCCAAACGTTGTCGGTGTTGTTTTTAAACACCCTATATAAGATTTTAATGAAACTTGATATTTATCTTCCACAAAGCTTTCGAAGTACGTCTATTGTGGGAGAATGCAATCCATAAAGAACAAGGTGGTAAAATCTACCCTATATTTTATTTTAGGACTTTCAAATCATACTCATAGCTTGGGATTAAAATCTGACTAGAACGGGAGGGTGAACTAACTCTTCCCTTACATACACCCACACTTAAAACAATAAATTTCACGATAATTTTAGTAAAATAAAAAAAAAGTTTGATTTTGAAGTAATGTAGAGTGTATTTTCTTTGAGAATTCACCACCAACCTGGGACATTGCGCATCAAAGGCGCCTCCGCTAGCCATTACATAAGCGAGCAGGAAATTTCGAAGAAAAAAATATTCGATTTTGGTAAAATATTGTATATAATTGCTTTGAGACGTTCCCACAATTTCTAGTGCTTGGAATTAAAATCAATCAAGAATGAGCAGTGAATTTAGTCCCTTTTAATGTGGGATGCATTACCTTCAGATTAAAAAAGAACATGTTCTACGTTAACTTCTAAAACTATGATACAATATGACACATATTTCTTGAATGCAACTGATGGACACTATCAAGGTGCAGTGACGCAACTAGGCTAGGACAAGAACTAACCTTAGCTTTCCCCCCCCTCCCCTCCTGGTGATCAACCAAGCCAAAACGCTTCCCACACTACACCTGATATTGGCATCACACAGTAATTCTCCTATTCCATTTTTCTCCAACTGGTAAAGCTTGATTTCAAAATTGCAGTACATAATTTAATTTTTAGTACAAGCTAATTAGTATTTGATTGCCAACGTGAGAGTAGCATGGTTGACATATTCTTATAATCTTATCATCATAACTATAAATTATTAAAAAGAAATTATATCGATGTGCGTATGTGTAGAATGAATCAACAGTCTGTTGCTTTAGAATAGAATATTTCATCATGACAAAAAGTCAAGCTGTTGTCTCGAGTATTATACTCGGACATTTTGCAAATCTCTTAAATCGATGTAAGTTAAATGAAAATACACTAAGCTGGAACTAAAATTTAACTTTGAAAGTTCTTTTGACTGCATTTTTTTTTAACAATGTCCTCAAAAGATAGCTTTGACGCTAAAGTATGCTGTATGGATGTGATTCTAAGGTTAGTGAGCCGTTGTTGACTTACTAACAAGGGACATCACCCAATTGTCCAGCTCCGATTTCAATGATTTTTTTTTTTTTTTTTTTTTTATAGAGGGCATGTATTCATTATTGGTGGTGACAGCAATTTTTGCCATGGTGCATGTTTTCTATTTTTTAAAATAATTTTTAAGAGTTGTGATATGGTTATTAGAGATTACTGCAGAAGTCCCTTACTACCCTTTGTAAACGGAGTGTTAATGAAAGAACAGCCATGTAGATACATATAAGCCCTAGGGGGAAGTCGTATGGTAGGTATGACCTTGACGGCAGCCATCTTGAAATCTTCCATTTTGAATTAAGGTCAAATTTTTAAAATAGGAATAGGGTAATATATAAACAATTTCGGGCTAGAATTTAATCAGGAAGAAAATGGTGAAGTTAGTTTTAAGATATGCCCATTTGGGGAAAAGTTACAGGCATTTAATTCTTTACTTACTACGTGCAAAAGTTCCTTACCTCCGCTTCTAACCCGCGTATTAATGATAATAAGTGAATAAAAGCTTCGGTAATTTTTAATTAAAGCTAAGTTTGAAAAATGAAAACCATAGCATGTGACACCTAATTTTAACAGCAAATTTTCCCCAAAAGCCAATGGTATGCTTATTTTTGTTCTGTAGTTAACCAGTATGAATTTAGGACCGCTTCTAATGTGCACCAAACGTTCATTATTCGATCTTTGAAATTGGCAACACTCCTAATATTCACCGCATGTTTTAAAATTACAACTGGCACTTTGCAATTGTTGCCATGGTTCATGTTTTCTAAATTTACTACATCTTTTAAGAGTTGCGACATGCGATGAAAATTAGAAGTGTTGCCAATTTGAAAGATCGAATAATGGACGTTTGGTGCACATTGGAAGCAGTCCTAAATTCATACTGGTTAACTATAGAACAAAAATAAGTATACCATTGGCTTTTTGGGAAAATTTGCTATTAAAATGAGGTGTCACATGCTACGGTTTTTATTTCTCAAACTTCACTTTGATTCAAAATGGCGGATTTCAAGATGGCTGCCGTCAAGGATACCCTTACCGTATCATTGCCCTCTAGGCATAATATGTATTACCGAAGCTTTTATCCACTTATTATCATTAATACGCACGTAACAAATTTACTCGAAATATAAGAACATGATCTCAGAAAGTTAATTAACGCAAGTAAAACTAATAGGACAGTAGTAATAATATTATTTACCTTGCGTTTTACTTTTATGGCATTCAAAATTACATAAACAATTTAATATTGTGCTCTTGATTTTTTTTTTTTTTTTTTTTTTTTTTTTTTTTTTTTTTTTTTACGGATAACTGCCTGCACATGGAAACATTTGTTAATTACTTAGAGCTTGATATGGAGTTTAACGAGCCTTTTCAACAGTGACTCTATATGAGGTACACTTTACTGTTTGAAGTGGAAAAAAGCTGCTACTAAGGTCTCTATGTCACTTAAGTACTCACTCTGGGAATCAAACGCTGAACCACGCACGTTGGCAGTTCAGCCACAAAACCAGTAGCTGTTTGAAGTAAATGAGTTTTGATAATTGGTTAGAAATTTAATTTTGATCTCATCTTCCAAAGCAGATTACTACATAGTTTCATACAAACTTATTATTATTCTATTAAAAGTATAATAATAATTACTATTGCGATTAGACACAAGAAATACGATAATATTATGAGAAGATCAACATTTTAAATTGCTACGTAAGGTAATCTCTGTTGAACAGATTGGCAAGGCTGTTCCTTACATTTCCGCAGATACTCACTTCACATAGGCTAGGTTTGTCCCTTAATTGTATTTGAACAAGGATTATGACTGATGAATAAATTTTACTCACACCGGGAATCGAACCATGTTTCGACTCATCTAATTATCGGTAGGCTACTTCATCGACCATGTCATTATGGCTCCAGGCACGAAGAAGCATGAATCAGAGGAAAGGTAAATTCCAGAGATTGGACATATGATATACTGTAGTTGATCTTACACGTTTTCGTAAGACATCTCGCACATAATAACATAGCATATATATTTCAACGTAAGAACACCTAAATCATTTGGCATATGCATTTTAAATAATCCTGTCACTGAGGCCTATCTTACTAATTTCATACTTCTCTGCGGTATTTTACAATTGCAATTCATTCGTCGTGCACTACCATTCAGAATGCAAATCAACATTCGTTGCTCACAGCATAATTAGTAAATGAATGTTACACTTCTTTCTCCTCTTGCTCAATACAAAGGCCATTAAAGCACAACTAGAAAGCTTGGGACAAATCGGAACAATCCAACGGCTGTGAGTCTTAGTTCTTTTACAAGAACGCTAAGTCATCTGCTGCGACGAGTGCAAATCGCTAAATCAGTGTAATGTTCGCTTAATGGAGGCTGCGACACATGGGCGTTGAAATTGTCGTGATTTCTGCTTCAGTAAATGTTGAACAACTACTTACATACATTAAGTACGGAGTAGAGTAGACACAGTCTGGTACAGAATTACTTCACGTCTGACAATAAGACTACTTGGCAAAACTAACTTTAATCAGCTTTAAATTAAACCCTAAAGAAGCTTATTTTGCAGTTCTATATAAAAGTTTTTTTTCAAATATCGAAGTTGAATTTACATATCTCATTAAGAAAAGTATAGATTACTATATTTACTACTATATTTACTATATTTAATGGTTTGACGAACTTCGACATAGGACAATGCACCTAACTTATTATTTACGATATCAAACATTTGATCCAATTTTCAGAAATTGACTATTTCACATCATCAAATTAAGTTTTCAGATATTTTGGTTCATACTTCATATCAAATTGTTTTTAAGATTTAATTCCCAGAGCTTCTGAATTTATTTACACTTGTAAAGAAAGCAATATACTGTAACCGACACCGATATTGTGTATGCAGCCAGAGTGGGTCATTAAACTAGATAGATACAGATATACATATACATAGACTAGCCTTTGGCTAGCTGGGGGCTTCGCCCTAAGACCCCCGAGTTTGCTCGGCCTACGGCCTCGAATTTCTTATCTATCGGCCTTTGCATCAATAGTGAATTTCGTGAACTTCTGTTCATAGTTCCTGAATCTGCCCATCCCGGGGCTTCGCCCCCACACGCTGTCTTTGCTATGGCCTCGCACCCCTTGAACCCACAATTCTATCGTTTCTTTTCTGTTTCAAATATCTAGAAGATAAGATTTTGTATCCCAAGGAAAACGCCCATTGAAATAACGTGGGAATTTCTTCATCCCCCTTTAGACACCTTAAAAATTAAAAATATGCACTTTTGGCAATTTTCCTGTCGATTAGCCCTGGAAGGCTACAATAATGCCAAATTTCATAATTCTAATCCAGCCGGAAGTGCCTAAATATTTTGGGGTGTAGAAAACGTCCCATATAAATAACATGGGAAAGATTTTTCAGTTCCCCATAAAACCGCTCTACGATTGGAAATTTTTGTTTCCAATGATTCACTTAGGTAACGCTAACGAAAATGTACAAGCATACCGAATTTCAAGTTTGTATTCCAATTCCAAGTATCTAAAAAAAGAGACTATAAGTCCAAAAAAAGGCCCATTTAAATAACATGGGAAAATTCTTTATCCCCTCTTTAGACCCCCTAAAAGTTAATTCGGCAATTTTCCTGTGGGTTTGCCTCGAAAAGCTACAATCATGTCAAATTTAATCAGTGTAGCACTACAGTAAGTGCTCAATAATTTGGGGGTGTAAAAGGTGTTCCATATAAATAACATGGGAAAGATTTTTCAATTCCCTATAAAACCACTCTAAAGTTGGATTTTTTATTTTTTTTATTTTTACTGATTTACTTAGGTAGTGATAACGAAAACGTACAAGCATACCGAATTTCAAGTTTTTATTCCAATTCTAAGTACCTAAAACATGAGATTATAAGTCCAAAAAAAGGCCCATTTAAATAACATGGGGAAATTTTTCATCCCCTCTTTAGACCCCTTAAAATTAAAAATATTCACTTTTGACAATTTTCCTGTGGGTTAGTTCCGGAAGTTACAATCATGCCAAATTTAATCATTGTAGCCCTACAGGAAGCGCTCAATAATTTATGTCAGCTCATGTAGTTTTATATATAGTTAAGATATATAAGTGAATCTTGCTAATAAATTGTCTTTTAAACACCTCCATAAAGGGAAAGATGGAAGGAAAGTGAGGAATAGGAAGAACAAGATAACTGATCAATATTTTAAAAAGTAGAAGAAAATATCGGGAGTTAAAAGAGGAAGCTGAAGATTGAGACACTTGAAAATTTCCAAGCCCGAATCTAAGAAAGAAAAAATAAAACCTCATTAGTTCCAGGACCTTCCAACTGTAATTTTTTTCATTTCTGATCTCGAAGGAAGGGGGGTCCGGACTCCCTCCCCCCTTGGCTACGTGCCTGTATAGAAGCTTGTGGAGGCTTTTGGTTCAGGAGTTATGAGCCATCAAATGTAACGTGTGAACTTCTAATTTTAAAAAAAAAATGAAAAATCAATGAGGGACTGCTATTCGCAAATTTGTATATGTATATATTAAAATTAAGATTATATCCTGCAACATACATGTTTCATTTTATGACACAATTCTGTATTTTAGAGGTAAACTACACTGTTACTTATTTTCAATTGGACATTAGTTATTTTTTTCTTACTTTTAAGAACAGATCTTTCCAGTGATAGGAAATTTACATTTCTACTAGTGCTCGTTTTAAGCTATACAGGTTTTAAAAAATCAAATTCAGCATATGTGGCATGGGAATGCTTCTAATAAATAAGCAAAGTACGCTAGTTCGATTCGAACATCTGAGATACAGAATTAGTTACCTACATGAGTTCACTAACTCTATAACTGATTACTGTTAATAATTTTAAAAAGTAAAACTTCAGGACGCAGTAATGACACTTTAAACTGAAGTCAACATGGTTATTAGTATAATTTACAAAATTTTTACTTTAGAACAATTAATGCTCATTTCTAATTAAATTATTTCAGTTAATTTTGTGCTGATTAATTTTACTTAAAACTAGCATATATTACCCGCTTCGCTGCGTTGAAACAAATAATTTAAATGCACATCGATATTGCTAATTTTCGATCATTTTAATGTATGTCACCCCTCCTCATTCGCAAGAACTATAGATTCAACACTAATCAGTCAGTTTTGACCATATATATATATATATATATATATATATATATATATATATATATATATATATACAGGGTGTCTCAAAAGTCCCTTACCACCACTATTAAAATCCAAATGGATGTACTTTCAGCGAATTTGATGTGATAGGTGAACTTGAGGGTTAGGGGGACAATTTCTGGCGTAGGTTACGCGGACAACCGCCATCTTGAATTTAACTTTTTTATTACAAACGCTACGTGGGTCATGTGATACATGGCCATAGGCTAGAATTTTATCAAAAAACCGAAACTGAAGTCAAAATGCATTTATCTTTATTTGGTAAATAGTTATCCACAATTGAAATTGTGAATTTGACTGCGTTTCTTTGGTGTTGCAGGTTGTGAATCATGCCGTTAACGAGGGACGAACGCATCCAGATCATCAAAATATGGGGCGGGAGGAGTGCCCGCGCAGTGGCTGCCGATTTCAATGCGCGTCATCCACAACGAGCACCTGTATCGCATGTTGCAGTGGCACGGTTATTGACCAAATTCGAGGAAACGGGAACAGTTGCGGATAGACCCCGTAGTGGACGGCCAAAGACAGCCACGGACCAAGAAACAGCTACTGCCGTGCTGGACTCCTTCTCGAAGTCGCCGCAGCGAAGCACACGTCGTTTAGCAATGCAGTGTGCCGTGAGTCACAGTTCAGTGCACAGGGTGCTCCAAGGGTATAAGTGGCATCCATATAAGATGCAATTGCAGCAACATTTGTCGGAGGACGATCCCGATCGTCGCGTCCAGTTTTGCAAGTGGGCTATTGAGCAATTGAGGGTAAATCCGCAGTTCGCTATGCAGGTACTTTTTTCGGATGAAGCCCATTTCTACGTAAATGGTGAGGTCAATAGGCAAAATATGCGCTATTGGTCCCATGACAACTCCGCTTGGACAGATCCCTCGAAAATGACCGGTGCAGGAAAAACTATGGTATGGGCAGGCATATGGGGAACAAAGATCGTCGGTCTGTTTTTCATTCCAGGAACGTTAAATGCAGACCGATACCACGCGTTGTTGCAGGAAAACATAATGCCTTCTCTGATGTCCGTGGATGGTACCTTCCCCAGGATCTTCCAACAAGATGGTGCACCTCCCCATTATGGCATCCAGGTGCGTCAGTTCCTGGATGAACAATTCCCTGGGACTTAGATTGGTCGACGTGAACCAGTGGAATGGCCTGCCCGATCACCAGACTTAACCCCCTTGACTTCTACCCGTTGGGACATGTGAAGGCTATGGTGTATGCTGTGAAAATTCGTGATGTTCGCCATCTGGAACAACGTATCATGGCTGCCTGTGAACAAATGTCCCCAGAAACCTTAATACGTGTCCATAGCAATTGGGAGAAGCGTCTGAACACGTGCATTGCCCAGCACGGACAACACGTTGAGCACATTATGTAATACGAAAGTCACACCTGCAATTGTGGATAACTGTTTACCACATAAAGATAAATGCATTTTGACTTCAGATTCGGTTTTCTGGTTAAATCGTAGCCTATGGTCATGTATCACACGACCCACGTAGCGTTTGTAATAAAAAGTTAAATTCAAGATGGCGGCACCAAGATGGCAGCCGTCCGCGTACCCTACGCCAGAGAGTGTCCCCCTAACCCTCAAGTTCACCTACCACATCAAATTCGCTGAAAGTACATCCATTTGCATTTTAATAGGAGTGGTAAAGGACTTTTGAGACACCCTATATATATAAGTCCCTTACCACCCCTTGTAAAATCCGTGTTCGTGGAAAATAGTGAAGAACAACCATGTAGTAACATAATATGCCGAGGGGGAAGTCGAATTGTGATGGTGACTAAGATGGCGACCATCTTGAATTCACGTGAAGATTTTTAAATGGAAACATAGTCATGCGGCACATCATTTTAGCCTAGAATTTAATCACAAACACAATGGTGGAATGGGTTTGTTGATATTTTAATGTGTTCAAAAGTTACAGCCATTTCAAACTGCTAATTTTACCGTACTGTTTCTGTTGTAGCAGGTGAATAATTATGCCGCTAAGGACAGTAGAGAGGAAGGAGTGCAAGGGCTGTAGCAGCTGAATTCAATGCTAGGCACCCAGATCGGCATCCTGTGTCCCATGTTAGTGTCACCCAACTCTTCCAGAAGTTAATGAATACTGGTTCCATAGCAGATAAACCCAGGTGTGGAAGACCCACGACCGAAACAGATGAAGACACATCAGTAGCAGTGCTGACATCATTTGCTACATCACCACACCGCAGTACCCATCGTCTGTCCATGGAATGTGGTGTCAGCCGTGCATTCATCAGACGTATCTTACAGAAAAGCAAGTGGCATCCGTACAAATTGCAACTTCAACATCATCTATCTGAAGCTGACCCTGATCGTCGTGTGGAATTTTGCGACTGGGCCCTTGCACAATTGCAAACGGATACCACATTCCACACACAAATTTTATTTTCCGATGAGGCCAATTTTTGTCACTGGGGAAGTGAATAAGCAAAACTGTCTCTATTGGTCCCCGACAAATCTTCAGAGGGTTGACCCTTCCAAAATGGTAGGTACAGGCAAATTAATGGTGTGGTGTGGTCTATGGGGCACCAAATTAATTGGTCCATTCATCATTCCTGGTACCCTCACTGCTGAACGGTATTTGGATATGCTGCGAGATCTCATCATCCCTTCCATATTGTCCGAGGACGGCACATTTCCACTCTTTTTCCAGCAGGATGGTGTCCCTCCGCATTACGGATTACGGGTTCGTACCTATCTGGATGAAAAATTTCCTGGACGTTAGATTGGGCGCCGTGGTCCCATTGAATGGCCTGCACAATCACCAGATCTGATGCCCCTGAATTTTTATCTGTGGGGTCATCTGAAGGCAAAGTATACGCCAAAAAGATACGGGATTTGGGACACCTGGAAGAACGCATATTTGCAGCCTGTGCCAATATTTCACCAGAAACTCTTTTGAGGGTCATGGACAATTGGGTTGAACGACTTACCTTCTGCATAACTCGGGATGGGGGCCACGTAGAGCACGTGCTCCGCCATGCGTGACAGGTAAAATTAGCAATTTGAAATGCCTGTAACTTTTGAAAGAATTAAGATATCAACAAACCGATTTCACCATTATGTTTGTCTTTAAATTCTAGCTAAAATGATGTGCCGCATAACCATGTTCCCATTTAAAAATCTTGACGTGAATTCAAGATGACCGCCATCTTGGTCACCATCACAAACCGACTTCCCCCCTCGGCCTACTATGTTACTACATGCTTGTTGTTCACTATTTTCCACGAACACAGATTTTAAAAGGGGTGGTAAGGGGCTTATGGCCCACCCTATAATATATATATATAGTTCCCTCTCCTCCACGTTGCGTGTCCTGGCATCGGAAGTGTCAACGTTCATCTCAGCGACCCAAAAATGTGGACTCACCACTAATAACGGTCATTTTCGATGATTTTAAAATATCTCTTCCTCCCCTCCTCCAAATTGCGGGTTTGAATTTGAATTTAAACGGGGTCAAAAGTATCACTGTTCATCTAAGGGACCCAGAAAACTACAAATTCGGCACTGATAGTGGCCATTGTCGATCATTTTTATATATCTCTTTCTCCCCCTCCCCCAAGTGATGGAGGTGATTTTGTATTTAAACTGGATCGGAAATGTCACTGTTCATCTGAATGATCCCGAAAACTATGGATTAGACACTAATATTGGTCATTTTCAATCATTATTATATATAGGTCCCCCTCTCCCACCTCCGTGCTGCGGCACACGGCATCAGAATCGTCACTGTTAATCTCAGCTACTCCTAAAACTATGGATTCGACACTAATATTAGTCATTTTCGATTACTTTTAAATACTCACCCCCTCCCCTACGTTGTACCCTCCCCCTCCCCAACTATCAGACCCGAACTTGAATTGAAACAGCATCAGAAGTGTCACTGTTTCTCTCATCGACCCCGAAAACTATGGATTCAACACTAATATCGTTTTTTTTTTACATTTTTTAAAAATTTCTCTCCCTCCCCCTCCCCTACGTTGCATCGTCAAAGTGTATAGCCTAAAATAATCCGTACCCCTAAACTCATGTATGTTGAAAATTTGATTGAGATCGGTCGGATGGTTCAAGAGTGATGAAGTCACAAAGGCAGTCATTTTTATTTTGATTTTTTAACATATATATATCTCACCCCTCCCCCTCCCCTACGTTGGCACGTCAAAGTGAAACGATAAAAAACACAGAAGGCCAACCCTCATATATGTTGAAAATTTGATCGAGATTGGTTAAGTGGTTCAAAAGTTATTAGGCTTTATTAGTTTTTTATTTATACGTCTCCCTCTTCTCCTCCAACCCTATCCGAATCTTATGTATCGTGAAAATTTGATTGAGATCGGTCCGACAGTTCAAGAGTTATTAACTTACAAAAATAGTCACTTCCAGTCTTATATAAATTAAATTTTATATATCTCCCCCTCTTTCTCCTTCCCTATGTTTTTCCGTCAAATTTAAGTCATAAAAACGATCCCAGGCCTGAATCTCATCTGTGTTGAAAATTTGATCAAGATTGGTCGAGTGGTTCAGGAGTTATTAAGTTTTATTTATTTTTCTCTACCCCCTCCACCCCTCCCAGCCTCAGATCTACCATCAAAGTGAATAGCCTAAAACCAGTCCAGCCTCGAACCTCATCCATGTTACAAATTTGATCGAGATCGGTCGGGCGGTTTAGGGTATTTAGAGTCACAAACATAGTGATTTTCAATTTTATATATATAGATATATCTCCGCCTCCCCCTCCCCCTCCTCTAGGTTGCACCGTAAAAGTGAAATAACGAAAACATCCCAGGCCCGAACCTTATCTATGATTAAAGTTTGATCAAGATAAGTCTGGTGGCTCAAGAGTTATTAAGTTTAATTTATTTTTATAGATTTATCCCCTCCCCTCCCCCTCCCCTCAGTTCTACAGTTAAAGTGATATGATAAAAATCACCTCAGGTCCGAACCTCATCTATGTAGAAACTTTTTTAAAGATTGGTACGGTTGTTTAGGCGTGATGAAGCCACAAAGACAGTCACTCTTATTTTTACTTTCTTGACATATATCTCTCCCTCCCCCTCCCCTTTATTGCACTGTAAAAGTGAAATGAAAAAAACATCCCAGGCCCGAATCTTATGTATGTTGAAAGTTTGATCGAAATCGGTCGGGTGTTTCAAGAATTATTAAGTTTTATTTATTTTTTCTATGTCCCCCTCCTCCCCTCCCCCTCCCCTAAGATCTACTGTCAAAATGAAATGATAAGAAACTTCCCAGGTTTGAACTTCATATATGTTGAAAATTTGGTTGAGATCGATCGGGTGGTTCAAAAGTAATTAATTCACGAACATAGGCACTTTTATTTTTATATTTCTTGATTTTTGTATATCTCCTACTCCACCCCTCCCCTACGTTGCTCCGTCAAAGTGAAATGATAAAAACATTCCCAGTCCTGAACGTCATCTACATTGAAAACTTGATCAAGGTCGGTCGGGTGGTTCAAGAGTTATTAAGTCGTATTTATTTTTTCTATGTCCCCTCCTCTCCTCCCCTAAGTTATACCGTCAAAGTAAATAGCTAAAAACACTCCCAGGCCCGAACGTTATCTACATTGAAAAGTTGATCGAAATCGGTCGGGCGGTTCAATAGATTAAGAGTCACAAACATAGTCACTTTCAATTTTATAATATAGATTATATACCTAGGTATATACATTACACAATAAAATTTATAAACACGATCCTTTGCAACTGTGACAGAATATTTAAGGCAGTTTATTATGGAACGATGTTGAACAATTGTTTTTCGTTTGGGGTAGATTTTACTCATCTGCATTAAGTAGTAACCACTAAACAAAAATGTTGTTCATCAAATCTCAAACATAAGGGCGTCACTTTTTCTTCGTTTTCTGACAAAATTGAAAAATGGATTTAGCAGGTTTTGCTTCTATACCCCTGAATTGATCGTTGATTGATTTTGAGTTTAATGTCATTTCTGCACCGACTATATGAGACGTAAAACCTGAATCACCTACAGCTTAACAAGGAATCTGGGCCATAAGAGCTCCCATCGAAAATCGAACCGTGGTCTTCCGCAATGAAAGCGCGTATGCTAAATAAGTTACATAGCTACGAGGGAGAGAAATAAATATTTTGCACAGGTATTAGCAACCATTATTGAGATAAAATAAAAGAGGCATTCCGCCTCTTTTATTTCTTATTGATTATACAACCTTATTTGTTGCAATTACATCTCAGTATTAAATTTATTCACTTTCTCTATAGTTTTGGTATTTTTGTGTAAGATTGTCATTTTGCTATACATCGTTACATAGCTCTGAGGTTATGAAGAACAACATTTATCATGAAAGCATTTTTCATTCATTTCTGAAATTTGCATCCGAGATATTGTACTCCAAGTAGTTTGAAACTCATCACACACTTTTGAGAGCGGGCCCTGGCTGTAGCCATGAGGACGCAGAAGAGCCCATGATTCCTCTTACCAGTATTTAGTTTATGATATGGCTCGTTAAGATTTTTCTCCAACTGGAATTATTTCTGGAGGCATAACTACTTTTATACGTTATACATACTTTTAACCAAAACATGTAATTCTAAATGTATTGATTGACTTTTGAAAAAGTTTCGGTTTGTTTAGGTTTCAAGTTGGTTCTTTCTATATGTTTATGAAACTGCCTCCATCTTCCTTTCAGGAAATGTCCTTGGTCAACAGTTTATGTAAGCACGCTAAGTGTCGTGTCAAGCTGTAATATAGGCTATATAGTATTGAAACGGAAGAATTTGATTATTGGTTCAAGTTTTATATTGATTACTTCCTCAGTGTGTTTTTTCTATTTTTTTTTTTTTTTTTTTTTTAATACTTGTTTGGTTCTGTCTGTTCCAGTAGACAGATTTCCCACTATAATTTTAAGATTAGACAGATTTCCTACTATAATGTTAAGATTTGAATGAATATTACAGTAGCAAACATGATTTTGTTGAATATTGTAGATAAACAATGTTAAGAAATAAGTTGTGATGGTTGAAAGAAAGAAAAAAGAAACAGTTACTTCGCTGGAAGACAGTGAATTACCGAAGGTAATGAAGTGGAGCAATAAAACAAGAAAGAAGAAGACATGTCTGTGGAAGGAAAACTAGGCGAAATTGTGAGTGAAAGAGAGAATGGTTTATAGTCGATGCCGTAACAAACCAGTTTTGGAAAATCACGCAGGTGAAATGCTTGCTTTTTGTTTTTCCTTCATGTGATTCAACAATAAGCGAAGACCACAAATCAAGAAGTGCATGGCTGGTTACACTCAGTGGTATAGTACGTACGTACACCGTATGATCAACAAGAGGTTGATGAATCCGTGTGGTCGTCGCTTCGGATTGTCGTAGTGCAATGAGGTTTTTCTTGCACACGTAAAAATCATTGTCTGTGACCCTCTTGTGGACTGCTGGAAGTAGGTGTAGAAGACGTAGTAGGTTGGTGGCTTTTGAACGAACGTGGAGGAGAAAGGCTCTCAGATCTCGTGGCACTCACTTACGTTAAAGTCACACGTGAAGGAACAGAAGACGAAAACAAAAAAAGGATATCTCTGACAGCCAATTAGTTCCATGCCGTGCCTTACTAACGCGTGTTAAGAGAGAAGTTCCCAACCTTTTTCTCTCTCATTTTTCGTTAATCTCGGAGTGGAATTCTAAATTTCTACGTTTTTTTTTTATTTAGAATTTGCCGAATTAAATAACATTAAAATATGAAGACTACTCGTATAGAAATCCGTACTTTGTTTTACGTGTGTGTTAAATGATATATATGTTTTTCTTGTAGTGGTGTGATAACAGTGGTTCCTATGTTATTTTCAAACAGGAAAAGGGAAAGAAAGTTAAGTGTGAAAAAATAACTGAAGTGTGAGGGGCGGAAACCCTGTCACAAGTGATTCTTGTTCTTTTTAACATTTAGTGTAATTTTTTCGTGGTTTATAGTGTTTTGTTTTACCTATATCTTCTGTTTCTCCGGAAATTATTTACTATGTGGTCGTTATATAGGACTATCAAAGGAGGCACACATAGAGGACATCAATGGCGGTAAGTTCAAATAATTTATTTACAAGCAGTGGCGGCGGTTGGACGTTAAAAGTGAGGGGGCAAGACATGATCTGAATATTTGTATATAAATGTTAGTTTTCCTGGTTGTTTCTAACATTTTGTTTGACGAAAGGTTATATAACTAATAGGATACTATATTTTCAGTTAAAATACCGTATATCGTATATAATAGTTTATTAAGTAAATTGAGAAGAACAACGCAAGTAGATACTAGCCCTTTGTACTCTTAAACAACGAAAGTGTAAGAAGAGATTTAATTCCTTGCTCATGAACATCTTAAAATTCTGTCTGGAAAATTGTGTGATCAGATTATTTAATAAATTTGCAAAACAAATAAATAGAAAGGATAATATTAATCATAGTAATGAATAATGATGCTTGTTTTGCAAAAGTTATATTGAAACTGAGGATTAATGAAAAACTTAATATTTAATTCCACACATGCTATTAAATGTATGTTATTACTCTTAGAAAATGAAAGACAGTAAATACTACAAGCATATGCTACGACATTTAAAGAAATATTTGCTTTTGCAACTTCTTGAAATATGTTCGTTGCCATTAGGTGCAGATTTCACTTTCTTGGAACACATCAAAACACAATACTTACAATCCACACTTCAGTTATACAAAATAAACTTAAAACCTAGAATTATGTTCAATTTACTAAATTTTATTGTATATACACTCGTACATCCTTAAACACTTCACTCGTATATTACACTACAAAACAGTGGAAAAGGTAGAAGTTGTTTCTTATCACGCTCTTTTTAATCGATATTCCTTACTTTAGAAAGAAGAAAAGACATTTTAGGAACTGTCAATTTTTGTGCAATTAAAGAATAACTTGTGAAATAGGCCCTACTTTTTGCATAATGTTCTTTCGATTAGCTTCAAAGCGGCTCACTAACATATCGAGCCCTTGTAAGAAGAAATGAAAGTATGCTGAAATTGTGCTCCAATAGGTTATTTTTTGGGGTTATTTTCTGTGGCGATTAAAACGCAATTACTGTAGCTTTCTTTACTCCACGGGAAGACAACCAATACGTATTCACGCAACAGCAAATATTATATGGCAGCATTTTTTCCTATTAATCAGTAACACATACAAAATCGTTACATTTCCAAATGAAACTATATACATTAATTGGTTACTTAAAAAAAGTGCGGGGGCAACTGCCCCCCTTTGCCCCCCCTAATCGCCGCCCATGTTTACAAGTATCATTAAATACAATAGTTGAATTCATATAACACAATTAAGCTAACGTAAGACGAACGTTGGTGTACGTATCAAATTATATAGTAGTATTAAAAAAATATTCCTAGATGAGGCCAGTGGAGTGATAAGGCCTCGCAGACCTTGCGGTGTGGAGAGGCTCCCGAATTTTAGACCCCATTCAAGTTATGAAGCTAGATTAGCATAGTTGTTTTTCTTTTGAGTTTAACGTCCCATGATCACCGAGGCTAAGGGAGACGGTGATGATGAGATGGGTGATAAGGGTGAAAGGGGAGATAATGAGTGAACCCCGACTACCTGACTGGAAACCTACTTGAAAACCTACTTGACTGGAAATGGGATCGAACCAAGAATCTCACACGCCAAAGGTGAGCGGTCTACCGCTTAGCCACCGTAGCCTTCGTTTAGCATAGAGATCTGCTGGGAATCTCAAAGTCAGTTTCGCCGCCACTGGATGAGACATATATCAATTGACAGATCTCATCGAGTGAACAAAACGACATACTTGAAGTTAAATCCACATGTATAGGTTTCGAGAAAATCAACGAAAAGCACTGTTTAAAGCATTCGAAAAGACATTCGTTGCCAACAGAAGCATGTTCAAAAACACGCCACCTATTAAGGTTAAATTGATACTATTTTCGCCTTTTGTGCGAGCGGTTCCGGGTCCGATTTCGGACACGGTCGGAAAAGTGTAACAATGTTTTCAAGCCAGTCATCCTGAGTGAGGCTTTTCCTGGGTTTTCCTCATTCACATTAGGCAAATGTTGGGATTGTACCTAACATAATGGTCGTAAGCCGTTTCCTTCCTTCCCATTCCTTTCTTCCTCTACAATTCCTGGGATAATTTAATTGCCGAGGGACGCCATCCGTCATATGTGTGACAGGCTACCTGGGCATAGATGCCGAAAGCCCAGAAATCTAATCCCTGATCCTGATCCTGAATTGATAATAATATATGCTAGTGCTGATCCAAAACTTTAACATTTGTCTGAGAAACCTGAAATAAATTTCTGGATTAACCTCAATCAAATGGCGCCAGAGGCCCGGGTTTAATTATCAGTTTGGGCTAATGGAGTTCGGATCCCACGAGAAGCTCTAAGCCCGTGATGACGCTAGAGGAAGACAAGGAGGCAGCCACTATTATTCTCGAGTTACAAAAAAATAAAAACAAAAAGAAAGAAGCTGCACTTCTAAAAAATGTCTCTGCCGTAACTTGGTCCCTCGCCCTGAAATTAAATTTGGCATCATCACTGGTAGGTCCATGTGTCATTTAGCCTCGCTGCTGAAAAGGGCTAACTAACTAACTTCAATCAAATGGCCGTTCCTCAATTGGGTGCTCACTTAGGGGACATTAAACACAATATACTGTCCTCAATGAGGCTCGCGCTTACTAATCTCAATGGCTCACGTTTGCCAAGAAAGTCTGTGGCTTGTTATCCACTTGTATTGGGCTCGCACTCAATTATTGAGATAGAGGCTGATTTAGCGCAAGACCCGAGTTTGCGAATTTCGACATCTTTTACAATAATCTTTTAATTTAGAATACTTTTGGCGAGAAACCAAATTACGTAACACGTACGTAACACATGATTTTAACTATTACATAAGACATAATTTTGAACAAAATTGATGTTTCAAACAAAAGTGATGTTTTACAGCAAACAGCCGCGACACCCTGACAATATAGCTGTTGTTTCAGGTTAACCAACTTTACACGCGCCGTCGAAAGTTATCACTAACAATGATTCACAAGACACGCGATTTATTTTGTGTGCTATTCCCGAAAAACAGTGTAAATATTTTAGTAAAATTTATTCATTTTATATTCTTTATTAAATAGACTTTTTAGAGGTCGCCATGAAAAGGAGTTCAATCGAATATTTACCTGTTTGCCTGGCGGGCTAGTTCACCTCTAGATGTTCGTGAGAAGGTTATGACTCAAAGTTTATCATTGGAATTTTTGGGAACCGAGAGAAAATTAGTTGATACTAATAAGAAACTTTTTTTAAGAAAAAAATGTATAAAATGGTGTACAAGTACAATACCTTTTGATCAAAGCCTTATCCATTTTCGGGGGGCGGGATATGGAAGGTTACGTGGGTGGATTTAGGAGATGGGTTATGAACTAAAGGAAAGATAGGCATTCCTATATGTTTTGTAAATAACACTGTAAAGTTATAATAAACACAATATTATGCAGTCTACAAAGTACTGTTGATAACATACGCACGTATAAGGCCGCCGATCCTGGGCGGGCCGGAGGGACAAGGGGCCCCCAACGCTCATTTTGTCCCCAGCATTGTATCTATGAATGTATAATATTTGGCATAATTTGAATTCAATTTGTATTAATATCCTCATATATGCCTTCTGCATCTGAATGCCCCCACTTCCCCCCAAAGTTACAGAGAAATCGGCGGCCTTGCGTACCTATGACATTAATTTTGATTGTAGGTAGGTGTAGAGTTTCGTTATCCCCTAGCGTTACTGCATACTAACCAATGAAATGCATGTTCAAATATCTTCACTATTGTTCATTATTATTATTATTATTATTATTATTATTATTATTATTATTATTATTATTATTATTATTATTATTATTATTATTATTATTATTATTATTATTTAAAATTAAGTATTTCGGATTGTTTTCATTTAGTAGTATGAAATAAGAAATCAATTACTTTCATATCACAGTTCCACGGTTGCACATCGCGTGCAGAAATATCTACAGTATATTTATATTGTATATCTGAATATTTTTTTGGTAAAAAGAGAAAATAGAAAAAGAAAAGAAAAGAAATTTACTTCTGATTAAATCTTTGCATGAAGTTCCGTTGTTTCCGTTTCTGATCCTACTCTGCAGAGCATACAGGCTAATATTTTGATATTTATGTACAGTGAAACCTGTCTTCAGCGGAATCGAGCGGGACTCGCAAAAATTTCCGTTAAAGACAGGTTTCTGCTTAATGGAGATAGACCTTTCCGTTAAAATATATATATATATGCTTATAACGGACATAATGAGAAAATATATTGATGTACCCATGTACGCAACTTGTTCAATTACAGTACTTTCTCCTTCTACGGATTAATACCCCCCCCCCAAAAAAAAAACTTAAAATAAACACAAAATATGCTGTGCACACTTTCCTTCATTTTTCCCAATAGTCAAGCAGGATTTTTTGCATACATTGCTACTACTTGGCTGCGGTATACTTCAGGACACAGAAAAGCTTTCTCTGGAATTTTGAAAGTCCTCTGAACTCTTTCTTCTTTGTTTTCACGACACGTGATGGAGATATATAACTTCTGCTTTACCTCAATTCCTTTTTTCCAGAACTTTGTTTTGTCAGTTTTCTTCTCATCTTTGTTGGCTGTCGCTAGTTGCTACACAAGCGGAACAGAAGTACGCCTACAAAGAAGACTAACAGCTGACATGCTACGTAGGACTAGCGAAAAATTGTGGGAGCTGAATATGAGTAGTGATTGACGAAGGTCAACACTGCCCATAAAGATTTAACAAAAGAACGAAGTATTTATCGCAGACAGTGTATGTTTACCCTCTCACAGGATGTTTAAAAATTTTCTAAACGATGTAGTCTGAAACTCAGAATTTTCCGTTAAAGGTTTATTTTGCTTTCCGTTGTCCGCATAACACAGTTTCCGCTTAATGAAGGGACTTTTACATGTCTTTTACTCCAAAATCCATGGGACCATGAAATATTTCCCTTTAAGACAGTTTTCCGTTTAATAAAGGGTCCGTTGAAGGCAGGTTTTACTGTATTTGAAATCTTAAGAAAGCTTCATCGTGGCTATAGGGTTGGCATAGCTGCTTTCGCAGCAGGATACCAGGGTTCAATTCCCAGTGGGGACTCCTATGGTTCGGAACCTACGTTCAGTTGTAGGTTTACATCTTATATAGCATTGATGGTGAAAAAGAACTGAAACTGGAAATTATCCAATTTAGATCAATTTTAGTTCGTTACGATTAATGAAAGAAATCTTGATTGCTCAGAGCATTGAGGTATATGCAAAATATTGAGTGAAAGCTGAATGAGAAGAAAGAACAAACCTCGTCTTTAGATAGATCCTATTATATCTAATATTGGATTAGTATTCGATGTCGTTTATTCTGTAAGGTACAATTTAGGGAGTATAAACCTTTAAATACCTTCACTGCGTGCTTTATTATAGTGTATGATAGAATATTCGAAATCATAAATTTAAGTACGCTTCATACTATGAATGGTTCAAATAGTAATTATGATATTACAATTTCCAATATTAATGTAGTAAATTCTATTCATTATTCCATTTAGATAAAATGAAACTCGTACTCTTTCGTGAGTTTCACGCTTTGTATTTACTCCACATACTAAAACAAAAGAAACAAACAAATTAATTCCTAAGAAGTAGTGCGGGAAAGAAAAGAAACTCGTACAAATTTGCAAAGAATGGATAAAAGGTGTTCAAGTGAATTTGATCGTGTGGGAACA
The DNA here is from genome assembly GCF_964235325.1 of Thermobia domestica. Lineage (NCBI taxonomy): Eukaryota > Metazoa > Arthropoda > Insecta > Zygentoma > Lepismatidae > Thermobia > Thermobia domestica. The sequence goes on along the minus strand of NC_137457.1, from coordinate 210,734,471 downwards.
TGACTGTTATATTTAGTACGAATACGAAAAGAAAATTAATTAGAAAACACGTTCTTCTGTGTGGTAAGCGCACCTAAAATTAAGTTCTAATACAAACTACTTTCATTTTATTCTACATAATTAGCCTCCAATTTTGCTTTTAATCGAATACTTCCTTTTCATTTTTACTTAATTTTTAATATTTTTAATAATTACAAAACTAGCAGAAATATCCGTTCTCCGTTCGGGAAAACTAAGTGTATGAATAATATTTGTAAGATATATATAGAAAATTATCCTGGTTTGAAGATGCCTGTTTGCGCAAGTTCGATTTCATTGTAGTTACGTAAACGGCACACAATTGCTCGTAACTAACATTTCACAATGCCAAGACCGAGTTAAATCGTTTTCTTGCATCGAAGCGGTGAGTTCACCCCAAATTCATGCAAATCATTAGGTAAAATCTTTAGTCGGTTTCCTGCAATTTGCATTCCATTTTCTTCTAGAGGCTTCCAGATATGTGTTTTGTCAAAGTTGAGTATTTAAATCGCTTTCTTCAACCCGAAATCGTAAGATTTTCTTCGTTTCGACGAAATTGTTACTTCCAAAATGAATATTCCACTTTGTTCGTAAACATATTTTCCTAGTCTCAGAATTTAGCCAAATCGATGTCAAAATATATTGTATACAAATATCACGGTTATCCGTAGTCCAGAGTCTGAGAAAAACAAGGAGAAAGGAAGTCTTGAACTTAACATAGTAACTTTATGTCCTGCAGAATAAAGCTAACGGGATGATAAAGAATATTAATGGAAGGAGAATGTGAAAAGAAGCGGGAGACCTTCGTAAAACTACGGACATCATGTTGTTCTTCACTTAAGATCAAGTCACGGTCAAGAGGCGAACGCTTTACTACCAGACTCTCCAAGATATTAATAGTTCTAAAACTTTATAATCATACTTTCTCAATATAGCCCTATCAATTAAAAATACATAGCAATTTTGAAATTCTGGACAAAAATCCATTTGACGTCCCTATATAAATATCCCTCATTTTACTGCATCCACTTTAAATTAGTAAATATGGGAAACATTGTAGAAATGTTGCACAATGACATTTCAGTAGTTAGGAGAAAATTAGGATGAATTTCATATTACGTCCTCATTTTGTGTTCCACTACATATTCGGAACAACTTCTGTTTCTCGTATGGTAACACATAGATCTAGTCGGTTATCATTACATTCTCACTCAATTGATGATGGATTGTTAATGTCCCTATTTCATATAATTTTGGACTCCTTAATTTCAATCTTTCCGCTGACCGCTGGACCCGATTGGATCTCATAATTCCGCTGTCTGCGCTCTTCTGAGTTTCGAAGTACTTTTCTTCTGGTTGTTCACATAAGTATTAAATATTAATCATACATTTCTGCAACATCTCTATTTGCTAACAATTTTCAACCGCATTTACTCTCTATCTCAGAATTAGTTCGCTTCGTTGGTGTCGTGACTAACATGTGGAATATTGTGCACTGAGTACCGGGTTTGATTCTCGGTGGGAGAGCAATCAAGTCCACTACAGTGGTTCAGTCCTTCCTTTACAACTGTAGATCTCGTTGTAGCGAGGCTACTGACAAAGAACATAAATACAAATCTATCGATCTATCTCAATCTTGGGATCGAAAATTACTATGATGCTGGAAAGAACAAGGTAAAACCAAGTCCTTTCTTAGTGTTGATTATTGTTAGCGGATATTACTTTCTGTAGAGATTGTATCCATTAAGTTCAAATGAATATTACTTAAATTCAGACAAATGTTACTTAATTTTTTTTCTTTTCTTTTCTTTTTTTTTTACTTTTTTTTTCATGAACTACTAAATCCCTATCAAAACCAAAATACTTGAAAGATTAACTATCCGGCTAATGCCTACATCGAACAAAAGATCTAAGGAAATGAAAGAAATCTTAAATGATTAAAATGTAAGGGATCTTTAAGTTAACAATTGTTGGACTACATTACATCCGCTGTGCCTTGCAGACTTACGTTAGATCCAAACTAAATTGCTTATTTGTTGGGTGGGTGTCACTACAAATCATCCAACGTTTAGCATCTATCATAACTCTCCAATTAATCATGATTCACTTGACTGAGTGATCTTTCTTCTTTCGAAGAGTTGGCATCTGCAATTAAGGTGCATACTACAGCACTGTAGGGATAAACGACTATGCATGATTCAGGAGATAAAGAGAACAGACACTACTTCCTCTATAGTATATTTCAAAACCACAGATAAACTGAGAAAGTAAACATAATAATCTTAATCAGGACTTTGTTGCTGAAGTGCTGGTCCTAAACCTTGATTCCGAAACTACTACCGATCTGTTGCTGCATGAGAAAAGACTGAGCAATTTATATATAAAATTTTACTCAATTTTTGCCGAACTTTCTGACTGAGAACGCACTTTGCTGAATATTGGGACACATTTATCCAGTTTTTTTTTTAATTATAATTAACTTAAATTATAATATTACAAGGCTATAAGTTCTCAATTTCTGAAGAGTCGTGTTACTACTTCTGGTCCAGGCATTGGTTAGTACAATCGATCTCAAAATTAACTTCATACGAGTACGCTTCATGGTTTAAAAAAAAAAAAAATGGGTTTCATTTCAGAATTATGAAGCTACAATAGACTTCGAAACTATGCAAATTCAGTGTTGAAATAGATCTACAACTTCCGGCTGCAATAGATAGATAATGTGAGAAATTTTACTTGTACACTTGTTGCTGATTCCATATTCTGTGCTATGTCTTACAATCACGAATACAATATTTTTCGTTCTATGGCGATCAACGTTGAAACCATAAGGACTAGTAAATTTTACCACTAGTAGAGTGATATAAGTAAAGATGGAATCTTTTCTTCAGATACTGAATTAGCCCTCTCTACTGATCTAGTTGCTAGCGCGTACGCCTTCGGTGCACGTGGTCCCAGGTTTGATTCCAGCGGAGGAGCACAAAGAATATAACTGCACAATCATTCAGTTATTCCCTTTGATTGATGATCCTCCTATTAGCCTAAAAGATATAGTCGTGGGACATTAAACTAAAGAAAACATTTCATTCTTTTTGAGATGCTGAATCGATTCCATAAACTGCTTCTCGGTATTTTTTTTTTTTTTTTTACCGTTTTTGCTCTGGGAAGATCAATATTGAAACCAGCAATGGTTGATTTCTACCACTTCCGCTTTGAATAGAAGGTTAACGAAGAAAATCGAACCCACACTTGGAACTCTGAATTTATTCCAAAAAAAACTGCTTCTCGATATATATTTCCGTTTTTGTTTTAGCGAGATCAATATTGAAATCCGAAGCACTGGTAAATTTTATCACTTGCGGTTGTAGAAGAGTGTTACACGGGTGAAGATGGCATATTTCCGTCAGACACTGAATCAATTTTAAAAACTACTTGTCGCTATCTATTACCATTCTGGTTTTATGGCGGTCAACGTTAAAACCGGAAACGGTTTGTTTCTGCCACTTCCGGTTTGGAATTGAGGATTAGAAGAGGAATTGAGATCTATTATTTGGAACTCTGAATCGATTCCAAGAAACTGATTCTCGATATCGCTTACTGCTTTTGCTGTAAGGAGAAAAATATTGAAACCTTTTATTTTTAATATCTAACACTTCCGGTTTAAATAGAAGGTTAACGAATAGATCAGTATTGAAACTGAAAATCTTCCACTTCTGGTTTGCATAGATTATTATTAGAGGAACTAGGACCATATCATAGTCGAAAACAAGTGGGTACGGTGTATGGTGATGATGTAAATTTAATATTGGATGATAGGAGAACAATAGAATGAAATTCATTAAACGCTTATTAAACGCTTGCATGGACATGAGTTTAGAAATATAAACAGAGAAAACTAAATACATGGAAGATCGTCGAGATCGTAATACGGAAAATTATAGATGCGTTAAAATATCAAGTAATACTTTTGGTGAAGTGGATACTTTCAAATATCTAGGATCAATATTAACAGATGAAAACCGTATTCACAAAGAATTAAATGTCGACTAAAAGCAGGGAATTCGTGCTGTTATTCAGTTTAAAATCTCTTGTCGTCGCGAATTCTGTCGAGGAATTAAAAGCTTAAAATTTATAAAACGATAATCATGCCTGCTGTTTTGTATGGTTGCGAAACATGGTCGCTTACTCTGAGGGAAGAACATAGACTGAAAGTATTTGAGAATAAAATCCTGATACGAATATTAGGACCCAAGAGGAACGGGAATGGGGAATGGCGGAAACTTCATAACGAGGAACTACATAATTTATACGGTTTACCAAACATTGTTAGGGTCATCAAGTCGAGGAGACTCAGGTGGGCAGGTCATGGAGCCAGTATAAAGGAAAGTAGGAACGCTTTCAAAGTATTAACAGGAAGACTAATCGGAAAACGACCATTAGGAAGACCTAGGCGCAGACGGAAGGACAATATTAAGATGGATCTCGCAGAAATAAGAATACAGAATAGAAACTGAATCCAGTTGGCTAAGGATAGAAGTCAGTGGAGAGCTTTTGTGAACGAGGCATTGAACCTCCGGGTTCCGTAGGCTATAGAGTTAGTTAGTTACTAGGGACCATACCAAATAAAAGTGCTTCTCTAGTTTGACTGTACAAAATAAAAGTTGTCCTGTTTCTATCTGCATGACCATTGGAAAAAAATTCTGGAGAAAAATTATTATTATTATTATTATTATTATTATTATTATTATTATTATTATTATTATTATTATTTTATCAGGGAGGGAAATATCTAGCATCTCTCCTTCAATTCGCATTCTGCTCCACACAATTTAATAATGTGTAGAATAAAATGTTCAGAAGCAAAGTATAAAAACACATTAAAGAATAAAAATGAACTGAAAGTGACGAAGTGAAAATTGATATTGAAGAGAAATCTTCAACCGCCTAGTGAATGAGTACTCTTGATGCATATTATTTTATGGCTTGCGTTGGATTCGAATAGAAAACTTTCACAGACACAGATAAAAGTTACCTGCTGAGTGATCATAAAACGTGCGAGATGAGATGATGTATCAAGAACGAGGAAAAGTGTTGAAGGTCTCGTATCTATATTGATGGAAAGTATATTTGCTTCCCATATGCAATTCTTAGTCGATGGGAAGGGAAAATGTCAGAAGATTCCAAAGAAAGTTCTTGCAACTCCCAATACACACGGCGAATCTGTATTAGTACTGATTTTTTTTTCTGTGTTGAGAGAATCCTTTTCAGGAAAGTGAAATCATTTAATTTTTCATTGATTGCGTATTTTGTTGATTCCAGTGGTCGGTAAGCATACGTAAACAGTTAGCATTATTGCTTCACCATCGACAACTTTGTTTGATTCCTGCGACCAAATATCCTCAGTTTATTTTTAAAGTTTTCCCTTAATCTCCACTTGCGTCATAGCCTTCAGTTTGATACTGAAATTTAATTTGAATATTTCTGGTACCGTATCCAGTAGCACCTAAAGAGAGACAGGTGAATTTTTTGTGGAATTATTAGTCGATATACTGTTAACCAAAATTTAAGGAAGACTTTTCCCTTCGTGCGGCCTGGCTTATGAGAAAGAGCAGAAACAGAATCTGCGAATTGAGGGAAGGCTTCGATTCGATAGATTGTATTATAAGTTGGATATAACTCAACGTGTAACAAAATGTCCTAATGAGAGCATAAAACCATTTACATTGTGGCTCAGCTAACACTTTTGATTGTGCCTCAAGCAGTTTTCTCTAGTGACAGAACATATACTAAATTGAAAGTTGGAATTGTTATTGAGGTTATTTCGACGTTCAACGACCAAGTGTTATGTTCTGAACTATTATACTTTGGTGTAACAGAAACAACAGAATCGTTTAATTACAACATCGTAGATTGTTATCTAAAATTGGTGTTTTCTCTTTTCTAATCTCAGTATTATTATAACTGCACCTCCTAATTGCGTCTGAATGTGATACTATTTGCGAGCTCAGACTTCCTTATAGGCGGTGTTCTGTGTTATGTAATTCAAAATTAGGTTTCGTAAATCGTCTATTAGCGAACAAGTTACCGATATACGAAGGATTTTACACATATACCAGCAAAAGTCAATACTGTAAACGCTACATTACTTCTTTAATCAGTAAGTTTTGAATGAGTTCACCAATTGTAATACAGTTTTCAATACTGTATAGGGGAGAAAAGCTCTCTCTACACAAGAGAAAAATAATAGATTGACCGATTCTGAAGTTGATACAAGGACATAGTGCATTGTATATACCCCTTCCTCATCATGATTGTATCCAGAGAGGTACGCAAGGGTGGGTCAACATCAGCCCCTCCCCAAAATCCCGACTTAGTCAAATGTAGGGGTGAGCTTACAAATGTAGTTCACCCTGATGTTTAATTTCTACTCCCCAAAAGCTTTGGACATTCTCCGAAATAAATTCTTGCGTACGTGCCTGATTGTGCCTATATTATGTTGTTTTACTGAAATAACAAGGCATGGGGGGAAAGGGAAATGTGTTTATTTATTAAAGGGGAGTCTTATATTCGATTTCTGTAGCTGGTTATATTGAAGAACTCTTTCTTGACTATGCCTATTTTGTTATATGTAAGGTAGTTGTATCTTGAAAATACACTGATTATTCATTTACTGTAAAAAAAAAAAAAAAAAAAAAAAAAAGTAGTAGTAGACTTCATTGATATTCTAGATGAAAGTGACAGGGAAAATAGTAATATTTGAAAAAATAAGACGAAAGCCTGCCATTTTTGGTTTAACATCCCACAATTGTGCACCGAGGGCAAAGGAGACAGTGATGCAGACAGTGATAATGAGATGAAAGCTAATGGTGGAATATAGAAAGTGGGAGGAAATAAGAGAAAACCGAAAATTTGCATGCTTTATTGATATTATAGGTATGTTTATTGTTTGGGAGACCGGTTAAAGTGAAGCAGTTGTTTAGGTACACGATGATGAATTCTTTTTGTTTCAAATGTTTCGTTTGACTCTTTAAATATAGTAGATACATGTTAAATATATCAATTGATAACATGTTTTTTACGCAATATCTGATAAAATTTCCAAATCTCAAGATTCGTGAAAAAAATAAAAGATCGTGTTACTCTTCCCTACTAATGCATAACACTATGATATTATTTGGTAAAAATGGGACACTTTTTCAAACTTTATAACTGTTTTTAGGGGTCACGGTGGCTCAGTGGTAGAGCACCTACCTCTGGTGCTTGGGGTTTCTGGTTCGATCCCCGACAAAGTAAGTTTGTGATGGACAACATCATGTCCGTGCGTTTTTTCGGGCCACTCCCACTTCCTCTCAGTTTTTCATTCCATCAATTCTTCCATCGTCATTCACTTGCTTTAACCATCGCCTCCTTTGCCTAAAGGGCATAATCGTGGGACGTTAAACTGAAAGATTTCATTTCATTTATAACCGCTTTTAAAATTTCAGTATTTTTCCCATATTGTTTTAAAATATATATGCTTAAACTATTAATATTAACTGAATGTATGTTCTGAAGATAAACGAAAGAAAACTAACTCGTTTTCTAAGAGACAGCTAGAAAAGAGCCGTACTGTTATTTCTTACTGTTGCCTACCTGAGACAGTAAGGAGTTAGCACAACACAGAATATCTCACTATTACTGAAGTAACAATCGAAGTAGCAAGTTTCCCCTATTACAGAGCATTACCAACCTTTCACTGGGTTTTAGAAGAAAATATTATTATAAATGCACACTGCATTTACGACGTAACCAATCAACTGTCTCATCATTTACTTTATTATCACTCAAATTAAAGATTAATAAGTTTGTTCTCGTTGTAAATAGCAATTAGACAATTTACGGGGGCCGAGGGATTTGGCTACATCCAAGCTTCAACTTTGGCGGCTCATAACTCGGGAACCAAAGGCCTGTACACCATAATATGATATTTCATATGAAACTACTCTCATGAAAGTCTACCTCTATTGGACACTGAGAGAAGTATGTTATCCAGACAGTGGAATATTGTACGAATAGGCCTATATGGAATCAATAAGTTTAGGCTACTACAAAAATCTGTACCGAGCATACGTTATCCATATGCTACACACTTACTGCCTTTTTCCTACTTAGATACGCCGCTGCAGGATGTCTAACATCTAACAGTCTTCCGTATATTACATACGTATACGTACGTTACATACGTCAGCTATAATATGTTATATAGGCCTACGTCCATCTGTATGTGAGACCCTGACCGCTACATACAGTTCATTCTTTGGTACAGAATGTGCGTTTATTCGGAACACTTATTACGGAAAGTACATAAAAAGAATGCGTTTTCAGTTATACGTTTGATGCAGGAGTTTACATAAGGTTGTACGTTAAGTCCAAAAACTACATGTTTTACGCATGTCACTTACGTTTTTACATCCGCCACATACTTTTTTTTTTTTTTAATGTAGACTTGGTTAATATTGGATGAGTTTAATCGATTTTCTGCGATATATATGCTATCTTTTGAGATTATTTCATTTTCTATTTAAAGAATCAAATGAAGGGCGTCAAGGTGTAACATTATGGTAAGTTTGGTCAGTTTTATCGATCGCGTACGCTATATTCTTCTATCGTCGATCGCGTATATATATCGTATATATACGCGTATGATGTAAAAAAAAAAGAAAGAAAGAAAGAAAGAAAAAGAAAATGAATGAAAGTTCCACTGTATTTATAATACGTGTGTCTCTTGATTACTGCATCTAAAGACAAGCTACAAATCCTCCTAACTATGACCAAGAATTTGTCGCCTGCAAACGAAAGCAACGCATTAAATTTTGCTTCACCTGGTAATTCCATGGTAGAATGAAGAAAAAGCAGCTTTTCTTTTGTTTTATTCTTCAAATGTTGGATCAAATTGATAAATATTAATTAATGTGACTGTTGAGATTTAGAATCCACATGACCGTCATGTTTTTAAACGTAGGTACTTTTTATACAATGAATAAATAAGTTATGTGACATTTCAAGATCACGATCTGAAGTTTCTAAGAAATTCATTACTGTATTTGTTTAATCGTATTACATCGATTTTAGTTTCCAACGGCTTAATTATTTTTCTAACCTACTTTTAAAAAGCAGTGATGCTATAAGTCATAGAACTTTTAAAACTATTGTATAGTATTGTATTGTGTAGATGTATTTAAATTTAACCTTTAAGCGCCGAAGGATGCAACTGCTACGCCAAGCCTTTAAGCCTTCATAGCTCAGCCCCTAATTAAGCTAGGGAGATAATTTTGGTATCAATGTGTTCCTGAAGGATGAAGCTTGCAGCCACGCGGGAGTATGTATGTGGGAGTACCACGGCAAAAAGGGGAGTGTAAAGTTTTCTTTTTTGCATCAGTTTTTTTGGGAGGCCATTTCTCCCCCTTGGGAGTACAATCATAAAAATTAATATATGAAGCAATGAAGTAGGTTACCCTAATACCATACAAAAATACTTGTTGTTTATATAGGAGGAGGAAGAGGCGCAAAGTTGGATATTTTTTTGAGTCTTAGTTTGTTGACGTAAATTATACTTATTTTCAGGACGGTTTCATATAAGATTTCCACGAATAGAGCGAGAATCGCACAAATGTTATCGCGTTGGAATCAGTGTTCCATAAGCTTTCTGACGAGGTATAAATCATTACCCTGTAATAGTTAAAGGGTCACCAAGACCCCAACGTGAGAGTCTACGATTTCGTTCAAATTCCTGCCCGGTATATAAAGGTTAAACCATCGGATGTTGAGATCAAAGTTCTACTTTCTGTTTAAGTGTGTCTATGATGTCCACAGTTTCAAATATGGCCATACTTCAGCTTGATCAAAATGTTTTAAAAAGAAAAGTAATTGTGTGAAATAAGGAAATTATGAGTGCTATAATACCACGTTTTGTGTCCATTAACCCTAGATTACAAAGCCTCATTTTTTGTCACGTCGTCACAAAGCCTTCGTAATTTTTACGACGCGATGGTTTCTTATATATATCTACTTGATTTTTGTATATTTTTAAAATCTAAAAATTATCTAGGAGTCAGTTGTATGTCTATATCACAAATATATATAACTTGTTTATTTACGTCCAGTGCGGGGAAAATAAAAAATATATTTTCGCGACATGTGTATTTGGAAAATAAAAAAAATATGATGCCTGGGTTTGGGGGAGGAAAAATTGAATATGAACTTTTTTTAACTTTATAACTATATTTTGTAAACTAGAATATATAAGGTAAAATAAAAAAATATTACACTTGAGTATGGAGCAAGAAAACATGTTTAGGTGGAACTGTAAATATTGTGAGGTTTTAACACTGAAAAAGGGAAAATTTTAAATATTTCACTGTAAAAGTTAAGAAAGTTTTTTTCTCAGTTTGATTACAATGTTCCCATAAAACTGTTCACATAATATTGTTCAAATAACACTGTTCCGACCATGAGCATTTGCATATCTTTAGTCTGCATCGCAGTTTACACAGCACATTGCTCTATGTTCCCCACAAATTGCATTGTGACAATGGTTGCAGTAATTGGTAGTCATTCTTCTCTTGGCAGAAGGACAAAAGGAACAGATTTTCCTTGCACCTGCAGGGTAGCGACCATTCGCATTTACAGGTATTCCCAGATTCTCGGAGATCATAGTACGTAAGTTTCTCTGCAGTGACGGTGTTTGCAAGCGAGTTTTCATGTGTGGAGTTGTTAGTTCCATGCACAGTTCTTTCATGAAGATCTTGCGTTGTTTGGGTGTTCCTCCCTGAGCAAAACTGTTCAAGCAATAAATCACATATGAATTTACAAAACAAATGTTCATAATGCCAAAGAAGACACACAATGGCCAGCGCTGAGTTTTCCTACTGCAAGACATGTTTTGACACATCTGGTCCATTTTGTCGACTGCACCTTTTGTGTCGTTGTAGATGTGTATGATATCAGGTTTATGGGTAGTTGGATTCGTCTGTGCACTGTCATGCATACTAGAGAGTAATGTTACAGTCTTATTCTTTGTTGGCTTAAAAGACACTAAGGTTTTATTAGTGTCAAATAGGAATATTGAACTATTTACTGGCCTTTCCTTTTTATTAGAAAGCACATCACTTGGGACTCCTTTCCTGTTCAAACGGATTGTACCAATCATTGTCAACTTGTATGGGGGCTTCAAGAGGTCATCAGCCAGTTGCACACTAGTGAACCAGTTATCGGTTGTGACATTTCTATTAGTTCCGTGGATAGAAGTTGTCACTTCTTTGACAAAGAAATCAGATAGGGGTAATCCCCCAGTTTGGGTCTTCTTCCCAACATATGGTAAACCATCTATCATATAATATGTGTTTGTGTCGCATGCCATTACAATTTTCACACCATATTTTGAAGGTTTGTTTGGAATATACATGCGAAACGAACATTTTCCGCGAAATCCTAACAGTTGTTCATCCACTGTAACATATGATCCTGGATTGTACTTTGAACGGCAATTTTTGGTAAACATATCCCATAGTTCTCTTATCGGTGCAAAAGGATCAGTTCTCTTCCGTTCCGAGCGAGTAGCTTTATCATCAAATCGAAGACAGCACAAGATAAAATCAAACCGCTCAGAAGTCATCACACATTTATATTGAGTACCAGTCCACCTATGGTCAAATAATTCTCTGGAGGACAAATGGTTGTCCTTCGAAAAAGCAGTATTCACCAATATCCCAAAGAAAGCCCACATTTCTTCTTTAGTTATAGGAGACGTTGTATTAGTGTGAACAGCATATTTCGCCCTAACTCGATTCATTTGGTCATTTGTGTAAAGAGTAACTTTATCCAACATTTCTTCATCAAACATTTGAGTAAAACATTCCCGTGCTGTAGTAGCATCTTTTGCCTGGCCTAGAACTTTTCTCCTATTTACTACAATGTTTTTAGCTGGAGTGCGAGCATTTCGTGGCCTTGGACGTGTTGACCAGACATGATTGTTTTTAGCTCGTACCACATGTTGTGGAAGAACCATAATGTAGGGGTCATCAGCAGGGGATGCGTCTGCAGCAGGGGGTGCGCCAGCGGCGGATAGTACAGAGTCAAGAGTGGCGGATGTGGATGTTGAGGAAGAGGGCGTAACATTAGATAATGGGACAGAAAAGGGGCAATACACAGTTTCTCTCCGTTTTCTTTTCGTTCCTGAAAGTGATCCTTCAGCTGGTGACTCTTTAGAATCCAATGCACATGCACTACCACCTAATGTATAATCAGGGTCGGCGACTGTGTCGTCCGTGTCTTCTACTTCGTCATCTTCTACTTCATCTTGCTCTACTTCATCTTCCTCCCCTTCATCACTTTCAACAAATAATGCTTGATGTCGATCTTCATCTTGGTTATCATAATCTGACAAATCCTCATTCAATAACTGTCTTATGCGGTCTATTTCCCGCTCTTCTGCATCTGCCATGACACTGACAATATATATCAACCAAAGAGCCACCACTATGTACACACTACAACTAGAACAACTTGTAGAGTAAAATTCTAACGTAAAATAAAAAAGTAACGTAATCACAAAGCCTTCGTAAATTTTACGACGCACTGCTCAAATGAGACACATACATCCGATCTACGCGACTGCCAAACTAGTAATGACATCTATCGGCTATGATAGGAAGGTACTGGGGAAATGGCAGTGCTCGGAAAAGTGGTTTTCAAGTTCTATCGTTTTTGCAAATGGCGCGTCGTAAAATTTACGAAGGCTTTGTAATCTAGGGTTAAAGCTGTTGAATTTCTTTTTGGCCTCTAAATAATAATATACGAATGTCAAACGCGGAAATTTGTGTGTGAGATAAAGAGCCGAGAAATTTTGTTTTGAGAATAATAGAGGAGCAAGTTAAACATAATATTTTGTTTACTGCTTTTCTTTTCTTTTTTTCTTACAAACAATATGAAAGATGGTTGGTTCCTTGAAAAAAAAGTTATAAGAGTTGGTTCACTTTCTATCTATATCACATTGTTATGCCTCAACCGACAACTCTCCCTACATCCTATCTTTACCAAAGAAACAATAGATGATGCTTCTTTTTGTTGCTTTTCGCCTGAGAAGTTTCACACTTTTTTCTTCTTTGTAATTAGCACATTCACATCTGGCGGTGAGTTTATTCAAGGTCTCGTGGCAGATGGAAAAGAATACTATACATTCAGAACTAGAAGAAAAAGAAGAATACGTAATGAACAATCTTGTTCTACTTCCATTCGAAGGAGTTTACTACTTCCATCAATCCATCCATTCCCCATCCAGATTCGAGTGTACTACATACATTATCCTTAATTGCTGCTATTAAAGAACAAGCGTGACAGATGCCAATATTATGTGCATTTATGAATTACACATACTCATTCTTGGTATGCAGAAGGAAGCTGTAATATATCCTTAGAGAACTGCATTAAATTAAGATAGAGTAAATTAATTCCAATATTATTGTTTCGTTAACTAATACAACAGATATTCTTCTCATTTTATTGTAGGAAACTGCAATTTTCTGTTTTTCATTGGTTACGCTCAGTGAACAACCAGAATGAATATAGATAACCAGTGGCGAATATTTTATCCAACTTTCAGTCAACCTCAACTTTATAGTATTTAAGACCCTCACAACATTTATATCCCTTATTAAATTCCCTTTGTTTTATCAAGCTCCCTTGGTTAAGTAATTTGTGTTCTTAGTTCGGGATACTCAGTTTTGTTTCCCGGTATTTTTGTGAAGTTAAAATCTTCTTTAAGGCAGTGTGCGAATGGGAACCGGTCAAAACCCCCACAGCCAAAACCCCCACACTCAAGAAATGTCAAAACGCCCACACAAACGGCCATAACCCCCACACAAATGGACAAATCTCCCAAACGCACGAACGGTCAAAACCCCCACAGCCAAAACCCCCACACTCAAGAAATGTCAAAACGCCCACACGATCGGTCATAAGCCCCACACAAATGGACAAATCTCCCAAATACACGAACGGTCATAACCCCCACAGCCAAAACCCCCACACTGGTAGTCGGTCATAACCTCCAACGGTCATAACTCCCACACAAATGGACAAAACAGCCACACATAGCAACGGTCAAAATCCCCACATAAGTGGACAAAACCCCCACACAAATGGACAAAACTCCCACATGCTGAAATAGTCACAACTGCCACACAAATTGACATTGCCCTTGTACTTTTTAATAACATTTTTTATTTCACGTAAACTGATGTTGCAACTATTCTTCTTGGGCGTCATAAAGAGCCGCAACAAAGACGTGAAATGACGATCATTTCAGAATGTGGGGGATTTGTCCGATTTTGTGGGAGTTTTGTCCATTTATGTGGGGATTATGACCGTTGCTATGTGTGGCTGTTTTGTCCATTTGTGTGGGGGTTTTGACCGATTGTGTGGGCGTTTTGACATTTCTTGAGTGTGGGGGTTTTGGCTGTGGGGGTTTTGACCGTTCGTGCGTTTGGGAGATTTGTCCATTTGTGTGGGGGTTATGACCGATCGTGTGGGCGTTTTGACATTTATTGAGTGTGGGGGTTTTGGCTGTGGGGGTTTTGACCGTTCGTGCGTTTGGGAGATTTGTCCATTTGTGTGGGGGTTATGACCGTTTGTGTGGGTGTTTTGACATTTCTTGAGTGTGGGGGTTTTGGCTGTGGGGGTTTTGACCTAGACCCGTGCGAATTACCTTTGGGATTTGTAGTATGCACATATTCTCCGGGCATTCATCCCATATCAAAAATAGTTTTTCGTTATGTTTTACAACTTTTGTTCCGGTACTTGTAGACAGACAGAAGGACGAATATTGCTGTTCAATAAGACTAACCTTCTAACGCATAGCATAGTTTAGAAGTCTGAAAATGAAACATATTTTAATGATAGTACAATATTATATTTTAAATCGACAATAACCAACAGAAAAAGTGAAAACCTGCTTAATAACTAACAAGTGATGACGTAGCGAGGTTTTGGTATAGGACTACCTCCACTGTCAAGGAGTACTCTGCGAATATATATAGATACACTCCCTATATAAGATTACCAGGCGTCTCAATCTAGTAGCAACAGTTATTTTTGCTCTGAGGACTGCAATCGGGACACGGGATTTTTTCTTAAAGAATGACTTCAATTTATGACTCTATTTCTGGATTAGAATGTAAACGGTGACTCTATTTCTGGATTAGAATGTAAACGGTGACTACCAAACCCTAAGTAGGTCTTTACTTTTTTAACGTTCACCTACTAAAGCTAAACAATAATATGTTTTACAGAAAGAACAATATGTAAAGTTTTACTTTCCTGTTTAAAATTGAATTTTTTTCCAATGCTATATGCTAATCAGTCCTTTATTTGTAGAGTGGAAGAAAATTTTACGTAATTATTGCTTTCCCAGGGTGGGAAGAGTAGATACACCCCTGTAGAAATCTAATAATTCTCATAAGCATTATCAGTTAGGCAATATTCCTTCTACAATACTGCAACTATAGTTTGCATCTTAAGTAATATGTAAAATAATAATAATAATAATAATAATAATAATAATAATAATAATAATAATAATAATAATAATAATAATAATATTATTATTATTATTATTATTATTATTATTATTATTATTATTATTATTATTATTATTATTATTATTATTATTATTATTATTATTATTTTAGTATCAGACTTGAAGAGATTTTTATATGTTACATGTATTCATGAAAATAGTCACTACTTGTTACGTACTCAGTTGGTCTTCCATTCCCGGCGGGAGCTCATATGGTTCGGATTCCACGTTAATCAGTAGCTTCTGTCTCATATAGCCTAGCTGCTGAAAGGAACGTTAAACTCTACAATGAAATGAAATCTTTGAGTTTTACGTCCTACCATTATGTCACTTAGGCTAAAAGAGACGGTGATGATGAGAAATAAATGAAAGGGTGGAATGAAAAAACTGGGAAAGCCCCGAGAAAACCTACGCACACGGTGTTTGTCAACCACAAAGTTCACTTGGCGCGAGCTGAGATCTAATGCGCCAGAGGTGAACGCTCTACCACTGAGCCACTACGGCCTGGTTTAAGCTCTACAAGTCTAACATGTAACACTTCCCAAGTGTAACACTCCGATTTTGATAAAATTTAGCAGGTAGATACTACATATAAACTAATACGTGTTTTTTTTTTTTATTTTCTGCTGAAAAACGGTTTTGGGTGGCAAAAGCTCCCACCCAAAATTCTGAAAGTTGACGTCCGAAAGGCAAGAAGATGTGGACCGAAGTGAATGAAATTGTGCACAGATATTGTAGACGTAAAATGAGGGAACACGTGCTTCATATTTTCCTGAAAAAGCAGTTGTCGGGCACGGACCCCTCCAAACCTTTGATCACGAAATATCAAAAGCGCTAATAACAGTTTGTCAGAAGTGCCTAAAGAACATAAAGAATTGCAACGAAACTTTGTATAGAGAAATACGCAAAAATAAGCAATTTTTTTTTTTAATTTTCTGCGAAGAAACGGTTTTAAGGGCAAAAGTACCCACTCAAAAGTTTTATAGTTGACGCCCAAAACGCAAGAGTGAACCAAAGTGAATGAAATTGTGTACAGGTTGTAGACGTGAGATGAGGGAATGCGTAGACGTGAGATGAGGGAACATTATTAAAAAATATGTTGAATTAATATTTTACTTGTAGTTACAAATGACTACCTTATTGGTTACAAGAAAAATGAGTCGAGGGTGACCTTTTGCGCGTAACCTACTCCTCACTCTGCCACTTGATAACTTATCATATATGCGAAGAGTCAGAAACTTTAAGACAAGTTTTCTGGCTATTGCAGTTTGTAATATTGACACTTTAAATGTGCACTTTTTACCTCGCGAAAGTAGCCCCGAAGTTCATTTACCAAAGCTTGCTTTATCCTTGTCAGTAACTTATGTTCCTACTCGGTTATACACGTTTTACAATTATTTCCAGTAACCTTGAACGACAGGGACACGAACACAGACACACTGAGAACGTTTAAAACTCCAAAAGTTCTCACACCGGGAATCGAACCCGAGATCCCGTCCGTCCACGTACGTGCTAGCCACTAGACCACACAGGCAAGTTATAAAGCCAGCGCGTTTTAATAGTTCTACTGGAAATGCTCGAGATATGCACTTGCAATACATTGTGAATTATTCGAGAGAGGCAAAGCATTTTACATTGAATCCTTTTCATTGTTTCGTTTTTATTGTATTTATTCTTTGTATTTTTCGTACAGCGTATGAAAAAGGAAATACGTTTTTCGCTATGGTGTCCAGAAATACTATTTTAACTGATCATAAAACTGAAATCCGTCGGTGAAGTAATATAGGGTAATGTGTGATATTCTATTTTAATACCGAGTTCCTTCGTGGCTAAGCGGTTAGCGCACGCACCTTTGACGTAAGAGACCCGGTTCGATTCTCGGTGTGAGCTCATGTGGTTCGGATTCCACGCTAATCAGTAGGTAAACGACTCATATAGTCTCTCTGCTGAAAGGGACGTTAAACTCAACATCAACTTAACATTATTTTTATTCCATCAATAGAAGCAAGGGGTAGACGATACTATCCTGATAAAAACATGCATTTATTTCTTTGGCACATATTACAAATCATCGGACTATTTGCGACATTAATTACAAAGGCTTTAAGAAAAAGAAATTTTATGAACGTTAAGTAGCTTCAAGCGTTCAAATCGCTTTATAAAAATCCAGATTATGAATTACAATAACTTTTTACGTTGTAAGTAAAAATACAAACATAGATTGTTTTTTATCTCTCACATACTCTCCCCCCCTCCTCTCTCTCACACACTCTCTCTTTCTCTACATATACACCTGTATATTGCAATAGGTATCAGGAGCATGAATAATTTTTATTTTGGACGTGTGGTTTAAGTTTGGTATTCAAATCAGAAATCTGTTCTCATTATAACAATGTTAACGTTCCTCATTTTAGGTTTTCATATATAAATGATGGATATTGTAAATAAATATGACTGACAGGGAGAAAGCAGACTTTGGTAAATGAACTTCGGGTCCATTTTTTGCAAGGTGATACTGCACATTCAAAGTATTCATATTACAAACTGGGAGAGCGCAAAGGCCTAATATAGCAGAGAAACAGCATCGTAAAATTTTTGCCTCGTCGCATATTTCGTACGTCGCGCGACGAGATTTCATTGTCTAAAGCAGCGTTTCCCAACCCTTTTTCAACTTGCGGCACACTTCAGGGTAACTTGAATTCTCGCGGCACACATATTATGATTATTATTATTATTATTATTATTATTTGAAAATATAAAATACTGTAGCATTTTTTTTCTGATTACTGACATCCTTCTCACAGAGAAGAAAGCTCCACCACTGGTTTTACCCCGTGGTAAATCATTATGCTTATTTTTCATTTTAATTTAAAAATAGAAAACAATTGCAATCAGATATAGGGCTCAAGTTGTTAAAAATACACTTTCTTTTTCGAAAACTGTATCCAACCTTTCATTGAGGAGGATCACTAAATAACGAACGAACAAACAAATCTTTTTTACTTTTAAAACACAAATGTAGGTAATTGGTATGCATGTTTACTTTGCCGGAAGGATTGAATAATATTTTAAAATTTCAAGTTACGAAATAGTCTGCAACAATAAAGAAGCAATAATGGCAATAACAATGATAAAAAAATACTTTTTTTCAAAATTAGAAATGTACAG
The DNA here is from genome assembly GCF_964235325.1 of Thermobia domestica. NCBI lineage: Eukaryota > Metazoa > Arthropoda > Insecta > Zygentoma > Lepismatidae > Thermobia > Thermobia domestica. The sequence goes on along the minus strand of NC_137457.1, from coordinate 210,715,672 downwards.
AAAAATGTTCTACAGAAAATTAAAAATGTTCTACCGAAAAGTAACACAGTATGAAACTTTAAATTTTAGATTCATAGTAGTAATGTGAAATACAAATATACCTTTTTCTCTATGTCCTGCAATTTGATTGCTATAGAATTAATAATTTTGTTTCGATTTCCTCGCGACACACCAGCGACCAATTAGCGGCACACTACTGTGCCGCGGCACACCGGTTGGGAAACGCTGGTCTAAAGGATGGGAGAAAAACACATACATTTAGCATTTTAATATATAGACTAGCTAAGCCTGCGCTCTCTACACAGCGCATCATTCGCATATGAGCATAAATATCCTTCTCATTCTTCACAACATCTGTATATGTCCCTTTACTGACACAAGTGCAAGAAGTCTTGAAAAAAAATCGGCAAGGCGTATCATAGAGGGGAGATTTTATCGATTATTTTTTTTTTCTCAATATCTCGCACCGTTTGCAAGATTTGAACCTATTTCCGGTTGGAGTTTCTAATAGACTGAAATAGTGTGACGTCACATCCTTTTCGTTGCCATGGTGATCGCCATTTTATTTTCTAAACAAGTAGTTTAAATACGTAAGGACCTAAATACAAAATGAAAATAGTGATGTCATATTTCTGAATTTCGAACACTAGACTGACTGACAAATATTTATGTTTCTTTTTAAATATTTCTAATCAACAGAAGTTGATAATACTTACCTGTCAATTAATTTCAGAGCAAGTAGCTGTCTTTGTTACCTCATATTTTATGACTAATGAGATAACCATAACACATTAGCGCCTCTGTTCAGAACGGGAAGGTAAAATGGTGATAAAGATCCTTGAACAAGAAAAGGAAACGATCTCAACCAACCTAGCATAAAAATCACTTAGCACTTTATATTTATCTACTGCAAGGTTTTGGAAGCAAAGAAGAATGTAAAAAAATCAAAGATGTAGTAGTTTTGCTCTGGAGGTTATTGGCGTTAAAAGGGTAATAATAACACTCAATAATTAATAAGGTTTAGAAAAATTATTACGAAAATTCTTGTCGCCTCGCAAAATCCTACGATCTTAATGCCAGCCGCACAGAAACTGAAAGTATGTCCGAATAAAGCTGTATTGATGCGGATATGCGTGACAATACTCGTGAATATTGACATTCGTGCAATCTTTACGCGCTAATTATGACCTACGATTGTAGAATCAGCTGACATCTTTCCAGAGTGGAATGTCAAGAGTGCACGTCCAACTGATTCCCTTCAGTCAAAGTTTGAACCATGCTAAAGCCAAAAAAGGCCCTTATAGATTCAAAGGACAGAATCTTAGAGAACCCACAACTGAATATGATTTGCTGATTTAAAAAGAGCCCTTTTCGACTTTTCCAGATAGGTGATATCATAAGATTTCTATGAAAAACATTTAAATGCTGATGTCCTAAAACAACTGTGAACTGGTAAAGGAGGTCAACACAAGCACCTCGACATTTGCGTGCAATGGAGAAGGTGCAAAAACTGAGTGCATGAATGCTACAAATTTTTAAGGTGCAGCGTGTTATTGTGTTTCCCTTTTTACTTGACACCACGGTATTCAAGAGCAAGAGCGACAATTCCTACGCCACAGAAGCTAGAAATGGTATGCATCTACTGTATTCATCGTGGACGGAAAGAATGTGTAAGCTCTAAAATACAGAAATGCTATAACCCGCACGTCTTAAAAGTTAGAACCAAAACTTTTTTTTTTTTTTTGTTATAATTATTCAACCCATAACCAAAAATGTAAAATGCAACAAAAGAGAAAATAAAGACCAAAAGAGCTTAGGTAACGGCAAGGTCATCCCAAGCACCTTCTAGTCAGTCATGACTCACATCAATATCGAAGCAAACAAATACCAAAATTAAATAATATGCTGATACCAATGCTAAATTATGGATATTAAAGAAGCTTTTTATTACTACAGATATCTTCAGTAGATTTCGTTGTGACACAAGTTACAAGAAGTGCATAGCAAAATCTTCATGGCGAGTCGTGACTCATCTTCATCTTCGAAGCGCATCGATTCCAAAAGGAAGAAATTAGGTGCCACTTAAAGCAAATGAAGAATTCAACGTTATTTCATTACTAAAAATCTCGATAACTTTTTTTGAGAGTCACCACACGGGAAGACCATCACAAACGCATTTTAATGAAACATGACTCACCTACAACTTTCAAATGCATAGATTCTAAAATTAGACAAATATCTGGAATTTAAAGCAAATGGAGAATGGAAAATATTTTCGTTACTAGAAATCTCTTCGATAAATTTTGTTGTGAGTCAGCGCAAAGGAAGACCATCTCAAACCCTTTGTAATGAGACATGACTCACTTCTATCTTCGAAGCGCATCGATTCCAAAATGAAGAAATTATGTGCCACTTAAAGGAAATGAAGAACTCAACGTTATTTCATTACTAGAAATATCGATAAATTTTGTTGAAAGTCACCAAACAGAAAGACCATCACGAACGCTTCTTAATGAGACATGACTCACCACTAGCTTTGAAGGGCATCGATTCTAAAATTAGACAATTGTCTGCAATTTAAAGCAAATTCAGAGTGAAAACATTTTTTACTACTAAAAATCTCTTCGATAAATTTTGTTGTGAGTCAGCCCAAAGGAAGACTATCTCAAACCGTTTCTAATGAGATATGACTCACTTCTATCTTCGAAGCACATCGATTCCGAAATGAAGAAATTATGTGCCACTTAAAGCAAATGAAAAATTCAACGTTATTTCATTAATAGAAATCTCGATAAAATTTGTTGAGAGTCACCACACGAGAAGACCAACACAAACGCTTTTTAATGAGACATGACTCACCTCTACCATCGAAAGGCATCGATTCTAAAATTAGACATATTACCTGGAATTTAAAGGAAATAGAGAATTCATAATATTATTATTGCTAGAAATCTATTCGACAAATTTTGTTGTGAGTCAGCCCAAATGAAGACCATCTGAAACCCTTTGTAATGAGACATGACTCACTTCTATCTTCGAAACGCATCGATTCCAAAATGAAGAAATTATGTTCCACTTAAAGCAAATGAAAAATTCAACGTTATTTTATTACTAGAAATCTCGATAAATTTTGTTGAAAGTCACCGCAAGGGAAGACCATCACAAACGCTTCTTAATGAGACATGACTCACCTCTACCTACGAAAAGAATCGATTCTAAAATTAGACATATTACCTTAAATTTAAAGCAAATAAAGAATGCATAATATTGTTATTCCTAGAAATCAATTCGATAAATTTGGTTGTGAGTCAGCCCAAAGGAAAAACATCTTAAACCCTTTGTAATGAGACATGACTAACTTCTAACTTCGAAGCGCATCGATTCCAAAATGAAGAAATTATGTGCCACTTAAAGCAAATGAAGAATCCAACATTACTCATTACTAGAAATCTCGATAAATTTTGTTGAGGGTCAACACATGGGAAGACCATCACAATCGATTTTAATGAGACATGACTTAACTATACCTTTCAAATGCATCGATCCTAAAATTAGACTATTACCAGGAATTTAAAGCAAATGGAGAATGGAAAATATTTTCGTTACTAGAAATTTCTTCGGTAAATTTTGATGTGAGTTAGCCCAAAGGAAGACCAATTCAAACCCTTTGTAATGAGACATGACTCATTTCTATCTTCAAAGCGCATCGATTCCAAAATGAAGAAAATATTTTCCACTTAAAAAAAGAAGAATTCAACGTTATTTCATTACTAGAAATCTCGATAAATTTTGTTGAGAGTCACCACATGGGAAGACCATCACTAACGCTTTTTAATGAGACATGACTCACCTACACCTTCCAAATGCATCAATACCAAAATTAGATAATTATCTGGATTTTAAAGCAATTAGAGAATGTAAAATATTTTCGTTACTAGAAATTTCTTCGATAAATTTTGATGAGAGTTAGCCCAAAGGAAGACCAACTCAAACCCTTTGTAATGAGACATGACTCACTTCTATCTTCGAGGCGCATCGATTCCAAAATGAAGAAAATATTTTCCACATAAAGCAAATGAAGAATTCAACGATACTTCATTACAAAAAAAATAGATAAATTTCTTCATTTTGGAATTGATGCGCTTCGAAGATAGAAGTGAGTCATGTCTCATTACAAAGGGTTTAAGATGTTTTTCCTTTGGGCTGACTCACAACAAAATTTATCGAACTGATTTCTAGGAATAACAATATTATGCATTCTGTATTTTCTTTTAGTTAATATGTCTAATTTTATAATCGATGCATTTCAAAAGTATAGGTGAGTCATGTCTCATTAAAATCGATTCTGATGGTCTTCCCGTGTGGTGACTCTCAACAAATTTTATCGAGATTTCTATTAATGAAATAACTTTGAATTTTTCATTTGCTTTAAGTGGCACATAATCTCTTCATTTCGGAATCGATGCGCTTCGAAGATAGAAGTGAATCATATTTCATTAGAAACGGTTTGAGATGGTCTTCCTTTGGGCTGACTCACAAAAAAATTTATCGAAGAGATTTTTAGTAGTAAAAAATGTTTTCACTCTGAATTTGCTTTGAATTGCAGATAACTGTCTAATTTTAGAATCGATTCATTTCGAAGGTAGAGGTGAGTCATGTCTCATTAAAAAGCGTTAGTGATGGTCTTTCTGTGTGGTGACTTTCAACAAAATTTATCGAGATTTCTAGTAATGAAATAACGTTGAGTTCTTCATTTCCTTTAAGTGGCACATAATTTCTTCATTTTAGAATCGATGCGCTTCGAAGATAGAAGTGAGTCTTGTCTCATTACAAAGGGTTTGAGATGGTCTTCCTTTGCGCTGACTCACAACAAAATTTATCGAAGAGATTTCTAGTAACGAAAATATATTCCATTCTCCATTCGCTTTAAATTCCAGATAATTGTCTAATTTTAGAATCGATGCATTTGAAAGGTATAGGTGAGTCATGTCTCATTAAAATCGATTGTGATAGTCTTCCCGTGTGGTGACTCTCAAAAAAATTTATCGAGATTTTTAGTAATGAAATAACGTTGAATTCTTCATTTCCTTTAAGCAGAACATAATTTCTTCATTTTGGAATCGATGTACTTCGAAGATAGAAGTGAGTCATGTCTCATTGCAAAAGGTTTAGATGCTCTTTCTTTGGGCTGACTCACAACAAAATTTATCGAGGAGATTCTTAGTAGTAAAAATATTTTCACTCTGGATTTGCTTTAGATTCCAGGCAATTGTCTAATTTTAGAATCGATGCATTTTAAGCTAGATATGAGTCATGTGTCATTAAAAAGCGTTAGTGATGGTCGTTCTTTGTACTGACTGACAACAAAATTTATCTATTTTTTTTTTTTTTTTTTTTTTGGTAATGAAGTATCGTTGAATTCTTCATTTGCCTTATGTGGAAAATATTTTCTTTATTTTGGAATCGATGCGCTTCGAAGATAGAAGTGAGTCATGTCTCATTACAAAGGATTTGAATTGGTCTTCCTTTGGGCTAACTCACATCAAAATTTATCGAAGAAATTTGTAGTAACGAAAATATTTTCCATTCTCCATTTGTTTTAAATTCCAGACAATTGTCTAATTTTTGTATCGATGCATTTCAAAGGTATACGTGAGTCATGTCTCATTAAAATCGATTGTGATGGTCTTCCCGTGTGGTGACCCTCAACAAAATTTATCGAGATTTCTAGTAATGAATAATGTTGGATTCTTCATTTGCTTTAAGTGGCACATAATTTCATCATTTTGGAATCGATGCGCTTCGAAGATAGAAGTGAGTCATGTCTCATTACAAAGGGATTAAGATGTTTTTCCTTTGGGCTGATTCACAACAAAATTTATCGAATTGATTTCTAGAAATAACAATATTATGCATTCTGTATTTGGTTTAAATTTAAGGTAATATGTCTAATTTTAGAATCGATTCATTTCGAAGGTAGAAATGAGTCATGTCTCATTAGAAAGCGTTTGTGATGGTCTTCCCTTGCGGTGACTTTCAACATTTATCGAGATTTCTAGTAATAAACTAACGTTGAACTTTTCATTTGCTTTAAGTGGCACATAATTTCTTCATTTTGGAATCGATGCGTTTCGAAGATAGAAGTGAGTCATGTCTCATTACAAAGGGTTTGAGATGGTCTTCCTTTGCGCTGACTCACAACTAAATTTATCGAAGAGATTTCTAGTAACGAAAATATTTTCCATTCTCCATTAGCTTTAAATTCCAGATAATTGTCTAATTTTAGGATCGATGCATTTGAAAGGTATAGGTGAGTCATGTCTCATGAAAATCGATTGTGATGGTCTTCCCGTGTGGTGACTCTCAACATAATTTATCGAGATTTTTAGTTAGGAAATAACGTTGAATTCTTCATTTCCTTTAAGTGGAACATAATTTCTTCATTTTGGAATCGATGTACTTCGAAGATAGAAGTGAGTCATGTCTCATTGCAAAAGGTTTAGATGTCCTTCCTTTGGGCTGACTCACAACAAAATTTATCGAGGAGATTCTTACTAGTAAAAATATTATCACTCTGGATTTGCTTTAGATTCCAGGTAATTGTCTAATTTTAGAATCGATGCACTTCAAAGCTAGATATGAGTCATATCTCATTAAAAAGCGTTAGTGATGGTCGTTCTTTGTACTGACTGACAACAAAATTTATCTATTTTTTTTTTTTTTGTAATGAAGTATCGTTGAATTCTTCATTTGCTTTATGTGGAAAATATTTTCTTCATTTAGGAATCGATGCGCTTCGAAGATAGAAGTGAGTCATGTCTCATTACAAAGGTTTTGAATTGGTCTTCCTTTGGGCTAACTCACATCAAAATTTACCGAAGAAATTTCTAGTAACGAAAATATTTTCCATTCTCCATTTGCTTTAAATTTCAGATAATTGTCTAATTTTAGGATCGATGCATTTCAAAGTTATAGATGAGTCATGTCTCATTAAAATCGATTGTGATGGTCTTCCCGTGTGGTGACCCTCAACAAAATTTATCGAGATTTCTAGTAATGAATAATGTTGGATTCTTCATTTGCTTTAAGTGGCACATAATTTCTTCATTTCGGAATCGATGCGCTTCGAAGATAGAAGTGAGTCATGTCTCATTACAAATGGTTTAAGATGTTTTTCCTTTGGGCTGACTCACAACAAAATTTATCAAATTGATTTCTAGGAATAACAATATTATGCATTCTCTATTTGCTTTAAATTTAAGGTAATATGTCTAATTTTAGAATCGATTCATTTCGAAGATAGAGGTGAGTCATGTCTCATTAGAAAGCGTTTGTGATGGTCTTCCCTTGCGGTGACTTTCAACATTTATCGAGATTTCTAGTAATAAACTAACGTTGAACTTTTCATTTGCTTTAAGTGGCACATAATTTCTTCATTTTGGAATCGATGCGTTTCGAAGATAGAAGTGAGTCATGTCTCATTAAAAAGGGTTTGAGATGGTATTCCTTTGGGCTGACTCACAACAAAATTTATCGAAGAGATTTCTAGTAACGAAAATATTTTCCATTTTCGATTTCCTTTAAATTCCAGATAATTGTCTAAGTTTAGTATCGATGCATTTGGAAGGTATAGGTGAGTCATGTCTCATTAAAAAGCGTTGGTGATGTACTTTCTGTGTAGTGACTGACAACAAAATTTATCGATAATTCTAGTAATGAAGTATCGTTGAATTCTTCATTTGCTTTATGTGGAAAATATTTTCTTCATTTTTGAAACGATGATCTTCAAACATAGAAGTGAGTCATGTCTCATTACAAACGGTTTCAGATGGTCTTCCTTTGGGCTGACTCACAACAAAATTTATCGAATAGATTTGTAGCAGTAAGAATATTATGAATTCTCTATTTCCTTTAAATTCCAGGTAATATGTCTAATTTTAGAATCGATGCCTTTCGATGGTAGAGGTGAGTCATGTCTCATTAAAAAGCGTTTGTGTTGGTCTTCTCGTGTGGTGACTCTCAACAAATTTTATCGAGATTTCTATTAAGGAAATAACGTTGAATTTTTCATTTGCTTTAAGTGGCACATAATTACTTCATTTCGGAATCGATGTGCTTCGAAAATAGAAGTGAGTCATATCTCATTAGAAACGGTTTGAGATGGTCTTCCTTTGGGCTGACTCACAACAAAATTTATCGAAGAGATTTTTAGTAGTAAAAAATGTTTTCACTCTGAATTTGCTTTAAATTGCAGACAATTGTCTAATTTTAGAATCGATGCCCTTCAAAGCTAGTGGTGAGTCATGTCTTATTAAGAAGCGTTGGTGATGGTCTTTCTGTTTGGTGACTTTCAACAAAATTTATCGATATTTCTAGTAATGAAATAACGTTGAGTTCTTCATTTCCTTTAAGTGGCACATAATTTCTTCATTTTGGAATCGATGCGCTTCGAAGATAGAAGTGAGTCATGTCTCATTACAAAGGGTTTGAGATGGTCTTCCTTTGCGCTGACTCACAACAAAATTTATCGAAGAGATTTCTAGTAACGAAAATATTTTCCATTCTCCATTTGCTTTAAATTCCAGATATTTGTCTAATTTTAGAATCTATGCATTTGATAGTTGTAGGTAAGTCATGTATCATTAAAAAGCGTTTGTGATGGTCTTCCCGTGTGGTGACTCTCAACAAAATTGATCAAGATTTCTAGTAATGAAATAACGTTGAATTCTTCATTTGCTTTAAGTGGCACATAATTTCTTCCTTTTGGAATCGATGCGCTTCGAAGATGAAGGTGAGTCACACTCGCCATGAAGATTTTGCTATGCACTTCTTGTAACTTGTGTTACAACGAAATCTACTGAAGATATTTGTAGTAATAAAAAGCTTGTTTAATATCCATAATTTACCATTGGTAACAGCATATTATTTAATTTTGGTATTTGTTTGCTTCGATATTGATGTGAGTCATGACTGACTAGAAGGTGCTTGGGATGACCTTGCCGTTACCTAAGCTCTTTTGGTCTTTATTTTCTCTTTTGTTGCATTTTACATTTTTGGTTATAGGTTAAATAATTATAACAAAAAAAAGTTTTGGTTCTAACTTATAAGACGTATAACCCGCCATTTCTAAGCCGTGGATTCTCCATTTCAATAATTTTCGTAGTCGAATACTTTGATATCAGGAATGTACGCAGAAAATAATTTGGGAGGTCCAAAGCTTTTCGGGGAGCCCAAATTCCGTATGAGGAGAAATTGTATTAAAATTTGTCCGGACCCGCATGACCCTGTTTGGCATCATTCAAATCTTGATTGAAAACACATTAACAGAAAAACAGAACTCAATTGTGTTCATTTGATATTTCATCTTGGAATTTTGAAAGGATAAAGATCAGAACACGAAAGTCAATCAACTAATTCTACAATCGTTTGAAAAATGAATGAAATTAAATCTTTCGGTTTTACGTCTCATGTTTAGTTCTGTAAGGTAGAGGAGACAGATGGTTAATGAAAGAATTGATGGAATGAGCATATGAGAAGAAATGGAAGAACTGCAAGAAAATCCACGGATCACAGTTTTATCCATCACAAACTCACTTGATCTGGAACCGAACCATGAATCCTTCGCACCAAAGGTGAACCCTGTACCACTGGACGACCGTTTACCAGGAATTATGCCGCGACATACAGTATTTATACACACGGAGGATTTTAGTATTCTTGCCCATTCATCGTTTATCCCATTTCCGAAGCTAGTGGCTCGGTAATCTAGCATTCTTGGAGGCGAGATAGTATGGCAAGATCTGCAGGGAACGACATATATTGTGGGAATTGACCTTGTATGATGGTCTCTTTATCCTTCAACTGAACTGGATTCAACCCTTCGTTGTGACTTAGAGTCCACTTTAATAGTAGGTCCTCTCCTTCATCACCCCTGTGTTGTATACTGACGCATAACAGAAAGAACAAATATTCTCTTTACAGTTACCTAATACACTCTTTACTTTATGCTGTAGGCAGTGGCGTATTTAGGGGGGAGCTTCCGGGCTTAAGGCCCCTCCGAAATCTTATTATAGTAAAGTATATGAAATATCTTGCTGAATTTTCACATTTTCAGGCAAATCCCCCCCCCCCCCCCGAAACAAAATCGTAAATACGCTACTGGCTGTAGGTTTATGTTTGTATTGCCATTAATGCTGAAAAGAAACATCAAAATTCAATTAAACAAATAATTATTTATTTGCTTCATTAAAACAAATACTATAATTTCAAACATTAAAAAAGGATCATCAAGAGCTGATATCGTTGGGTGGTACCTATGAAGAATCAACAACAATAACAAAAATAAAAGAAACGTAACAATTTCATTCAACAATAGAACACATCCATTTAAAAGCAATAAAAATACGGAATCCTTCCCTGCGAGGTACGATTACAAAAATCCAAATAGCAATCGCTATAGCAGCTATGTTATTTTTCTTTTTCTTTTCTTTTTTTTAAACAAAGAGAAAGTGTTGGCGAAATTGTATGTTGCATGTTCTCAGCAAAGCATGACTTTTTTTTTTTTTTTTTTTTAAGGTATAGATTTCTCACAAAACCATCATGTTTGACATTTCAACAGCAACATAAATATCATAGTTAAAACCCAAAAATAACTTAATCCAATACGATTGAGATAAAATATTATAGTCATAATTTGATTCCACGCACACTTTTTTTTTTTTTTTTTATTTCTTGTCAATTTTCCAAACACTAAGGAAAGAAAACTTCACATTTTTCAATAAATAACAGAAGAGAAGTTACTTATTTCTTCTGTTATTTCTGTTACTCCTTCAATTTTACAGACATTTCCAGCACGTAAATTCTGTACTAAAGGTTCTCTGTGATGCACACAGTTGGGGGTACACGTGAGAGCGCAGGGGGCAACACCAAAGCTATTTTTCTTCTTGCGATACACATAGCTACATGTTTCTCTACCAACAAATAGTAGAATAATTGGGAGTACTACAAATTTGATAGACATTGACATGCTTGTACGGCTTGATTCTATTGTGACTCCTCTATTGTTTATACAACAGCTGATATGACGTTCATGCGCCCAAGTGATCGAAGAGGGGAACAATGTTTCACTGCATGCCCCATTACAAATAATTACACAGCCACACACACACACAAACTGAAAGTTCCGTGCCATCGGTCCCCAGGGTATGGATTCGATGTATTTGCTTACCCAGAATTCACATTTCGAAACCTTAGGATGATCGACCATGTAAAATTTTTATGAGCCAAAATCTTGAGTGATTTTTGGATAGGTAGGACACACGTTTTTCTCCCATAAAAATGACACTTTCAATTGTCCTGGGGTCCACACCCGTAGCCATTGCGACAGTGAGGGAGAAGGGAGGATAACTTACTTCACATTCTTTACTGCCCATTTTTCAGTATATCGGTTAGCATACGCGCCTTTGGCGTGTGAGACCCGGGTTCGATTCCAGATGGGAGCTCATGTGGTTCGCATTCCATGTTAATCAGTAGGTCCATTCTCATATAGCCTCGCTGCTGAAAAGGACATATTAAACTCAAAATCAACTCTCTCTCTCGCTATATATATATATATATATATATATATATATATATATATATATATATATATACACCTATTATCCTGTTAAATATACAGGGTGTTTCAAAACAACAGCGACAACGTTTGGGAGGTGATTCCTGACACCAGTATAAGACAAAAAGTATAGACCAACCTGGGTGCACAAATGGTCGGAAACATGAAAACATGAAAAAATGAACTTTAAACGTCCATAGCTTCAAAACTATGGGACCTACCGTAGTCGGGTCAAGACTTCACTTAAGAACTAATATGTGCCTTATACAAAAATCCACGTTTCAGAATCCTTACTTCCGCAACAATTTTTATCGAGGGAGTTGGCTACGGGCGTATAATTTGAAGTACTCACCAGCTACCTCTATAAAAATTGTTGCAGAAGTACCGCAGGATTGTGAAACATGCATATTTAGATAGGTACGAATTTGCTTCAATTATTACTTATACTTCATTATTCAATTACTTATTCAATTATTTACCTTTAGTTGCCAGAAACAAAAAGAAGAAAAGAAAAAAGAAAGAAAGCTGGCAGGCAGCAAGGAAACAAGTCATTAAGCATTATAAACGATTGATAACAGGTAATAGCTGCAAGGCAATCCGACATCCTTCTTGTGACTAGTTTTTCATTGATAAAATTCTCATTATATCACTACAAAAAAACAGTTTCCTTAGTTTATACGTGTGGTTACAACAAACAATGCGGAAAATGTAGCGTAACATATGAGTGTTTTTCTTATTTGTTATATCTTCGCATTTCTAATCCAAACCTGCTACAAGCAATGCATTCTTATGAGCATTAAATGAACAACATTTTCAAAGTCAAGAACAATTAATTTTATAAAATGTGCTGCTTGTTCAGTAAACCGAAAAGCAAGACTCTTACTTGCTTTAATCTATGGTGGTTGGAGGAGAGGTTATTTTTATGTAACACTTTCCACTTAAGATTCGCGTGATTCTTATAGAGAAAAACTGGGTCTTCGACTTATTTCCTGAACAGGTGACGATTTTAACGAAACAACTAGTAGACGGAAGTTCTCCAGCATATTCGGCACAGGGAAAATATCAAAAAAGGTCTTACAACGTACAGTACAGCGAAACTCGTCCATGCTGACAACTTTGCATCCATCTAAACGGGTCAGCTTTTCAAAGCTGAGTGTAGTGATGCAACCAAGTTCCCGGACTGATTTCATAAGTGAAAAATACTACTTACAGGAACATCATGCCCTCTTTTCCCAAATCCTCATTATTGATATTAAGAGGGGACAACATTTTAATGGCTGGAGGTGGCAAAAACCTTTACTACATTCCTGGTGGTGCGCAAGACCATTGCACTTAAAAAGAAAAAAATAATCAACAAAGATTCCTTTCGTGATGGTACCTTTCTTTGGTCTTTGCTTCCCTGGACTGACCAACACGAACGATAATGTCGTTTGGTAAGAAGTCACATTTAAATCACAATGTTCTATTTCCGGTGGCAGTGGTTTTGTGGAAATCCGACAATGAATTCGCTGTCATAACGAAGTCTTTGCAGGACACTTGTTGCCTCTTTTGTTCATCAGAGTGTATAGTACAAAATGGGCGCATACCTCTTTTCTCCAAATCTCATTGATCCCGAAGATAATGCAGGACGATCGGAGGTTCAGTATATGGCCATCTAGAAGGTTTCCGACAAGTTCCAGTTTTGTCATTTATTCGTGTGCTTGAATATCCTGCCCCATCCCCGTAATCGGAGAAATCCCTGTTCTCACGTAAACGTTTGTGCCATTTGAACTTTTTGTACACCAGTGCATCATGCCGATAAACATTCTGTAGCAAACCATGCGTTTCAGAGGCTGATTTTTTTTCAATTTTACACAGTTCTATTGCAACCCCTTGCCCCATTGTGAAAACACAATTAAGCTATGCGCAACATACAGTACTGTTAAACTCCGTGCTTGAATGCTGGCCGAAGTTTGTTGGAACTTATTCCAGTGACTTGGAGACAAGAGCCGTCGTGGTCAGTGGCGTCTTCTGACGTGGATGTTAGAGCGTTGGCAAGAAAGGAAAAATATATTACACCCCACAACCACAGACGAAACTAGAAGGACCCCCTCTCCCCAGGAGCAAAGATGATCCCACTCACATATTTTTACTGATCGAAAATAATGTGATAAGATTACCTCAATTTACGCATAACTATTTTAGTGAAATTTGCATTCGACATAAGAGTATTTAATAGCGACTACACTTTGCCCATCCATCGATTTCTTGAATATAGTCTGTAACTGGAAGTTCTAGCAATTTTCAGAAGTAAGGGACCATGGCCGTATCCCCATAATGTCCTAGCTACAACAACCTATAAATAGCAATTTTCTTCAAACAATTTAATCTGCAAATTACAAAAATGAATCAAGGAGGATGTTATTACGTAAGAAATACATTTAATTACAATAAGTACATAAATAATTATACCTGAAAATATGAAACTGAAAATCAAAAACAAGCAATTATTTACTTACAATTACTTGAATTCCAGCTCGAATCGTCTTTCTTTGCGTAGAACCCTCTGGATTACTGTTTTATAAACAGTAATAAGGGACCGAAATCGTAAGTCTTGAGAATGGTCAACTAACGACAAAGTAAATGAAAATTAGGAGGAAAAAAGGCAGAATGGAGAATGTTCTGTAGCTTATCGTCCAGACCTTTTTTTCATCAACTGACCTTTCAAATACAACTTTATTGCATCGAGAGAAAAATGATGATGTTTCTTTTCACCAGGTTCCTTACATGTATTTTAGCAAGAAGTCGATTGTTCCCTTAACTTATAAATTGAGCAATATGTTTAATAATAATAAAGTACGTAAAAAAAAGTACCCCCTCTCAAAAAAATGTATTTCGTATTGTTATAAAAATCTGTACATCTTCAGATAAATCTGCAGACTTGGTAACACGAGACAAGCAGAAAACTCAAGACGTTGACTTTCTTAACAACGCCTTAAATCACAGAAGCACGGTATGAGAAACACGAAGCGCATGCGCAATATGAGTCTTCTAAAGCTGTGAAAATTCAGCCAAAGCGTTGCCAACAACTTACTCGCAGAGGTGCCTCCTCAGAACATGACGTAGATCGCACAGCACTTCTCTGTTCTTCTGCACTTCAACAGTTGAATCTGTCTCGTTGAAAATAATAAAAAAATAATCCCTAGTTCTGACGATCCGTTTAATTAAATTAAAATACTCTTTTTTTCATTTTTCGTTGGGCGTTAACACACGACTTGCACACCCAGAGAAGACGCTACTGGTCCTGGTGCTGTTGACTTCCAGTAATGGACTGTGTCTACTAGTTGAGGAAAACTCCGGAAACCTTATTCCCGTACCCTGTGTAAATAAGAATCATAGACCGAAATTTGTGGCAAAAGAAGGTAGGAAATGAGAGACAAAATGACAAAATAAAAAAGGTCCAAAGATTCAAATCAGGACAATAAAAATCATTAGAGCTGCTGAAAAAAGGTCTAAAAACATCAACGAAATATAACTTGTAATTGGATGAGTAACTTGGTCCGCATGTATCAGACTATATTTGTTAACTTACAGTTAATTTACTCCTACACTTCGTAAATATTTATTAAAATTACTCATCTAATCAATGTGCTACTAGGAAATCGCTGTTAAATTACTTCTAACATAGGAGCAGGAATATCGTTAATTTTAAATGAAATGGAATTTCTAGCCTTTCGTTCCACGATTATGGACTGAACATAAGGGAAATGGTGATTATGAGAATGAATGAAATGGTGGAATGAAGAAAGCGCGAGGAAATGGAAGAACCCAGAGAAAATCTAAACAGGCTGTTTGTCTATTACATTGCCTACTTGGCAGGAGCTGAGATCGAAACAATGGACTTCATGAACTAGAGGTGAGCGCTCTATTACTGAGCCACTGCAGCCCTCAGTTGATTTTAGAATAATCATAGTCTTAATAATAATGAAAATCGACAACAATAAAACGTAGGTACGTTTACCCTATGTGCTGTTGACCTGAAATCATTGTTGAACCCAAAAACAACATCTATGGAAATCACGAACATTCCTATTAGAATGGTGAATAGTGATAGTTCAGGGGTGACCGTGTTAGTGTTAATATCCCCTGGTGTGTTGTGCAGAAGAGGAAGGGGATAAAGTGAAAAGTACACATCTTACATTTAATACACATATTCACATTTACTCACAAATACATTTACACTCATCTACGACAACCCTATTCATCTATATTTCATTTATTTTCATTTTCCCCCATTTTTACACCCTGATCATCTGGGTAGCTGGCCCTCTTTGTCCCGCTGGACCTCCTTCCTGATTTTGACTTTAATACTTCCTTACTATGACAATTTTATACTTTTGCTGATTTTGACATTTTATTTACTTTTTTCATAACTATACTGAATTCTATTTTTAACTTTTATCAATTTCTTAACAATCTAATTTAGGCACTTCGACTCTCAAGTCGGCCAATAATTGCAAATGGTGGCGTCCGCCATTTGTAAACTTTTTATACAATTGTATCCAAATAATTCATTTTCTACACAAATAATTCAATAATTCTGCATTTTTAGCACATTTGATCTTAGTTGTTGGTGCACCAAATATTTAAACACCATTAATGGTGACGAAGACAAGATAAGAATAGTGGTATGAACAACTTCCGATTGTGCAGAAACAAATGTCGACCATCTGCAGAACATAATATTCAAAACATAAACATGTATGTACATATTTCACAATTAGCAATGTGGAAGGATGTAGCAAAAGTGTTTATAATTTTATTTTTTATTTTATTATTTTTAATTTAAAGATGTATCGACTTTAAATTTTACTGACGTAATCATGGATCAACCTGTGTGTGCATGTTTCATCCGGTTTTTATTTCTATATTTTTATACGCGTGTTACTAAAATCCATTTCAGTTGATTTAAGTATCATTTTTGCTAGATTCAAAACTGTGGTTTTCATTGGTAAACTCTGTATAATATTGACTGTATTTTTCTATTTTATACTACCGAGTTTATTGTGTATCTTAATTGAATTACTCTGTATTTAACATTCTGTTTCAAACATATTGCATCCGACATTTTAAAAAATAAAATGAAATATAAGGAAAAAATAAGTGAAAGTCCAATTAGCATCTTATGTCATAATTATAATTATCTGTAGAGATTTGTTGGTGCTTTTCATAAAAATTAATTTATATGACAGATACATTCAATTTACGAGTCTTACCAAGGAAAGAACCATTTACATTAATAAACCTTCTGACCAAAGACACTTTTGTAGTTTTACTGTATTTAATTCACCCAGAAGAAGCTTTACAAGGGAATAAAACGTTATTACCATATTTTAATTATTAAATTGCCCATGATGTTCAAGAGTAAAAAATCGTTTTACGTTTCCTATGTTCGTTTTATTGACAATATAACTGAAGAACTAATTAACACGTGACTTCAAATTGACTTAACTGAGTGTTGACTCAATGCAGTACAGTGTTTCCTTATGAAAAAGATATGAACGTATATTGCAATTAATTGCCAATAGAAATAAGACTTTTTTAATTTACATGTTTCTTCAATTTTTTTTTTAATTAACACATGCATTTCCTCTATTTTACTGACTTTTCAACTTAGTTTCTCTACATTCCAAAAATAAATAAATAAAAGAAAAAAAGATACAAATATCCCAAATATTATAAAAGTGTTTTTAATATTGAGGACATTTTGTAGCATTGTGAAGTTGAAAGGTATGTATGTAGATTGTTACACATTTACTTCAATTTTAATATCATGTGTTGTCAAAAGCAACTTTAGTTTAAACAAGTATTACTTTAAAACTTAAATGAATACCACTATTATTATTATTATTATTATTATTATTATTATTATTATTATTATTATTATTATTATTATTATTATTATTATTATTATTATTATTATAACTTCAGTAGAAATAAACAATTTGCATCCTGAAAATGTTCACAAACATCATATCCACTTAGGGATAGTAATATTCAATGAACTAGGAAATAATTGAAGATTAACGTTTAAGAATTTGAAATAATTTTGGGCTGCATTTTATTAATTGTGTACTGTCGTCCTGCTAGTATCATAATGAAAAGCTTGTTGAGAGTATATTTCATAGTACTAATTTGATCTGAATAGACAATGTAATTATCGTACATCACTTTTTAGGTTTACAATAAAAATGGTCGATTCTCCTTTTTCTCCGAAACTACTAATGAGGACTTACGTTCATACATATTATTCTGTTTACTTCAATGAAACTATTTTCGAAAAATTCCGTTGCACACAGAAAATCTTTGACACGGGAAATCCGGGTTCGATACCTTGCGTAGCTCATATGGTTTGGATTCCACGTTAAGCAGTAGTCCACGTCTCATATAGCCTCGCTGCTGAAAGAGACGCTAAACTAAAATCAAATCCAAAGAAGTAACAGCAGGTTGACGTGAAAATCGAGAGCACAAAACGTTGTTTTCTTTAGCCTTTTCTTTGAAATCGCCCTTAGCGCCGAAATTGTCCTAGTCGCTGAAAACTAACTTTTTCCATATATACTACTTGTACAGGGTAACCCAATAAAACCTCTTACATTTTAAAGGCTAATAAAACAAATAGTATTGCAAATAGAAACTTTTTTATTCAAAAATTATAAAATGGTATTGAAAATAGTTCGTAATTACTTAGTACTGATTTGAATTACTCTGTTCTGTTGTCTTGACAATACAATTATTGCCAATCTTCTTGTTTTGAGTATTTTTCCTAGTTAGCTGGGGTCGGCTTTTCGGATCGCTATCCTCCATCTGTTTCTATCTTATGTCATATCCACTGTGACCGCACTGCACCATATCGTTTTTTTTTTTTTTTTTTTTTTAATTTGTCCATTTCTTTGGTCGGCCACGTGCTTGTTTCCCATTGAATTCTATGGCCTCCACTCGGCAAGTATTCTGAAGCTCTTCTTCCTACATGCCCAAACAATCTCAGTCTACTTTCTTGCAATTTTGTCTACTACTTGTCTCATTTTTATTGTTCCGCACATCACTTCAATCTTAGTTCTGTCCTTCCGCGTCATTCCACAAATCCACCGTAGCATTTTCATCTCCGCAACATGCAACTTCTATTCCTTTCTCTTCTTCGTCGTGGCAATTGTGATAGACGAGCTTATTCAAAAGACATCCAGAAGTTAGCAACTGGGAATACGCTATTTGAAGACGAGAGACCTATATAAGTCTCATTTTCGTTTTTTCTTTTTTCTTTCTTTCTTTCTTTTTTTTTTTTTAATCGTCATACATAGAAATAATATTGCAGAAGTTAGTGAAAACTAAATTTTGCTACGAACAATATTTTTCACTGTTTTGATATGCATTTTAGTTATGATCATGAAATTTTGTAAAATGTTTTCACATATTAAGCTTCAGTAATTGCATTTACAACTTGTTAGGAAGATCAACATAACTTCTGTCATCGCTCCTTTCACCGACGTCGCCTCTTACCTTACTGGTCAGTGAGACTGAAAGAATGATGTTAATTACTACAATAACTGCTAATTGTTGTAAACGAAGTGTGAGAGAACTTTTAAATGGATTACCGAACATTGGTCTAAATAAAAGGAAAACAAATCACATACAAAGACTTCAGTTAGTGAAATTAAACTTTCAATGACACAATTGCATTGTCAAATTATTTAAAAATGAGCAATAAGTCTAAGAGCATAGTGGAGTGGGGCAAGTGTAGTATTTAAAGCGGAGCCGCCACTCCGTCAACATTGTCTGTTAGTTTTTAGCGAGTGCTCAACAATTTTTGATACATTAACTGTTACTGTATGAGTTCGTACATCTGCATAATGCCTCGGCAGCAACTCAAAACATTTGTCATGCAAAAGAGGAAAGTGCAATGAAGGACAGCACAGGAACTCTTTGATTCTAAAAATTTCGTGCAGGTGGTAAAAATGTCGATCAGACATGGTCCGGTCGTCCCAGAACAACAGATTCTAAGTTCATACGATACGCCATTGGGGGAAACTCATCTCCTAGCAAACAACATATGCTAATGAATCAGTCATGCCATACGACACTTCACTTCTGATTACATGAAATCACAGCCATTTTCTTCAGGTTGTCTATACATAAGTTATGTTGTTGGTCCGTTAAGATACATTTGGGGCATGAAAACGAACGTTCAGTATCTACTATCCATGTGAAAGGAGCATATTTGAAGCACAATCTTAGTATTTATGGCAACATGTATTTGATATACATTGTGCTCTCCAGATATGTTTAAAGCACTTGGTCGTAATTGGTCGACAATATTTCATCCCTTCTGGTAAGGAGCATTAAATTCCAAGTATCATAATGATCTTCATTCCACGATAACGGCGGATAATGTTACTCAAATTTACGGTAACAAGGTAAACAAAACTTCCGCAGGGACTTATTCTCGATTTCTTGGTAAAACGACAAAATCTGGCATTTTGCTACAACTTCTGGTCTTTAGTTATGAGTGTTTGTAATTGAAAATGTCTACTAATAACCCCGTACGTATCCATTTCTCATCTTCTGTGTAATATAGATCACCATTTTGCAATCAGATCTCGTATGAGCTCAGCTCTAAAGGGCTCGCACTCACTAAGCTCAATGAGGCTCATTCTAACTCGGACTCGCATGCGCTGGAGCTTGGGCTCGCTGTCCTCATTAAGCGCTTATTTATCTCATTGGACTCCCCTTCGCGCTCATTATTTTCAATGTAACTCGCACTTGCTCCTGGTTGCGCTCTCTTGAACTCAGGCTCTGGATCGCTATCCATTTATAGCGCTCGCACTTACACATACGCGTGCTCAATTACAGAGCTCGATTCTCATTGAACCCGAGAGAATCATAAGTTTGGACATCTGTACTACCTAATGGACGGGAATCGCTAAAGGAAGGTCATAACTTTTTGACGTAAAATAAGACAGAATTTAGCGGAAAATATTTGGACATTTACTGAATAATGTGTTTACATTTAAAATAATTAAGTGAACTGATCCTCTCTTGATGCTAGACTTTTATGGTGTTCAGTCGTGCAATTAATGTCAGTCATCTGTAAACTGATATCTTGTACTTGACGATGTTCTAATTGAGTCTTCTGAATCCTTTTTTCTTGTTTTCCTGACGAAGGCCTTGTATCTCCAGCGAAACAGTGAACAATCTGTCAAGAGGAGAGGGGAAGAAGGGGACAACTAGACACGTGAAGTTAGCAAAGTGAATCGTGAGCAGCAACATCAGCCTGTTTCCACGAGTGAGTTGTAATTGTAAAATGATAGCAAACTGCTTTATGTTACTGAAACAACAAGTTCATGTATGTAAAGAAGTTGTCCTATTCTTTTGTGAACAAAATTAAACCAATTAGCTTTGCCAGTTGTGTACTTACTTCGAACTAAAATATCATGCCTGGTAACGACATACGTCTTTAGCAGCAGTTTTTTTTTATGTGTATAAATACAAACAAATCCTAACATCAGCATATTCTTTATATATTACCAGAAGTCATTTCAGATTTTGCCGAGGGGGAAGGGGAGCCAGACTCTTCGATATAAAGTTTCACGTTTTTTATTGGTACATTATTATTGTATTTATTAAAATGTATACAAATTTCAAACAAAGGGAGGGGCAATTTTCCCCGGGTTCTAATATTTTTTAAAAAATCGAGCAAAGAAATGACACATTTATTTTCGGTGTATCATAAATTTACAACATGCCACTAACAATGTAAGTACACTCAGACATTAGAAAAATCCCTTCTTTCTATTTTGCCACATGGAATTTCTTACTCTCCTTCATGGTGGAATATCTAAGTTCGTGCAGGCGAATGTTATATTAGTATTATTTATTTCAAGAAGGCATCTGTGTTCAACTTCAGAAAATTTAAGGGCTAATACTACTAAACTTTTCTCCTTCGGTATGGAATTTCTAGTCATATAAGTAATGAGATGGGCGTGTTTGGTGTATGAAAAAGAACCATATACCAAATATTGAACATGTAAGTGTTTTTCGAAATATATATATATATTTCGCATGTTTGCCATGCTAACCGACCCATACACGGGGGCAACTTTCATGCCTACATTCAGCAGTTCAAAATATGTGAGGGGTCCACCAGGTCCGAACCCCTTCCGAAACTTCCTAACTCAACATGCATTTGTACACTTTCTTAATAAAACTATATTTGTTTAATAGGGAAATGATTGATGTACCATGAACATTTGCTTTTACACTTCATCTGTACTCTTTCTCTTATAAAAACAATCTAGTTCTCTCATTGTCTTTCTGGCAATATAGGTGGAAGTATTTTACAATTTCTTATCGGGTACAAAATAATACCTGTTCGACATTACATAGATGTAGTGGCTTGTAGTAGTATTGGACCTCACAGACCTTGCCCTCCCCCTAACAATATTTTCTGGGTGCGCGCCTGCTCTCCGCTGTTGAATTTACCCAAATTCCTTCTCTTCTTTTGGCTGGATTAAAACCTGATTAAGTGAGTTAGATATACTATGTATAAAACCCCCTGTTCGAAGTTTCACGCTTGTTCTCCAAAGGTTAAAAATCACCATTTCATAGCTATGACTGTAACTTGAATTCGTACAAGTAAACATGTTTTGTATGTTCTGAAGCAAGAATGAGTGGTTGGTAGATTTGGAGTTTAACATACCGTTTGAGTGCCTAACAAGGTACATTCGCAAAGTATCCCCTCGGGATGCATGTAAATTGATTCAAATGCAAAGTTCCCCGCACCCCAGTGTGTATTGTACTAATTTTAGCGGCTCATATGGGTAATAAGCATATTGATGGGCTTTCATATATCCGCAATTCAATCATACACTACTATAACGCTCGGACAAAATTGCTTTTAGTTTCTTTAGATGTAACTGAACATGAATGTAGGCATATTGAAAACAAATTGGATCAAGTACTGCTTCTCTAACACATGCTACCCACCCCGTCCGCCATCTTGAATCCGCCACATTGGGTTCCACTTTCGGTTTTTCAAGTGGAAATAGGCGCATGTGATACCTAATATTTATGTACAATTTTCTCAGAAATTTATTGGTGTAGTCAGTTTTTCCGTAGCTTGTACCGTTTGGAAGGTATTGCATGTTAAATCCCTCCAGTCACTTTGCGAATAGACATTACAGAGTAATATCAATTACGCTTACGTTTTTGATGTTGACAAATCAAAACAATTTCTAACTGAAAAAATACTGTAGGTATAATTTACATCATTGGTGCCACAATCTCATTACATTTCTTTGAGTAATTGTTATTACTTCCATGTTATACTATAACAAGGAAGTATTGTATTAGATTCAAAATGGCTAATGTAAATCCAGATACGACCAGATTTGGGTGAAGACCTACGATTTCCGTATCGACGTCTGTATGTTTGTATGTATGTACGTTCACAGAATATTTCGTCAACGATAAATGACGTAAAAGATTACATATACACACGGGGTCCTGCACAACTTTCTATTTGGTTCAAAATTCGTGAAGTCCCTGAAATTTAACATCCAATACCTTCCAAACGATACAAGCTACGGTAAAATTCTCTACACCAATGAATTTTCAAGAAAATTGTACATGAATTTGATGTATCACTTGCACTTATTCCCATTTAAAAAACCGAAAGTGGAATCCAATATGGCAGATCCAAGATGGCAGATGGGATGAGTAGCATGTGTTAGAGAAGTAGTACTTGATCTAATCTGTTTTGCATACGCCTACATTCATGCCAAGTTACATCTAAAGAAACTAAAATCAATTTTGTGTCCGAGCGTTATAGTAGTGTATGATTGAATTCCGGATATGTGAAGGTCCATAAAAATGCATATTACCCATATGGGGCGCTAAAATTAGCACACTACACATTGGGGTGTGAAAACTTTGCCTTTGAATCAATTGTACACGAATTCCGAGGGGACACTTCGCGAATATACCTTGTAAAACTAGATGAGACATAGACATACAGCTTAATGTGAAATCTTTGTTACATGAGTTACAACCGTAATCGAGTACGAGTCTGTCGCGTTACCAGTTTATATAAGGCTAATGTTAGGCTAATAAAATGTGCATGTGAGAGCTCTATTTAAAACATAGAGTCCCCATACACAAAATTCGGTGTCTTTATATTCATCGGTGTAAAACTAATTTTTAATAATCATAATATTTTCTGTAAAACATATACTGTAATCATAAGGTTTTCAGAAGATACTGAATTTTTCATGTTCCCTACCTTTCGAGAGTAATTTCATTGATTCGTGCAACTGAATAAAATTCTATTCTATGGATCAAAGGTTATTATATACTGAATCTAGTGCTATTTATGGTACAAGAGTTTAGAAGAAACACATATTAGATAAATTTTTCTTTTCCTTGCCCTTTGAGATATTGTTTCTCAAATACGTGCAAAGTAATGTGATATTCGTATTCTGTACCAAAAGCTCAATTCATAACATGTACAGGTATGTTCGTCCCAATGGACAGTTTTTTTAGAAATTGCCCGGGTAGAAAAAATAAAGTCAAAATGTGAGCGGGCTTCACTGGGACATTATTTGTTGAAATCGTGCTCTTCATACAAGTAAAGTGAAATCACCATTTATCTCAGCTCAATTCCTGGAAAATTTCGAAATTAATCCAATATATAACATTGAAAGTAACTATGTTTGGCCTTAATAACTCTTGAACCACGCAACCGATCTCGATCAAATCTTCAACATAGATGAGGTTTGGATCTGGGATGGTTCTTATTGTTTCATTTGGACGGTGCACCTTAGGGGAGGGGGAGATATTTTAAATGATCGAAAATGACCTATATTAGTATCGAATCCATAATTTTCGGGGTCGCTGAGATGAACAGTGACATTTTCGATGGAGTTTAAATCCAAATTTAGCCCCGCTATTCTGGGGAGGAGGAGATATATAAAAATGATCGAAAATGACCTATATTAGTGTCAAATTCATTGTTTTTGGGGTCGCTGAGACGAACAGTGACACTTCTGATGCCGTTTAGATCCAAATTCAGCCCCCATTGTCCTTTATGTCCAAAATGAAACGTATTCTCCCCGTGCGAAGAACAGACAATCTGCTAGTACAAAAATAAATTTAGCTTAGCTCTTTGACTGCTCGGAAATGTGCCTGGAAGAAACGCTGAAAACGGGTTTGAAAAAGCTTTCCTTTTTGCTTCTTCTCCCATATTTATTTCTCAAACGAACACAAATGAACACTGCATATTTTATTTTACGCAGATTGTCACTGTAGTAACAAAAAAAAAGTGTTGTGTTTACGTAGGCGATAATACTATGTATTGATTGTCCGTCTACATAGAGATTGAATCTGCTAGAAAGCATTAAATAGTGTGTCCCTACAAGAATTTTCACTAGAGTACTTTTTCCTCACTTTTGGACTATAAAACTTGCTTCTCACTGTTCTGGCGATTTAGTAAATGTGATAAACCAATTTCGAAAACATTCTTTTCAAGTTAAAAAAAAATAAATAAAAAAAGAGAGAGAGACAGACAGAGAGAAAGATAATAAAAAATAAAATGAAAGCTGATCTCTTCGTTGTAAAGGATTAGTTTCGTTTAATACCGAAGTAAATCCAATTGCGATATAACGCTTCACTTTTTTTCTTCATATTTTCTTTTTCTCCTTCTTTTTTTGTTATTATACTGTGATTGCAAAATAAAAAAAATGTAGCAATAAATTTGGTGGTGAATTAAACGTTCTTTTTCCTGCTCAATTCGCTTCTTGCATAAGCTCAATATAACTAAAAAATGAAGTTACATAAATTTGAAAGGGAAGATGATGTTATATGTATACTGGCTTGAAATAGATATACCGGCATATCTTTCATTATTCCTTATATCATGTTGACTTAACTGCGGTGAATTTTGTGGTTTTTAAGTTCCCAGAACGAAACGAAACAAAACCAAGGCTGCACATAATACAAACTCAATATTCAATTCTAGTTTGCTAATTCTGCGTACAGTAAACGTTAGAAAAATGAAAGCATATAACAATGAAGCTACTGAACCAAAAAGGGGAAGAAACCACAAGAAAATTGAGTTATATATTTTTGAAAAGAAAAATTGAACACACCTGTTTTCTATGCTGAATTAGTGCTTTTGTGAGGTTAACAAGATTTTTCTGCTTGAAATTGAGAACCACTTTCTCTTTATGGACACAAGAAAGAAAAAAAAAGTCTTTTGTTCTCACCATAATGTTCAAAAATTGTAAATTCAACAGAAAAGAACAATAAAGCATCGTGTTTGTTTTAGTATTTTTTTATTTTTTCGATCATGTTTTTCCTTGAATTAGTAAGAAAAAATATTGTCATAGGTATTATGAATTGAAAGACGAAAATAAGTTACCGTAATGTTGCTACCGGCACTTGGTGCTCTTAACAGAATGGTGTCATAAATGTATCTCAAATAATGAATGTGTATTTCTTTCTCCTAAGATGTTTCAAAATTGTTTTATTTGAAGACCAAACAATAAAAATGTGTTTCACTTGACCAAAAATGGACAAAGATACTTGCGTAGAAGTATTGTTTCATTATGGTTTGTTTAATAGCCATCTACAAAAGTATGATGTATTATTCATTCATCAAAATGTGAATATACATGTTTATACTCGTATATTCAAGAAGCAATATCTAGTACAACATTTTTCTATTTCCTCAGGCCTGATAACGTAACTGGCAAAGAATACTGTGAAAGAAAAATGGGATTTTCCCGCAAATTTTACGTTTCTCTGGCACGTTTTACATTATACGATTTTATTTTCCCCGTAAGATGGTTTCTTCCGGTTTTTTTTTTTCAATAAATAAAAAAATGCTAATCTGAACACTTTGAAAATGTTTTACATATTAGTGTGAAAAAGATTATTTTAATCAGGGGAACTGATTTCTTACACTCTGTTAATACGTAGTCCCGTGGGACCTACAGTTACCTTTCATAATGTGCGGTAGGTCCCATGGGACCTACACGACTACTCTGTTTCGTTACTTCCCTAGGAAGCCGTTATCCGATCTTGGTGAGACTTTCCCATCAGAAGGGACCGACGGTCCAGTAACATTGCACTTTTTATTTTTACTTTTTTCATTTACAAAAGTATTATAGCGGCCTCATGGCAAAAAACACAAAATTCACCGTGACGTTAAACGTCTTTTAAGAATGCACCAAGAACGTTAACTTACTGTTCAGAGAGAAAATTCAAAATTTACTATTTTTATCTTCTATCTAACTGACACTTCAACCTTATGCCTAAGAATAATTTGGATTTAAGATCTTAATCTTGAGGTCCGTTAATTTTGAGTTCTTCGGAAATCGATTTCAACAAAAGATCTTAAATCTGAAAAATTTTGTGCATCACATCTCGAATTTAATACACCTTAAGAAATTGAAAATTTTTCAAATTAAAATTTTTCAGCACCAACATTGCGAGGCCTGAGTTCGTTCAACCGAAAAATCTGGAAAACACATATCAATTGCTAGAGCAAGTTTTGTGCACCACTTCGCAAGTTTTCTGCACCTCAACTAAGATATATATCCACCAGTAAATAGTGCGTATGCCAGGTACTAGAATTCATATAGAAAAATAACATCGTATACGGCAATAGTTACAGCAATCATTAGTACAGATTTTGTGTTGTTGTGTGCAGGGCCGGCGCTAGCAATTTTGCCGCCTTGGGCGGTGCTTTCACATGCCGCCCCTTTAATCCGCAAATCATATTTTGACAAATAACGTTCAAGTGTCATTTAAAAACATGTATAAAATGGAAAAGTAAACAAAAAAAAAAAACTACCTTTCTGGAATGCTCACGTAATATTTAAACGAATCTATACTGACACAATATTCAGTATGCTCGATTTCGCTGTATATCTGTAATATAGAGCAGCGCATACAGAAAATAAAATTTTAAAAATATACTTTAATCATGACTAAGAATTTTAATTTTTAGGCTTATTTTATATCAAAAGGCGTTTTCAACAGAGTATGGAGCAAGAACATAATACAGTAAATCAGATATTATGGTAAATGTAAGTGATTAGCTTAAGCCTTATAATGTACTAAAACACAATAGACATATTACATAAATTTAACATACCTTAATTGAAAGAAACTTTTCTTGCTTTGATATGAGCAAATTCCTTTATCACATCGCGTAGTCCAATGTTTTAGCCAATTTGTGTTCTATTGATATCGTCGCTAGACCACTCAAGCGTGTTTCAGACATAGAAGAGTGTAGATAGTTTCTAATAAACTTAAGTTTCCAAAAACTTCTTTCTCCACTTGCCACTGTTACAGGCAAGATTAACAAAATTCTACGTGCAATACTAACATTGGGAGCAAAGTCATGTTCCTTAATTAATTTTTTTTTTTTTTTTTTTTTTGTGAACTTTCACAGGCTTAATTATAGTGGATAACACTTTCAGTTTGTCTTTCAAATCACTGGTGTTAATATCTTTCAATTCTTCGTGTGTTAAAATGGTGGTAAGTTTAGTACACTTTTCAGACAAAAAGTTCAGGTGGTAGGCTATATCTTTACGATTCTTATATCGCAAAGAAAATTGAAATACTCGCTGTGATGTTTAAGTTGCTCAAATCTTTCTCTTAAAAGCTAACACAATCACTTCTAGAACTTTGTAATAAAAATTGATCTTGTATCTTGTTTGTGGATGTTTTCAGTAGCTTCATCCTCTGCCTCGTACTGAAACTGTCTCTTCTTTCGACTTCGAGCTTGCACTGTATTACGTATCAGTGGATCACCCGTATCTAATGCTGATGCCAAGTCCATCGTATCAACTAAGTAAGATTTAAACTTTGCATAATTTCTGCTTCTCTCAAAGTACCCAGATATACAGTATAACCTCGTTAACACGAACTCGCTTAAGCCGAACACTCGGTTAGGACGAACAAATTTTCGGTCCCGGCATCGCTGTACGTTATCATATAGGAAGTTTTATCGGTTAACACGAATTTCGGTTAGCACGAATTACGAACTAATTTTTAGTCCCTTGAGTCAGTAAAGGTTTTGATTTAACACGAACTTTCAATCCTTTTTTTTTTTAGATCATTTTTCTTATTTCAGATTTCACTCCAGATCAGTTTTTGTCTGGGGTACTTGTCTACAGTATTTATAGAGACGAAAATTGCCTTGTAAATAAGATAAAAACCAGAAACAGGTATCTTTCCTCTTATGAGGTGTTGATTCTGTCCTTCGTCAAGCGCTGAACATGCAGGTGCTTGGCAATCGAGCTGGTGACAGCTCGAGACAAAACATCTTCTCTCCCCTGTAACTCCAAACTGGTGACAGCAATCATAAATACCTTTCCGTTATTAGCGATACTCACCCTGCTAGCGGAGTTATCAATTCTATAACTTGACCTGGATTTTCTGCGTGGAAACTTTTTTTTTTTAAATCTTCGAAGATAGGATAATAAACTTACTGTAGTGTTTTCACTTTTCAGGGGATGGTACCGAGACCGAAGCTAGTCTCGATCTCGATCTTAACTCGAATTTGAGACCGAGGAGTGCTTTTCGAAATCGAGACGAGACCGAAACTCTCAGTCTCGTCTCGATACAATTCTGTGGATGGTATCAAGACCGAGACTACCATCTCTATGACATACATAATATACTGTAGTGGTATGTATAGTCTGTATACTGTAGTGCGTATGTATGGAGAAAATGTATTCGAATAATAAAATTTGGGTCCCCGGTTAACACGAATTCTTTTAACACGAACTCCTGATTTTTCAGTCCCTTGGAATTCGTGTTAACGAGGGTTTACTGTATTTTCAAGAAATCCTACTGCATCCAACACATGAGAATCAATGCTTTAAAGTCATATCAGACAACGAGTGAGTAAAGGAAAGAAAAGTAACTCAGCTGGTTTGCTATACACAGAGCATCGTGGACGACCATTCTATCGGTTCTATTGTCATTACTTATTTGAAGTAAGGCATCATAAACTTCCTATATTTGATAACTGAGTCAGAGCATCAATTCGGCTCTCCCACCTTGTGGTGGATAATGATTTTAAAGTGAGACTACTAATATGTTCCTTTAGTATGGCCTAACGTTGAACTGACGCAGAAAAAAAAGTCATAAACTTTTTTTAGCTATACAAAAAATGAAACATTTCTCAAGAAATAATACGCTGTACGATTTACTATATTCGGAATGAACAATTTGTAAATTGGTCAAAAACTCGCTATTAGAACCTAAATGTCTCTAGATGCTACAGGCTAGAACGGCCTGTCTCAAGTGGGAGTGTACCTTTTGCATACTTGGAGCGGAGCGTTGGAACATTATTGAATAGAAAAAAATATAAAAAGACACCGTGATAATCTTATGCACTCTAGCTCAAAATCCTATCTACACTGCTGCAAGGGAAATATTGAACGAGATACCTGTGGCTAGTAGTTTGATAATTGAAAACGAGGAGGAATGCTCTGAATTTCCTGAGAGAGTATTTTCTTGAATGTGAGTGAAGTAAGTTCAATTACATTCTCAGGTTAACACAATCTTATTTTTCCATGTGAGCCTATTACGAAGCATTATATTTTGATAGTATTCTTTTCTTTTTTCAAATTTTGCCGCCCATTAGACTTGCCGCTCTGGGCGGTGGCACGGCTCGACCCTCTCTCGCGCCGGCCCTGGTTGTGTGAACAATCTCGAGTTTTATTCACTCGAGAGATGGTTCACAAAACAAGTCTAAAATATGTACAAGACTGTTCCTTAATCTTTGTCTATCAGCACCGGCCTCCAATTCCGATCAATCGTGATATTATTATGTCAGGACCAGAAGTAGTGCTCTCAAACGGGTCGGGTTGACCCGACCCGACCCGTGACCCGACCCGACCCGAGTCGGGTCGGGTCAGTTCGGGTCGGGTTACGGGTCTGGTCGGGTCAGGTCAGCTCGGGTCGGGTTGTCGGGTCGGGTCAGTCGGGTCAGCTCGGGTCGGGTTATCGGGTCGGGTCACTCGGGTCGGGTTGTCGGGTCGGGTCAGTCGGGTCAGCTCGGGTCGGGTTATCGGGTCGGGTCACTCGGGTCGGGTTGTCGGGTCGGGTCAGTCGGGTCAGCTCGGGTCGGGTTGTCGGGTCGGGTTATCGGGTCGGGTCAATCGGGTCGGGTTATTCGGGTCGGGTTGTCGGGTCGGGTCAATCGGGTCAACTCGGGTCGGGTTATCGGGTCGGGTCACTCGGGTCGGGTTATCGGGTCGGGTCAGTCGGGTCGGGTTGTCGGGTCAGTCGGGTCGGGTTGTCGGGTCGGGTCAGTCGGGTCAGTTCACTTTGGTCAACTAAGTTTAGGTTGAGCTTAAACTCGGCTGGAGTCGAAAACTGCTGTTTTACACTACCTGCGTAATAAAAAATAGCAATTTTCAATTGATTTTAAAGAACCCATAAATGTATTTTGAACACTTTCAGCTAGTGTTTCTATGGTAAATGCTTGTTTTTGTACTTGTGTGTAATTTAATTTTTAAATGTGGAAGATTGATTTTACCAATCGACTGTAATATTAATATCTACGCCAATATGGAGTCTGGATTTAGAACAAAACTAAAAGTTGTTTAAGCAAGGCCAAAAGAAAGATTGGATATGGACGACCAAGCCCAAGCAGGGCCGCGGTAGCTCAGTGGTAGAGAATTCATCTCTGGTGCATGGTGTCCATGGTTCGATCCCAGCTTGTGTTAAGTAGGCTTTGTGGTGGAGAAACGCCGTGTAGTGGGTTTTCTCGGGGTTCTCCTGTTTCCTCCCACTTTCTTCATTCCACCATTTCATTCATTTCTCATGGTCACCATATCCCTTAGCCTCGAAGCAGAATCGAGGGACCTTAAACTCAGGAGTGTAGCTAAGGGGGGGGGCATCGGGTCCAGGCCCCCCAAATGGTTTCCTGACCCCCCCAAATGACCAGCTTTAAAAACATCATAGTAAAATTATCTCGCTTCCTTCATTTAAAAGTAACAAAGTTATTGACAATTAATAATATACGGTAAAATAGTATAGAGAAATTTTGTTTTTCCATACCGATCGAAAAATAGGATACATTTTTGTGACAGCAGATTACGCAATTTACTGCGATTTATATTTGACAGTTTAAAGACAAACATTTTAACAAGATATTATAAATACAGCCATACAACAATGGTACTAAACTGATTTGTAAGTACATTATATTTTTATATGCTTTAACAAGTATTTTAAAAGACAGAGAATGGAAAATTTGGTGAGAAACAATGTTTTTATTCAGTTTGGATTTCATTCGCTCTCTTTTATTTCTACTCAGTGTAATAAAATAATTGTTTTTTTTTTTTTGTCACGAATAATAAATAAATATTTTTGTAAGGAAACTATAAAGAAATTAAGTGAAATTTAAAGAAAATCAATCTTGTGTACATAGGTTCTGTATACAAGGTCTTAAATTTAAATAAAAAGGTAACCAAGAAAAGTTTTGTTGCTTTTTCACCCACCACCTTCGAACATCGATACGTCACCTAACCTGGAAGATCAAAAATAGTCCCCATCAACATCGACGACCTTCTGAAAACGTTCCTGAAGGCCATGGAATTCATCGCGGTAGAAGTTGGTGGTCCGTGAAACGAAGAAGGTATCAGGTGCATTTTGGACTTTTACTAGGGATTTGAATTGGGGCCTCTAAGGTGATTGTCCAAAGAATGGAACAGGTAATAATCGGACGGTGCAATACCCGGGGAATATAGTGGTTGCAATATTGTTTCCCATCCAAGGCGGAGAATGGTGTCCTGAGTCATCCTAGCCACGTGGGACTTAGCGTTGTTCCGTAAACCAGGACCCATTTGCAATTCAGAAGTGATGGCTCCAGAGTTTTGAGTTTTTGTTGAGCACAGCTCAACTGCTGACACTACACAGTTGCATTGATACTCTGACCAGCTGGTAGCAGTTCCCGATGCACGATGCACCAAACACACAGAAGGACCTTCTTCTGGTACAGTGCTGGTTTCGGCTGTTTTGAAATTGGTTCATGGGATGCTAACCAATGATGACGGCGCCGTGGAGCTTCGTATAGGACCCACTTTTTAGCACATGTCAACGCCCTGTCCAGAAATGGCTCCGAAATATTAAATAAACCCATGCGACTGCCGCGTTGCCTTCTGGCCCGGGGTCAAAACATGTGAGACCCAACTTGTAGTGCTTCCCAACTTGATGGATGTGCTGCCGAATGGTTTCTCCACACACTGAATTGTAGTCCCAGTTCCTCTTTGTACGTACATGTGTTGGTCTTCTGGCATGTGGTGTTTTCGGGTGTTTGGTCATCGTCCTTAAACTTGTTAAACCATCGCTGCACTGTCCGCGTCGTCACGACACCCTCAACAAGGGCCTGGCATATTTTCTGTCCCGCTACAGCGGCGTTTGATCTCCATTTGAACTCGTTCAGCATACATGCTCTTATGACGCTCTGTGGATGTCCCATGTTCCCTCTGTCTTTACGCAAGTTCACTGTGTATCTGAATTGCCACAACCAGGTAGTATGTTGGATATACCCACACCAACAACTGACGTTCGCCTTATCTCCACTCGCATTCAACTCACGGTGTGAGGTCCAATTGAACACAGACCTCCACGAAAAGGGACAGAACTTTCTGGTTATTTTTATAGTTATGCACAAAAGTATAGCGTTTGGTCCCGGGCAGTAGTTCTTGATTAAGCATAATAAAAATTATCTTGAATATAATTTATGGATAATAATAATAATAATAATAATAATAATAATAATAATAATAATAATAATAATAATAATAATAATAATAATAATACAGTAATAATAATAATAATAATAATAATAATAGTAATAATAAATAAGATAAAATAGTGTTTTTAGTTTTCCAGAAGGAAACCAAAATTTTCCTTTCTTTTAGGCCTGAAAAACACTAGCAGCAACACATTTTTTGCTTTGTACATTGTAGCCGCCCCCCCTCAAAAACGACGGGCCCTTCCTACACGAACCTGCTGGCTACACCCCTGCTTAAAGTGAATATTTCATTTTATTTCACCAAGCCCAAGGACATCGATACAAGAACAAGATAAAGATTGGACATGCAAGACGAATTGCATAGTAATCTTGCTCTTGGCCTTGTTTTGGTGATCACCAAGTAGCGATGAGCGTATTTTCTAGCTTTCCGTATAGTATGAAATACCATAATCAAAATCACACTTGGTCTTCATTTGTACCGATGAGGTGAGCATTCTTGGCTCTTGTATAGCATGAAAGATCACCAAGACTACGAAATGCAGGACCAAGACTTGACTGCAAGACAAAGAATAAGACGCAGTATTGATGACCAAGACCTAGGGAGCGAATTGTTTGAATTTCATTTGTTGGGCTGAAAGTGATGAAATAAAATTAGTACTTTATAATTAAATATCAACCTGTATTTCGTCACATAGAACTAAAGAAAAAAATAAAATAAAAATAAATAAATAAATAAATAAAACAAAAATAAAAATAAATTTCTCCCACGTCGGACATTGGTATCAGTTATAAAAAGAAATAACCAAACCTCAAAAGTGCCAAATATTCATTAAGATGCATATACAAATCCCTGCTTGATCTAGCTAGTGGTTAACGTGTAAGACTTCGGTACACGTGGTCCGGGTTCAATTCCCAATGGGAGTGCATTTTGGTGTTCACCAGTGTTGTGACCATAGTGCTCTCAAACGGATCGGGTTGACCCGACCCGACCCGTGACCCGACCCGACCCGACTCGGATCGGGTCAGCTCGGGTCGGGTTACGGGTCGGGTCGGGTCAGGTCAACTCGGGTCGGGTTGTCGGGTCGGGTCAGTCGGGTCAGCTCGGGTCGGGTTATCGGGTCGGGTCACTCGGGTCGGGTTATCGGGTCGGGTCAGTCGGGTCAGGTCGGGTCGGGTTGTCGGGTCGGGTTATTCGGGTCGGGTTGTCGGGTCGGGTCAATCGGGTCAGCTCGGGTCGGGTTGTCGGGTCGGGTTATTCGGGTCGGGTTGTCGGGTCGGGTCAATCGGGTCAACTCGGGTCGGGTTATCGGGTCGGGTCACTCGGGTCGGGTTATCGGGTCGGGTCAGTCGGGTCAGATCGGGTCGGGTTGTCGGGTCGGGTCAATCAGGTCGGATCACGGTTCGGGTCAGTCGGGTCGGGTCGGGTCATCGGGTCGGGTCAGTCAATTCGGGTCACGGGTCGGGTCGGGTCGGTCTTCAACCCGACCCGACCCGACCCGTTGAGAGCACTAACCAGAAGCTACTGTAAACTTACTAAAGCAGAACTCCAAGTGATTGTGAATTTCGGTAAGTCCTGTAAGGATCTTTTGAGCGTATAAAAAAGGATGTGGAACTGTATCTTCATTAAAATACAATTAAGAGGCAACAGCGGGATCTGTAATATACTTAGTTAGTTGGACTTGAATTCAGCACCAATGGTATATGAGACGAGGACTTACGTCTTAATGCGGGATCCGAAACTGGGAAGTTCCCACAGGGAATTGTAATATACTTTTTGATTATTTAATTGTTATAATTATTTTAAATGAAATTGCTCCAATTTTCAATTAAAATCATTATACGTTAATGTATAAAACCTTGTACGCACTATATGTTTTTAAGTGCATATACCGTATATGTTATTTGTTTTTTTATTTCACATATCTTCTTATTTTTCCACTCAAAATTGTAAAATATTACCTTTTTTCTTCTGACAAATCTAATAATCCTAAAGAAAACATACCAGTACAATGAACAGGACAGCAACTGGAATTAATATATCGGTTGGGTTAATTAAGTACTTAGAGGGGAATGAAGAGTTCGAAACAGTAAACGTTCTGCATTATGAAATGTGTAAAACATGAGAATAGCCAGGTTTGGTATTAGACGCTATGATTCGTTTAAAAAAAATGCAAGATGTAAGGAGTTTGGAACAGTTAGTTTAATGTCACAGGGAGGGGGGGGGGGGTCACAAAACGTGTTGCGAATATTGAACAAGAGATGCTACAAAAACGGGGAAATTAGGATAAACAGATTGAGTTTAGGAGAAAAAAAATGTGTGCAAGTAATGTCGTTGTTTCATTTAGGAACGATTTGTTGAACGAAAGATTTATGTAATAATATTTTTATTTTTTTTAAAAAAAAAATAATATAATCCTTATGAACTTTACATGGGACCACAAAGAAAGAATACTTTTCCAAGCAATAAAAGGATTATCAAAATCGATGCACCTCTTTCGAAGTTCTTAATGATCATACAAACAATTATTTATCAACTCTGTCAGTCTCTAAGGAGTTTCATGGTTCAGCTCCGGATGCTGTTGTTAGATCCTTAGGAAATTTACAAGGAAAAAAATACTCTCAAACAAGAAAAGAATAATGGAAATCGATCCATCTATGTCGAAGTTATGTGTAAATATACGCATATTAGAGTCGATTGTTTATATCTTTCATACTACAATCAATAAAGTGTTTTACGGTTTAGCTCCAAGGACTACACTGAAAAAATTCGTTATCCGGACAGCAGTATATTGTATAAATATACGGAATCCGTATGTTTACTACGGAAATCTGTAAAGAACACAAATTATTAATATGCTAATACGCACTGCCTTTTTCTCCGCTTATATGTTACATCATGTCGCTGCAGGATGTCTGACATCTAACAATCTTCCGTATTTTACATACGTATACAAATGTTTCATACGTCAGCTATATGTTATATACGTGCATCTGAATCTGAGATCCTCACCGCCTATATACAGTTCTTTCGTTCGTACGGAAAGTACGTTTATTTGGAGCACTTATACGGAAAGCACGTATAAAAGATACGTCTTCGGCTATACATTTGCTACAGGATGTTACTTACGACTGTATCATACATTAAGTCCAAATACTACAGGATTTACACTTGTAACCTACGTTTTTATATGTGCCACATACTTTTTTCTCTGTGTATCATTATAGTCTGATGAAATCTATGAGGCCTCCGGTAAGCTATGCTCTTTCAAACAGAAAAGAATAATTAAGATCGGTGCACCTATGTCGAAGTCATATGTGAACATAATATATATGAACAGGTCGAATTGACGATCTCTTCCTTTCTCTCAAGTCGGTTGAAAAGGAAAGGAAATACGTATATATTAATAATTCATTTAGAAAAGCCTTTGGCTGTCAATTAGTACATTTTTGTGCGAATACTGAAGAAGATTAGGATGTGAAATCGCTGAAAGCTTATAAGAAACATATATGCTACACATGGTTATCAAAATAGGAAACCGCCAGTAGTTTGCAACACGTAAGATGTGTGAGACTGTAAGGCGGAGGATGCGTGTGCAACGCCTGGTCGTTGTTGTTAGTGCCGTAGATTATAGTCTGTAGTATATCAGGCGGAGTACAACGGACAAGTATGTTGAAGCGAGCAGACGGTGGTGATGCAAAATGAGGTACCTCTCTGAGTTTCAAAGAGGCCTAATTTTGAATACGCGGTTAGTTGGTGTAAGTGTATCTAAAGTGGCCAGTTTGTTAGATATGTAGGAAGAAACGGTGTCCAAATTTATGATAACCTTCAGAACATACGACAAAACAGTATCGGCAGAAACTAATGGTGGATGGAAGAGAATCCACCTTGACGGACGTCGCCGAGCTTTGAATAGGATTGCTACCAAGGATTGTAAAGCGAAAGCGACAAAAGTAACTGCAGAACTCAATCAGTACCTGGAAAAGCCTATTTCGACAGTTCGAATCGGGTACGAGTCTAACAATCTGAACATTCGCAGTCGGGTGCAATTTTCAAACCTCTGATCATCGACAGCAACTCTTTAGCTCAAAGAAAATAGAGCCGTGAACGTGTATAGTGGACTATCTATGATTGGAAATCCGTACTATGGTCTGACAAACTCTCTTTCATCTTATAATGCAGTCAAATTACCAAAAAGTAAGGAACAAATTAGTAACAACCTGAAACATGATACAAAAGTTGGGAATGGTGTTCTAAACAACATACTAAAATTCCCCTGAAATCCCACGTGATCTTCGCCGCCATATTGGAAAATGGTCGCTGGAAGTGTCAAATGAAGAATACCCAGATAAAAATAACAATATCTTCGCTATGAATGAACATAAAGAGATAAACTTGGTGCCCTTTTATAGAACATAGATAACAATATTTTTTATAGAGAAACAATTTTTCATAAAGCTCATACTTTTAGAAATATTTAGCTCTAAATTCTAAAATTCCGAAATACGGTCAAACTGATTTAAAATTTTATTGAACTTAGGAAGTAATTATTAACAGTTAAAATTTGGCATAGATATTGGTAAAGATTATTTAAATGACATACTAAAATCCCACAACTTCTTCGTTCACCATATTGGAAAATGTCCAAATGTCCGAAGTAATTAAATATTTTTCAAATGAAATACAAAATCTGGATCGGGCTAAATATTTGAGAAACTGTAAATACAGTCGATCCGAAGTCAATTGCGATCAATCGTGGTGGGAGGGGCGAAACATTATGAAGTATTTAAGGTTGTCGTCCGCCTTCTTGGTGGCCGCCATCTTGGAATCAATTTCTTTATTTTAAATGGCAATATGCTCGTGTGACATATTAAACAACATCCTCGTTCGAAGAAAAACCCAACGGTAAGGTTATTTTTCCAAACCCTGCAATGATTTTGAAGTTGTGAATAGATTTAGGATATGTTATGTGTGAAATGCTGGGAAATGTGCGAAGTTTCGAATTGAAGGATAAAGTAAAAACAAACTTTTTAACATCTCACATTACGTATTCTTTAATAACTAGGAAAAGAGAGAGCTGACACACATAAGACAGTTACAATCACATGACATATTCAACATGTCCACCGTTCTGTTCTATGTGCATATCCTTAACCGTGCTACCCAGTGCTTGTGCACTTTGCGAAGCATAGTTGGTAATATTGGATCACAGGCCGTAATGATTCTTCTTTTCAGGTAGCCAATGTCATTAATTTTACACTGGTAGACAATAGCTTTAAAGTGGCCCCAAAGGTAGAAATCTAAAGGAGTTAGGTCGGGGAACCTTGCTAACCACTCAACCATTGATTGTGTGCATATTTTAGGTGGTAACGTTCATCCACGATCTAAATGTCGTTTACGGCGTACAATGACAGTGAGTCAAACCGCAGGTATAACGGCATGATTTTATAAAGGTCGTGAAGAACTACAACACCTCCTCTGGTTTGCTTACTCCCCAGATCACAACTTTATCTCACTTGTGGTCAGTTCTGCGTTCAAACTCTGGAGCAGAAATCATTTTCCTTCCTTATACATGGAGCTGAGTGTGCACTACAAGAGGAATGACACAATATTAGTCTAGAACAGTGGTCCTCAATTTAATTCTTATCACGACCCCCTTCTTATCACATCCTCTTGCCAGTGACCCCCTTATAATTTCTGGTTTGTAATAAGCGTGTGTGGAATTTTTAATATACCTATTGTGGAGATCCCACGATAGCCATCTACAGTATTTCTATAATGGTAGAATCAATTTCTTACATATAGTGGATACAATAACTTCCGTAAAAGTGAATGGATTAAAACCAAATTTGGTCAGTTCATTCATCTTCCGCTTATCTTCGCGACCCTTCTAGGGATCGCAACCCCCAGGTTGAAAACCCCTGATCTAGAACTATTAATGGCTTACGCAGGTTGTTCCTATAAGAATATTTGGGAGGACATAATTTTTCATTGAAAATGGTATTACCAAATTAAAGAATGAGAATTTCGGAGGAGAAGGGTACGTTTGGGGTGAAAATTTTGCGGGAAGAATGGTAAATTTGGAGTTTGTGTCCAAGCCTTTGAAGGAGGAGATGGGCACTTTAGGTCTTAATACGGTTGTCTCTATTTCACGAGCAAATTTTTATATCGCGTAAAACTACATATAGCACGTTCAGTGCACAAGGGAATTAACTTCATCTTTTGGTCATTTTGGACATACAGTACTTCATCTTTAAGATCTTTATATGTAGATCCTTCGAGAGCTTAAAAGATTCATATCCTATAAAATACGAAGCTCCTTCGTGGCTATATAATTAGCGAATGCGTCTTGCTTTCGGGAGATTTGGATTCGATTCCCGGTGGAGGCTCATGCGATTCGGGTTCCACATTAAACTGGAGGTCAAAGTCTTGTATGTCTTGAAAAGGACATTAAGCTCTAATCTATTCATCCATCTTGTACTTAAAAAAAAAAAAATCAATATCAACATTTCCATGTGCTTAAGCGCACCGTACAAACTTTCTCTCTTTTTCTTACAACATTTATAGTTGAACTTCATTCTCTTGTGTTCCGAACGTCCCATATTCCTTTGCCACAAGAACTGACCATATTCTTTATATTAATCTACGTTGGAAATTATATTGAAAATTTCTTGGAAAAACATTTTTTTTTTTCTGCAATCGACATGTAACAGTCTGATTAACATAAATTTCTTCGTGTATTGAACTGGACAACATATATACACACATCAAATATAGTCTATTCAAATGTGGACTATTCAAATGTAGTCTATATGAATATGTATTTTGAAGTGTAGGAACACCTGTTTAACTTAAAATCAAAATGAGGTTTGTAAATACAATTTACGGTTTGTTAAATCTTCAGAAGAAGAATATCCACCAAATTTGCTGTAGAAGTAATTAAGGTCACTTTCCCTTCTTGAGAAATGAGCATCGTGGCTGTAAAGAGACTAAAAATTACCAGCCCTGTTTTGTTTCATTTTGAATAAATTCATTTGTGTTTTCGTTCTGGAATTTGCTCAAGCACAAAGTATTATACTAAGCATAAATGGTCCTATACTGAAACAAAAGGGAGCAGAAAGAACCACATGAAGTGTCGATCTT
The DNA here is from genome assembly GCF_964235325.1 of Thermobia domestica. NCBI lineage: Eukaryota > Metazoa > Arthropoda > Insecta > Zygentoma > Lepismatidae > Thermobia > Thermobia domestica. The sequence continues at coordinate 210,675,103 of NC_137457.1, read as the reverse complement.
CATAAGTGTTGCTCATGCCTGAATGGTTAATTAATGTTTGGTCTCTTTGATAGTACCGTTTTAAATGTGTTTATAATTAAATTTGTTGTGCTGTAAAAGCATATGTACGTAACTAATATAATACATACATATATTATATGAATTTTTGCCTTGTTACGATATGGGGCATGTACCTGCAAAAATATTGAACAGATCATAAACATCCGTATAGAACTATACATTGAAACTTCCATCACTTTCTCAATTGCCCACTGGTTGGAACGAGGGAAATATGTGCGTATAGTTTCGGGTTCAACGCTTGATGGGAATATATTTTGTTTGGTTCTCATTAAAATCTCGACGTTTTACATTCACTGTTGATAAGATATGTCAAATTCCGAAAAGCAAATCAAATCTCCAAACTTGAAAAAACAATTATACAACTGGAAATGAGAAATGTTAAATATGTTCAGTATATCTGAAAAACATCAACAAAAACAATCTTGGGCAGCGGTTGCTCAGTGTTAGAGTGTTCACCTCTGGAGCATGGGGTCCTTGGTTCGATCCCAGCTCGCGCCAAATGAACTTTGTGGTGGACAAACACCGTGTGTGTGGGTTTTCTCGGGGTTCTCCAGTTTCCTACACTTTCTTTATTCCACTATTTCATCCATTTCTCATCATCACCGTCTCCTTTAGCCTATCCGGCATAACCCTGGAACGTAAAACTTCATTTCATTTTTTTAAAAAAATATATTACTATTATTTTACTTGTGGTTTGGAATTTCTCGGTTGTATAACTTGCCTAAACTGAAATACATGAGAAATGTAATATAATATGTTCTGTCAGGTTCCTATTTCCCAAAATTCCAGATACCCACATTATATGGTGAAGAGAGTACCCATAGGCATTATTCTTCAGCATGGATCGAATAATATCGTTCAACTTTGTTAATGTTCTGTAATAACTATATCTGAGCAACCTGAAACTTGCAGAAATTCTCTATAAATCTGAAAGAATTAAAAACTTTTATACTTTTCGTAAATTGTCCTATTGGAACCACTTGTTTTATTTTATTCATCGCTTGTTCATTCGATATGTGTAGCATATCGAAAGAGTTGAGTTGAGTTGATTTTAGTTTAGCGTCCCTTTCAGCAGCGAGGCTATATGAGACGTGGACCTACTGATTAACGTGGAATCCGAACCACATGAGCTCCCGCCGGGAATCGAACCCGGGTCTCCCACGCCAAAGGCGCGTACGCTAACCGCTTAGCCACGGAGGAGCTCCATATCGAAAGAATACGTGATGAATAGAATTGAAATTAGTGCTACCATAGTACACCAATATCTCGAAGTTACAAATAATATTTTTAATAACCAAGATAATAACATCTATTTGCACTCAAAATACTACGTAAAATATTAAAGCACTATGACAATTGATCAAGGTTGCACCATTTTGAATTATAGCTTTGTCATACAATAACAATATTTTACATGATAAAATTTTATAATGTTCATTGTTGATTGTTAAATTACTTGAAAAAAATAAATTGTACTCATCAAAACTTTTATCAATGTATCTAGAACCTTTTTTTACATTGTTACTTTTTAACAATTATTCTTAATTTTTGTAAATACGTTAAGATTTCCTTCTACTTCTCATTGAGACAACACAGAATTACTTGTTATAGGATTATCGCATATTTGTGTTAACACGAAGTGGTTACATATACAGCCAATTAGTTCTATATAATCTTTAAATTTAAAAGAAAGAAGCATTTTAATCTGTAATAATAAATTGTCTTTTTTTAAATAAAAAAAAAAGTATGAGTAAATAGGTTACTCCGGATCTGCATTTTTCATTTCAACTCAGATATTTGGTTCATATCATATTATAGACTTCATTTACTATAGACCTGACGATAATTTGGTTGGACGCCTTTTGAATTTGAAGCCAAAAGCTTGTGGGCCGCGTTGCAACTGCAACTATATGAAGAAATGTAAACATTTACATGTTTATTTATTTTTCAAATGAATCAAATTCTAGATGAAGCCATGAAGTTTGAAATGATTTACACATTGACTTAAAGAAAAAAAAATCGAAGTTAAATGCTACAAAGTTAGCGTATTTTAAAAAAATGTTTTAAAATGAGGTACAGTATATATTAGGTGGAGCGAACAAAATTCGGCTTTGACGTCTGGTTGAAAACTCAACAATATAACTATGGATCACACACTATAACTAAGGTCGCACGTTAGGGATTACAAACTCAGTACACGCCCAACAAACAGGCTGGGACATCCAGTTAGTCAGCACTATGTGCAACTGAGTCAAATGAAAGCACATGGAGAACACACAGTTGCCGGTGATTTTTTGTTTACAAATTCAAACTAGGAACTGACAGCAAACCGAAAAAAGTAAGTACATTTCGTCCTGAAATGGCGAATAAACGCACCAATTGCCGTTGGTTTGTCAAATGGCGTTCCATGAAAGCAGCGATGCGCACGAGACGAGATAGAATTTTTCTGACAAAATTCGAGTCGAGACACAGCTCTTCCAACAGAGAAATATACGCTCTTCGAATCGAGACATCACTTTTACAGCACATTTTTGAGGCGAGACAGCTCAAATCTTGTCTCGTGCGCATCCCTAGGTGAAACAGCATTGCAAAGTTAGCCGCGTGTGCATTGATCAACATAATGCTCGGTTGAGGTTCGCGCCAATGAAGACGAGCTATGCTTACAGTATACCACTGTCGTTCAGTTCTCCATGCAGTCCGTAAAGTTAAAAAAAAAAAAAAAAAAAAAAAAGTTGGGCTCGTGGGTTCCACATGAGTTATCACGGCCAACAAGAATTGTCATATGGAGGTTCTCTGAGTGTAAGAAATAAACGGGAAACTTTCCTGTATCGGATTGCACTTCAGATGAAAATATATCTATTATGACAATCGTAAACGGTCAGGACGATGATGGGATCGTCACCAACGTCCAGGATGGTTTCCTGAACCACTCCTCCACCTACAGAAGGCGTTGCTGGTATAGTGGTCTATGGTGGGAGTGGTCCATCATGTCCTTCTGAAGGCAGGTGAAACCATCAATGCAGATCGTTACAATGCTGAACTCCATGAAATGTCCCGCAAACTTGAAATCAGGTATCCATCAACGGTCAACCGATATGACGTCCTCATTATGCCTGACAATGCTGTTGCGCAAAGGACGATAAAGGCTCTTCATGAGTTGCAATATGAAACCTTTCCTCATCCACCATATTCTCCCTATATGTTTCCTATTGATCACCACCGCTTCCTGTATCTCGATCACTTCTGATGATCAGGCAGCGAAACATGCAGCTAAAGACTTCTCACCTGAGACACCAGATCTCTTTCGCCACGGAATCCAATCGTTGGTTGCTGAGAGAAGGTAAAAGTATGTGGTTGTAGGCGGCGTCTATTTTGATTAACCAAATATTTTAGTTTTCATTTGTCTGATCTTTCGAAATGACGCACCGGGGGTGGACATTTCATTCACTTCAACCTAATGTTAGTTGATAGACCTCATCGAGACGAAAATTATATGAATGAATATACAATACTTGCATTTTAGTAAATTCTTGGTGAACAATACATATGAAGATATCCGTACTTTTAACAGGTTTCTCACTTAATTTTCTTTCTCAGTAATTCCTCAATGTATCCTAATGAAGCATGCACAATAGACACAGTATTTTGTATGATTTACGTCTGAATGTTACAATAACCAACACAGACTAACAGTTCCATGTTTAACACGATCCACTTCTCATACTTCGGAACATGATCTTTGGCTTCTTTGACTTGACCCGAAAACTATGGATTCGACACTAATATCGGCCATTTTGGGTCCCTACTCCCTCTCTCCTAAGTTACACCGTCAAAGTAAAATGACAGAAACCATTCCAGCCCGAACCTCATCTATGTTGAAAATTTGATCGAGATCGGTCAGGTGGTTTAAGAGTTATGAAGTCACAAACGTAGTCATTTTCATTTTTATTTATTTTTATATCTCCCCCTCCCCTCCCCTAAGTTTCACCGTCAAACTGAAATCATAAAAACTATCCCAGGCCCGAACCTCATCTATGTAGCAAATCCGACCTGACAACTCTCTACCCTCAGGAAAAGTTCACCATAAAGCACGAGAGACGAGACTTACAAAATTTCATGAATGGGGGTTGACGACCGGAACCTTCGCGTTCTATTGGGTGTTGAAATCGGTAGATCTACGTCAAGCTTTACGACTCCTTGCGAGCACAATAGCACTTTGTTTTGTGTCATGTTGTTACATTCATATATATATATATATATATATATATATATATATATATATATATATATATATATATATAATGTGTGTGTGTGTGTGTGTAAAGTATTCCTGGTAGTTTGAAGTATTGAAGAGTTTTAAACCATTTTAAAATATTATTTTTCTGTGACTACGGACTGAAACAAAGTTTGCATGCATTTCCATATAGAAAATACGATTTAACTATCATTATGTAAGTTCTAGATGCCTATTCGATTGTAATATAGAAGTTTACTTGATGTAATTAAGTATATGACGATCATCAAATTTTAAATTGAATTCCCTGTACAGAGAGCATAACAATAACAGCAACGAAAGCTGTCAGTGATTAATCAGAAAAGAAATTCCAGGCTTTTTTTTTTTTTTTTTTTTGTGGCAGATAGACATATTATATTAGACCTTTAGAGCACAAGGGAATTAAATCCAATTACGGAAATTGTGAGAAGAAGAGACATGAAGATTGTGTTGTACGCTTAATTATAAATGAAATGAAATCTTTGAGTTTTACGTCCCATGGTTATGCCGGCTAGGCTAAAGGAGACGGTGATTATGAAAAACGAATGAAATGGTGGAATGAAGAAAGTAGAAGGAAACGGGAAAACCTCGAGAAAACCCACGCACACGGTGTTTGTCCACCACAAAGTTCATTTGGCGGGAGCAGTATTTGAATCCGGGACCCCATGCACTAGAGATGAACTACCACTGAAATAGGGATCTACCAGTGAGCCACTGCGGCTCCTAAGCTTAATTATATGAAAAATTAATATTGTCATATTATAAGATTTATTTACAATATCTGAACAGAAATTCTTTGCTCTGAAAGGAACTTCAGATAGAGACCTTAAAGGTGTAAAATGCCTTAAATGACCAAAGTTGACTCTTGATTTCCTTGTGCATTCAGTACGCCATATGGAACTTCCGGTATCTAGAATGCATTTTTCTTTATTATTATTATTATTATTATTATTATTATTATTATTATTATTAGTAGTAGTAGTAGTAGTAGTAGTAGTAGTAGTAGTAGTAGTAGTAGTAGTAGTAGTAGTAGTAGAAGTAGTAGTAGTAGTAGTAGTAGTAGTAGTAGTAGTAGTAGTAAATAATTTCTTGCAGAATATGGAATAAGGTTATTCAAATATCATGTCTGCCTTCATCAATACCTAAATACAGCATTGGTTTCCTTTCCTCCTTTCCCAGAAATATTTCTTTTTTTAAAATTATGGTATCTGTAGGAGTTTTTACGTATCTCTTCAATATATATATAAAAAGAATCACATGAAGAGAGCCTATAAGGAAGCCGACCTAGACAATTATGGTTATTTCCATCGTTCAAGGTCCACCGAGCAGGTAAAGAAGAGGCAGATGGATCCATGTTTCTCGTCGCTCCTATACATTACCCTCTTTGCTAAAACACTCTCACCTAGAAGCGAACTAGACCATACAAAGAACGTGATCTGGACTGTGAAGCCTCTCTCAGCTGATATTTCAAAAGTGTCTGCAGATTCTCCTGCTAATTTATCAAAAGAGAGAAAAAAGAAATATAACTGAAGAAGAAGAAGTTAATGTTTCGTCGTCTTCTTCTTCTTAAAGGAAAGCAAAGTAGGAATTTGTTTCATGTAGGTCGGAATTCCGGTTTTTTGCTTTTCCACTATGTGTACGCACCATGTCGACTGTTATCGCTATTATATCTGTAATTCTGTTACGCTCTTGTTTAGTTTTTCCTTTTTCTTTTTTCCTCTTCATTTTATGGGTGTAGTACAAAACCATTTTTGTTTACTCTCAGAGAAAATGGAGTATGAAATTATTGTTGTTAAAGAGCTTCAGTTATTTTCATCCTTGATGCAAACACTTGTCAGTTGAATTTTCATAAGCATGTTATCTAAGTTAATTGCATTATTTAAATATGTAGTTATTTCTTTTATGAGATCCAGTATTCCCTAGCAGAAAAGGAAAGAAGTAAGAAAAAGAGAATGAAATAGTATTAATAAGAAGTATTGGGATACTCGTGGTTAAGGATGTATGACATAATATTTAAGCATTTTAATACCAAATAGAATAACAGAAAATCTTATTTAAAAAGTCGGAATCCACATTAAAAGTATTGAACTTCACAGTTTTTCTACGCAACAGCTAAAAAATAAATAATGTAGAAATCATTGGTGTTCAAAATTTAAGATGAATGAATAGGGTAATTGTAGAGTATGTATGAAAGATATAATGTTTATTGTTTCCTCCTGTCAATGGATGATCGAATCAAATGTTACGAAGATAGCTGTTTGTACTACACGATAGAAAACATTCTTTTGCTCTAGAAGCATCCCAGTATCCCCTTCTTTTTCTTTCTTATTATGTTTGTTGCAGGTTAACAATATAATTTAATTTTTAAAAATGAAATAATTTGTTTTCGGTTTAACATCCCATGATTATGCCTGTTAGTAAGGCAGCTAAATGATGAAGGAAAAATTTGTGGAGTGAGAATGTGGGAGGACACGGGAGAAAACCCACAAACACGATGCTGTCCACCACAAACTTACTTGACCGAGGGTCAAACCAAGGACTCCACGCACCACAGTTAGGCGCTCTACCACTAAGCCACCCTGCCCCCTACAATTTAATAAAGATTATGCTACTAGCAAAAAGTGCCCACGCTTCTATACAATTCCAATACCACTTTTTACACTAATTTTAATATACTGAATCCAATGAAACTATTTTAAAACTAATCCGTTCATGGGATCACGAGAAAAATGACCTCAAAATTGGAGTATTTGAAATAACGCTTATGTCAATGGTAAATGTGGTTCTGTGCTCATGGACAGATAAGTTTTTTTTAAAAAAAAAAAAAAAAGTTTCATTAGATTCAGCGTCTTCTCATTGGTATAAAAAGTGCAATTAGAAATATATTGAAGTATGGACACCTTTACATTGGCATAAGCATTACCTCAAAGGTCCCATCTATGAGGTCATTTTCTCCATGACTCCAGGGATGCATACATTTAAAAATAGTTTCATTGGATTCAGCATTCTTAAATTAGTATAAAAGTCGGACTTAAAAATTTATTCAAGTGTGATCGTAAGATGTGACGTTTTACTAGAGATGTGATCGCAAGTCCTTTGTAACTGATTTAGATAGGCCTATTTTCAGAAGCATAGCTCTTTCCTGTTTCTATTATTGAGGAGATAACCTGCTAGGATGAGAAGTGTATCTATACAAAACTAGAATGTCACGTTGCTTAACTCTTTTTCCTCTTGGTTGCCCTATGCGTAACTATCAGTATGTAGAATCACCGTCAACGAAGAACTTAATTTTTAAGCATTACTCTTCTGATTAATAGGAGATATTTAAGGGTTTTGATGGATTAACTGAGTTGAGTTGAGTTGAATTTCAGTTTAGCGTCCCTTTCAGCAGCGAGGCTATGTGAGACGTGGAGCTACTGATTAACATGGAATCCGAACCACATGAGCTCCCGCCGGGAATCAAACCCGGGTCTCCCGCGCCAAAAGCGTGTACGCTAACCGCTTAGCCACGGACGAGCTTAGGTTTAATTGAGGTACAATACGGAACATGAGTCTTTTCATATTCATTTCAATATTCTGGCAACATCGTGTCTATGGGTTTTCTCGCGGTATTCCGTTTCCTCCCACATTCACATTCCACCGATTATTTCATTATCATTCACTTGCGTTTATCATTCGTCTCCCTTAGCTTACACGGTATAATCGTGGGATGTTACACTGGAAGATTTCATTTTTCCTATTAGGCTGAATTGTTAGCACACGCGGTCGGTGTAAATGGTCACTGGTTTTGTTCCCGGTGAAAATATAATTTTCTGATGCTAACCCAGCATCATGAGGCAATTGGAGAGCTACCTGAATTAACAGATGTCGGACTCCGGTTCACAAAGCCAGAAATAATGACGACTGGGGATCGATATACTGATTACGCATCATCCAATTGAATGTATGCCATCTGGTTGGTTATAGTCTTTCATGTATTGTTGTGCCAGTGAGTTTAGACTTTCTTTCTATCTGTTAGTTAATTCATCAGCATTTCAATACTTTATAACTAAAACCGAGGAGGCACAATGGCTAAGTGGTAGATCACTCTTGTGTGGTACGAGGAATCTCTGGTTCGATGCTAGGCCATTTAAGTTTGTTATGGACAACATAGTGTCCGTGGATCTCCCGTTTCATTTCATAAATTCATTTCACAATAATTCAATTGCATTAATCACCCGTCTCCTTTAGCCTACAGCAAAATAACTGTGGAACAGACAGACGGACGTAAAACTGAAAGGTTTCATTTCATTTAAAGAAAACTGAAAAAAGGTATGTTCTTTATATCTACCTGTCGTACTATTGCCATAGTTGCCTTAACTCCGTGTACTGAAATAAAATACAAAATTTCGTGTCGTAAGAGTCCATCAAGAGCTCAAACCGGCCATTGGAAGGGACGCAAGGTCTGTGCATCTGTTTCCAATGCCATGTTTTTTACTTTCTCAGCCCAGTTCATATAATGCTAGATAATGCTACATAATACTTAGTTTATCGTATAAGTCTGTGTGTTCCTTCGCCATGATAATTATAGCTCTCTTCATGATGTTTTCTCGCTACTCCATTGGTAGTTCAGATTCTACATGCAGCAGTAGGTCTCGTCTCATATCGTCGGTATTGAAGAGGGAAGTTAAACTTCAATCAGTCAAAAAGGATACGAATAGATATACAGTCTTGTTCAAAAACTCCTGGACACCTATTTTTATTTAGAGGTTCCATATTCTTATTCATAGGTAAAATTCAATCAAACAAATAGAAATATTCTTTGCCAATAGAGACTTTTATTTAGAGTTGAAACATTAACATTTTCTACGTATGGTTGAAAGAAAATAGTTGTTTAAAGAAAGGTGTATTGTCAGTTTTTTTTTTTAACAAGACTATACATAATGGTTATTCTGGTATCTGCTTCCTAGCCCTTAAAGGAGTTTCACAGAACAATTCAGTCTTGGAAATATCTGATTTGAATTGACCAATATTTTTGTCAATAAGCTATAGAAGTGTCGGTTTAGGTTCGGAAGTCCAATCAGTACAAACTAGTGTCAAGCCAGAAGTCACTTCAGTCTAGCATTTTAAATTCAAATATTTTGAAAGAACATAACGAAATATTGGAATCCTGGACACTTGAAGAAGTCCTTCGGGATGTAAAATTTAGATGTCAAAGTAAACAACGGATATGTTCGTGGAAACCCGGCTACAAGATAATCGTGGTTCAGAAAACTTTTTTTTTTTCAGTTGATCCTTCTTACCACATGACTTTACCTGCAAGATTTGAGTGCGATTTTTTTTTTTTTTTTTTTTTTTTAATAAATACAATGGGTTGCCACAATGCAAGTGTAATTCTACAGTTTTAGATGGGCACACACACACTCAGTTTTGTAAAGAAAGAAAAAAAACTTGGCAACAATATTCTTAAACTGTATTCTTTTGGCTTGCAGATTTTAAAGAGCAACAAGATTAACATTTTTTTTTTTAATTTACTTTTTACGTGTCTTTCAGAGGAGAGAGAGAAGTTTATTCTTTGAACAACACACGTACATTTTTGCAGTGTTTTAATCTCGATTATTTCATTATAAATAATTATATAATTTTTGTTCTAGGTAAAAATAACAGTAATATGCACAGATATTTACCCTTGTTCATATATGAGAGTTTGTATATATGTATGTGTGTGTGTGAATGAATGTGCAAAACACTTCACTTGCTGAAACAAGTAGGTTTTTTGTTGGAAAGTTACGTAATTTTTGTGCCGTTAACGTGCAGGAATGTTTCTTTCCGCTATGCGAAACGCCATCAACAAGGTATTTACGACATAGACGTTTATACTGTCTGAGCCTTTACTGCATGTAATTCCTCTCCTTGCCTGCTGAATGAAAGAATGCCAAAAGAGGTTTGACCAGGTACGAACGAGGAGACTCGTCTCGCTTAAAGATTATTCGTTCTGATTCACGAGCAAAAGAGGAAATTGGATCTTTGGGTCACACTGCTATTTTAAAGGAAAAGAAAAAACACGAGACTCGTCGTCCTTGCTACGAAAGTAATGTGAATACCTGCGAACCCGTTAGAATCCTTTCTCCAGCAGTAACGAGTTCCTCCATCCGTAAGTGCTTCAGGCATTGCAAAGGAACATTTACACGATAGTTCAAAAGGCCAACGCACTTTGCAAACGACGCGTGCTCTCCGAAAAGGTCATGAGATGCTGGAAGGGTCAGTGTTTCCAGCTAGTTCTCTCAGAGGTCTTTCAGTTCTTTCCTTTAAGCATTAATAAAAATACAGACCATGAAGCCCCATGTAAATGATTGGTTAGCAAACGTCCTTTGGAGCGCATAGTTTCGGTAGAAGGCAGCACTTTGGGTGTTGATTCAGAATCATGAAGCAACTGATGAGTGTTTGAATTAAAAAGAGTCAAAATTTAGTCCAGAACTCCACAAATGATGGCTATAAGTTTCTGATAATATACGAAGTTTTTGATTATTTCCTAGTGTTTCAACTATTGTGTCACGAAACTCTTACTATTACTATACTCTCATTTCTATACTCTGCAGTAGAAAATTGCATTTTCTTCTTCTTCCTCAAATAATTTAGATATTGTACCGGTAATATTGTATCATGCTGGTAGGAAGTGAACAAATTTCAAAGCATTTTACTTTCCTATTATGCTGATATAGCATATTGGGAACAGAAAAATTATTATTATTCAGAATTTCCTTAAATTTCTTCTAAATAGTACACTGCTTGTATGAAACTGTCCAAATATCATATTATTGTAAAAATTACTCCCAAAGTTTTGCCATTAATTCAAGGATAGCGGTGATTTCTGTTCCAACGAGTGTTACTTTTTCATATTTATTTAGACAGTACTTACTGCCTTCTGTAGTTGGTGATTCTCGGTGCTGACCTGCATAATTGAATAGGCGTTTGTTATCATCAATATTCACAATGTCATCTGAACATATACAATTGTACAGGTAACTTTTTTTTTTCGAAAATTAACAGTTATATATATATATATATATATATATATATATATATATATATATATATATATATATATATATATATATATTCAAAATGTGTTGCCGAGGCTTAGTAGATCATACTAGTTTTGCGGGGGGGAATAGTTCAGGTGGAAATTGATAACATAAAATTCTGCAGGAGAAGATATTCATCACATGCACTACTCAATTACTTTGTTGATGTTAACGTTTGTTCCAGTGTGCAGGTTATTGTTAGCTAAATAAGGAGAAGTTGCATGTAGGCTAGTTCTGTTTTAACTGATGAAAGTATGTATCATAGTTTATGAATTTTCAGCCAGAATATGAGTTCTAACAAAATCAAATACTTCCAACTTTTTGCTGTAAAAAATGTACTAAAGACCATATGTGTTGTCTGGTTCGCTCCTACGCAACTGCCGAAACACAATAGTGGGCCAGAAATACGCTATTCCTTTCAACTCAATAACAAATGTTCAGTTACATATGAAAAATCGAAGTTAAGGAACGAAAGACATTTTGAAGTTCAAAAATCAGAATTGTGTGTTTGTATTACAATTAAGTGTATAATTAATTCATAACTAAATATGCTCGTAACGGAGCCTGTCCCTAATGAAAACCTACGCTTAGTGGAAAATATTTGCTATGATATTAATTATCATTCAAAATTTCACACAATACGGCGAAACTAAATACATGGAAACTCACTGTGATCGTAATCCTGCAAATTATGGAAACGTTATGATATCAGATAATACTTTCGATAAAGTGAACACTTTCAAATATCTAGATCAACAACACAGACTAAACGTATTTGAGAACAAGATCCTGAGACTAATATTCGGACCCAAGAGGAACGGCAATGGGGAGTGGCGGATACTTCACAACGGGGAACTGCATACTTTATACGGCTTACCCAACATTGTTACGATCACTAGTCTAGGAGGCTCAGGTAGCCAGTCATATATTCAGAATGGAAGTAGGTAAGAGCACTTTCAAAATTTTAACTGAAATCCAATCTAAAAATATAATTAAGAAGACCTAGACGCAAATAAGAAAACACAAAGTAGAAATTGAATCCAGTTGGCTAAGGACGGAAGTCAGTGGAGAGCATTTGTGAATGGAACATTAAACCTCCATCTTCGATAGGACATATACACTTATATCCAAAATTAAAGTAGATAGCCTTTTTTGAATGGGACATTGATCCCTCGGGTTCCATAAGACATAGAGTTATCTTATTTCAGATAATTCTACAATGATGAAAGCGTGCAATGAAAACAATCCAAAAGATGAGACATATCAATATCTCATTGAACTGAACGAAATATTATTCATCAGAAAAAAGTCCTTATGTGTAGTTTTCTACAAAATTGACAAGAACATAGTTTTTATAGTGCAAAGAATAAATCATTCCTCGCCAATAAAAATAACCTAGAAAACAATCTAACTGATAAAATGTATCCCAATTAAGCCTTTCATTATGATGCTACACTGGTTAATGTGATATAATAACCTAAAACTATATTTAACTCTTAACTTTAGTCTTAAATACCCCTCCTTCAGTTAATGTTTTCAGAGTTGAGCATATTTCCTGTAAAACCTGCACTAGGCGGATTTTTTTCCAGTGCGGAAGCGTTATACCATTGTGTAAGTCTAATAGTTTATGTTAGCGCACCAGTTTCATTCCCAAATTTACTACTTATCAGTATATTTAGGAACTAGAATCCGTTGCAGTTGATAGGATATAATGAAATGAAAGGTACAGGCCATCACACTAAACTTTCTTGATCGCGTGGCCTGGGATCGAGGCGAGCGCCTTGGTCCCTCTTACCAGAGGTGAGTGTCTTACCACTGAGCCACCATGCATCCATTCTTCAATTGTAGTTAATATCTTTATATTACAAACTACTACTCGACTCGCGTTTTACGGTATTTCCATCTTTGCATGCATATTGCTATTTTATTGCTTTTGTTCGGTTGTTTTTATTTAATGAATTAGCAAATCTAATCCCAGTTCCTAAATACAATAATAAAACTACGCTGGAGTAAAACTTGATTTGTTCACAACTGTATTATGCAACGTTTTCCTGTATTTTTCAAGTTCAAAGCAATGGCGTAGGAAGGAGGTTGGGGTTTTAAACTCTCATGAATAAGATATGCAAAAATTAACGTTTACTTTATATATATCTATATCTATCTATCTATCTATCTATCTATATCTATATCTATATCTATCTATCTATCTATCTATCTATCTATCTATATATATATATATATATATATATATATATATATATATATATATATATATATATATATATATATATATATACACATCCCAAATTATTTGAACTTTAGAGCTTGAACCCCTTTCCTTGACGAACTTTTTACGATGCCACTGATTTCAACAATCTGTTTATGTCAGAAATAAAGCACGATAGCAAGGAATTTCGTTAAATACAGATATCTTTATATTTGCTGAATACCTATAAGCTTCAGAAATATAAATCTTGCTTAATTCTTTATCTCTTATCCGACTATGTGGATTTGTGTTAATCGTGTGAGAGAGAGCGAGAAAAAATGCACAAAGGAGGGCGCTGTTAAGACGAATAGTGTCAATTGGAAGAAAAAGAAAACTTCTACAAGTATTGACTACTTCCATATTACGAATAGTATGTTTACAAAGTATAAATATGATTCACAATGAAAAGTACAGCAATTGAACTTTAGTGAGCATTGTAATGCGCTGGAGGCAATAAAAATAAGCAGCCAAGCCTTTTTTGTGTAGGATGAAGTACAGCTCACGTGTTGTAGAAGCATCTGATGGTATTCACTTCTTTTTCCGTTATGAAGAAGTCACCCAAATTACATCATCAAAGTGAAAGTGAAATGTCTTATTCCTTATTACTACGCATCCTTGAATTTAGCCCATTATTACACATTCTGTGCCATTAAATTTCTTTAAATAACTAGGTTCATAATCTAATTTATGTGTGATAGATCAGGGATCGATTCCTACTTTATGTAAGATGGATCTAAACATTCATATATCTCCAAATCTATGACGACATAAAAAAATTTCGAATTCTTTTATTTCTCTTTCATATTCTGTGCATCCCTTAATTGTTGTAATCCAGGGTTTTTCAACTTGCGAGTCGCGAAGATAAGTGGAAGATGAATGAACTGACCAAATTTAGTTTTAATCCATTCGCTTTCAGGGAAGTTACTCTATCCATTATACACAAGATGTGGATTCTACTATTATAGAAAAAGATGGATATCGTGAGATCTCCGCAATAGATATATTAAAAATTCCACATAAGTTTATTACAAACCACAAATTATAAGAGGGGTCATTGGCTAGAGTTTGTGATAAAATTGGGTCGTGATGGGAATTTGTTTGAGAACCACTGCCGTAATCTATCGTGTACTCTGAAGAAAGAAATAAAAACCTTGACTGAATGCTGAAGTGAACGTTTTAGAGTTTGTGTAAATTTTATGTCGAACTAGTGCGTGCCAAACATTATGATTTGAAGCTACTGCTGTAGGATGTGAGAAAGAAATTTAACTTCAGAAATACCTCAACTTCAGAAAAATAAATATTAACGATTAAACCAAAATTCAGTCGAGGAAACCTAACGATTTTGATGAAATGGTCTCAATCTATATATCAGTTGCGTATACGAGATTTAGTTAAGCCTCCCTTAGAGGATGCTTGTTTGGGGAGGGAATGGGGCTATTTTCATAAAAATTGTAAATCTTATTGCTATTATTAAAATTCATGCTTTCTTTGAAATTTGAAAATAGAAGTTTTATATGATATTATTTACGATTATATATATATATATATATAGGGTGTTTAATAATTCATGGTCATAAATTAAACCGTAGATAGTACATGCCAAAACTAACAAAAAAGTCTTGGTAACCATGTGTCCGCAAACGCTTCGTAACGGAGATAGGGGCTTTCGAAAGTGTGGGAATATGAAGTTTGGAGACGAATATCTCAGAAAGTATGAATCGGACAGAGGGCGGTCCAATGAATGACTATCGAAGTCAGACATGCGCTATGCAGAAATGCATGGTTGATAACTCTGCAATGCGCGCGCAAGGGATTCCCCAAAGAAACGGAGGGATTCCCGGAAAATTGTCCAAGGAAAGGGGGCTCGAGATGAACATCGAGGGCGAGTCTATCCACCAGTAATGCATAAGTCGTGGTACCAGGTCGAAAGCTCGAAAAGATACAAACGATGCGCGAAAATGAATGGAATAGCCGAAAGGAGCACTGGTAGAACATGCAAGCCAGCTGGAAATACTGAATCTTGGTTGCAACAGACGTTGAGCTCACCTTGGGTGCATGATGTTACGGGTTCAAATCCGCTGAAGTGCCCACTGAATATAGTGGTTCTGATCTCAGATTTTCCAAATCGTAGGTCCCGTCCTTCGAAGCTCCTAAACTCGTTTAAAACAACAATAACTCAATCAATCGAGCGCCTGTAGGTTGTTCATTATTTGGTTCATCCCTTGTACGTATACGTAAAGAAAAAAAACTGTGCACGCAGTTATGTCAATCAGCTGGTAAACCAGGAAATATGGAATGGAAGAACACTACATTGTTTCGATTACAGACGTGAATTGGAAACACGCTTGCCTTTCCACGTTTGTTTGTTATGTTGCCTGAAGGGTTCTGCTACAGGTCTACATGCTTTCGTCGTACCGGAGTAGTCACTTCGGAGAATGATTCAGAGTGTAGAGGTTCGTTGTCTTCACTTGCTTTTCTCACCTACAGTGAATGTAGTAGTTCTGTGTGTTGAAGAGGCGTCAAACGCGCGTGGCTTTACAGTGTTGTGGATGTAATTACTTCATCGTATTGCGGGGAACAGTGCAATAGTTTCAGTAGTGTTGCAAAGCCACGGGGGTATTGTGCAGTGTTAATTAGTGCTCTTAGTGTGTTGCTAAATTATTGTTTACCTTGCCATTGATACAATGTAAAATAATATTGAGTATGCTGACATGCACTTTATGTACGGCAAAGCAAACGGGAATGCGGTAGAGGCCGTTAGGTTATATCGCAAGACTTTCCCTACGAGACAGCAACCAGACCGACGATCATTCCTCAGAATACATCAGCGGCTACGAGAACATGGGAGCTTTACACATTGTTCCAGGCCGGGAAGGCCAATGACAGTATGTACCCCTGAATTAGAAGAACGCGTACTACAGGCAGTGGACGAAAACCCAGGAACGAGCACAAGGCGTGTGGGACTTGCCGAACGCGTATCCAATGCTCTCGTATGGCACATTCTCAATGAACAGCAGTTGTACCTATAACATCTGCAACGTGTCCAACCTCTGCCATCCCACAGAGTTTCCGACGAGAATGCAGTTTTGTCAGTGGCTTCGCAGATAAATTACTGGCAATCCTCATTTCACTGATGACGTCCTATTTACTGATGAAGCACAATTCACCAGGAATGGCATGGTTAATTCTCATGTATAGGCCCCTAAGAATCCACATGCAATAGTGGAGTTAGGACATCAGCGTAGGTTTTCCTTAAATGTGTGGGTAGGACTCTTAGGTGATCAGCTCGTAAGACCATTCTTTCTTCCTAATGCATTAACTGCAGTCTCATATGTGGATTTTTTCTCCAACACGGTTTGCCGCTTCTACTTGAAGATATAAATCTCGATACACGTCAGCGACTGTGGTTTATGCATGATGGAGCGCCAGCACATCTCTTTAATCGTGTCAGAGAACATTTACATGCCCAATTCGGACGAAAGTGGATAGTTCCTATTGCTAGGCCACCGCGCTTCCCGGACTTAAATCCTTTAGATTTCTTTCTCTGGGTCCATGTGAAATCGCAAGTTTATTTTACCCCTGTTGCAAGATTAGAAGACCTTCGAGAAAGGGTGGAACAATGGTGCGGACATATTCAACAGGATGCCGACATGTTATCACGAGTACGTGGATCTTTGCGAAAACGGTACGAGCATGCATTCGCATGAATGGACGACACTTCCAACATTTACTTTAATGATAGAGGTACGTTAATTTCTCATGCATCTCTTCTGTGGTTACACATCTGGGTATTTACTATTTACCTTATGATTAATGCTCTACACATTACCAACATGACGAGTTCTGTTTATTGATATGGAGAAACACGACATGTCCATCATTTTTTGCTTGTTGTAATACACTTACGCGTTCAACATGCGGAATGTTTCAGATTCGCCTCCCATATACTCGAATGTTGTCATGCTTTTCCCATTGCAAACCAGTTTGCGGATATTCGTTCCGTTAACTGCTTAGCACATAATGCTTCATCAGAGCCTTGCATACTGTTTGATTTACCTAAGTGCTGCCACACTTGTACGTATGCATTAATTGTCGGAATTCTTCCTGGAGCAATTTTGAACGTACATCACCACACTTCGATTACCTCTCTCATTTCCTGCTGGTTATGCAACCTTAAACGACACGTAAACATTGTCCGCCATTTTGTATCGTTTCGAGCTTTCGACCTGGTACCACGACTTATGAATTACTGGTGGATAGACTCGCCCTCGATGTTCATCTCGAGCCTCCTTTCCTTAGACAATATTCCGGGAATCCCTCCGTTTCTTTGGGGAATCCCTTGCGCGCGCATTGCTGAGTTATCAACCATGCATTTCTGCATAGCGCATGTCTGACTTCGATAGTCATTCATTGGACCGCCCTCTGTCCGATTCATACTTTTTGAGATATTCGTCTCTAAACTTCATTTTCCCACACTTTCGACAGCCCCTATTTCCGTTACGAAGCGTTTGCGGACACATGTTTACTGAGACTTTTTGTTAGTTTTGGCATGTACTATCTACGGTTTAATTTATGACCATTACTTATTAAACACATATATATCATGCACCTCTAAAAATAGCAAAAGCCCAATCCTTTATTTCAAAGGAAGTTTTATCTAGTTAAACAGTGCACAACCTCGTTTTTTTTTTTTTTTTTTTTCCGGTTTCAACACTGTGTTACCGACACGGGAAGCAATTAATTTTTCATACACTTCAGGTGCAAAGCATTCTGAATTGTTTACACGCCAGACATAAATGATTTTTTAAAAAAAAAAGTTTCCTGCCGTTATGTAACTTATGACTTCTTACTAAATAGGGGCTGTATATTTTTGTTTAATAAAACCTACACTTGTCTCTTTTGCTTGAAATAACTTCCGACAAAAGGGATTTCCTTTCTTACTTCAAAGCCAAAGTAATGTATTTTCATTTGTAACTCTAGCTTTGCATTAGATCTGTAAACAAGAATGGAAAAAATTCAGTCCAGTTATTAGCGTTACTTGACTTGGGATATTTAAATTAAATATTACGTTAAGGGCATTCACTATACTTTCCATTACTTTTCTTTAAAACTTTGTGAGTAATTTAAAGATAATAAAAGTATTTTTATCAAATAATAGAAAGAAAAGTAGATAAAATGTTACTTAATAAACTAACAACTGATTCTATATCTTTTCATATAGGTTAGAAATCTTGGTGCATACGAATAATTGATGTCATAATTTTCATATAGAACATTATTATTCTAAAACCAACCTGGAAATAACTAGGGATCATCGATACGGTACCAGAGATGACTACTCAACTATAAATATCATGTCCCTATCATTAATTAGATATCCATAAATAACTTTGTGGTATTGATTCTGTAGAATAGAATAGAATAGAATAGAATAGAATAGAATATTTTTATTGTCGTTAAGTCTGTATACAGACAATAGACAACGTTAAATGCAGTTTTACAACTATGTTTTAATCCCTATTTCAATATACTCTTATCTTTTTCAAATTCCTTAATATTATAATATGGTACAGTAATTAACCAATCATACAGTTTGCTTTTAAAATGAGTGAGCGGTAACTTTTGGATGTCTATTGGTACCCTATTCATAAATTTTGTACCCTGTATTGCATAGCTATTTTTAATTTTCGTTAGCCTGCTGTATGATACATCAACTTGTTTAGCATATCTTGTGTTGTATGAATGAATATCCTGTCTACGTTTCACATCTGATATGTTTTATTTTACATAAACTAAAACTTTATATATATACAAATTTACAACAGTCATAATTTTCAACTTACAAAATAATGGTTTACAGTGTTCCTTGTATGATGCCCCACTGATTATTCTGATGACCTTTTTTTAGTAGTAACTGAACCTCATTTATGTAGTTACTACTCCCCCAAAACAATATTCCATATTCTAAGGTACTCTGAAAAAAAAGGCAAAATAGGCTGATCTTATATAGTTGTTTGGTACAATATCTCTTAAATTTCGTATTAAACTTATTGTTCTTGAAAGTTTTACACATACATATTCTACATGTGCCTTCCATGTTAACTGCCTGTCGAGAATAATGCCAAGAAATTTCACATTATTTGACATTTCCGGACATTCATTTAATGAAAATACTTGCTGAGTAGTCTTATCTTCATTGAGAAGAAATCCGTTTGTCTTGAACCATTCCTTAGTTTCTATAAAAGTTTTCTCATTCATTTGCATTAGATCTATAGAGTTATTGCTAGTGTTTAGAAAGGTTGTGTCATCAGCATAGAGAAAGGATTTAGCTGAGATATTTAGTGGTAGATCATTTATCATTAATGTAAACAATAGCGGCCCCAGTACAGAACCTTGGGGAACCCCATGTTTTATTTGAATACTATTAGATTTCATTTCATTAACACTAACAATCTGAGTACAACTTTCTAGGTATGTTTTAAAAAGTTCAGGCTCTCACCTTGAAAACCATAGCATTCCAATTTTCTTAACAATGTATAACGTTCTACACAGTCAAAAGCCTTACTTAGATCGCAAAAGGTAGCCAATGCAAAACCCTTGTTCTCAAATACTTCATGAATACATTTCACTAGATTGTCAATGACATCTATCGTTGAGTTACCGCTTCTGAATCCAAACTGTGAATTATTAAGCATTGTGTGTTCATTTAGATAATGATATGCCTGTTCCTTCGCCACCGTTTCAATAATTTTAGAGAATATGGGTACTAAAGATATTGGTCGATAGTTGGCTGGACATAATCTGTCTCCCTTTTTAAAGATTGGTATTACCTTACTTATTTTTAGAACATCTGGGAAAATCCCTTCACTTAAACATTTATTAATACAAAATGTAAGCGGCTCAGCAATATAGTTAATTACATTTTTAATGAACTTATTCGATATGTCATATATATCTTTGCTTTTTGATGGCTTAAATCTATTAACTATGCGTGTGATATCTTCCGGTGTTACCAATTTAAAATCAAATATGTGCGAGTATTTATTAAGTTTATTTTCATGGTTATCAGATCCTATTTTATTAATATTATTTTTCACTATATCTATAGAGTTTATAAAATATTTATTTAATTCATCAGGTGCAATATTCACTTTATCTATCGTATTACATTTTGCTACTTTATTTATTAATTTCCAAGCCATTTGACATTTATTGTGAGAGTTTTCGATGCTTATTTGGTTAATTTTCTTTTTCTCTTCTCTTACAGCCTTTTTATATCTTTTACGTGTAGTAGTATAATTTCTTTTATTACGCTCTGTCCTCTCATTTTTATATAAATTATAATAAGTCATTGCTTTCTTCTTCGTATCTGCTATACCTTAAAAGCAAGAAATTACTATACAACACAAAGATACGAATTCTCATATACTGTATAATACATAAAGGAATAATCAATAATGTGTTAAAGACAAAATTTTAAATGGATTTGATTGCTTGAATAATTGAGGTTCGTTATCTCCTTTCAGCATCGAAAGCATTTGAGACGGGACCTGCTGTTCAAAATGTTTCGGAACTAGTACTCGAATTGAGTATTCTGAATGGGCTATTTGGGTATTTCCATTTCTTAAATTATATTTTTCTCTAATGAAGAAAAGAAATTTACTTTTAATGAAGGAACTAAACAAACTAGTGTAACTCAGTGTCCTAGTACGCATGGACTAGGTCTGTAACTATTAAAGATATTTGACTTTCTAGGCAAACAAACTGTTCTTCTTTGTGATTATATGATTAGTATACGTGTCAATTGCGGAAGACTACAGATTCCTAGTGAGAGCTTGTGTGATTCTATTTCCACGTTCAGGTGTAGATCAACGATGTGTAAGGCATAGTACTGAAAAGAGTCGTTAAAGGTGATACTAACCAACCGCTAAAGTAAAAACAGGTATTGGTAGGAGTAATTTTGCAACTGAAAGGTTACGGGATTGAGGTTACCAAATATTTTTATTTGTTTATTAGGCTTCTATTTCGTATTTTATTCTAAGAGGATATACTTCATTAATTTTTTTCAGCCATATGCAGAATCGTTTTGAAATATGATTAGCGTCATACTAAAGGCCTGACTACTGCAGGAAACATACGTTAGTCGAACTCTTTAGTATGGCACTAATCACGCGTCAAAACGACTCTGCATAAGGCCCTTTATATTTAAGAGCTAAAATACCAGTTAATCTCACTACTCTAAAAGATCAAATCCAAAACTGTATGTACGTTACTCGCCTGATCGCGAAGTGGCAGATTTTTTTAAATGGAGAAAGTAAAAAAAAAATTAACCTCACCTTATCTCCCCATATACAGTATACTTACAATAAATACGGAAAATGCTTTATTATTTATTAGGCAAACAAGCAACTATCGATAATACTGTGAATCTCAATGTAGAGAAGATCCAAATCACCAAACGTTTCATCTGCTTATTAGGTTGTTGTTTCTTTGGTTACTTTCACGAGAACATACTTCAGTAAATTTTGCATAGTAATGGTTGAGCAGCAGGAAACAAAGATTACTAGCTTTCGTGGAAGAAAGTACTAAACAGAAATATCATAGTAAGCACCTAAATGCTAGTGTTAAAATAAATACATCTTTCCAAAATTACTTCGAATTATTTACGAAAAGATCTTTTGCTTGAGAAAGTATTAAGTTCATTTTGTTGATCATTTTGGTATAAAAACTGGAAATTTATCAGAATTACTGACTTGACCGTTGCTCAATCCTACAGCATTCCAGATTTTACTTTTATTTAAGATAAACAAATAGAGTTTTTTTTAAAGAATCAAAATTGCTATTTTTTTTTAAAAAAAAAAAAACTTCCCAATTCTTCTTATATTTGCAAATGAACATTTGTGCGTGTTTGGGTGAATATAGTTTCTGAAAGAATAAAAAAGAAAAGGAAAAAACTATAGCAGAAGGAAATTTCAATCACATGGTGCTTCCAAATCACATATATTTTTTTTTTTTTCTGAAGCAAACAAAGTCATAAATTTTAGCTAACTGGTTAGACTTCTAGTACTAAGCTACTGAACTTCCTTATATCTAATCTAATATAAGGAATTTATGCTGGAATACTTACATGATAATAAAATTTCACATGTACCAAGTTGGTTATGTTACGCCTGGAGATTTGAATAGCCTCCAGCAATCTATAAATTATTCTTTAATAAGCTACTACTTACATAACATTTCCTGAATCTCAGAGCAAACTACAACGATGAATAACAGCATTTCTTTCATTTCATAACAATTTACTTTCAATATTAAAAGTAATTACATATACCAAATATTCTATAATTTAGTATATGCATTTTTCAAGGTATTATACTGTACCGTTGTAGCCATAGGATATAAGCGCCGACATGAAATGTTATGTCAGTCTCCTAAACATTAATAAGTACAGTTATGTTATGTCTTGTTTTAGTTTTGTTATTTTTACTTTAGTTAATGAACCGAATTGTCAATATTACATGCAAATTTAATTTAACAAATTTGCACTTAGAACACAAATTGCATTAAACAAAGGTTCTATAAAATTCTTTAATGCGAGCTTAGAATTATTTAATTTAAATTCTTAAAGTTCTTGTATACTATTCTTTGTTTGTTCGCTTGGTTACTTGTAAAACAATTATCTTGAAAACAGGTCTAATGATATTCATAAAGTAGAGATGGTGGTGGCTGAGTGGTGTACAACGCTCACTTTTGGTCTGACGGGTTCCTTATTCCATCTCAGGCTCTGTAAATTTGTGGTAGACAATTTGGAGTCTCGAGGGTTCTTCTCACATTCTCATTCCATCAGTTCTGTCATAATTAGGTACTTTTGTTAATCATCTGTCTGCTTTAGCTAACGGCTCATAATTGTGGGAATGAAAATTATATATCTTTCACAGTAGCGTACGCAGGAATTTATTTCTGGAGTGGTCCAAACTCAATATGAGGGTATTTTATATTAAAATTCTTAAACTTGACCCTAAAATTAGGCTAAATTTACACAAAAGTCGAAATTTTGGGGGGTTCCCGACCCCCAGGACCCACCCCTGCGTACGTCCATGATCTTTCACTAATTTTATAGATACTCATGAAATCAAATGAATGTACTACCTTCTGCAGCTAGGAATAAATTTAGTTAAATTAATAGCGGTGTCTGTGAACAAAAAACTTCAGATCCAAATTGAAAGTGACTATGTTTGTGACTCTTAATGTCTTGAACCACCCGACCGATCTCGATCAAATTTTTGACATAGATGCAGCTCTGGCCTGGGGGTGCTTTTAGCTATTCACTTTGACGATAGAACTTAGGGGTGGGGGAGAAGAGGGAATTATAAAAAAATAAAACTTAACTCTTGAACCAAACGACCAATTTCGATCAAATTTTCAACATAGATGACATTCGTGCCTGGGATGGATTTTATCATTTCACTTTGACGGAACAACTTAGGAGATGGGAAGGAGGGGGAAATATACAAAAATCAATAAATATAAAAATAAAAGTGAGTTAATAATTCTTCAACCACCCGATCGATCTCAATCAAATTTTCAACATAGATGAAGTTCGAACCTGGGAAGTTTTTTATTACTTCATTTTGATGGTAGGACTTAAGGGAGGGGAAGGGAAAAGGGTAAATATATGAAAATTAATAAAACTTAATAACTCTTGAACCACCCGACCGATCTCGATCAAATTTTCAACATAGATAAGGTTCGGACCTGGGATATTTTCGTCATTCTATTTGACAGTACAATGTAGAGGAGGGGAAGGGGACACATGTAAAAAAATAAAAATAAAAGTGACTGTCTTTGTGACTCCATCACGCTTAATCAAATTATCAATATAGATGAGATTCGAACCTGGGGTGGTTTTTATCATATCCCTTTGACGGTAGAACGGAGGAGGGTTTGTGTGTGTGTCAATAAAACTTGATAAATCTTGAATCACTCGATCGATCTCGATCAAATTTTCAACATACATGACATTCGGTCCTCATATAATTTTTATCATGCTGTGCCCGCAACATGGAGAGGGGAGAGAGATATATAAAAATTACCGAAAATGACCAATATCAAAGAGCGCTTAAGTAATAGTAAAAACGGAACATATTACTATTTTTCCTTAATTTAACCCAGTGAAATCGGGGTGCGTCTTAGAATCGAGGACGTCTTAAATTCGAGTAATTATCGAGAAATTCGTAATTAAAGATATTATTAACGTGTTATTAAAACTATTATTTTGCTAGCCATAAATATTTTTAATTTTGTATCATATTCAATCATTCAGACAACAATGGTGTCCTGCGCTTGCGCAGGACGTTTGGGCTTGCTAGTAAATTTAGTTAAATTTCGTTTTGAAAAAAACTCTAAAGGAATGTTGTGAAATTCACCTAATAATTTTCGTGAAATTGAGTAAACCTAAGTTCTAAACCTAAATGTGGCACAAATTTATATGCATAATGTTTATCACTCATCTGCTTTCCCACTCTTACCAACCAAAGTGCTCTCTTCTAGGCATTAATGCGTTATTCAGAAATTTACAGGTAACCATGCAAGCTAAGAAATCTGATCAAGTTACTGATCTACACGTAACGCAGTGATGTTATTTTTTCAAAAAGTGGGCTTAACTTCATATTCTGGAATTTCAGTAGGCTTCCAAACTAGGGATTTAATAATAAATCGGAAGCTGTCGATCTACCAGTTTATATTTTGATAAAGGGATAAGATCTGAGGTGGAAGCTGTTCTTGGAACGCTGAATCGATATCGATAACTGCTTCCCGTTAATTCTTATAGCATTTGCTCTATGGAAATCAATAATGAAAGATGAAATTGGATGAATTGAAAGATGAATAGAGTTCCAATAGAGGAATATAAAGGCGAAGATGGAATCTATTTTTGAAACACTGAATCAATATCATAAACCAAATCTCGCTTTTGCTCTCTGGGGATTAATACTAAAACTAAAGATGGCTGTTTAAAATAGAGGGATAAAGTTGGACATAAAATTTATATCTGAAACACTGAATTCATATTGAAAATCATTTCTCACTATCTATTACCGTTTTCACAGTATGGAATCAATATTGAAAAACCACTAATTGAAGTAATTCCTACAACGTCCGAAATCGACAGGAGGATAACGGCTGAAGTTGTGGAATTTGTTCTTGGGACCTCCAATCCATATATTTCCGGTATTTTAAAAATTTATTATATTATGACGTAAGGAACAGAAGTTACTGTTTTGTTTTCTCTTTTATGTATATTTATAAATGGATGGAGATCATTTAGTGTAACTTCCATATCCATACAGTATTGTGTATATGATACGGAAAAAAGCAATTTTAAATTCTCACGATAAACTGCTCTGAACTCTTCATTAAAGTAACGGAAACTGGGGGAAGAGAAGTAAAATATAGTGCTTCAGCTAGTAATTAAGGTTATGTTTCTTTTCTTTCTTTCTTCTTTTTTTAAAGTCCATTCATTTGTGTTTCTCGTTCAGCGGGTGAATCTTCGCTTTCTCCTGTTTGTAAACCAATGTTTTTTCTTTTTCTTCAATTTCTGTGTCCCATCGCCGTTGTTTCTTCCTTTTCTTTTAATGAACAAGATTGTTTGGCGGCGGTTTGTTCCATGCTTTGAAGATTTTCCTTATGTGTATCTAAATTGGAATGATGTGCACTGAGCGTTACTGGTATGTTGTATGTATTTTAAAAAGAAAGAAAACTAAAGAACAAGATTTTTGCATAGCGATATCTCATATCTTTCTTGTCAATCTTCATTAATTATACTTTCTACGGCGGCCTTTATACATGTATCTTAGAGTCCAATGCTCCATTGTTTAAACATTTCCCACCTAAAAAGCAAGGTTTTTTACTATTTGTTTATATTAATCTTCGTATTACTTACTCAGCTGATGTTTTTAAAAATCGAAAAAATAAAACTTGGAACATAACATTTTAAAGTAATAATCGTAAATAAAAGGTACGAGCTACCGCACTAAATTTTCGCCCAAAGACAACTCACCTACCAAAATAAAATACCCCTTGTAGATTTTTTCCATAAGAAAATGTTTTTTGACATATATTAGAGTTGTTAATCAAATATTTATACATAAAATAATAAAATCGCGAATTCGTGTTACACAAAACTGGCAATGAATTTGCCCCCAGAGTAAACTATTCCTTGTGGACATTTCATAGAAATTATTTTTGTAACATTATAGAAATATTAATAAATCATTTACGGTATTTATGAGATACAAACGAAATCGCCTGACTGTATTTTTCTAGAAAGTAATCTTAAAAAAACTCATCCCAAGAATAAACTACTCCTTCTCGATTTTTCCCAGAGGAATTACTTATACCAAAGTATGAGGTTGTTATTGAAAAATTGATTTCTCAAAATAAACAAAATCGTCAGAGCTGTCTTTGAGAAAATTGAAAAAAAAAATCGAGGTGGTTTCATTAAACTACCTTTATTTTTAGAAATAGGGAGACAGTTAAAAAAAAATGGAGGATCACAAGAAAACCTTGGGCCTTATGCAGGGTCGTTTTGACGTATGATTAGCGTCATACTAAAGGCCTGACTACTACAGGAAACATATCATCGTATGAGAACCAGAGGAACACTTCGTAGGTTCGTAAACATTTTCGTAGGTTTACAGGAGAGAGGGGAAAAAAAGTTTTTTTTTTTCTTTCAAACAAATTTTGTTTTAATAAGATGATAAATACATTATTGCATAGCAGACAAGTCAGTGACAAAGTCAACTTCAATAACACTCAAATAACACCAAGTGGGACTTTCAGAATCATGTTCATAATCCAAGCAAACAAAAATTCCATTCTTGGAGTTACGTTCCTTTGGTTCTCATACGACGATATGTTAGTCGAACACTTTAGTATGACACTAATAACGCGTCAGAACGACTCTGCATAAGGTCCCTTAAGTTTAAAGTTTTGCCTCGATATTTTGAACAGTATGGTCTCTGGGTGAATATGTATCAGAACGAACGGACGATCAGATGGATAAATGTCGAGTTGAAAAATAACTTTTTCGGTATATATTTTGTATGGACCATGAAACGAGTAAATTCATTGAAATCTCGAATTCGATTTTCTTCATTCATTATTAATGAAACATATTCTTGTGAAATACAAAAAAAAAAAAAAAAAAAAAAAAGAGGGGGCTTAGTGGAAAAGAGGCGTATCCCACAAAATTTCTAAAATCGAGATATCTACAAATTTGGATACATGGAACTATCCTGTATATTGAGCAGAAGTTTTATGACTCGGTTCCGTATACTATGGATTCTATAAGCGTAGGACGAAAATGAGGAAATATTTGTGTCAAAAATGTTAGTGGAAAAATGACGTATCCCCTTTCAGCCGCAATTTTTGAGTGGAAAAATGGCGTATCTCACTTCCAACTATATTGTGAGTTTGTTGTGATATAATACTCTGTCATTGGTTATAAGTGTAGAAATCGGCGAAGCATCACTGCTGATACACGTTCCCGTTGAAAGCAATAATGGCCGCGCTGCGGGACGTTGAACGTAATTCCAGTGTGGAAAATTTGTCTGTTAAACCACGAAAGAGACAACGAAACAAAGACAAATGGAAGGATAGTGAACGTAAGAATAAGAAGAACGCAGAAAAGAGTTACGTTGGACGCACAGGTAAGGAAGTGCCAGATAAAATGCGAAAGGATGGGAGGTGTAAAACTGGGTGGTGTAGATATATGAATGATATCAATTCTCAAACCAAAGGTAATATTTTCATTTCGTTTTACAACATGCAAGATTTCAACACGCAAAATGCCTATCTGTTTGGCTAATCAGGAGGTCAGAATGTGAATGTGTGTGCATTAAAGACAAAAAAAAAAAAAAAAAAAAAAAAAAAAAAAGTGAATGTCTCCAGGCGCGCCAATACTTTTCATTATGTTCTTCGTCTGTCATCAGGAATGGAAGTTAATTTATGCAAGCAAGCATTCTACTATGCGCATGGTATCATTGAACGTAGACTACGTACGGCCCGTGGTGAATCGAGAACACATACGAATGATATGCCTGCCAAACCGTTGCATTCTTTCAAAGAAGAACGGCGAACACAACTGCCCCCATGCTATTTCGGAAGAAAAACTAGATACTGCCAGGAATCACGCTAGGTCGTTTCCAAAATACCGTTCTCATTACAGCAGAGCTGCAAACCCTGAACGTTCGTATGTAGTTTCGGTGCGTTCTGTGCAACAAATGTACGATTTGTATGTAGAACGATGTAAACAAAGGAAATTGGTCCAGTGAAATTACATACATATCGATATGTGTTCAATATTGAATTTAACATCGCATTTAAAATGTCAAGCACCGACATATGTAAAACTTGTGATTCGATGCTACACGTAGAACCTAGACCACCTAAATACATATATATATTAGTAAAGCCGAAGCAAACTATGTTCTTTATGTTTTTGTTTGTTAGTATAATAACATCTTAGTAATTATTTTTCATTTTTTTTTCTTTTTAGTTGGCAGTGCATCATTACAATTTTGAAAAATTTTACTGAATGAAAATTGGCACTCTTCCTTGTTAGCTTCCATAATAGAATCTTTAACTTGAATTGTTTCGATGCGATGTACACACTAACGCTCACTCACATGTTTTTTTTTTAGCCCGTTTCTTTAAAAAATCATCTGATGTTCATTGTCTACAAAACAGACAGGCTTCTTGAAAATTAAATCTTAGTACTTCTGATCTAAGGGTTATCGGCGTAGATGATGAAGTGCGTTGTGATAGCAATGCTTTGCTACTTCTTGCTTTTGTGTTAACTTTTCTACTCTTTTCATGAAGTGTAACACTTTTGAGTTCCTGTTTTTACTATACATGTAACACCATCACCGAGAAGTTTCTCACAGCATTTTTCAAAACATTTTTCAGCTAACATCTTGAACATAGATGATCTAATAGACCTGATTACTTATCCTTAGTCACACCTGCAATGAATGAAAAATATATTAATTTATATGATCTTGAAGCTTTGCTGGCGTCTACTATTAATCCAATGTTCTCGGGATTGCTGCCAGAGTGAGTTTTGCTGTGCTGAGCTTTCGTTACCATACAGCGGCAACATCTTCAGAGCTATATCATATAGCTCTGAAGATGTTGCCGCTGTATGGTAACGAAAGCTCAGCACAGCAAAACTCACTCTGGCAGCAATCCCGAGAACATTGGATTAATATTAATTTATATTTTATATAAGAAAAATCATTAAAACAAAATAGTATCAGAAAAATTTCGTTAAGGTTCTACTACAAAGCGATGCTGAAAGAAAAATGCTTATTTGCCACGCCTATAGCATCTAAACGGTGCATCATAGAGAAAAAAATGAAGAGAACATTTCTTGTAGAGAATTTAATGTCTTGCTCTAAAATGCTTTCCATGGGAGATATTTAGAAAAAAACTAATTTTTGGCACCATTTTTCCAAGATGGCGGCCAAATCCGGGGTGGTAGAGTGGCGCAAAATTAGTATGTTGTTACGGACTCTTATATAAAGAAAATAAAATTTGTTCCAGAAAAAATAATTACTCAGAAGATGTTATTATACTAACAAACAAAAACATAAAGAACATAGTTTGTTTCCGTGATACAGGGCATAAAATTCTCACGGATGCATGGTATAATCGTCAGAAGCGTAAGCATATAAACGAAGAGAAGTTGAGAATCATAATGACAGAACAAATAATTGCTGAAGATATCAGATCCCAGGTTACGAAACTGATGAATAGTCATCAGCAGATAATCTTTGAATGACGTTAATTTATTCATTCATGGGACCTTAAAATGCCTTCTCGATACTACTATCTTGAAAAACAAGACAGGGAATAGCACAAAATGGGAAAGAAAAAGTATAACAATTTCTCACGTCATTATTGCAGCAGCTACACCAAAATATCTTTCATCCTCATCGCAAGTAGGACCTGCGGTCATCGTAATCAAAAGTATGGTAGTAAGCATCTTCTTAATGTTCTCTCTTCGTTAGGACTGTGAGCACCATATGCTGAGGCAGTTTTCTTATAAGTTTCGGTTCTTCTGCACCCTGCATTTTTTGTTTGTTTATATAATAATATTTTCTGAGTAATTTTCTTTCAGTTCAGATCTTATTGCTTTATCAGTTGGTAGTGTATCATTATAATCTTGAAAAATTTCACTGAATGAAAATTGGCACACTTCCTTGTTAGCTTGAAGGTAGTTGAAAGCAAAAGCCATGGCATCTGAAACAACATTATCTTTTGGACGACCACGTTTCATTCCAGAGGAAATCTTGTAGAAGTTTTTCATGCGTGAAGAATGGTATCTGGCTTCAGCAACAACTAAATCATGAACACTGCCAATCCTAATACAGAAATCTCTCCTAACGGACACCTCTATAAAGCGGACACCTCTCTTAACGGACATATTTTGTAATCCCCAAACACTGTAATAGGAAAAAACATATTGGCAAACCTCTCTAAAGCGGACACTCTCTAGTACGGACACGGACAGTCTTTTCTGTCTTTTATAGGTATTATTTACCTCCGTATTACGGACACTTCCTCTAGAAATAAGTTGAAAAGTGTAGTAAAAATACATTTTTAGTAATTCATACATGTGTCGCCAAGAAAGCATTGTGACAACATTTTGCCCCCTCAACTGTATGCTCAGCAACTCAGACGAAGCATCTCTGTTTAACAACACTCCTATGTCCTTTGCTTGTATCCCACTCCCACCCAAGCTGTTTTAGACATAAAAGTGATTGACAGTTACCCGCTGTTAGAGATGACACATTATGCTACTGTCCCGTTGGAGTCTCTAACCAACCAGAAGACAAGTTTAGTACTTTTTGCCCTCAGGTATTATATTGTCTCTAAAAGGACACTTCAGGACTGCATTACACCACAAATTAAAGCGCCATACTAAAAACGAAGGAAGTACTGATAAGTGTAAAGTGCAGAGAACTATGACATGTTATTTCCATGTTGTGCCTCGAACATAGAGTATTGGATGACAGAGGATAATGCATGTATCATAATATTCGTAAATACGTGATTCATGCAAAAAAATATTTTTTTCGAATTGTATATTACCTTGTTCACTAATTTACATAACAAAATACTGAAACCTCTTGAAGGCGGACACCGCTTAAGGTTACTGTGCCCACCCCCTTGTCCGAGCACTTCGCCTTTTCGCCACCAGATGCTCACTTTTTAATTTAGCAATCACTGCTGGTACCTCTACTGGGAAGAACTAAAAGATCGTACCGCTCAGTTTAAATGTGTCCAGGATATCCACAATTGAAGTGGGCGGGGAGAGGAATCCAACAGTTTTTTTTTTTCCTTCGTGCACCTGCAGTCAGTCAGCAAGCCGTGTTGTTCAGCCGCAGGGCAAAATCTCAACCATTGACGGGTAACAGAAATCTTTTCTTTTTGCAGGTAGGAATAGAGTTTTTGTACGAAAAAAGTGAATTAGGTTGCAAAGAGCGTCATTCGCATCGCGTTGACAAATTTTCTTTCGTCCGTTTATCACATGAAGCTCTTTTCTTTTTTTTTTCGATTATTACCAGAATATGAGATAAAAAAACCTAAATGGTTCTTTGTATACAGAAAACAAACAATACCAATATTTTCTTACACATCAGTATTATATGATTTTTTTTTTCATGAAGTGTATGATGCTTGAAAAATGGACAGAATGAATTTTGATTTTTCTATTTGTCCCTATCCTTCTGAGTAGAGAGAATGCTGTGGCGCAACTAAAGGGCCTACAGGGCCCGCAACATTGAGAGGCCCAGAACAGAAAGAGGCCCATTTCAGTTTCGAAGTTAAACTTTATAATGTTAGGATGTTAAAAATTATGTGATGTTTGAACTATATATCATTTTTACCTGTGAAGACGGTAACACCTGAGCGATTATTTAGTAAATTAAATGCCAACAAAACTTATACTGACCAGCGAAAACATTATGACCACTCGCTACTTTTTGAAAGAAATCATCGGGCTGAGATAAGAGCTACAAGGTTTCAGAGAGGTACAAGGGAGGTTTCAGTGTACTAACTTCTTTGCCCCGGTCGTCATTTCTTTTGTCGGCTGCTTCCATAATAGAATCTTTAACTTGAATGGTTTCGACGCGATGTACACTCTCACGCTCGCTGAGTTTTTTACTCTGTATCTTTTAAAAATTCATCTGATGTACACTCATGTCCAAAATTATTGTCGCATATCTACAAATTATGTAGTTGTAGGATTATAATTTGATAACGAATTCGCCCAGTATTTCTTACTATGTTAGTATGTATACAATCGGCAAGTATAATATATAGTATATTAGCAGTCATATATGCAGTATATTTGCAAATCTATTGAATATCCTATCGATGTTCTTCTTAACCTGTCACCATTGAATGTTATACCTGTCAACGTCTGCCAGCCCTTTCCCATCTCCGTGTGATTTATGGGAAGGGAAGTAGCAAACTGTGACATCACAGATCATTCAGTTGGAAATAACTGTTATATACATATTATCCAATGTAATAAATCAACAATATTGATGCATATTATTTAACTTCTGATTATATCGTGTAGTAATTTTTTACTCTTTTTTTCCAGGTAAGTGAAATGATATACCATAATTGTGACCAGTTTGAAAGTTGAACGCGAAGTAAGTAACCTATCTTAAGTACATAACACTCTAATATATATATATATATATATATATATATATATATATATATATATATATATATATATATATATATCAATATTTTCTATAGCATAAAATATAGCATTATTTTCTTTGTAACTGCCTATTAATCCACTTCTTTTGTTTCTTACAAACGATAATAATAATAATAATAATGAAAATAGCAGTTTGTTTGGTGCAACTTTTACTACACTAGCTGTTAATGAATAACAGTTATTTAATATAGGTCAACACGGCATTGGTTCCATTTTCATTTAGTTGTTTATATATCAATGTCTTTTGATATTGGCTTTGGTTCAGCTGGATAGGTCATAATCGTCCAGTTAAAGAATGCAAGAGAAAGTAGAATATTAATTACTATAATATGTGGCAATCGCTGTAAGCATAGATTAGCATCTGCTATCAATTTATTATAGAAAGTAATTGATTTCTGAACGTAATGCCACTGATATCATACTTCGCTTTATATTAAAAACAATATCTGAATAAATTAACACAACTTCATTGCTTGCAATTTAGTAGGTGTACTGCAGGATACCGATGTAATTATCTAGAATACTAATATAAACTGCAATATTATTACTAACGTTCTATCACTTTCAAAAATCTTATAAACCTTATATTCGTACATTTTGAGTCGAATTTCAAGTGGTTCTCGGAGTCTACATACAGTACATTGCCAGGCCATATTAGAGATTATGAGTGTGTAATAATGGGGCTTAATGTGCTCATTCTAATACAGTTTCAAGCACCACATCCTGATAAAACATTTGTGTTCTAATCAGTAAATTTTCAAACCGCCATAAAGGGAAAGGTGGAAGGAAAGCGATGAGTAGGAAGAAGAGAATACAACTGATCGCTGATTTGAAAAATATAAGAAAATATTGAGAGTTAAAAGAGGAAGCTGAAGATTGGAAAACGTGGAATTAACATTTCCAGGCCCGAACCATATATATATACAGTACAACCCTTCAAATCCGAACCCCGGAAATCCAAAAACCCGGCAAATCCGAACACGTTCTCAGGAGAGAAAAAAAAATAACTACAGCTGGAAAATGAAAATAAAATAGATTTAATCACACAAATTTAGTTCTTTTAAGGTTTTAACATTTTTAGACTTAATGCTTATTAAAAATCATTATCTAATTATATTCTTACAAAAAGATAGTTATAGATATGCGACAATCATTTTGGACATGAGTGTACACCCGCCAGTCAAGGTCATTGCCCTTTCGACCACTGGGCCACCCTGTCTAACCTCAGTCGTTGTTTTACCACCAATTCAGTGACGAAATAAGTACGTAATATTATTTCCCGGGTAATCCGAACAGGCTTCAGCCCCAATTAGTTCGGATTTGAGGGGTTGTACTGTATATATATATCCCAAGACCTGTGCCGAAGAAAAAATGATCAACAAAGGCTGTTATTAATGCTGCAAACAATGGAAATCAACTACCGATTGCCTTTACACGTAACAATGGAAAGTTCGAATTCCTCTTCTCTTCGCACCTTCCGCTCAGAAGGACTCCCCCCTCACTTTGTGTTAAAAGACAGGCAAGGCTGGTTGTGCTTATTCGAAGATGCCAAAATCAAGAGTATGCAATATCAGAGAAATTCTCAACTAGAGATGCAAGGGCTCGGAAAAAAACCGGCTTTTTTGGAAAAAAAACTCGGTTTTTTCTGCTTCGCTTTTTTGCTTGGGAAATTTTGGGCTTTTTTGAAAATTCTGCTTTAAATTGATAAACCAGATTTTGTTTCGCTTCTCTACAACACAAAAAGTCATTTAATTAGTGGTTGATGCCGATAATAATATAAAACCTCGAAAATAAACCATTAATTTCGAAAAGATATTTCAAACAGTTTTACTTCTCAACATATTTACATTATGAATTCCAAAGGATTAACCAATGTATATAATAAGATTTTTTTTTAACCTCCTACATACAAAAGTAAGCAGGGTTGGCAAGAGCCATGGTTGTTTTTGAAAATGCCAAAAACCCGTTTTTTGGGGGGAGTTTAAACTAGGCTTTTTTGGTTTAAACCAAGTTTTTTTGGGTTTAGATATTTTGCTTTATGTACTTATATTACATATTGACAGAAATAAGTTTGTTTCGCCTTGGTGTTATTATGCAACAACGGGGTTATGCTGGAAGAGGTCACATAAGCTTAAAGAAGTCCGGTCAGTAGATTTCTTAAATTGAGAAACTCCCGCCCTAGCCATCGGGAAAATTCCGTCATTACTCTAAATGTAAAACAATAACGGAAAAAATCCTGTCATTGCTTTGCATGTAAAATTTTAAAGGTCAACGTATCATAATCAGTACGCTAAAACTGAGGTATTAAATTACAAATTTAGTGCGTACATATCATTGAAAGTACAATCCAAGCTAATGTTGGAAGCTACGTAGGCAATCGATAAATTTTGTCAATTTATATCAGTATATTTAAGCAACCTTGGCTTCTTTATAAAACAACAGGCATTCAGGAATGCAGAAATATACAATTTAGTTTCGTTTCGTATGTTCAGGTTTAACATCCTTACGTAATACCGAGGTTATCAAGGAGAAGACTTTCGCTTAAAGTGACATCCGAACCGCTACTTTGTTTACGCATGAAAGAA
This sequence comes from Thermobia domestica, assembly GCF_964235325.1. NCBI lineage: Eukaryota > Metazoa > Arthropoda > Insecta > Zygentoma > Lepismatidae > Thermobia > Thermobia domestica. The sequence continues at coordinate 210,639,054 of NC_137457.1, read as the reverse complement.
GGGTTGTGGTTCGACCGAGAATTGAACATGGGGCACCTTGATTAAAAGGTGAAAAGGAAATAAAACTAATGCAGATGGTTTGATGTATGGAAACGTCACCATGAAGTTCACACGATTCGCATTTTTCGTACCTTTTATTTTTTTTCGGTTTAAACCAGTTGTTTATTTAAAAAAAGAAGAAAAACAGCTGGTGTAAACCAGCCAACCCTAAAAGTAAATACTTCTTTTAAAAAAATACTCAAATAAGTAGCAAAATTCTATGTAGTATTTTTACTTCAAAATATTCCATACCCTCTTTCTGGAACAAAATAAAATTAAAATAAAACATAAGAAAAATACTTAGATTTATATGATACACTTAAAGGCTGCAAACCTAGAGCTTTTGGTTTTGTATATTCTTGAAATTCTAGAGTTTTATATAAGCACCATCACGGTTTATTCAGTCCTCAAGTTTTCTGTATTTTTAACAAGAGGGATTGAACATGAAGGGTGTGAGATAAGAACATGGTAACCCATAATTTTACTATTTTAAGAAATTAGAAATTTTCTGCTGCACAATCCATTTTGAAAGTCGGAAAGCTGATTTTTCACATAAGTCTATACATGAGGGATTAAACGAAGCGGTATGCGTTGCTGCCTATCTGATGCTGCGTAACTCAGCAATTGAAAATTTGTTAGTTACCATGTTCTTGGCTCACACCCTTCATATCATTATGGAACTCTCCCCACCCCACCAACACACACAAAAAAAGGACTACGGAATATATTTAAGTTAAGATAAATACAACTGCACAACAAACATGATTGACTGGAGCTTTTGCGCTTCTATCGAGAAGTCCGGAATTCAACTCAGCATTCGACCATTCTGACAAAACTTTTCTTCATTCCATCTATGAAGTAGAAATAGTGCGTGTACTGTGAGTTGGCTGACTTCATTTCTTATTGTTTTTAAATCGTTATTATTACTAATTACCAGCAGTGACGGTTTTGGGAGGGTTAGGGGGGGGGCGGTCTTTCGGACTGAAGCCTGTTCCCCAAAATTACGGAATGTCTAAACAAACGAAATATCTATTAGTTATGCCTTTACTCATAAACTTTAAGCTGTCGTCAAATAAAAATTACGAATGTTTAGAAAAACTAAACATTAGTAAGAAAAAAACCCTCCCAAAATAGTTTTCTAAATCAGCCACTGATTCTCAGTATAAAATGATCTTCAAGGTTGTATCCGGAAGATTATCGCTAAATATATAAACGAAACGAAATACAGTATTAGTTATGCCTGTACTCATAAACTTCAAGCTCCTCCCAAATAAGATTAGGAGATTTTAGAAAATGAAACAATCAGAGAAACCCGTCCCAAAGTACGTTTCTAAATCCGCTACTGATTATTTGTATACATTAGTATTCAAGGTTGTATCCGGAAAATTATTGCTAAATCGTTGCACAGCTACAGTATAACAGAAATGTGGAAATACGGTTAGACGGATATATTGAAAAACGTACGTTTTGACGGATATATAGAAAAACGTAAGTTTAACTTCTGCGTTAGAAGCTAGAGTACTAAGCTCTTAGAAATGAAACAGACGACAAACTGAAATGATATCGAGAAGAAAAAATATCGATAACTCAAAAGTTAAAATAAAGTTAAATAGCCTCTAAAATTGCCCTCAAATACTACATTCTTCATGTTAGCTTTAATTCGTAAAACATGTGCTCCATCCATCTTGATTGTGAATTTTAGAGCGAAATATGGCATTTAGGTCATGGAATTCTTATCTAAGTATAGAATATACTATAAGAAAGCTATTTAGATAGAAAAATCATGAAAATGAAAAAAGCCAAAATTTCCAAAATTCTCGTTTTTTTCCCAAAAAAGCCGGCTTTTTATGTGAAAAAAAACCATCGATTCAAAAAAGCCGGCTTTTTTGCATCTCTATTCTCAACTGACCATTTCAAAGTACAAGGCGGTAATATACTTTGTACTCTTTGTTCTTAATTCATTAAATATGTGAAGTCTACTGTGCAGCTACATGTTTCTTTTTGGAAACATCGCTTAAGGAAAACTACAAAAAATGACATAGTGTTTATTGATGTAATTTTAGTTGGAAAAATTAATAGTTTCAGATACATTTTTAATAGAAATTCTTAAAAATGAAGTAGATATAATTCAAGGAACAGCATATTAAGGCATAATTGTGGAAAAAGCATAATAAAGCATAATGTAAGAAAAAGAAAGCATAATATACAGCTGTATAAAGCATAAAGTTGGTTGCCCTATTTATTAATATAGTTTCAAATATAGCTTAAGGCCATTATAAGTTGAAACTTTCAACAACACAAAAGACTACATACAAACTTACGACTAAAAAATATCATATTTACAAGAAGTTCTGTATGGAAAATCAATTAATAGGATAGCGCACGTTTACACTCTTCTCAGTTCACCAGGGAGAAAATTGAGAGAAGGAGGTGGTAAATTCTATCTCACCATCACTACTGTCTCGACGTTACGTACATCTTCCGGCTGTCATGATTCCTCCTTGTTTCGCCTTTTCCTGTTTCGCCTTACATCTTTAAGCTATTTTAGAAAACATGTTGATAAGCATCTTATCTTAAGGCGAAAACCGTAATTCCTGCTTCGCCTTAATGTATGATGCAACACGAAGCAAAATTTCTCAAAGGGGAATTTTCTGCTCACATTGGGAATTTCTACAAACGAAGAAACGCAAACTAGAAGAAACAAGGTGTATTTTAGAATGGCGTATATGTATAAATGTAATTTACACTGCACATTGTTATCATAAATGTCCAAACACCTGAAAGTTTATGATTATAAATGAGCATAATGTGAAATTGCATTAACATATGATATGATATCAATTTCACCTTCTTGGAATCTTGCCTTTAATACTTGAATCTCCCTATCCAAACGCTTCCATCTAAGCTTCTTCTTCGCAACATTTCCAACTTCAAGTAGACGCATTTGCGATTCATTTTCACGTTGTTCTTCTTTCAGAAGATTTACGAAAGAAAATATGTCCAGATGTCCAGAAAATGTACATTTTAATAAGACTCACTAAATACATTGTACAGACTCATTATAGCAACAAAAATTTATAATATTTTTTATATATGGGCAATGCCCATAAAGTAGTTTCATTTTTTCCTTTCCTTTGTATTTTATAAGTATTTTGTATTGTTATACTGTTAATTTATAATTTAGCTATTTTCTCTGTCGAATTTTGTATATCTGTGCTTCTGTACATTTGGAATTTAATGTGTACTATTATAATTTTTCTTCTTTCTTTCAATGAATTTCAAATAGCTTTGTGAGGTGAACTCTCTCTTAGATTGTTTGTGACCCTAGTAACATTCTTCTTTAAAACTATTGTCGTTAAATGATTAGCTTTCCATAGTGGTTGGACCAGTCACTATGGTCTCTTGTGATCTTAAGATAATATTGTAAAATTCCTTCAGTTTATAGGGTAGAGCAATTAATGTACTCGGGATTTGGACTTTCCCTTCACCTTTTATTATAAAAGTGTTCTTGAATACGAAATTATTATAATAAGTAGTTCCTCTAATATATTGGGTAAGATTAAGATAGGAACTCGGTGACCAAGCGTCGTGGGCTTTTGCAGGTGAGGTTTCTCTCGATGACCAGACGTCGTGAGAGAGGGTAGGAACCCGGTGACCAAGCGTTGTAGGATAGGTACCTCTCGGTGACCAAGCGTCGTGAGAGGGGTTTTAACAACCTGGGTTCAATCAACAGTGGTTCAATCAACCTGGGCAGAATGATGCTCGATGGTGCGTGCTGCTCTCTTTTATCCTGGAGTGTCGGCTGCCATCGGTGATCTCCGTCTTGCCGACTGCTGGCGAATGTGGGCGACTCCTCTTCGAGTCTGTCATCTGCGTTGTTTTTGTTTACTATTAGCACGTGTTAGTACACATAGTTATCGCATGTTATGGGAACATGCGGAACCTTACAATATACATTAATAACAATTTTGTGAGGTGAACACGGGGCGCGGACAAAGTCCAGTAACTGTGAAAAGTAACTATGATATTATTTAACTGTCAAAGTAACTGTGATATTATTAGGATGCGCCTATGATGCTTTCCCTTGGACTTTGTTCACTTAGGTTCTGTACATTTTGTCAGAATTTTGCTTGGAATTTGCATTGCACTCGGTGAAGTCCCGCTCTGTTTGATTGTTTAACATTCTTTCTTGAAACTAATCTCGCTGAATGAATAGCTTCAGCTTTCCATACTGTGTAGACCAATCATAACCCGTCTTTTGTAACTTTAAGAACATTTTCGTTTTAATAATAATTTAGTTAAATGAATCCCTTAGAAATCCGATGATCATATTAAATTTCCCTTCAAATTGTAAGGCGAAACAGGAATTCCTGTTGCGTCTTAAATCAAAGTTTGATCTTGTTATGTTTATAAATATGTCAGGGGGCAGAAAAAGCTGGAAAACTTGTGTAAGGCGAAACAGAAAGACACTGGATGTCATATGTTAGGTTTTGTGAAAGACCAGTTACGAAGCCAACACTACTAGACGAAAAATGACACAAAGAAAGCAGTGTATAAGTGTATACAAGTAGCTGGAACGAAGTTCTACCATAAAGGTAATTTCAAACTTTCACAAAACTGAAAGAAATGTGTGTAGAGAAGTATAGACTTTGATAAAAAGTAAAGAAAGGTCTGTAGCATGATATTTTTAATGCTCCAACACGAACTTCCAAGATATGGTAGAAGAATTTAATATCAAGAGGAAATCGAGCTGAAAATGAATATGGAAAGCACCAAACGATGTTCGGCAACTTCGCAAGGAACTCAAGAATTGAGCTTGAAAATACGAATTTAGAAGTTAATATCTATAACTGTGTTGGACGGAAAATATCCAAGCATGATAACACTACAGAAAAAAAAATAAATAAATAAATAACAGATGTATTAAGTTAGGCTGGAATGCATTTGGCAGGAAAAGCTGTGTATTGAAAAACGAAATGCCAATAAATCTAAAGCTTAAATTTCTTATTGAATGTATTCTGCCTGTTTTGACATATGGATCGGAGACGTGGAAGCTAATTAAATAACATATTCACTGTCTGCAGATTACACAACGAAGCACGGAGAGAGAGAAATTACCTGCAAAGATAGGAACATATTCAAATGGATCAGAAAAGTCACAAAAGTGATGGATATTGTCATGAAAATAAAGTCACTGAAGCGGCAGTGAGATGGTCTATTACAATAAAAAAATATTATCGATTGACAAAAGCAGTTTTTGACTGGATGCAGAGAGACAAGAAGTGACTTAGAAAGCGTCCTTAGACAACGTAGTGTGACGAAATAAAAAAGCACTGAGGAGTAATGTGGGGAAGAATTGCTCAAGATAAATAGTTGTAGAGAAGAGTTGAAGAAACCTTCATCCAGCAGGGATTGATAGTCGTTGATTGATTGAAATATTGTACATGGGAGAGAAAGTCGACTGTGCAGAAGCATTGAACTGAACCTGTTTTAGGAATGTAAACAATGTTTTTTCTTCTTAAATCATAGTATTACTAAATATTAAAATAATCTTAGTTTATATAGATAATAACAACCTTAGGTATAGGTGAACTGGGGAATGAATATATGAACTTTCCCATTTGGTTGTTACTTTGGATCTTAATGAATAATAAGTAACATGCAAAGAATTTATTAATTACGTATGCATGAAATGCATCATAAATCACGAACAAATGAGTCCATTTGCACTGAACACCGTTATACTTCTTCAACTTTCATTATTGATAGCAGGTAAACTTTTTCCCTGAGTTTTATTTTCTAATCTTTGTAATTTAATATTCATGCTTAAAGTATTTCATAAACCTCCTTCTGCTCTCAGGCGGAAGTAATCGTTTAGTCAGTGGAAACATTGAAAATTACCGTTGTTTTCTCAAGGTCGTTTATACCCAGAAAATATAAACGAATTTTTCAATAAGCAGAAAACACTATGTTTAAATTTTACTAATACCGTACTTTGATCATAAACTTGTTCTTTTTCTTTTGTTAAGCGCCACGTACTCAATGCAGAGATTTGCCAAACATCTTTGGAAAGATTTACCAAGAAATTTACACAGATAATAAGAAGTGTAAGATGCGGTAGAAACTGTATGAATTGTGAATTATAACAAGTAAGAAGTATTAATTAGGCGCAGTAACGCACGCAGAATTTCCTCAGGGGGCAGAGATTAATGCTCCGAAGTCCATATTATTTCAGAATTTCTATGTACGTACATATCTTAATGTGGTAAACATTTTTTTTGTAATATATTGTTCAAAGGAAAAACTAAAGCCCAGAAACATTCTTGCTTATGCCGCACAGAGAGAGGTTACATGCGTAAATCCTGTAGCTTTTTTGGACTTAACGTAAAACTATATTATATAACATACTGAAGCAAACATATATATCTGAAAACGTATGTTTTATAATACTTTGGTATAAGTGTTCCATCTACACGTATTTTCCGTATGAAAGATAGAACATAGGCGGTAAGGATGTCACATACAGATGAAGGTATATAACATACAGCTGAAGTATATAACACACGTATACAGTAATATACGGAAAACTGTTAGATGTCAGACATTCTGCAGCGACATGATGTAACATCTAAGCGGGTAAATGCAGTACGTATGTAGCATATGGATAACGTATGCTCTGTACAGATTTCCGTAGTAAATATACGGGTTCCACATATTTGTACAACAGATCGCTGTTTGGATAACGGATTTTTCTCAGTGCACTAATTAGGAAAAATAATGAACCGTGAAAAGTAAAAGACGTCGATGAAAAGAAGTCCAAACCTGAAAAAAGTAAAAAAACAAAGGAAGATGTTCAGGCAAGATTAATCAAGTGGTTAAGGAAAAAAAATGTGAGAAAAAACGGAGAATGTGAACGTATAAGATAGAGTAAAACAGTGTGGTTGAAAAAGATGTGAATTTGGAAAGTGCATGTGTAAATGCAGCGAATATCTGCATACGTGTATGTATATAGTGTAAATGTGTGGAAAGAGTCTTGCTTGGTCCCCTTTTTCTACTCTGCTTCACGCGGACACGATTTGTACAAGAGGGCTGCCACTGATAAACTCGAGCCATCGATCATTAATTTCAATGAAGCTTTGAGAAAAAAAACTGCATTGATGATTGACCAAGGTAAGTGTGATACGTTCTACAAGTGAGACAGTGCTACTGTTGTATTTTTGTTTCGTACCTTACAGTTCGGGGCCCAGGAAGGCTAGATTGAAATTTTCACAAATCGGAATATCATTATTATTTGTACTGGAACCTGGGGCTTCAGATCCCTTGTTGTCCCCAATATTGTTCTTGAAAGGGTTGACCTCCTCCCACATTTTAGTAACACTTTCGTTTTCTTGTTTCTGCAAAATAGTTTCCTCAAGTTTTAAAATATGACTACTCAGGTACATTTTCATTTTGGGTACATAGTATTTACTTTCCTTCATTATCTATTACTAGTTAATTAAATAGTAGACCTATTTAGGGTTCCTAAATAAGTATTTTCTTTCTGTCAGCATTTTTATTCACAGGATTGAATACAATCTTGTGTGTTTCTTTCTCGTACTATTTTCAGTTGTTTGCTGGCGAGTAATGAACATTTTTGTTGATTTATTAATACCCAGGCTATGATGACTCTATTTCTTACTCTATAAGACTATGTTTAGGATTTCTTATCGTTCTATTTGGATAGTCTGGACATAAGAACGTTGTTACAATGATTTGTTTTTGCTTCGGTTTTCTGAAAGAACGTTGTAAATTTCAGTGAAGTGTTTCATTTTAGTTATTTCTAGATGAACACTGTTGACTTCATGAATTTGAAACACCGATCAATTTGTAATGAGAACGTAAATAGCTGAATGAATCTTCGTCAATGTTGCACATTGTGAAGAGCTTTCAGTGATTCAAACAGTAATTAGTTCAGGAAACTAGTGGAAGAATGGTTAAGAAGAGTTGAGGAATAACTTGCTGTGTTGCCCAGGAGATAAAAAGCTCAGGTGAAGAATTATCTATGACAATAATATTTATCGATAAATCCAACTCTAATTAACATCAGTTGGTTTTTACCAAACAACCTTACATCTAACAATTCTCTTATTTTAATTTACATTAACTGACCATTCTAGGATTGTTATAAGATAGAAATTAAGGCTCTCTCGCTCGAAAATATGAAATGAAATTGATATCCCGTCTTGCAAAATATACGAATGTTTCTATTGGAAGAACAACACGAAAATTTTGTTTCGTCTCACTTCTTCTTCTTGTTCACCTCAACCATGGGTTGGTGAGCAACATGGAAATTTTAAAACTTCCCCCCCCCCTTGGGAGAGCTGTTTTATACTTTGATAAGGCCTCTTCTTCGTAACTGCATTTAAATATTTTATCCTTGATCTTCCTCTTCCTGATTTCCTTCTGCCTTTCCTTCTATCCACACGGTGATCCAATCGGAGTGCCGAATAAGATGGCTAAACATGCTGTTTCTTCTTTTTCCTATTATCTTCATGATGTGTCTTCTTTCATTAACTTCCTTTAGTACGTCTTCATTCCTTTTCCTTTCGGTCCATGATATACGCATCATTCTGCGCCAACACCACATTTCAAATGCTTTTAGCTTTTCAGCTTTTCTCTATTTCCACGTCTCTGATTCGTAAAGCGCCACGCTCCATACCAGTGGCTTAATAAATCGTTTACGAACGTCCAACGACACATTTCTTCATGTTAGTAGTCCTCTTTTTCTATTGAATGCTTGTTTAGCCTGTGCTATTCTGGAACTTACGTCTTTTTCACTTCTTCCGTCCGAGGATATTAGACTTCCTAAATAGGGGAATATCTTAACATCTTTGATTTTCTCTCCATCTAGTCATACGTTTGCCTGTTCCTGTCCTGCTCTTGTGCACTTTATCACTCTTTTTTCTCATTTATCTTCATTTTGCATGTTTTTTTTTTTCCAGTTGGTCGTTCAAGTTTGAAAGTGCTTCCTGCAAGTCCTTTTCGTTCTCCACTATCAATGCAATGTCATAGGCATAGGCAACCCTAAACCCCTCTAATCCCAATGTTTTCTTCGTGTTGGCGCTAATGATTATTTTATTATCATTATAGTGAATACTAGCAAGTACGCTATACTCTCGTTAATCCAGCCTCTCAGAAATTTGGCAGTCAAAACGGTCTTTTTTCCTTTTACACTGATGTTCTTGCATAGCAAAAAATAGTGTTAAAACAACTCAATTTGTCTACCACTGCTAGAGTGTTATTTGAACATAAATTCTATTGGCAGTGAAAATGAGTATTAGTTGTTATTTCTTGCTATGAACAAAGTTTTACGCGAAATATTTGTCATGTTTACCAAGTAATGAACAATATATTATATTCTAAGTAGTCTTTAACGAAAAGTTTTATGAGTATGAATTTTCTGACATGAATAAAGTCTTGCTATCTGTTGTTCCTATGAGTTGAAGTTCTGCCATCTATCGTTCCTATGTACACTATGTTCTTAGCGCACATAGGAACGACAAATAGCAGGACTCCTTTCTATTCATGTAAATTTTGCCAGAAAAATCACTGTTCGTTATTTTGCATGCATGTCAAATACACCGCGTAGAGCTTTGCTCAAATCAAAAAATAACAACTAATACATATTTATACTGTCAATTACTATGCAGGGTGTTAATGAACTATACCGGCAAACTTTAAGAGGTGATTCCTCATATCAAAATAAGAAAAAAATAATATGGACATTTGAGGAAAGGTGTATATTTCAGAGCTAGAGCTTCAGAGTTCATGGTGTATTTAATGTTTTTTACACGTATTTGCGTGAGACAACAAATTGCACAGTCATGTGCGTAGTTAGATAGGGAACTAATCCCACCTAGAATGGTATTTCAACCTGCAGTACGAGTATAATACATTGTAAGCGAGCCGCTGCTGGGTAGTACGTACGACTTATGTTTATGTTAATTATGTTGTTACGCCAGTGGAAAAGGTTATGCTAGTAGAAAAGGAAAAACTCCTGCCCCAGCACACTGGTGGCCTCCCTTGAAGAACGTTGGGCCATATGTAAGGGTCTTTCAATTCTCAAAATTAGGACCATCCTAGTTATGCCAAAATGACAAAACATCCTAGTTATGTCAATGTATAGTATATTGCATTTGCTATATCACTTAAATGAAAACAGAGCCCCCTCGTGGCTAAGGGATTAGCGTATGTGACTTTGGCGGCGTGGGAGACCTGGATTCGATTCCCGACGGAAGCTCGTGTGATTTGGATCCCACGTTAAGCTTTAGGTCCACGTCTCGTATAGCCTCGCTGCTGAAAGAGGCGCTAAACTGATAATCAAAATCAAATCAACTTAAATTAAGACAAGTAACTAGAAACAATTTAAGCTTTCTTACTAATCTGCTACTACCGCAAATTTTTCAACCCTCTGTGCAAAAAGCTGCTGGATTAACTAAAGTGTAATTACTTGAAACATAAAAATGTGAATTATAATACGTAGTTTTATTTTGACAGTGATTTGCTTGATGAATTAGGATGATGTAGTTAAATTGCTTTCTCACAATTAATTCAACCCATTTTGTGATCATCGTTAGACGTTTACTACATTGGATTTTAAAGGATTATTTATAAGTGAGTTATCCAAAATTACTACTTAACTAAATCGCTTTCTTACACCCCCTAAAAGCAGATTTTATCAATTTCACGGATATCGTTACACTTGCTCTTTAGATAAAATTTACAAGGAAACAATCAACTAAACAATTAAGGATTGAGTCCATCAAATGCAAAACTATTATTTCCGAAATTGAAAACATAAGACATGCATGGAGTTTAATTGGTGTTACACACTATACGAGGAGCGTTTCGTAGGTCTTTGACTTATTTCGAGATGAGATTACAATGACAGGTTTCATTTTGTTATTGAAGTTCACCAAGAATGCTATAAAATAGCTATTGTATGACATCCTTGAGTCCACCATCTTCAATACACAAACTCTGGGAATTTCAATTGTCTTTAGTTTATTGCTTTATAATCATCAATTAAATTTCAAATTATATATTTTCGAAACTGTTGATATCATCCTAGAAACAGAAATCTTGAATATAAGATTAATTTGTAATTAGATTACAATATATATATATATATATATATATATATATATATATATATATATATATATATATTGCTTATGATAAATTCAGAAATTAATTCATTAGAGCGGAAAGCAATTAGGTCTAGTACTGAAGAGAAACGAACAGTTAATTTTGTTGCTAAGTTCAATATTACCAAAACAAATCTCGCAATTACGTTAATGAGCGTGTGAATCCTGTGTTTCGAAATCGTGTAAGAAAGTTTAAAGAAGATCACATGAAATATTCAGTTTTATACACTTCTATCTTAATACATCTATTTCTCTTTTTAGTAGACATTTCCTCACATTTCTAAATTATAATTCGATTGATGTATTTGTTAATATATGAACGTAGTTAGATTCTTTTAATTAAAAATTATAATGAGAAACTTACTTGAGAAATATGCTATGTCTATAATACATCACCATATCGAAATTCATTAGCTGTGAAACGATTTTAAATTAATGAGCTTCTGTGAGCTTTCTCCTATAAATTTCCCTAGCTTGCAACACAAATATGAAATAGTTTGTCGTCTTTCAGAGGGTTCCAAATTGTTTCGCTAAAGTAAAACACAGTAAAATATTCCTTTTGTATTAGGGTGTATAAGGAAGTTTTAAAATGACGAAATGTACAGTACTTATTGGGTTTAAATTTTCGCGGGGCCGCGGTGGTTCAGTTGCTCCCTCCCCGCTAATCTAGTGGGTAGTATGTGCGCCTTTTGTGTACGAGGTCCCGGGTTCGATTCCCGGTGGGAGAACCTTTGGAATTTTAATTGTCCTCGATGTTTCTGTGTTCGTGTCCCTGTCGTTCTAGGTTACTGGTAAAGCGAGTTAAACAAGTAAAAAGCAAGTATAATTAAGCAGAAACTGGTAATAAGTAGATAAGCAAGTTAAGAGGTACGTTCGGTAAATCAGTTAACTTTTTTTTTTTAAAAAAAAAAGTGGTAGAGCGTTCACTTTTGTTGCATGAGGTCCCTGGTTCGATCCAGCTCGCGTTAACTTTATGGTGGACAAACACCGTGTGCGTGGGTTTCCTTGGGTTTCTCCCGTTTCCTCCCACTTTCTATATTCCACTATTTCATTCACTTCTCATCATCACCGTCTCCTTTAGCCTAGCCGGCATAACCGTAGACGTAAAACTCAAAGATTTCATTTCTTTCTTATTTTATTTTATTTTATTTTATTTTATTTATTTATTTTTTATTTTATTTTCACAGTTCCTCCTTTACTCGCTATACGTCGAACCCAGCGTCTTGGCCGCTGCTGGTGTGTTGGAATTCCCGCTGAAACATGTGTAACATGGTTTAGTCATAAAATGTATACGGTTAAGACATCAAAGTAATACTACTATCTAGCAAGACTGTGAAACATTCAATAAAGACGAAGCTTTTAAATATTGGATGGCTGCATAAAATCGTGCCTTTTTACAATGCTATGTTATTAAGTAGTATTAAGTTATTTAGAAAATATACTACAGTACATTACAAAGCAATATAATAAAATACATAGCAGCAAGACATCGATACACTGTCGTAAATCAATGCTCACTCACTCATTCGTTCACTCAGTGATGTTATCACCATCTTTATATATCTATCTATCAATATATATAGGGTGAGGCAAAAAGATGTTAACATTAAATGGAGGTTTACTCACGTGAAATTAGAAGGAAAGGATTTGGTTACAGGGTTTCAATTTGCCATCCATCCTGCTCAATGCAATTGTCGAGTCTGCCCATTGTTGTTTGTATGGCCCTCTGGGCCTTTTGGGCAGGAATAGCAGCGATAAATTTGAGTGATGGTCAAGGATCGTGTGTATGCCAGCAAACCTAGCAACTTAGATGATCTGAAGCACCGCATCACTCAGGTCATCGCTGCTATCCCTGCCCAAATGGTCCGGAGGGCCATATAATAAATAATGGACAGACTCCATCCATAAGTGCGTTGAGCGGGATGGGTGGCAAATTGAAACCCTGTAACCAAATCCTTGACTTGTAATTTCACGTGAGTAAATCCCCATTTAATGTTAAAATCTTTTTGCCTCGCCCTATATATATGTATGTATGTATGTATGTATGCAGGCCCGTAGCCAGCCTCCAAATTTAGGGGGGGCTAAATGTAAATTAGGGTGGGCACACAGAGAGAGAGACAGACATTATACAATATATATATATATATATATATATATATATATATATATATATATATATATATATATATATATGATGAATGATTTCTTATGCTCTTAAAACTAAAATTACAGCGTGAATGGATTATTATTAAAATTTTCCCCTATAGCGTTGGTTCAACTGTACCTGAAAGCTAGAACACTATATGTCTCCTTTTTATTTTATTTGTTATGGCAACAAAATATTTCTTCCGTTTTCTCATCTTCAAGGAAATAAAAAAATGTTAAAAAAAATAGTTGGCCGAACGAACCAATCATTAAAATTTCCAAAGAATTAGTACAGGAAATACGTTTTTTAATTTTTGATGACTGAAAAAATATTTGTGAAACTTGAAAACTTATAGAGAGTAATGAGATTTAATACTATCTTCAAAGAGATTCTACAGAGAAGGGTCTCAGAATCTTAAATCAATATTTTGAAATACATGTGGCCTAAACAAATATATGCATATTGGAAAAATGAAATTAACATTTTACCTGTATTATTATTTACATCTCCTTAGATATGAAACTTCATATTTCTTTAAATATCACGCGCTTTATTTTACACTTGTACTTCTAAACATTTTTTGATCTTTTTTTTAATGGTGATATTCGAAAGAAATAATGATATGTTTATGGGTTTTTGCTATCTACAAATTTATAAATTTCATAAGATTAAGAAACACAAACACAACACGCATATATACACTCCTCATGTTGGCACACTATAATAGAAACAAGTTGAACATTTGAAGAATCACTAACAACACAATCACAGTATAAGTCTCCTTGTTTTGGATGCTGCCAATCTTAGAACAATTGTGTCCAGATCGAGGTTTCTGGTGATGTCCTTGTTGTAACTCAACAAAACAAGATCGGCACGGTGCAGTTAATGTACAACTCCTTTTGAAAAAATGCCCTAACAAAGAAGGAATTCCTCTCACCTGAATTAGTGCTATATAACGGTTGACCGGCTTCAGGGCAGAAATTTAGTAAAGAAAATATTCAAATTTACAAACGTATAATTTCTAATTGCTTTCTTTTTAGTAACTGAAAAAATACTTTTTGCATAACAGCTGTGAGTTCCATTTTATCACAACACATTTCAATTTTTAGACGTGGACCCCGTAGCCAGGTCACGCGGACCTCTAGGGTCCGCGGACTCCAGTTTGAGAACCACTGTTCTAGACTCTTTGGAACATACTATCAACAATCATTTAGGATGATTGCTACTAAAGTCATGTTTAAGTAAAAATAATCTGTTATGATCTGGTACTCGAGCATTCAAATAAGAAATAACTCCAAAAAAGTTCCCTGTTCTAGCGCAGTTACCTTCTTTCTCGAAACGAAATTGATAAGAGAAGTAACAGTTCATTAATTTTTTTTGTATAGTACAATTCATATCAAAGTATACATGAAATTCTTCTTTACATTGTACAAATAAGAATTCGAAATCAGTTGCTTTCGTAGGTACTAAAATGTTTAAGTTAAGAGCTAATTATTTAAACAGCTATTTACTTATTTCTATTGAAGATATCTCTTCTTCAAAATGAAACTACATTAACAAATTGTTACTATTGTGGGCTACCCCGTAGCCTCATGGGTACAGCGCTCGCCTTCGGCGCGTCTGGTTTCGGGTGCAAATCGTACTGGGAGTCCTCGGATTCAAACCGATAGTGATTTGGATGTTACTTTAAGCTATAGGTCCCGTTTCTTTATAGCCTCCCTGCTGAAGAGGGACGCTAAACTCCCCAACGCACCCTGTTTTAAGTCAAAGGTGAAATTTCAAATTTATAAAGCATTATACATATTATCATCCAATAAGGTTCAATTTTTATTGAAAATTCTGTTTTTCCTATAAGTGCAACTACTACCTCCGTTTAGCCCGCTGCATTTTTTGTTTACATACCAGAAGATTGCAAGGTATTCATTTACAAAATAGTAACTTTGCATGATTAGGCTTACGTCTAATGATCTGCTTGAACATTTGATTCTGGCACCAAAAATTGGCAACAATTATTAAATTATTTTAATATAAGTATCTAATTATTCACCCCCGATAAAAATTAAGTGAATCGAACTTATCTTTAGTTTAAAGATATATTATTCTAAGTTATTTAACAAATAGTCAAGTTGCTGCTACACTACAATTCTCATTCTTCAAGTGAACTTCGGTGCATCTTCAGAAACCAGCATCGACCAACTTTCAATTACAACCATGTTCAACTCACAACACAACAAGAGTAAATACAATTCAGAAAAGGAAACTTTTCTTACTCCGTTATCACGTGACATAAAACGTAGTCAAAATCCCCCACCCCTCTCTCTCTCCATGTCCAATATACACAACAAGGATGTTATAAAATAGAGGATCTGCCCATATGTATCCTCGTCCTATTAAATCAATGAAGCCAGAAAACAACCGAGCATCGGCACGTCTGATTGGCTACTCTCGTTTCCGCCATCATCTGATTGGCTACTTTCGTTTCCGCCATGATTGTTAGCTCAAAACATTGCGATCCTATTGAGCAGAGTAGGGGTGGCGAAACTGTGACGTATGGCTTCAAGATTTTGTTGTAAGGGCAGATCCTCTATTTTATAAGATCCTTGATACACAAAACAAACCCATACACCTGTGTGATTATTAGAGCGAAGCAGTTGCGACCCCCTGTTGAGGGATGTTGTCTTTTCAATCTCTCGCATATTCACCGAAAGCCAATGACTCACAGCAAAAGGATGTTTTCAGTTGCAAATTATTAAAAAAAAAAAAAAAAAAAAAAAAAAAAAAAAAGGAAGTAAATTCTTCGTCCGCAGATTAAGGTAAAAGTATGTTGTTTCTGAACACAAATACATGTTTGCCGATAGAATAACCATAAATTATTTTTCTCCTGCAGCGAGGGTCGTTTACACATGAAACATTTAAAAAAAATCTCACATTCAAAGAAATAATAGCAATTCAAAGAAGCGTAGCGCATAAATAGGCCAATACTTTAAATGAGGATAATAAAAGTAAATTTTAATTTAGCACTCTAAAGTACATTTGGAAATAACATTTCTTCCAACATTTCAGTCAGTGTTCGATTTAAATTTTCGAACGAGAGGAGGATGCTTATGTATTGTTGCTGTAAATGTAGAAGGCGAAAATTTATGCTACTTCTGTGATACGAGCCGGACATAAATTTTTACCGAAGGGGAATTTCCCCGGCATCCCCCGTTAATTCGAACTATGATTTTAGTTAGGGGGGCTGCAAAAAAATTAGGGGGGGCTGAGCCCGCCCTAGTCCTTCCGTGACTACGGGCCTGTATGTATGTATGTATGTATGTTTGTGTGTTTTCGAAGCATATTCAAGGACTATTTATGATTCCCGCTGGATCACTTCCAGATAGCATTCCTTTCGGAAGAGTTTTGCTCCCCGGAGCTAAGATACATGTAGATTGCAATTACATGTTATGTTTGTAAAGGATATATTAAAAGAAGATTGTCTATTTCTACCTCGGGCTGCTATGGTGAAGTCCAATATGCGTATATACTAATATAGTGTTGTGTCCTGCCTCACATTTTGATTTTGGCCCACAACTCTATCTCCGATAAAATCTGATGGAAGAAAGTCTGCCTCATATTTAAAAGCAGACCATTTCTATGCAGCTTCATCTTCGTGACAGAGGACGGAGCCAAATCTGGTGAGTATGGCATGCATTAAAGATACCTTTTATAATAGATAAACATTATAACGGAAACAAAATAATCTACCAGTGTATATTAATCACAGCTTAACATCATATCGAAAGCGTTTATTTGGACAAGCCAGAAAACTACAGAAAGAAAAAATATGTATTTTTATGGGTAGATTATCGGGAAATATTAAATTTAGAAAATTTGCAGAAGATAGAAGAAATGTTGTAGTTAAAACAAATGAGGGTATATCAACTCTGATGTAAAATGGATAGTTCTGATATTTTATCTATTTACTAACAACATGTTAGGGGCCTAAATACGAAATGTGACGAATTTATAGTTAATCTTATAGCTAGTTTATATGAATATGATGTAATTATATTAACAGAAAGATGGTTAAAACATGGTGTAATTGACTCTGAACTATTTACTGCACAATATAAGGTATATTGATGTGATAGACCTGGTATGAAAAGAGGAGGGGGAGTTATCATTGCAATAAATGCAAATATAATGTCAAAAGAGGAAAGACTTGTAGAAACAAACGACTTTGATCATTTATTGATCAAATTAATAATTAATGGGAAAGTATATTGGTTTATTTCTGTATATTTTACTCCATCGTCTAGCGTTAATACCTATAACATTTTTTTTTTCAGAATATTCAAAGATTTTGGTAATTTATACCATGGTAACTTATTTATTGTAGGCGACTTCAATTTGCCGTTAATAACTAATTCAAACTATGACTTAATGAAAGTAGTCCAAGCAATAGAGCACTGCAACATTTTATAAATTTAAACAATTTAAAATCTATAAATAATATTGAATCTATAAATATATAGAATTGTAACAATCGGACTCTTGACTTAATAATACCTAATTTACCATGTGTACAAGTGTAATGAAGAAAATTGTCTTGTGAAACCTGATGTTCATCCCCCTGTTTTTCACATTAAAATTATGAATACAATTGTTTTAAAAAATGTTAATAAACCTACAGCTAGAATTTTAAATTTTAAAAATCCTAATTTTTATGAAATTTATAAATTATTAAAAAATATTAATTGGTCAATGATAGAAAATATAGACGATGTAAATGAAGTAGTAGACTTTATCAATATAACCATATATATTTTAAAGAAGAAGTTCCAAAAAAGAATTGTAGTTCCTCAAATTTACATCCATGTTGGTTTTCTAATAATATAATTAGGATGATAAAATTAAAGGAGTATCATACAAAACAAAAAAAAAAATCGGTCTATAACTTAAGAAAATTTAAAGACATAAGAAAAAAAAATTGAAAGATATGATCTCCAAAGCGAGTTTATGACACTTGCCTGGAGTGACATTTGCACGGAGAAGAATTTAGTGACAGTTGCCCGGAGAGGTCAATGACGTAAGCCTTCTTAATTTTCGATGATGATACTTGCACGGAAGCTAGGAAAACAAGCGTTAACATTTATAATAGGTTCAAATAAGTTTGTATGTTAAAAATATCTTTAGAAGATTTTCAAACAATTTCGATTCTCATTATTTTTTAATATAACCACTCTTGAAAAGCCTAACAGACTATTGGAACTGACCAAGGACTTGTCCTGGAAGAGGGTAACTTGTGTCAATTTTGCCCAATTTTAGGGACAATTGTACAAATTTTAATATAAAATACCCTCATATTACAGACTTATTACAGTAATACATTACACATCTGGAAATTGAAACGAAGTTTGTTTCGTTACAGCTTTCATGGAGTTGACGAAAACCACCGAGGGTGAGCTCCTGTTAATATTCAATGGATACCAATATATTGTTCACTACACCAACAAGGAAAATGTGACTTTTTGGCGTTGTGTGAATTATAGGAAGACAAAATGTAAGGGACATGTTTCAACTCAAAACAGTTCTGTCTCAGGCGATCCATGTCACATTTGTGTCCCGGACGGTGCTGGAAATGACGTTATAAGGCAAATGACTGAAGCCAAGAAACGAGCGAGGGAGACGGGTTACTCTATTTCCAAAATCTACACAGAAGAAGTTGGGCAGCTATTTAATCGTTGGTACGAGTTTGAGACTGTAATGCCCAAGCAAACAGCACCAAGCAGTCATTGCATCGTGTTAGGATTTAGAACAATATCTGATGCCGATACCTCAGCAGATAGGTATATCTGTATATCAGAAGAGTTCTTGACAATGAACGACTGAGGAAATTTTCTTCTTCACTATGAAATATTTGGACCTCAGAATAGGCTACTTGTGCTCGCCAAAGGAAGAGAAGTCTTAGCATCATCGTCTTTTTTTATGGGACATTTAAAAGCTCCAGTAAGCAGTTCCGTCAACTTTTCTGCATTCATGCTGATCTGGGAAGTTCTTTGGAAGAAACTAATGTCGTCCCTGTTGTTTTCGCCCTTCCACCAAACAAGGAACGTCGGACATACGATAGATTCTTTGCAGTTATCACGACCACATACCTAGTTAGAATCCCGAGTCTGTAGTTATGGATTTTGAAATTGCAGTCATTCAATCAATCAACTCTTTGTTCCCAGCAGCAACGATATCTGGTTGCAACTATCATTACAACCAGTGTGTGTGGAGAAAAGTACAAGAATTCGGTCTAATGTCTCAGTACAAGGAAAGTGCAAAAGTTCACCTTCACGTTCAAATGTGTGCTGCACTAGCTCATGTACCACTACACCTCATTGACGATGGCTGGTTATGTATCCAAGAAGAAACGCCAGAAAATGAAAGTTTACGATACTTCTACGACTATTTCGTCGACCAGTGGCTTGAAAACAAAACTAGTTCAAGATATATGTGGAATTGTTCTGGTAGACGCCACCGAATCAACGTCTCGGAAAGTTGGAACAGGACGTTGAACAATTTGTTTACAAGGGCTCATCTGAATGTATACTCGTTAGTGAATACATTCCGAGAAGACTCTGAATACCATGGCCACACTTACGGCAGGGTAGCTCTTAATCTTGACATCAAGAGAAGAAATGTCTGCAATTGTGACTAAGATTATTAGTGAGGCTTTGTGTAAACTTGAAAAGGATGGATGTCTAAAGAAATTTCTGAAAACAATTGCTTATATTCAGAAATTAGAGTAATGTAAATTTGTTTGTAAATTTGCATATAATATGCATAAAAATGGACGACTTTCTATTGGAACAAAATGAAACTGAAAAGAAAAATTGGTCTCCGCTAGAACCAGAAGCAGGAAAAAAAAATGACGAGCTTTGAAAAGTGAAAAATAAATATATGCGGGACGAAGAGAAACTACCTCCCGCGTGGTGTTCCTTGGAAACGATATTTGTAGTTGAAAGTCTCTTTCCGGGCAAGTGTCACATGGCAAATTGTGATTCATCCAAGGTCGTTGGGTCTAGGACAACTATCCGGGCAAGTGTTTGCACTCCTCGAAAGCATATAAAAATTTGTAGAGAATTTAGATGTATATTAAAAAATGATGTTCGCAGATTTTGGAACTTTATTAAATACAATAAAAATTAAAAAAAAAACATACCCGCAAGTTATGACTGTGCATGGAAAGGAATTAGCAGATAATAAGATAATAGCTAATGAATTTGCCAATTATTGTAAGTCTGTGTTTTCAAATGTTAAACCTAGCTATAACTGTGATGACAATAATAATAATATGCAAGCAAATAAGATACTTACTTTAGAATTAATTACTATAGATGAATACCAAGTAGCAATAAAGAAATTGAAACCAAGGAAATCCTGTGGTATTGATGGTATTCCTCCTTATATACTTAAAGCATGTGCATATATTCTTGGATATCCCTTATGTTACATATACAATTTGATTATTAAGAAAGATTCATTTCCGAATATATGGAAGACATCAAGATATAAAAAAGAAAATGATACGGTGATTGAAAATTATAGACCTATTTCCATTATTTGTGCCTCAGCTAAAATATTGGAACATATAATATATCTTGACATATAATATATCTCTATATAAGAATATTTAATAATGTGCGAAGTTATATAAGTGTAAATCAACATGGTTTTATACCAGCTAAGTCGACAATTACCAACCTTATAAATTTTATTCAAGATATATATGAGGCTTTAGATCTCCAGAAATGTATAGATAGCATATTTTGAGTTCACCAAAGCATTTGATAAAATAAATCATGATGTCTTATTAAACAAATTATTTAGCTTTGGACTTAATCTGGCTTTCCTATGGTAAATTGCCTCGTATCTCTCAGAAAGGAAACAATATGTTACATATAGACAAGCTTCATCTTTCTATTATAATATGAATTCAGGTGTACCGCAAGGGTCAAATTTAGGACCACTATTATTTATTATATATGTAAATGATCTTCCTGCAAAAATAAAATATTCTACATGTACCATGTATGCTGATGATATAAAATAAAATAGCTTTAAAAGAAAGTGGTATGAAAAATTTACAAGATGATATCATATAAATGAATGGAGTAAATGGATGGAGTAAAGATAATTATTTAGAATTAAATGTAAACAAATGTCGTTATGTAAAGTTTGGAACTTATAAAAACGTAGAAAACTACAAGTATTGTTTGAATAACGTTAAACTTGAAAAGAAAAATCGAGTTAAATACATTGGTATTGTTTTTGATAGTAAGATGTCGTTTAATGATCATATTCAAATTATTATGGCAGAGGCTTATAAAAAACTAGGTTTCGTTATTAGAAACACAAGAAAGTTTACAAATTTGGAGGCTATTAAACTATTGTATTATAATCTTGTTAGAACTAATCTGGAGTATGGGTCAATAATATGGTCACCGAATTATACTTCTTACCAGAGACAAATTGAAAATATTCAGAAAAAAAATTACGTTTCCTTTTTCATAAGAAATATAATATGTCATCGTATAAAATGGGAACTTCTTATAATGAAATATTACAGGAATTTCAGTTTGTTCCGTTACATAAAAGGCGCAAAACACTTGAACAAATTTTTCTTTATAAATTTATGAACGGAAACATTGAAAGTAGGGGCATCTTAAAAAAAGATTCACTTTAATGCAGGTCAATGTAACTTAAGAACACGAAACTTTTTCATAAATAAAATACCTAAGACAAACCGTTATAAAAATTCACCACAGTTTAGAATATAAAAGACTACAATGAAATGGTAAGAAATCATGATTTGAGCTTCAGTTTCAATGTAAACAAATACAATATTGTTAAGCAAAACGCATTAAAAATGTAAATTAATTCCAATACATAGCTGCAAATTTATGAATCTATGTGAAATTTAAATATGTAAATAGTGTGGAACGTATGTTTATATGTGTGTAGGTGTAGTATTTATATATGAACTATTTATCAAACAATATACAGTATAAAATGTGTATGTAAAATTGTATTTATATATTTATGAATATTATTTTTTTTCCATATTTTTTGTAAAATTCTTTATGTGTATATTATGTGTATTTTTCTTTTTGTTTAAGTATAAGTTAAAATTGTAAATCAACTGTAGTAAAAACTTCTATATGGGGATGATCGTCCCTGTTGGAGTTAGATTGTTAAATAAATAAATAAATAAATTATAACGTACGTTGATTTTGCGGCATCAAGGATTATTGCAGAAATGGAAATAAAATATTTATGTATTGCCCCCTATTTTCGTGAAATATGGAACTCCTATCATACTTGCATTTATTATTGTCAAGTTAAACATAACGAGACAATGTATCGGTATTCACAAGGGTCAATTAGTGGATTATTTGTTATTGCCTCCTACGTAACTTAACTTCACTTGTGTTTGCGCACACAGAGCTATTTTTGCTACGAGGTGTGTTATACAAGGATGTAACTAAAGACATTTCTAACTAATGGGATATACACATAACTACAGTTACTTATTTATATAACAAACATTAGATATAACCTGAAAACGTCTTGTGGATTCATACATGGTTAACACACGCAACTTCAGCTTCTGCGACTCAGGCTCGATTCATTATGTAATCGTGCTTCGGATTCCACTTTGTACTGTACGTTCACGTCTCATATGGACTTGGCACTGAAAAAGGACATTAACTCTTTTGAGATTTCCACTTTTTTAAAGGTAAATTTAAGACTTTCAGTCAAGCAGCTATTGCGTCAAGACTATTTATCGTAGGATCATGGTTCATACCTCGTTTTGTTCAGAATGAAGCAGTGTTTTCAACTGTACAAACTTCCCTAATATGTACCAGAAGTGGAAAAATCCCGCTCAATTTGGAAAAAAGAGATTCTTGTAAGGAAAAAAATCACTTTTTCGGGAATTTGTTCCCTCAGGCACGGTATATGCTAGCGCTAAGTAAGAGGTACAGTTTGAAACGTTGCTTCATTACAAACAAAATATGGTACGAACCATGATCCTACAATGAACACTCTTAACGCTAAAGCGTATTGAATAACAATACATTAGTAATTATTACCCAAAGATGGAGAGGGACATTTAGTAAATTAGCTCTAGCACCAAGACTATTTATTCTAGGATTATGGTTTGTAGCTAATTCTGTTCGTAATGAAGCAGCGTTTCCAATCGTACCACTTTCATGTCCTTTTTATATACCTGAGGGGAGGGATTCCCGCCCAAAATGTATAAAGAAGTAAAGGGAAATTAAAATTTTCAAAAATTCCCTTTTTCGGAAAATTTCTTCTCAGGTATATGACAGCGCAACTGTAGTGGTACCGATGGAAACGTTGCATCATTACGAACAAAATGAGGTAAGACTCATCGTCCTACGACAAATTGGGATGACACTTTAACTACTTTACTAAACACATTGACTAAAAATATGTAATAGGGGAAATATTCAGAAATGTTTTGAAAAATCTCTATTTACTCTACGATCTTGGTTTGTATCTCGTTTTATTTGGAATGATGCTAGGTTTTAAACGGTACTACTCACATATCCCAATATTGTACCTCAGGGGATGAATTCTCTAAAAAGGAAAAAAAAAACTTCTCAAAATCCCCTTTTTCCCACTTTCGGTGGGATATGCCCAGTTCTGGTACATAATAGGGAAATTTGAGTGGTACAGTTGGAACACCCCTTCAATTTGAGCACAACGAGGTACGGACCATGATCCTAGGATCAATATATGTCAGATTTTTTTTAAAAAAAAAGCTCTAAAATTTACCTTTTCTATCTTCCTCCATCCATGTGTGTGGCGTCATTGCCCCCAAGCATCGTATGCGTGACTGCAAAATGCCCATGATACGTATCCTTTGATGCTTCCCCGTTTGAATGAATGGGAAAAACCCGGTGTGAAAAGCTTTACTAGAGATTTATAAAGCAAATTCCAAAGGTCGATGCCATGGTGCAGATCTGTACCAAAATTCCCCAGAATTTTAAAGTCAGATCAAGCAACTAACCAAGCCATGTAACATTCATTTTTTCATGCTCTGTTGTCTAGTCTGCAGAACGACTCCAAAAATGCATTACCACCTGCAATTCTCCCTTTCCTGCAATAGTAGGCAACCCAAAAACACTGTCGTTGTGGTGGTTGAGAATTAAAAAGGCGTTGAACCCAACCTCAATTTTGTTACAAATGTAGCAGTGTGGCAAACTGCAAATAAGAGAATAAAATAAATTGTTAAGAATGACAATTTTATTATCGTGAGAGCAATGGATGACATGAAAAGTTACAAAATGATCTTGCTTAAGCAGTTCAAACAAGAAGAATGGAAAGAAATAGATATCAAAGGAAAACAGTTTGTCTTCATTTTCCAAAAAATTAAAAAATCTGAAAAAAAAAGAAAAAGGTTACATAATGTAAAGGCTTGATATAAATGCTTAACAGCACAAAAACAAACATCCACACGAAATGGAAAGAAAGGCAAACAGAAAATAAGAGACTTCAGTGGCGTAGCAAACTTGTGGATAATAATAATAATAAGAAGAAGAAGAAGAAGAAGAAGAATTATTATTATTATTATTATTAATATTATTATTATTATTATTATTAAAAACTCGTTTCCTTTTCAAAATTTCTGACTTTGCCTAAAAGCGTGTGTGCATATAGCGGTCATGTTGCACTTTTTGTCACTGAGCGGTCCCAAAGGCTAAAAGGGATGGAAATCTAGGAGAGAGAGGAACAAAAAAATTTCTGAGCATAATTTCAAGGTCAAAGTTCGAAGCATTTGCTTTTGACAGGTGCTTTTTTGTTTGTTTTTTTCTGGAACAGAAAAGTTACGGCGGCTAAGAAGTTACAGTATATAATATTGTAAATTTGCAAGTGGATTTATTAACAATGCAATTTGTGGTCATAAAGAAATTGTCATTAGAAGACATTATTGTAAAAAATAAGCTTTATTTCTTCATCCATCGCAAGTCTTAGAGCCTTAGGAATATCGATATCGAAAATTTAGGATGTTGATATATCATGTCGATATATTCGCGATATCAAATGTTGATTGGCGGGTGGGTGTGTAAAGTGCGTTAAGTCAAAAGTTAGTGTTTTAAAGAAGTCGCATTTGAAAATTCAGATATAAGTACAAAAATCTGGTTTTTGGTTTCAGACATACATCCAAAAAACAGTCTTATTAACATGAAAAGATATAACAGCTAAATTATTTTCCCAAAACCAATGTCTATATCAATATCGACGATATCGACATATCGCACAGGCCTAGATCCGAAAAATGGTGTAATAATAATAATAATAATAATAATAATAATACGAATATATAGAGGATGCTTGAAATATTCATTAACTGACTTTCAAAATGAATGGGAAACTTAGTGGTCAAATAAAATATTCAAATTCCAACAGAACTGTAGATTTCCGACACACATCTACCATAATGTCAAACGTTTAACACATGCTTTGTTTCCGCGTGGTTTGGTTGCAAGTTCGGTAGTGTTCATTGGACAAACTGATCCGAAATACATTCTAATTAACCCAGTAGGTAGCGTAGGTCATACCTTTAATTCCGAACTACTAATGCGAACTGAACAAAAAGAAAGAAAGGAAGGAAGAAAAGAAATAAAAGGAAGGAAGAAAAGGAAGAAAAAGAAAGAGAGAGAAAATGAATGAATGCTACTTTACTGCTAAATTTATGAGAAACATCTTATATTAAAATTCCAAGCTGTATCATAATGAAGAGTTACAAATGTTAAAAAGGAAAATTGGAGTTCCTTATAGATGTAGCAGACCTTGCATGTTTCAAATTTCAAATGCGAATAAAACATTGAATTATAGAATAGAAACAAATTTTGTGTCAAACTAATAGAAATAAAATGTTTTCAAATAACTAAAGAAGGGGCCATTTTCTAAACATCTCTGAAGATTTATCTGTTCCGAACGATTTTACCTATTGCAGATATAACGATGTAACTCGCACAGTTGGTGTCATTATTTTACGCGAAAAAGCTATATTATCTGGCGGGGAATCGAACCGAGTTTTACCACGAGGAAGTCTTGTAGGATAACCATACGCCAACGATTGTTCTACACAAACTTTGCTTAACAAGTGGTATGTTTCTCTATGAAAACGCTAATACGAAAAGTGCTGCAGGTCAATGAAGTGTTTCGAATGTTCTGGTAATTAATTTCCTTGCCCTTGCCCAACCAACATTCGTAAATCGTCTCTATCATGATACAGGGTGTTTGTTTCCACATTCTTAAGGATTGCTTGTCCATTATGAAAAAGTCGATTCTTCACGATCACTTTGTTATTAAAAAAAAAAAAAAAAACAAACAACTTGAGTGTGATCAGAACTCGAACCTAGGTTGAATAATTATACTTCTTGTAAGTCCGCTACGTTACCAATACACAACCATGCCACACAGCGGCGCAAATCTGTCTTCAACATTGGAGGGGACGGGTAAGACCGCTCCCATCATTATTTTTTTAAGTGATGTTCAAAATATTTTTGAAGTTAAAAATCAATGCTGTGGAGGATCAGGGGAGCAGATTTGTCTTCAATATTGGGAGGCGGGTAGATTTGAGGCTTATTGTGGGGGACATCAATTTCATCTCACTTTCCTTTGTGGCAATCGGACAGAAATCATCACATTTCTACCACCCCCCAAAAAACACATTTAAAATCTAATCATTGGGAGTGAACATGATTAACACTTCCAGTTCAAACATTGGAGGGGACATGTCCCCCTCATCCCCCGGGATTTGCGTCAGTGATGCCACATAAAACTAAACAAAAAATATTACTAGCATCAGCTTTGGAACGAACCGGCTTCTACTTGTAAGGTTTTTTACACCAAAATGCACAACGAAATTAATTTATTCGACGACCTAGAGAGAAATTAGTCCCCACAAATAAACGAAATAACATACAATTCAGGAAAAAATACAGAATTACAGAAATATTATGCAGTAATTTCGCCGTGCAAGTTTAAAAGTAGGCGAATAATAATAATAATAATAATAATAATAATAATAATAATAATAATAATAATAATAATAATAATAATAATAATAATAATAATAATAATACTTTTGAACTTGCACGTCGAAATTACTGCATAATATGTTGTTATTTCTGTAATTTTTCCTAGATTGTGTTATTTCATTTATTAGCGGGTGCTAATTTTTCTCCAGTTCGTCGAATAAATAAATTTAGTTCTATCGTGCTCGACATAAGCCCTTGACCAGGTTATGACGACTACTTATGAACCAAATGCAGTGTATTAAATCTGTTATATATGTAGTCTTGTGTAGAGAACAAACTAAATTATGAACGAAAGATTCAAGAACAACTCAAGTTATTAATATAAACTATGCCAAAGATTATTGACTTATAGCATCATAAAATAAATGCGAAAGACGTTTTGAAACGAAGTAAAATAACGTTTAACTGATGTTCCCAAAATACAATTTGGGGTTTGGTAACACTCCACCCACCACTATTTTACGCCCCTTCCCCCCCAAAAGAGGAGCGATTACCCAAAATAATGTTCCAGACGACTATAGGTCTAGTAACATTGCCGATGAGTGTTATTGTATTTTGTAATAATACTCATGTGCCCCAAATTCGTTACCAATAATCATTGGGTAACACTGCCTGAAAAATTTAACATTAAATCTTCCAAAGGAAAATGACCTTTTGTACTTTCGCTCCAAAAGTGGAACTAAAGAATGACTTTTTCTCAATTACTATTAAAATCTAAAACATTCAGACATTTTTAAATAAGAATGCCAAATTTCACATTAATAGTGTGAAAACTTCATGTTCTTTCAGTGCTATAGAAAAGTATACGAACTATGGAACATATATGGGCGGAAATAGGGGACTATAGGAGTTATTACCAAATTTGTACTACATAATGGCAGTTCAATTCACTAGACAATAGAAACCAGGGTTGAAAAAAATACATTCATTTAAAAAAAGAACGAAACATGTGTTTAAAACATGAAAAAGATGTTTAAAATGTTTTAAACATGTTTTGAAACACACACGAAGAAACATGTTTTAAACATTTTTAACAGTTTAAAACATAAATTTAAACATACAGTATATTTCAAAATCCTGTAATAACTTATTTGTTAAGATTTTTTTTTCTCTTTAGCTGCAACCAGTGATGTTATTCTAATTTTTTGACAACCGGTTCTGTATATATACATACGTATCACTATATACACTATATATATATACACCATATATATATATATATATATATATATATATATATATATATATATATATATATATATATATATATATATATAGAGAGAGAGAGAGAGAGAGAGAGAGAGAGAGACTAGATGGATAAGCAGAAAGATAGATATAACTGTTAAGAAACAAACCATACAAGATAGATAAAAGCAAATTTTTACTGCATACCACAAGTGACAAGAAGAGACCTACACAGCATCCTAATACAAGGAAGTGTGACAAAACTAGGTAGTACTACGAATATCTTGGAAACAAATTACTCAAGATAGATGGTTGTCAAAAAGTATTCGAAAGACCTTAATCCAGCAATCGATCGACAAGTGTTGATAATGATATGTTTGCGTTTCAACTCTCACCGCTACACTCGTGTGATTCCAGTTCTCAGTCATAATGTCTGAGTTGAGATTAAGAAATAAACCGCTTATACTTTGTTGAGCGGAATCATAAATTTAAGCCTTTAGCTGTAAGATTTTCTGAAAACAAAAATAGTTAAACTAAAATTTACTGTTTCTGGGTATATCTGGGTAAAATTTACTGTTATGTCTGGGTATGGCAGAAGGATCTGCGAATTTGAAATATTTTAACAAGCAGTTCTAGCGAACTGGCTGAACAACATCACTGTTTGCAACCGATCGTTTCATTTATATTATGCTGGTTAAGACTACACCGTATTGGGTACAGAATATTTCAATATAGATTAGTAATTGTCAACTTATTTCATATCACGACTCTCTTTTATTACACCCTCGAGCCCTAGACTCTCATAAATACATTCTTCGTTCTAATAAGTTTTTTTTAGGTAGGTTTTAAAATCTATCTACTATGGGGATTTCACACAATCTATCAATATACATGGTGAAATAAAAGTCCTCACCACTCTTGTTTGTTTAGAACGGATTGAAGGGGAATGATGAAACTTGGAAGTGGTCTGACACATTAGATGGAGCTATCAAACATCATGGCGGCCATTTTTGATTGGTATTCGAAATTTCAAACGGAAAGGGAGTCATGTTACATGTTGTAAGGCTATAAGTTTACCAGAATTAGCTTGTGCGGTTACTTTAGTCCTAAAACAAGTCATTTCGGAGTCACTGCCTCTGAAAGTTTTCTATTATGTCCTTATAGGGCAAACTTTCGTTTCATGAAGGCGGGTGAGATTTTAGTTGCAATAGTTCAGTGTTTCTCAAAGTGTGGTTCGCAAGCCGTTTTTCGGTGGGTCGCGAGAAGTTTTTCCTTGATTGAAAATTTTATTTTGATGCGGAAACATAAGTTGTGAAGTACTATTCAGAAAGTGAAAATTGGAAGCGTTTGTTAATGAGGTGAAGAGTAAGTGGTTACTCAGAACCCGGCATTGTCGTACAATCATTAGAAATGCTGGGTTAGTATGGAAAGAAAGAGGATGAGTCAAAATCTGTCACGGGGTAGGACATTGCGTTGGGAATACTGTTAGCTCTGTGTTAACTTTCTAATGGAAACATTTTAACCCTCTCTGTGCATGCATACAATTTCGTACGACACGGTTATTGAGAAACAATGTCAAAGTGTATTTGGATGAAAATAAATGGGCCACAAAATATCTTTTATTATTTAATGTGGGTCGCAGTAACAACAAGCTTGAGAACCACTGCAATAGTTGATTACTATTTCAGAACATTGATGCTAATAAAGTTATTTTAAAATAATACATTTTCGAAAAGTAATGTTTGAAACATACTTCATATTGTGCTAATTTATTATAGTTTCTGCAAGCCTATGCAATTGGTTGTTTTACCAGTATTTTATCAGTAAGTCAATAATTTACTGATAAAAAAATAATATTTGGGGCGTTCAGAGCACAATGGATCCAAGTCCATTTTGAATAAGGTTCAGTTGTACACAACAAATGGATTCTATCTCAAAACGTAATATCTCCGCAGTCAAAAGTCCGACAATAAAACAAATTGAAAGGGCGTAAGATAGTTTCACATGTCAGCCCCGCGTCAGTGAAGCAGGAGGGCAGCCGCCTCCACCTCCATTCTGAATTTCAGATTTTGGGGGCGGTAAGGCAGTTTTAGAAACATTTTAATAAGGAAAGTACAACACAACAAGTTTGAGGTCTTTACACCGAATAAATACGGAGCAAATATTGATCAAAACTGGAAAGTTGTTTAGGCTCAATTTCCAGAATTTTAAGCAGACCATAGCAAACTCGAAAGTAGAGCCATCTTTGGAATCCTTAAGCCAAAAGATATACAAATATACATTAGGCCTATAGCTCCTTATGTTGAATGAATTATAACTGATCAAACTTCGTATTTATTCGGTGTAAGGACTTCATATTTTTTTTTTTCTCTGGACTTTGCTCAGCAAAAGGTTTCTAAATCTGCATTACTGTTCCCAAAATCTGAAATTCAGGCAAGAGAGCGAATGACCTCTAAACGGATGCCCCTCTCTAGCGGCAATCATATAAAACTCTAGATTGCACCTTGTATTTTTCTTTCTTTCATTTCGGATTTTTTCTTTCTCTGAAGTATGTATATACAGAGACTGAGAACCAACTTATACTGTAAAAACGAATGCCTGCGATATTTTAATTTCAGAACCGCAATTTAGCAAAGAACCCTTTGTTTGTTTTCTGGGTACAACACAAAAACTAGTTTCCATGATAATTCTTTTATTTATTTTTTAATATCAGTTTCTACAAGTAGCCCAACCTTCGACTACGACACTTTCTCGCAAGTTAACTGAGAAGCATTTAAACAATACAATAAACGCGAAAAACAATGGAAAAAAGAGACAACATAAATTGTAGATCACCAAATTGACCTGCTGTAGGCACGAGAAATCAAGAACATTCAGATGGGAAGAAAATAGTCTCCAGAATGGAAACTACTTTGTGACAATTTTCTTTCTCTCTATCAAATTTTAAACCAAAGCGTTCACTAAAGTTTCATGTAGAAAGTGTTTTGCTGTCCGTTTTAAGGGAAATAACTGTAATAAAAATAACTGAATATCATTGAACAATGAGGCATATAATAAAATAACTTTTAGAATATGCAAAGTTAATTATAAAAGCTTTGCTACAAAAATATCTACACAGATCGTGATTCCATGAGCTACGAAATACGAAGTAACAAAATAGATTATAAGATTCAGTCTACAGACTATTTGTTACTTAAAGAATGGACATATAATATTTCTAGAATCAAGATAAGACGAGAAATTTTTACGGTACTTTTCGTTTTTTCTTGATTTTCATCTAAAAGCGAGACAATAATTTGAGTTAACCTTCTCCCGTCTCGAATGTAAAATGTAATTCTCGTTTCGATTTTGATTGTTTAGCTTTAGAAACAAGACGAGATATTCCTCTTTTCGCTGGTAACATTAAACAAAACCGAAATATTCTTGCCAAAAATCACGTTTCTGCTTATAATGGTATGAACTGAGCGATAGTAACTTCTAACTTTTAATCTTCTACGAGATAATTATTATTATTATTAGTTCATTATTATTTCTATTATTATTCCTAAAGATTTGATAGTTCAAGTATTGAAACATCCGAGTATTCAAATATCTGAAGATAATAAAACGTGTCATTGCCATTCAATCGCCACCAAAAATGATTAAGAAAAAAATATTACTTGACGTGGATTTGATCCAAGAACCTCGAGATCTAACAAGGAACCTTGACCACTGAACCACGATCATTAAGCGATGAACGTTTCGTCTTTACTATGTTTACGTTAGGCATCTTTGCGTCCGCTTACAATGTTATTTTTCTTCGTTTCACAACGTCTTTCATATTTCTTTTATAATGCTATAAGTCAATAATCTTTAGCGTGTTTATATTAATAACTTGAGTTGTTCTTAAACCTGTTGTTCACATTTTAGTTTCTTTTCCACACCAAACTACATATATGACAGATTTAATTCTTATATTCTGCATTTGGCTCCGAAGCAGTCGCCATTACCTGGTCAAGGACTTATGTCCGGCACGCATATTTGCGGATCCCAAACGTTTTATTTATCCATTGATGTTATTGGCCGATACAAATAGGATATCAAGAGTCATGACTTAAATATAGCAGAAAATAAACGATAAATGCTGTCGGCCATCGTAGCAGTCCGTCCTAGCGCAACGTGATATTAATGAAAATTGGCATGGGTTCAAACCCGGCCCAAGGAAAGTTATTTTTATTTTTTAAAATTTTCATAACACTTTTCATTAAAATAAGATTGCAGTTTTATTATACGAATCCATAGTAAAAGTAGTAGTAGGAACGGGTTTAGAAGCCTCGCAGGTTGGTTGGGTTCTGTTCTCGACATCAAATAGGCAATATATATATATATATATATATATATATATATATATATATATATATATATATATATATATATATATATATATATATATATATATATATATATATTAGACTTTACGTGACCAACTTAAAACAGCTTGCTAGTTTAGCGGGCGAAAATAATACAGTATAGCGCGCGATTACTGAAACATTTGGTATCGGCAAAAATGCGTCCGGTACGATACATTTTGGTGTAAATAACATTACAGGAAGAAGCCGGTTCGTTCGAAGCTGAAGTTTTTAATAAAATGGGATTTAGCTTCATGTAGCATGATAGTGTATTGGTAACCTACAATTATCCAACCTAGGTTCGAATCCTAGGGCGAAAGGGGGCAACTGGCTTGGTGAGTGGATCATTGATTGTTTGTGACATACCTGCACGGGGCCCATTAGGTTCGCGACCACCTGTCAGTGTTGCATTTGCACAGTCCATAGTTCTGTGATGGGGTTGTTGTAACGAGTCGCCCCTGGATCATTGCCTACCGAGTCGCCCCTCGACCATTAACTATGGAGTCACTCCTGGACCATTGCTTGTACCCTGTGGATCAATGGACTCGTTCCAAGATGTCTTTTTTGGATACAAATAACAGTTTATGATTTGAATTTGCATAAGGGAATAGATATGTATATATTTTTGTCTTGTTTAACGCAAGAGTCTAGTTTAAAAAGGGAAATTATAATCTAATATAAAAATGTTTGACTAGATTTGTTCTATTAAAAAATGAGAGAGAAAAAGAAGTATTGCGCCTTTACAAGAGAGAGTACGGAAATTATTCGAATTAAAGGTGGGCGTGGCTTTAGCGCGAGGCTTCCTGTCAGCGAGACCTTGTTCTGATCGCTGACTCTCCTCTCAATTGTCACAAGGCTCGGACCTCATGCTTAGCTGGTCTCTTGTGTGCTTTGGTTGTGCTGTTGTCTTGCTTGTTTGTTAAAGTGGCCAGTAATGAGCAAATTGGAAGTGTGTGCCAAGAAGAAAAAGGTAACTTCTATCATGTTTTGTAAAAAAAAAAAAAAAAAATCTTTGAGTGTTATGTCCCACGGTTATGCCGGTTAGGCTATAGGAGACGATGATGATGAGTAATGAATGAAAATGGTGGAATAAAGAAAGTGGGAGGAAACGGGAGAACCCCGAGAAAACCCACGCACACGGTGTTTGTCCACCACAAAGTTCACTTGGCGGGGGCTGGGATCGAACCGGGGCCCCTAGCACCAGATATCATGTTTTGTGTTCGGATAAATACTGTATATTAGCTTCGATATTATAAGTGTACTTGGTAAATTTAACTCATTTTTTAGTGCTTTCTTAAAGTTGTAGAAAAGAGGCGGAACCGGAGCCAAGGGGGCCAAAGTGGGACTTATTTTATGTCCGCTTATATTGGAGTTTCTTAATTTTCTATGTATTCATTTAGTGAATACTGTCCTTTTCTTGGTGTTCTGATTATTTTTGAAGTTATTGGCTCAGTGGTTAGAATTTGTGAAATAGTGAGATTTGAAAATTTATTCGAAGCGAACAGAACAGTGTGGTTTGTTAACCGTGTTCCAATTAAATATTTTTGCAGAAGGCTATTTAGTGTTGATCAGCTTAAACGGGATTTTGTTTTTCAAAAGCCTATTCCTTTTCTTAAGAAAGATCTGTTCTTTATACAGAAAAATTAGGCTTGGAACCGGAATTGTGTTACTAACGAATTGGCATACATTTAACCAATATGTACGATTGCTTAGAACGTCATTGAAGTTGGTCAGAAAAATGTGCCGAGGACAACATTGCGATTTCTTGATTGAAGGTAATAAGGAAATAAAAAAGGAATAAAATAGGTGAGTGAATTTTTCAACTAATAAGTAGTTGTGTTTCGTTTCATGTTTCACTGTCGTGGGATCGTCTGTTGCAATTCAGCTTCGATTGGTTTAATTTGTCGGTCATTCATTCTTGATAGGGATCTGTTTCCAAGCAGTAGAATTGCCCTCCCCTATATTTTACATTCGCGGTGAATTGATAATGTTGAAGATCCTTTCATTTTCGTGGATAGATGAAATCCTAAGTTATCCAATATTCCTTGCGACCATGTTATAGTACTATTAATTGGTTATTATGTATATTTTTTGATTATACGCAGATATATTGTTTTTCTTTGTATCGAATGATTTCCTGAAGTCTCTCTCTCTCGTAAAGAATGATAAAAAAAAATCAATTTTGTACAAGAAAAGGAAGAAAGTGTTTACGGTTATAAATAGTCTTAAATTGACTATAAAAATTTGTTCTAATCATTTATAAGGTTTTTGTGAAATTTGAGGAAAATATACAGACTATTCAGAAAGTAATTGGACCAAAAATTTTTCATTACGTCTTAGAAATAAGAAAGGTTGAAAATGAAGAATATTTGATTCTAGATTGGATTGTATTAAATGATTATGGACGATTTTGATGAGATTAAGCTATATTCAAAAGGTAATAATGAAATTTTTCTTTCGCGAATTACTTGATTAAAGTCGAATGTTCTTTACGGCCGATATTTCTCTGTTAGCATTTTGTGGTAACATATTCGAAATTTGAATTGAATACCGATATTGTGTTTTGTTAGTCTGAATGGAATAATTCTAGGATTTACTAATAACTGATCAATCGAATTTTGACCACGAAGGATATCAGAAAATTATTTAAATTTTTGACCTTTAACATTTTCATTAATATATATATATATATATATATATATATATATATATATATATATATATATATATATATATATATATATATATATTGTGGTTGATTGTGTATATATATTAATCTAACGTATTAGTATATATACACTACCACTTGACTGTTGTAATAAAATTTGTTATCTTAAATTTGAAATCTGGTATTTTCTGTATATATATATATATATATATATATATATATATATATATATATATATATATATATATATATATATATATATATATATATATATTAATTGTTTACCCTTTATTTAAATTGATAAAGAGCAAGGAGTATTGTATCATATCACCGTTCAGACACAGGTTTAAGTGGGAGTCTTCGTCCTTCAAGTAGTGCTCTCAACGGGTCGGGTCGGGTCGGGTTGAAGACCGACCCGACCCGACCCGTGACCCGAATTGACTGACCCGACCCGATGACCCGACCCGACCCGACTGACCCGAACCGTGATCCGACCTGATTGACCCGACCCGACAACCCGACCCGATCTGACCCGACTGACCCGACCCGATAACCCGACCCGAGTGACCCGACCCGATAACCCGACCCGAGTTGACCCGATTGACCCGACCCGACAACCCGACCCGAATAACCCGACCCGACAACCCGACCCGAGCTGACCCGATTGACCCGACCCGACAACCCGACCCGAATAACCCGACCCGACAACCCGACCCGACCTGACCCGACTGACCCGACCCGATAACCCGACCCGAGTGACCCGACCCGATAACCCGACCCGAGCTGACCCGACTGACCCGACCCGACAACCCGACCCGAGTTGACCTGACCCGACCCGACCCGTAACCCGACCCGAGCTGACCCGATCGAGTCGGGTCGGGTCGGGTCACGGGTCGGGTCGGGTCAACCCGATCCGTTTGAGAGCACTATGGTCACAACACTGGTGAACACCAAAATGCACTCCCATTGGGAATTGAACCCGGACCACGTGTACCGAAGTCTTACACGTTAACCACTAGCTAGATCAAGCAGGGATTTGTATATGCATCTTAATGAATATTTGGCACTTTTGAGGTTTGGTTATTTCTTTTTATAACTGATACCAATGTCCGACGTGGGAGAAATTTATTTTTATTTTTGTTTTATTTATTTATTTATTTATTTTTATTTTATTTTTTTCTTTAGTTCTATGTGACGAAATACAGGTTGATATTTAATTATAAAGTACTAATTTTATTTCATCACTTTCAGCCCAACAAATGAAATTCAAACAATTCGCTCCCTAGGTCTTGGTCATCAATACTGCGTCTTATTCTTTGTCTTGCAGTCAAGTCTTGGTCCTGCATTTCGTAGTCTTGGTGATCTTTCATGCTATACAAGAGCCAAGAATGCTCACCTCATCGGTACAAATGAAGACCAAGTGTGATTTTGATTATGGTATTTCATACTATACGGAAAGCTAGAAAATACGCTCATCGCTACTTGGTGATCACCAAAACAAGGCCAAGAGCAAGATTACTATGCAATTCGTCTTGCATGTCCAATCTTTATCTTGTTCTTGTATCGATGTCCTTGGGCTTGGTGAAATAAAATGAAATATTCACTTTAAGCAGGGG